>NC_086444.1:1164282705-1164882705 GCF_028390025.1 Pseudophryne corroboree
GTTCTCTCATTCGGTGCTGCAGAGTCATCCGCACTCTCCCGCCCGTTTGGGAGCTTTGGTATAATCCCCATGGTCCTGACGGAGTCCCCAGCATCCACTTAGGACGTCAGAGAAAATAAGATTTTACTTACCGATAAATCTATTTCTCGTAGTCCGTAGTGGATGCTGGGCGCCCATCCCAAGTGCGGATTGTCTGCAATACTTGTACATAGTTATTGTTACAAAAAAATCGGGTTGTTATTTGTTGTGAGCCGTCTGTTCAGAGGCTCCTACGTTTGTCATACTGTTAACTGGGTTTAGATCACAAGTTATACGGTGTGATTGGTGTGGCTGGTATGAGTCTTACCCGGGATTCAATATCCTTCCTTATTGTGTACGCTCGTCCGGGCACAGTATCCTAACTGAGGCTTGGAGGAGGGTCATAGGGGGAGGAGCCAGTACACACCACCTGATCCTAAAGCTTTAGTTTTGTGCCCTGTCTCCTGCGGAGCCGCTAATCCCCATGGTCCTGACGGAGTCCCCAGCATCCACTACGGACTACGAGAAATAGATTTATCGGTAAGTAAAATCTTATTATACACATAATGACACACATAGTGCCCCCTACACATTTGCTGCACATTATTAGTGCCTCTATACACATAATGACACACATACAGTAGTACCCTGTTACACATATGCCGCACATTATTAATGCCCTTATACACATAATGACACACATAGTGGCCCTTTACACATATGTTGCACATTATTAATGCATTTTTACATGACACACATAATGCTCCATACACATATTCCGAACACTACTGCACAACCAACCCACTCACATGCACACAGCACTCACACTGCCACTAACGCTGTGACCTCTGCCTAGATACAGATGTGTCCTCATAAATCTTGCCTCAATGCTAATGTCGGGCACACCTTTTTTTATGAAAATGCATCTTATTTGCAGTGCTATGTGGCTAGGATGCACAAGGAGCTTCTGCTGATTAAAATTATATGTAGCATGCCTATATACTGTGCGAGACTGTGGCTGTATCTGCATATGAAATGCTACACACAGAATATAGGCATGCCGCATATCATTTTAATCAACAGAAGCTGCTGATGCCCCTAGGCATATCAAATGCCCTAGGCAATTGCCTAGTTACCCTATGCCTATGGCCGGCTCTGGTCCCAGATGTGCTCAATTGGATTCAGGTCTGGGGAACGGGCGGGCCAGTCCCTAACATCAATGCCTTCGTCTTGCAGGAACTGCTGACACACTCCAGCCACATGAGGTCTAGCATTGTCTTGCATTAGGAGGAAACCAGGGCCAACTGCACCAGCATATGGTCTCACAAGGGGTCTGAGGATCTCATCTCGGTACCTAATGGCATTCAGGCTACCTCTGGTGAGCACATGGAGGGCTGTGCGGCCCCCCAAAGAAATGCCACCCCACACCATTACTGACCCACTGCCAAACCGATCATGCTGGAGGATGTTGCAGGCAGCAGAACGTTCTTGGCGTTTCCAGACTCTGTCACGTCTGTCACATGTGCTCAGTGAGAACCTGCTTTCATCTGTGAAGAGCACAGGGCGCCAGTGGCGAATTTGCCAATCTTAGTGTTCTCTGGCAAATGCCAGACGTCCTGCATGGTGTTGGGCTGTAAGCACAACCCACACCTGTGGACGTCGGGCCCTCATACCACCCTCATGGAGTCTGTTTCTGATCGTTTGAGTAGACACATGCACATTTGTGGCTTGCTGGAGGTCATTTTGCAGGGCTCTGGTAGTGCTCCTCCTGCTCCTCCTTGCATAAAGGTGGAGGTAGCGGTCCTGCTGCTGGGTTGTTGCCCTCCTACGGCCTCCTCCACGTCTCCTGATGTACTAGCCTGTCTCCTGGTAGCGCCTCCATGCTCTGTACACTACGCTGACAGACACAGCAAACCTTCTTGCCACAGCTCGCATTGATGTGCCATCCTGGATGAGCTGCACTACCTGAGCCACTTGTGTGGGTTGTAGACTCCGTATCATGCTACCACTAGAGTGAAAGCACCACCAACTTTCAAAAGTGACCAAAACATCAGCCAGAAAGCATAGGAGCTGAGAAGTGGTCTGTGGTCACCACCTGCAGAACAACTCCTTTATTGGGGGTGTCTTGCTAATTGCCTATAATTTCCACCTGTTGTCTATTCCATTTGCACAACAGCATGTGAAATTGATTGTCAATCAGTGTTGCTTCCTAAGTGGACAGTTTGATTTCACAGAAGTGTGATTGACTTGGAGTTACATTGTGTTGTTTAAGTGTTCCCTTTATTTTTTTGAGCAGTGTGTATATATATATATATATATATATATATATATATACTAGTGATGAGCAGGTTCGGTTCCTCGGAATCCGAACCCGCCCGAACTTCACCTTTTTTTTTACACGGGTCCGAGCGAATCGGATCCTCCCGCCTTGCTCGGTTAACCCGAGCGCGCCCGAACGTCATCATCCCGCTGTCGGATTCTCGCGAGACTCGGATTCTATATAATGAGCCGCGCGTCGCCGCCATTTTCACACGTGCATTGAGATTGATAGGGAGAGGACGTGGCTGGCGTCCTCTCCGATGTATTAGAGAAAAAAAAAATGAGTGACTTAGTTTTAATTGTGGGGAGGACTGGGGACGGGGAGCAGCAGTTAGGGAGTACAGTGCAGGGTTTTGAGTTTAATCCGTTGTTTCTCTGCCTGAAAAAAAACGCTCCACCATATCTGTGCTCACTCAGTGTGCTGCACTGCTGCATGATATATCTGTGCTGAGTGCACTGCTCACACTGCCTAATTGTGGGGACTGGGGAGCAGTTATAGCAGGAGTACAGTGCACAGTTTTGCTGACAGTGACCACCAGTCCAGTATACGTTTGTCTGCCTGAAAAACACTGTGGTGTTTGTTTTTTCTTTCTTCATGCTAGTTTGTTTAGCAACATATACAAAGAACTAAAGAAGTGGTTGTTGAGTTTGGTGCACTGTGTCAATTTTGTTGAATTGATTATCAAAATTAAAACGTAGCTTTTATTGCTTCTATTAATATTCAGAGGGTCCTTGTCATGGGACACATACAGCAAAATATAGAGGTTAAAAATATGACATATACAAACATATACGTGGTGAAGAAAAGAAAGTTAAGTGAGATAGATTCTAAAAAGTGGGATCACCACAATGACTCCTGCAACTAGTATAATTAATTTCTGTGTGAAACAGGAACCACTCAGGACACAAACTAGATAGGGTATAAACGTCCCTGGTTATACTTGATGAATATCTGTCATCTTAACCCGGCTTTATTGTTATTACTGCATCTTGTATAAAGATGCGGTAGGATCTGTGAAATACCACATTTGAAATCTCTTCTCCACCTAGGGATAATGCAAGTATGTTACTCTTGAGTAGATAACATTGACTATAATGTCATTGGTGGTTGGGACACTGGGGGAGATGTGCCACTAATGCCCTGTATTATAATAGACTGTGTGTTTCCTAACGTATTGATTATAAATAAATAAATTCTGACCACTATAAATATAAGTGCTTGTCAGAAATTGGTAATGCCAAGTTCTAGGATGCTCACACAGTGTTCACATGGGGGGCACTTTCACTTAGCTAGAGACTGGAATTTGAAGCTATTTCAAAATGTGGGTACAGATTGTATCCGCTTCAATCCACACTGTTATAAGATGTTACCAAATGTCCTTAGACTATGTTGCATAAAAGCAACAATTGTTGCAATGCAAGTACAAGAAATAGAATAAGAATTTGTGGTATGAAACTGCACTGGTATATCAAGTATTAGAGCCGTCCTTAATGACTAAAATTTTTGCTCTATCAATATATAACACACTATTATCTTTGTGGGTCACACATATGCATCACTATTGCGAAAGCTAATTGCTTGCATTACATGTGTGTGCCACCCTATTGCCTTTGCAAGTCAGACACATATGGACCTTTTGAGAAGCTGATCGCTTGTATTGTGAAGGTAATTGATGTATGCACTATATGACAGTGTCCTCTAAAGGGATCGTGTATGCTGGTGCATAGCAATATTAGGGCTGTATTCTTATCAATATATGAAGTTGAATATCCCTATTGATTCAACTGCCGCTGGCTATGCTAACCTCTGGGATATAATGTGACTTAAATCCAATGACTACTGTGTGGTTCCTGATCCCTGCAGTTTAGTTCTAAATAGTGCAATTGTTACTAAGCACGGATAAGATGTGTCTGCAGGAAGTACCTAACTATGCTGAATTGCTATTGTCAATGCTACCATGTTTCAGTATCTAATCAGGTAATGAAGTTCTCCCCCACAAGTATACTATTAAGTCAGACCAATAATTACTTCCGTTCTCAAACGTGCAGTTTATTGCTAAGGACAAGTTAAATGTATCTATATATCTGCATACACTTTTCCTGCATTTATACAGATGGATTGGGTTCTACATAACAAGTGTGCTATTCTATCAACCAATGATTAATTCCTCTGCTGCATAAATGACCCTAGGTAGTCCTGTTAACTATTATCTGGAGTGGTAGTCAAACTGTTTCCTAACCTCCCGCACCCAGCTTGCTCTGCGGATCCTAATTGCTATAACCGCTTTCAAATCCGTGCTGGTACGGGTAGATTCATTAATGTCTGGTACACATAATATACAACATTGCTTTAAACTTTCAAGGAGTGTGGTGGCCCACTAAAGAGCCGACATGCATGTTTCGCTGTACGGGCAGCTTTAACGAGGCTGAGTACCAGCACGGATTTGAAAGCGGTTATAGCAATTAGGATCCGCAGAGCAAGCTGGGTGCGGGAGGTTAGGAAACAGTTTGACTACCACTCCAGATAATAGTTAACAGGACTACCTAGGGTCATTTATGCAGCAGAGGAATTAATCATTGGTTGATAGAATAGCACACTTGTTATGTAGAACCCAATCCATCTGTATAAATGCAGGAAAAATGTATGCAGATATATAGATACATTTAACTTGTCCTTAGCAATAAACTGCACGTTTGAGAACGGAAGTAATTATTGGTCTGACTTAATAGTATACTTGTGGGGGAGAACTTCATTACCTGATTAGATACTGAAACATGGTAGCATTGACAATAGCAATTCAGCATAGTTAGGTACTTCCTGCAGACACATCTTATCCGTGCTTAGTAACAATTGCACTATTTAGAACTAAACTGCAGGGATCAGGAACCACACAGTAGTCATTGGATTTAAGTCACATTATATCCCAGAGGTTAGCATAGCC
Source organism: Pseudophryne corroboree (assembly GCF_028390025.1). Lineage (NCBI taxonomy): Eukaryota > Metazoa > Chordata > Amphibia > Anura > Myobatrachidae > Pseudophryne > Pseudophryne corroboree. Next base: position 1,164,287,985 of record NC_086444.1, read on the forward strand.
AGCGGCAGTTGAATCAATAGGGATATTCAACTTCATATATTGATAAGAATACAGCCCTAATATTGCTATGCACCAGCATACACGATCCCTTTAGAGGACACTGTCATATAGTGCATACATCAATTACCTTCACAATACAAGCGATCAGCTTCTCAAAAGGTCCATATGTGTCTGACTTGCAAAGGCAATAGGGTGGCACACACATGTAATGCAAGCAATTAGCTTTCGCAATAGTGATGCATATGTGTGACCCACAAAGATAATAGTGTGTTATATATTGATAGAGCAAAAATTTTAGTCATTAAGGACGGCTCTAATACTTGATATACCAGTGCAGTTTCATACCACAAATTCTTATTCTATTTCTTGTACTTGCATTGCAACAATTGTTGCTTTTATGCAACATAGTCTAAGGACATTTGGTAACATCTTATAACAGTGTGGATTGAAGCGGATACAATCTGTACCCACATTTTGAAATAGCTTCAAATTCCAGTCTCTAGCTAAGTGAAAGTGCCCCCCATGTGAACACTGTGTGAGCATCCTAGAACTTGGCATTACCAATTTCTGACAAGCACTTATATTTATAGTGGTCAGAATTTATTTATTTATAATCAATACGTTAGGAAACACACAGTCTATTATAATACAGGGCATTAGTGGCACATCTCCCCCAGTGTCCCAACCACCAATGACATTATAGTCAATGTTATCTACTCAAGAGTAACATACTTGCATTATCCCTAGGTGGAGAAGAGATTTCAAACGTGGTATTTCACAGATCCTACCGCATCTTTATACTAGATGCAGTAATAACAATAAAGCCGGGTTAAGATGACAGATATTCATCAAGTATAACCAGGGACGTTTATACCCTATCTAGTTTGTGTCCTGAGTGGTTCCTGTTTCACACAGAAATTAATTATACTAGTTGCAGGAGTCATTGTGGTGATCCCACTTTTTAGAATCTATCTCACTTAACTTTCTTTTCTTCACCACGTATATGTTTGTATATGTCATATTTTTAACCTCTATATTTTGCTGTATGTGTCCCATGACAAGGACCCTCTGAATATTAATAGAAGCAATAAAAGCTACGTTTTAATTTTGATAATCAATTCAACAAAATTGACACAGTGCACCAAACTCAACAACCACTTCTTTAGTTCTTTGTATATGTTGTTATTTCTCGGTTGTAACAGGGTCGCACCCCCAAAGAGGCTTAAAGTCTAATCTAAGACACACGCACATTGGGGTCTTGCAAATCCATTAAATCTTCAAGTTAGATCATCAAGTGTGCAGATGTATCTCTCTCTCTCTTCTTCTAGTTTGTTTAGCAGTCTGCTGACAGTGTCCACCAGGTCCGACCGTTATACAGTATATTATATATATAATTAAGCACTAAGCAGCAGTACGGTAGGCCACGGCTGTACCTACCTCTGTGTCGTCAGTGCACTCGTCGTCCATAAGTATAAGTAATACTATCCATCCATCTACATTGTATACCTGTGGTGTTTTTTTTTTCTTTCTTCATACTAGTTTGTTTAGCAGTCTGCTGACACTGTCCACCAGGTCCGTTATACAGTATATTATATTTATATATAAGCACTAAGCAGCGGTACGGTAGGCCACGGCTGTACCTACCTCTGTGTCGTCAGTGCACTCGTCGTCCATAAGTATAAATAATACTATACTATCCATCCATCTACATTGTATACCTGTGGTGGCTTTTAGTTGTGCGCAAAATATGGAGAACAAAAATGTGGAGGTTAAAAAAATAGGGAAAGATCAAGATCCACTTCCACCTCGTGCTGAAGCTGCTGCCACTAGTCATGTGTTATGATTCCAGCACTCTGGTCTGAGGAGATCTTATTGCGAGGACCGGAGCACTGGAACGTAATGCTGGGGAAGGGAGCGGGAATGGAAAATAGCTCCTGGCGCCCTAACTCCGTTGTCTCGCCCGTGCTGTCAGAAATCCCCTGCGAGACTATGGTTGCTTGAGCCCATGGCAGCCGCGTTTGATTATGTCTGCCCAACTCCGATGCCCCCTCAGGTCTTAATGGGAGACAAAGGGAAATCCGAGACAGGGTGATAACAAGGGGCCCTCTGACTAAACAACCAGGCCAGGGGCTACAAGAAACTAAAAACTAGAATATGTGCGGAAAAACCGCCAGGGAAAAGGACAACCAAAATATCCACTTGTCCACTCTCCTACCCGGCACCGCCGAGTTCCGGAGAGGACTTGTGGAAGCGGAACCCTCCGCAAATGCTCCGAAACAGAATATAAAGAAAAAGCAGCTGAGCCACAACATACGGCAGAGCCGTAACTCACGAACACCACACGATATTCTCTGGTGATCGTTGAGGACAACAGGGGACCAAACGACTTCTTGGGATGAGATGACATCTCCAAGATACAGAACTTCTGAGGACAGGAATGACCGGATACAGCAGGACAGGAACAGACGTTCAGCAAACCAAAGCAGCATGCAGGAAGCTATTACCAGCGTCTGTGTGCAGCACTGAGCAGGAATTTAGCAGGGAGTCCTCCAATCAGCTGTTCAGAGCCTGATTGGTATAAATGCCGTGCAGCTGCCTTGCTGCACGGCCACAAGACAAGTGTGTGTGCAATTAGACCCTGCAACGGGGAACGCGGCCCGCCCGTGGCGTGCCCGTTGCTAGGGTCCGTGCGACTCAGCGTGCCCGGCGTCTAGCGTTGCTAGGAAGCCGGCGGCTGAACGCGCACGGCGTCCCTAGTTGCTAGGCGCCGGGCCGCGCGGACATTGCGGACCCCGGCGCCTAACAGTACCCCCCCCCTTGAGGAGGGGTCAAGGAACCCCTAAAGCCAGGTTTCTGAGGAAATTCCCCAAAAAATGCCCTCTTGAGCCTAGGGGCATGAAGATCCTTATCTAGGACCCAAGACCTTTCCTCCGGACCATAGCCTTTCCAGTGAACTAAAAAATAAAGCCGACCCCGGAACAATTTGGAATCAAGAACTTTCTCTACCAAGAACTCCTGTTGTCCCTGTACATCCACTGGAGATCTACCCTGAGAGATCCTCCGAGGAAATCTACTGGAAGAAACGTATTGTTTCAACAGGGAACAGTGAAACGTATTTCCAATCTTGAGAGATCTTGGTAAACGTAGCCGAAAGGCAACTGGGTTGACTCTTTTAATAATAAGAAATGGTCCAATAAATTTGGGTCCCAGTCTAGCCGAGGATTGTCGAAGCCAGATGTTGCGAGTTGACAACCACACCTTATCTCCCACCTTAAAAGTGCAAGGACGTCGGAGCCTGTCAGAAAATTTCTTCTCTCGAAAGGCCGCTTTTCTGAGAGCAAGGTGCACTTTTTTTCAAATTGCTCTGAGATGGGAGGTTAAGGTCAGCGAGGAGATTGGAGAATGATGAAAAAAAAGAATTAGCTCTGGGGTGAAAACCAAAAACTGAAAAGAAAGGAGACTCTTTAGTGGAGGAATGACAAGAATTATTGTAAGCAAATTCAGCCAAAGGAAGAAACTCGGACCAATCATTCTGGAGTTTGTCTGAATACAAGCGCAGATATTGTTTCAATGACTGGTTAACTCGTTCGGTTTGCCCGTTGGATTGTGGGTGGTAACCGGATGTTAACGACAGTTTCATCTTTAATGAAGCACAAAAACATTTCCAGAATTGTGCGACGAATTGTGGACCCCGATCAGAAACAATATCAGTGGGCAACCCATGAAGCCTGAACACATGGCGGAGGAACAAAACTGCCAACCCTTGAGCAGAAGGCAATCGGGGAAGAGCAATAAAATGAGCCATTTTACTAAAACGGTCCACTACCACCCATATGACTCGGAATCCAGCTGAAAGGGGAAGGTCAACCACAAAATCCATGGAAATATGAGACCATGGCCTGAGAGGGACACTTAAGGGCATAAGTTGCCCTATAGGCAAGGAACGGGGAACCTTATGCTGTGCACAAACCTGACATGAATAAACAAATTCCCTAACGTCTTTAGAAATACTAGGCCACCATACTGAGCGAGAGACTAACTCCAAAGTTTTAGTGATTCCCGGATGCCCTGAAACTTTGTTGTCATGGAATTCAGTTAAAACAGTAGCTCTCAAAAATTCAGGAACGTAAAGAAGACCAGCAGGAGTAAATCTAGGAGCTTGATGTTGAAGTTGGTTTAACTGGGTAAATAAATCCTGTGTGAGGCCTGCCCGGATGACCGAAGATGGAAGTATTGGGGTAACAACAGGATTGTTATTGTGAACCGGAAGAAAGCTACGTGACAGGGCATCAGCTTTAGTATTCTTGGAACCAGGCCTGAAAGTGATTATAAATTTGAAACGAGTAAAAAATAATGCCCAACGTGCCTGCCGGGCATTAAGCCGTTTAGCTGATTCAATGTATTGCAGGTTCTTATGGTCAGTCAATACCGAAATAGTATGCTTCGCTCCTTCCAGCCAATGCCTCCACTCCTCAAAAGCCCACTTTACCGCCAGTAACTCCCGATTACCAACGTCATAATTGGATTCAGCAGAGGAGAATTTCCTGGACATAAAGGAACAGGGATGTAACTCCAGAGACTCCGGATCCTTTTGAGAAAGGACGGCCCCACTCCAACTTCTGAGGCATCAACCTCCACAACAAAGGGCAATTCCGGATTAGGATGTCTAAGGACTGGAGCTGAGACAAAGGCTTGTTTCAGGGCCCGGAAGGATAACTCAGCTTCATGCGACCAGTTGGTAGGATCCGCTCCTTTCTTTGTCAGAGCTACAATGGGAGCAACCAGGTCAGAAAAAGAATGAATGAACCTCCTATAATAATTCGCAAACCCTAAAAAGCGCTGAATTGCTTTTAAATTGGTGGGTTGCGTGTGAAACTCACACTTCTCCAGCTTGGCATATAAATGATTCTCACGTAACTTTTGAAGAACCAGACGCACCTGGGTGATATGTTGTTCCATCGATTCAGAATAAATCAAGAAGTCGTCTAAATAAACGACCACGAATTTCCCTAAGAAGTCACGGAGCACATCATTTATGAGGTCTTGAAAAACTGCTGGAGCATTAGACAGGCCGAACGGCATCACCAGGTATTCGTAGTGACCCGACTGAGTACTGAAAGCCGTCTTCCACTCATCTCCAGATTTAACCTCTCAGGTCAATTTTAGAAAAAATCACAGCAGAACGTAACTGATCAAAGAGTACAGAAATCAACGGCAAAGGATAGGTGTTTTTAACTGAGATCTTATTCAGGGCTCTAAAATCTATGCATGGTCTAAGCGAGCCATCCTTCTTCTCCACAAAGAAAAAACCAGCACTTAAAGGGGATTTTGATGGTCTAATAAATCCTTTCTGTAAGCTCTCCTGAACATAGTCATTCATAGCCAAAGTTTCTGGCCCGGACAATTCATATAATCTCCCCTTTGGCAATGCGGCACCAGGAACTAGCTCAATAGCACAATCATAAGGCCGATGGGGAGGCAGAATGTCCGCATTGCCTTTGGAGAATACATCGGCAAACTCCTGGTATTCCCCAGGAATGAGTTCTGAACTGATAGCTGCGACTCTGACTGGAAACGAAATACACTCCTTAGCACAAAATGTACCCCATTGGGAAATCTCCCCGGACCGCCAATCAATGGTGGGATTATGAAAGGCCAGCCAAGGGTGACCCAGAACAACTGGAACTGCTGGGCAATGTGTTAGATAGAATTCGATATTTTCGGAATGTAAGGCTCCTACTGTAAGTACTACGGGAGGTGTACGGTGGGTAATAACCCCATTGGAAAGCGGACTCCCATCTAAGCCATGCATGGTGACACACCTAACCAATGGTAACTGTGGAATGCCTAAGGCCTTAGCCCAAGTTAAATCCATAAAGTTTCCATGCAGCTCCACTGTCAACAAAAGCCGACACCAAAGAACTGAGGCTGTCAAAGGAAACCTTAACTGGAACTAAAAGAGAGTTATTCGAGGAGATAAGCTGCAGACCTAGGTGAACCCCCTCACAATTCACCTGGTCATAGCGTTTCCCGACTTGTTCGGACAGTTACGAGCAAAATGTCCCTTACCACCACAGTACAAACAAAGACCGGAATTTTGCCTTCTGGTCCTTTCCTCAGGAGACAGCCGGGAGAGACCCATCTGCATGGGCTCCTCGACGTCTTCTGGAATGGAATAAACACAAGGACTTGACCTTACAGATGTTCCTCTTTCAGCTCTCCGCTCTCTGAGACGACGATCAATCTTAATAGAAAGCTCCATGAGTTTATCGAGAGTCTCAGGAGCGGGGTACTGGAGGAGACTGTCTTTAATAGACTCTGATAAGCCGAGGCGAAACTGACTGCGCAGGGCTGGGTCATTCCAGCCACAGTCGTTCGACCAACGGCGAAACTCAGTACAATAAACCTCTGCATGATTTCTACCTTGTTTGAGAGCGCGCAGCTGACTTTCAGCGGACGCCTCTCTATCTGGGTCATCATACAAAAGCCCTAAAGATTTAAAGAAAGCGTCTACTGACAACAACGCAAGATCCTCTGCTCTTAAACCAAATGCCCAGGTCTGAGGATTCCCCTGGAGTAAAGAAATAATAATCCCAACCCGCTGAGATTCAGTACCAGAATAAGTAGGTCTTAAACAAAAATAAAGTTTACAGGACTCTTTAAAATTAAAAAAATCTTTTCTATCACCAGAAAAACGGTCGGGCAAATGCATCTTTGGTTCAGGGACTACCTTTGGGGAGGCTCGCAAAAGATCTTCCTGCGACCTCACCCGAAGGGAAAGATCCTGAACCATCTGAGTAAGTTCTTGAATCTGATTGACTAAGAGCTGGCCAGGATTTGGCCCTAAACCTGTCGGATTCATGAGGCCAAAAAACTTTAACAAAAACTGAATGAGAAAAAATTAAACCCTGTTTAATTTTAGTTTTTTTTTTTTTTTTGGTTAGGGCCGGTAATAATGTTATGATTCCAGCACTCTGGTCTGAGGAGATCTTATTGCGAGGACCGGAGCACTGGAACGTAATGCTGGGGAAGGGAGCGGGAATGGAAAATAGCCCCTGGCGCCCTAACTCCGTTGTCTCGCCCGTGCTGTCAGAAATCCCCTGCGAGACTATGGTTGCTTGAGCCCATGGCAGCTGCGTTTGAAGGGCGGATTATGTCTGCCCAACTCCGATGCCCCCTCAGGTCTTAATGGGAGACAAAGGGAAATCCGAGACAGGGTGATAACAAGGGGCCCTCTGACTAAACAACCAGGCCAGGGGCTACAAGAAACTAAAAACTAGAATATGTGCGGAAAAACCGCCAGGGAAAAGGACAACCAAAATATCCACTTGTCCACTCTCCTACCCGGCACCGCCGAGTTCCGGAGAGGACTTGTGGAAGCGGAACCTTCCGCAAATGCTCCGAAACAGAATATAAAGAAAAAGCAGCTGAGCCGCAACATACGGCAGAGCCGTAACTCACGAACACCACACGATATTCTCTGGTGATCGTTGAGGACAACAGGGGACCAAACGACTTCTTGGGATGAGATGACAACTCCAAGATACAGAACTTCTGAGGACAGGAATGACCGGATACAGCAGGACAGGAACAGACGTTCAGCAAACCAAAGCAGCATGCAGGAAGCTATTACCGGCGTCTGTGTGCAGCACTGAGCAGGTATTTAGCAGGGAGTCCTCCAATCAGCTGTTCAGAGCCTGATTGGTATAAATGCCGTGCAGCTGCCTTGCTGCACGGCCACAAGACAAGTGTGTGTGCAATTAGACCCTGCAACGGGGAACGCGGCCCGCCCGTGGCGTCCCCGTTGCTAGGGTCCGTGCGGCTCAGCGCGCCCGGCGTCTAGCGTTGCTAGGAAGCTGGCGGCTGAACGCGCACGGCGTCCCTAGTTGCTAGGCGCCGGGCCGCGCGGACATTGCGGACCCCGGCGCCTAACATCATGGCCGAGACGATGAAATGCCATCAACGTCGTCTGCCAAGGCCGATGCCCAATGTCATAGTACAGAGCATGTAAAATCCAAAACACAAAAGATCAGTAAAAAAATGACCCAAAAATCAAAATTAAAAGCGTCTGAGGAGAAGCGTAAACTTGCCAATATCCCATTTACGACACGGAGTGGCAAGGAACTGCTGAGGCCCTGGCCTATGTTCATGACTAGTGGTTCAGCTTCACATGAGGATGGAAGCACTCATGCTCTCGCTAGAAAAAAGAAAAGACTTGCGGCAAAAGCACAGCAAAGAACTGTGCGTTCTTCGAAATCACAAATCCCAAAGGAGAGTCCAATTGTGTCGGTTGCGATGCCTGACCTTCCCAACACTGGACGGGAAGAGCTTGCGCCTTCCACCATTTGCACGCCCCCTGCAAGTGTTGAAAGGAGCACCCGCAGTCCAGTTCCTGATAGTGAAATTGAAGATGTCAGTGTTGAAGTACACCAGGATGAGGATATGGGTGTTGCTGGCGCTGGGGAGGAAATTGACAAGGAGGATTCTGATGGTGAGGTGGTTTGTTTAAGTCAGGCACCCGGGGAGACACCTGTTGTCCGTGGGAGGAATATGGCCATTGACATGCCTGGTGAAAATACCAAAAAAATCAGCTCTTCAGTGTGGAAGTATTTCAACAGAAATGCGGACAACAGGTGTCAAGCCGTGTGTTGCCTTTGTCAAGCTGTAATAAGTAGGGGTAAGGACGTTAACCACCTCGGAACATCCTCCCTTATACGTCACCTGCAGCGCATTCATAATAAGTCAGTGACAAGTTCAAAAACTTTGGGCGACAGCGGAAGCAGTCCACTGACCAGTAAATCCCTTCCTCTTGTAACCAAGCTCGCGCAAACTACACCACCAACTCCCTCAGTGTCAATTTCCTCCTTACCCAGGAAAGCCAATAGTCCTGCAGGCCATGTCACTGGCAAGTCTGACGAGTCCTCTCCTGCCTGGGATTCCTCCGATGCATCCTTGAGTGTAACGCCTACTGCTGCTGGCGCTGCTGTTGTTGCTGCTGGGAGTCGATCATCATCCCAGAGGGGAAGTCGGAAGACCACTTGTACTACTTCCAGTAAGCAATTGACTGTCCAACAGTCCTTTGCGAGGAAGATGAAATATCACAGCAGTCATCCTGTTGCAAAGCGGATAACTGAGGCCTTGACAACTATGTTGGTGTTAGACGTGCGTCCGGTATCCGCCATTAGTTCACAGGGAACTAGACAATTTCTTGAGGTAGTGTGCCCCCGTTACCAAATACCATCTAGGTTCCACTTCTCTAGGCAGGCGATACCGAGAATGTACACGGACGTCAGAAAAAGACTCCACAGTGTCCTAAAAAATGCAGTTGTACCCAATGTCCACTTAACCACGGACATGTGGACAAGTGGAGCAGGGCAGACTCAGGACTACATGACTGTGACAGCCCACTGGGTAGATGTATTGCCTCCCGCTGCAAGAACAGCAGCGGCGGCACCAGTAGCAGCATCTCGCAAACGCCAACTCGTTCCTAGGCAGGCTACGCTTTGTATCACCGCTTTCCAGAATACGCACACAGCTGAAAACCTCTTACGGCAACTGAGGAAGATCATCGCAGAATGGCTTACCCCAATTGGACTCTCCTGGGGATTTGTGGCATCGGACAATGCCAACAATATTGTGCGTGCATTACATCTGGGCAAATTCCAGCACGTCCCATGTTTTGCACATACCTTGAATTTGGTGGTGCAGAATTATTTAAAAAACGACAGGGGCGTGCAAGAGATGCTGTCGGTGGCCAGAAGAATTGCGGGCCACTTTCAGCGTGCAGGCACCGCGTACAGAAGACTGGAGCACCACCAAAAAAAACTGAACCTGCCCTGCCATCATCTGAAGCAAGAGGTGGTAACGAGGTGGAATTCAACCCTCTATATGCTTCAGAGGATGGAGGAGCAGCAAAAGGCCATTCAAGCCTATACATCTGCCCACGATATAGGCAAAGGAGGTGGAATGCACCTGTCTCAAGCGCAGTGGAGAATGATTTCAACGTTGTGCAAGGTTCTGCTGCCCTTTGAACTTGCCACACGTGAAGTCAGTTCAGACACTGCCAGCCTGAGTCAGGTCATTCCCCTCATCAGGCTTTTACAGAAGAAGCTGGAGGCATTGAAGGAGGAGCTAAAACAGAGCGATTCCGCTAGGCATGTGGGACTTGTGGATGGAGCCCTTCATTCGCTTAACCAGGATTCACGTGTGGTCAATCTGTTGAAATCAGAGCACTACATTTTGGCCACTGTGCTCGATCCTAGATTTAAAACCTACGTTGGATCTCTCTTTCCGGCAGACACAAGTTTGCAGGGGTTCAAAGAACTGCTGGTGAGAAAATTGTCAAGTCAAGCGGAACGCGTCCTGTCAACATCTCCTCCTTCACATTCTCCCGCAACTGGGGGTGCGAGGAAAAGGCTACGAATTCCGAGCCCACCCGCTGGCGGTGATGCAGGGCAGTCTGGAGCGACTGCTGATGCTGACATCTGGTCCGGACTGAAGGACCTGCCAACGATTACTGACATGTCGTCTACTGTCACTGCATATGATTCTCTCACCATTGAAAGAATGGTGGAGGATTATATGAGGGACCGCATCCAAGTAGGCACGTCAGACAGTCCGTACGTATACTGGCAGGAAAAAGAGGCAATTTGGAGGCCCTTGCACAAACTGGCTTTATTCTACCTAAGTTGCCCTCCCTCCAGTGTGTACTCCGAAAGAGTGTTTAGTGCCGCCGCTCACCTTGTCAGCAATCGGCGTACGAGGTTACTTCCAGAAAATGTGGAGAAGATGATGTTCATTAAAATGAATTATAATCAATTCCTCCATGGAGACATTCACCAGCAGCAATTGCCTCCAGAAAGTACACGGGGATCTGAGATGGTGGATTCCAGTGGGGACGAATTAATAATCTGTGAGGAGGGGGATGTACACAGTGAAAGGGGTGATGAATCGGACGATGATGATGAGGTGGACATCTTGCCTCTGTAGAGCCAGTTTGTGCAAGGAGAGATTGCTTCTTTTTTGGTGGGGGCCCAAACCAACCAGTCATTTCAGTCACAGTCGTGTGGCAGACCCTGTCGCTGAAATGATGGGTTGGTTAAAGTGTGCATGTCCTGTTTATACAACATTTGCGTCATGTGCTGTTTGGGGAGTATTTTTTGGAAGGGCCATCCTGCCTGACACTGCAGTGCCACTCCTAGATGGGCCAGGTGTTTGTGTCGGCAACTAGGGTCGCTTAGCTTACTCACACAGCTACCTCATTGCACCTCTTTTTTTTCTTCTTTGCGTCATGTGCTGTTTGGGGAGTATTTTTTGGAAGGGCCATCCTGCGTGACACTGCAGTGCCACTCCTAGATGGGCCAGGTGTTTGTGTCGGCCACTAGGGTCGCTTAGCTTACTCACACAGCTACCTCATTGCGCCTCTTTTTTTTCTTCTTTGCGTCATGTGCTGTTTGGGGAGTATTTTTTGGAAGGGCCATCCTGCGTGACACTGCAGTGCCACTCCTAGATGAGCCAGGTGTTTGTGTCGGCCACTAGGGTCGCTTAGCTTACTCACACAGCAACCTCATTGCGCCTCTTTTTTTTCTTCTTTGCGTCATGTGCTGTTTGGGGAGTATTTTTTGTAATGGCCATCCTGCGTGACACTGCAGTGCAACTCCTAGATGGGCCAGGTGTTTGTGTCGGCCACTAGGGTCGCTTAGCTTACTCACACAGCTACCTCATTGCGCCTCTTTTTCTTCTTCTTTGCGTCATGTGCTGTTTGGGGAGTATTTTTTGGAAGGGCCATTTTGCCTGACACTGCTGTGCCACTCCTAGATGGGCCAGGTGTTTGTGTCGGCCACTAGGGTCGCTTAGCTTACTCACACAGCTACCTCATTGCGCCTCTTTTTTTTCTTCTTTGCGTCATGTGCTGTTTGGGGAGTATTTTTTGGGAGGGCCATCCTGCGTGACACTGCAGTGCCACTCCTAGATGGGCCAGGTGTTTGTGTCGGCCACTAGGGTTGCTTAGCTTACTCACACAGCTACCTCATTGCGCCTCTTTTTTTTCTTCTTTGCGTCATGTGCTGTTTGGGGAGTATTTTTTGGAAGGGCCATCCTGCCTGACACTGCAGTGCCACTCCTAGATGGGCCAGGTGTTTGTGTCGGCCACTAGGGTCGCTTAGCTTACTCACACAGCTACCTCATTGCGCCTCTTTTTTTTCTTCTTTGCGTCATGTGCTGTTTGGGGAGTATTTTTTGGAAGGGCCATCCTGCGTGACACTGCAGTGCCACTCCTAGATGGGCCAGGTGTTTGTGTCGGCCACTAGGGTCGCTTAGCTTACTCACACAGCTACCTCATTGCGCCTCTTTTTTTTCTTCTTTGCGTCATGTGCTGTTTGGGGAGTATTTTTTGGGAGGGCCATCCTGCGTGACACTGCAGTGCCACTCCTAGATGGGCCAGGTGTTTGTGTCGGCCACTAGGGTTGCTTAGCTTACTCACACAGCTACCTCATTGCGCCTCTTTTTTTTCTTCTTTGCGTCATGTGCTGTTTTGAGCGCCTGAAATTTTTCGGGTTTTGTGTTTTGGTTTTGGGTTCGGTTCCGCGGCCGTGTTTTGGGTTCGAACGCGTTTTGGCAAAACCTCACCGAATTTTTTTTGTCGGATTCGGGTGTGTTTTGGATTCGGGTGTTTTTTTCCAAAAACACTAAAAAACAGCTTAAATCATAGAATTTGGGGGTCATTTTGATCCCAAAGTATTATTAACCTCAAAAACCATAATTTACACTCATTTTCAGTCTATTCTGAATACCTCACACCTCACAATATTATTTTTAGTCCTAAAATTTGCACCGAGGTCGCTGTGTGAGTAAGATAAGCGACCCTAGTGGCCGACACAAACACCGGGCCCATCTAGGAGTGGCACTGCAGTGTCACGCAGGATGTCCCTTCCAAAAAACCCTCCCCAAACAGCACATGACGCAAAGAAAAAAAGAGGCGCAATGAGGTAGCTGTGTGAGTAAGATTAGCGACCCTAGTGGCCGACACAAACACCGGGCCCATCTAGGAGTGGCACTGCAGTGTCACGCAGGATGGCCCTTCCAAAAAACCCTCCCCAAACAGCACATGACGCAAAGAAAAAAAGAGGCGCAATGAGGTAGCTGACTGTGTGAGTAAGATTAGCGACCCTAGTGGCCGACACAAACACCGGGCCCATCTAGGAGTGGCACTGCAGTGTCACGCAGGATGTCCCTTCCAAAAAACCCTCCCCAAACAGCACATGACGCAAAGAAAAAAAGAGGCGCAATGAGGTAGCTGACTGTGTGAGTAAGATTAGCGACCCTAGTGGCCGACACAAACACCGGGCCCATCTAGGAGTGGCACTGCAGTGTCACGCAGGATGTCCCTTCCAAAAAACCCTCCCCAAACAGCACATGACGCAAAGAAAAAAAGAGGCGCAATGAGGTAGCTGACTGTGTGAGTAAGATTAGCGACCCTAGTGGCCGACACAAACACCGGGCCCATCTAGGAGTGGCACTGCAGTGTCACGCAGGATGTCCCTTCCAAAAAACCCTCCCCAAACAGCACATGACGCAAAGAAAAAAAGAGGCGCAATGAGGTAGCTGACTGTGTGAGTAAGATTAGCGACCCTAGTGGCCGACACAAACACCGGGCCCATCTAGGAGTGGCACTGCAGTGTCACGCAGGATGTCCCTTCCAAAAAACCCTCCCCAATCAGCACATGATGCAAAGAAAAAGAAAAGAAAAAAGAGGTGCAAGATGGAATTGTCCTTGGGCCCTCCCACCCACCCTTATGTTGTATAAACAAAACAGGACATGCACACTTTAACCAACCCATCATTTCAGTGACAGGGTCTGCCACACGACTGTGACTGATATGACGGGTTGGTTTGGACCCCCCCCAAAAAAGAAGCAATTAATCTCTCCTTGCACAAACTGGCTCTACAGAGGCAAGATGTCCACCTCATCTTCACCCTCCGATATATCACCGTGTACATCCCCCTCCTCACAGATTATCAATTCGTCCCCACTGGAATCCACCATCTCAGCTCCCTGTGTACTTTGTGGAGGCAATTGCTGCTGGTCAATGTCTCCGCGGAGGAATTGATTATAATTCATTTTAATGAACATCATCTTCTCCACATTTTCTGGATGTAACCTCGTACGCCGATTGCTGACAAGGTGAGCGGCGGCACTAAACACTCTGTCTGCTGCTAATATATAGACTGGTTGATAAAGAGATAGTATACTCGTAACTAGTATGTATGTATAAAGAAAGAAAAAAAAAACACGGTTAGGTCACTGGTATATACAATTATGGACGGGCTGCCGAGTGCCGACACAGAGGTAGCCACAGCCGTGAACTACCGCACTGTACTGTGTCTGCTGCTAATATATAGACTGGTTGATAAAGAGATAGTATACTCGTAACTAGTATGTATGTATAAAGAAAGAAAAAAAAACCACGGTTAGGTGGTATATACAATTATGGACGGGCTGCCGAGTGCCGACACAGAGGTAGCCACAGCCGTGAACTACCGCACTGTACTGTGTCTGCTGCTAATATATAGACTGGTTGATAAAGAGATAGTATACTCGTAACTAGTATGTATGTATAAAGAAAGAAAAAAAAACCACGGTTAGGTGGTATATACAATTATGGACGGGCTGCCGAGTGCCGACACAGAGGTAGCCACAGCCGTGAACTACCGCACTGTACTGTGTCTGCTGCTAATATATAGACTGGTTGATAAAGAGATAGTATACTCGTAACTAGTATGTATGTATAAAGAAAGAAAAAAAAACCACGGTTAGGTGGTATATACAATTATGGACGGGCTGCCGAGTGCCGACACAGAGGTAGCCACAGCCGTGAACTACCGCACTGTACTGTGTCTGCTGCTAATATATAGACTGGTTGATAAAGAGATAGTATACTCGTAACTAGTATGTATGTATAAAGAAAGAAAAAAAAACCACGGTTAGGTGGTATATACAATTATGGACGGGCTGCCGAGTGCCGACACAGAGGTAGCCACAGCCGTGAACTACCGCACTGTACTGTGTCTGCTGCTAATATATAGACTGGTTGATAAAGAGATAGTATACTCGTAACTAGTATGTATGTATAAAGAAAGAAAAAAAAACCACGGTTAGGTGGTATATACAATTATGGACGGGCTGCCGAGTGCCGACACAGAGGTAGCCACAGCCGTGAACTACCGCACTGTACTGTGTCTGCTGCTAATATATAGACTGGTTGATAAAGAGATAGTATACTCGTAACTAGTATGTATGTATAAAGAAAGAAAAAAAAACCACGGTTAGGTGGTATATACAATTATGGACGGGCTGCCGAGTGCCGACACAGAGGTAGCCACAGCCGTGAACTACCGCACTGTACTGTGTCTGCTGCTAATATATAGACTGGTTGATAAAGAGATAGTATACTCGTAACTAGTATGTATGTATAAAGAAAGAAAAAAAAAACACGGTTAGGTCACTGGTATATACAATTATGGACGGGCTGCCGAGTGCCGACACAGAGGTAGCCACAGCCGTGAACTACCGCACTGTACTGTGTCTGCTGCTAATATAGACTGGTTGATAAAGAGATAGTATACTACTAATATTATATACTGGTGGTCAGGTCACTGGTCACTAGTCACACTGGCAGTGGCACTCCTGCAGCAAAAGTGTGCACTGTTTAATTTTAATATAATATTATGTACTCCTGGCTCCTGCTATAACCTATAACTGGCACTGCAGTAGTGCTCCCCAGTCTCCCCCACAATTATAAGCTGTGTGAGCTGAGCAGTCAGACAGATATATAATATATATAGATGATGC
This sequence comes from Pseudophryne corroboree, assembly GCF_028390025.1. Lineage (NCBI taxonomy): Eukaryota > Metazoa > Chordata > Amphibia > Anura > Myobatrachidae > Pseudophryne > Pseudophryne corroboree. The sequence continues at coordinate 1,164,303,835 of NC_086444.1, forward strand.
AGCACACTGGCCTGAGCCTGAGCAGTGCACACAGATATGGTATGTGACTGAGTCACTGTGTGCTGTGTATCGCTTTTTTCAGGCAGAGAACGGATTATAAATAAAAGTGGTGGTCACTGGTCACTATCAGCAAAACTCTGCACTGTACACTACTGAGTACTCCTAATGCTCCCCAAAATTAGTAAATCAAGTGTCTCTCTAATCTATTCTAATTCTAAACGGAGAGGACGCCAGCCACGTCCTCTCCCTATCAATCTCAATGCACGTGTGAAAATGGCGGCGACGCGCGGCTCCTTATATAGAATCCGAGTCTCGCGATAGAATCCGAGCCTCGCGAGAATCCGACAGCGTCATGATGACGTTCGGGCGCGCTCGGGTTAACCGAGCAAGGCGGGAAACCCGTGAAAAAAAACATGAAGTTCTGGCGGGTTCGGATTCAGAGAAACCGAACCCGCTCATCTCTAGTTTGGGGAGTATTTTTTGGAAGGGCCATCCTGCCTGACACTGCAGTGCCACTCCTAGATGGGCCAGGTGTTTGTGTCGGCCACTAGGGTCGCTTAGCTTACTCACACAGCTACCTCATTGCGCCTCTTTTTTTTCTTCTTTGCGTCATGTGCTGTTTGGGGAGTATTTTTTGGAAGGGCCATCCTGCGTGACACTGCAGTGCCACTCCTAGATGGGCCAGGTGTTTGTGTCGGCCACTAGGGTCGCTTAGCTTACTCACACAGCTACCTCATTGCGCCTCTTTTTTTCTTTGCGTCATGTGCTGTTTGGGGAGTATTTTTTGGAAGGGCCATCCTGCCTGACACTGCAGTGCCACTCCTAGATGGGCCAGGTGTTTGTGTCGGCAACTAGGGTCGCTTAGCTTACTCACACAGCTACCTCATTGCACCTCTTTTTTTTCTTCTTTGCGTCATGTGCTGTTTGGGGAGTATTTTTTGGAAGGGCCATCCTGCGTGACACTGCAGTGCCACTCCTAGATGGGCCAGGTGTTTGTGTCGGCCACTAGGGTCGCTTAGCTTACTCACACAGCTACCTCATTGCGCCTCTTTTTTTCTTTGCGTCATGTGCTGTTTGGGGAGTATTTTTTGGAAGGGCCATCCTGCCTGACACTGCAGTGCCATTCCTAGATGGGCCAGGTGTTTGTGTCGGCCACTTGGGTCGCTTAGCTTAGCCATCCAGCGACCTCGGTGCAAATTTTAGGACTAAAAATAATATTGTGAGGTGTGAGGTGTTCAGAATAGAATGAAAATGAGTGTAAATTATGGTTATTGAGGTTAATAATACTATGGGATCAAAATGACCCCCAAATTCAATGATTTAAGCTGTTTTTTAGGTTTTTTTGAAAAAAACACCCGAATCCAAAACACACCCGAATCCGACAAAAAAAATTCGGTGAGGTTTTGCCAAAACGCGTTCGAACCCAAAACACTGCCGCGGAACCGAACCCAAAACCAAAACACAAAGCCCGAAAAATTTCCGGTGCACATCACTAATATATACACACATCCCACAGTAGTATCACTTTACCTTATAAACGGTACTCCTCACAGTAGAGCCCCTTATATAAAATCTCCCATACATATGAGACATCCCACTTGTCATTTAGTACTACTGACAGCTTTGTAATATGGGTACATCTTTTCAAGTTTTCATGGGTAAGAAAAGACTTCTGTTCCCAAGAGCTCACAATCTGGAAGGGATGCAGTGAGTGCGGCATGCTATACTGTATGTTCCTTTAACATTTATGTTTTCATTGGGCAGCAGCATAAAGGGGTCACTATGGAAGTGCCTGAGCACCCACCTATCGTGCCTGGTCCAAGCTGGCAGTAGGCATTGCCCCATGTTGGCCACTTACTGAGTGGTATGTTGGGTCATGCCTGCCCCTTACTAAACTGGGCTTCTTGGGCGGGGATGTAGTCGAAAGGTACATGGTAACCATGCTGCCGCTTCAATGGGTATGTCGGTTCTGGGCTACCAGGACGAAATGTCGACATTTCATCACTTGTCGCTTTGAAGAAATGAAGAATGTATATAGTTAAATTATCAGAAAAATCTTTTATTGGTGTGCACTAAAAACAGGTATGGATTCTATACATCCTGACACTCGGTGCTTTATACAGGTACACAAAAACAAGACATGCTGTATATTGTGATAAAACATGAATGTTGCACAGCAAGCAATCTTTCTAATATATAGTGATATACAAAAATGATATGGTATTATATGGTATGTAAGAGACAATTTTGTGGGTGGCTGTCAATAAAAGTGTAAGTCACTCTTTTTTACGGCTGTATTTATTGGTCATGTGCAGGAAAAACATATAATAACAATGGACAAAATTACATAAAGTTTAAAAATGAGGTGAAATATCTTTTGGTTTCGGATACCTGAGTAGTTTTAATAATTATATAATTCCTAGATATACAGTATCCCAAAAATATATATATATATTGCACAGGCAAGTCTCAATTACTGATAAACAGTGATCTGATAGGAATTTATAGATACAAGTATTATACCATATCTTTTTAGTGTATAGTTGATATGGGTCGACCAAACTTAGGTCGACACTCATTAGGTCGACCACTGAAGATCGACCTTGCCATTAGGTCGACATGTACTAGATCGACATGTCAAAAGGTTAACATGAGGTTTTTGACTGTTTTTGGTGTTGTTTTCTCCGTAAAGTGTCGGGGAACCCAAATTAATGCACCGCCTCTCTCGCCAAGCTTCGGGCAAGGTGTCTCGCTTCGCTAGGCACAGATTACCGTTCCAATCGTAGTCCGCGTGGATCGTTAAGTATGAAATTTTTTTTTTTTAAACTCATGTCGACTTTTTGACTTGTCGACCTAATGGCAGTGTCGACCTAAGTTATGTCAACCTAATGACCGTAACCCGTTGATATTTGAGTATAGTTTTCCCTTAAGTGGGTGGTAAATATCCAAGACTCACTCCCAATTGTCTCTGCATCTACTGACCATTCGTGTGTTACTAATGAACAGTGAACGAGTGGGTGACATTACAAGAGGACAGTGCCGGAGTACAGTGAAACTCTTGGTGAATAAGCCAATTCCCCGGCAAAACATGCGTCCAAGGTTGGAGGTTCCAGGTCCCGTGCACAGGACCAGAACCAGCACATTACACAAGTCTCTGATAAGTATTACTTTACTTTTTATCTGCCAATTACCATATTTACTGTTTATCCATCTTATTTGTACCTCGTAACTTCAAACTCCAATTCAGGGGGACTCTCGTTGGGACTGTGCCGGCACACAACCCCTTCACTGGTTTCTCCACCAGAGCGGGTGACCGGTTTTAGGTCTCAAAAGAAGGTCCTCCGCACTCCATCTATCTTTCACTGTACTCCGGCACTGTCCTCTTGTAATCTCACCCACTCGTTCACTCAGTGCCGTTTCTTGCGGCGGGCCAGCCGTGCAACCGCACGGGGCGCCCGCCGCGGCACTTTGTGTGTCCTTGTCTGCTGATCCTCGCTCTTCCCGAGCACTTCTGCTCGGGGGCGTAGTTTCGCGGAATGACGCGATTGCGTCGTGACGTCACGACACAATCGCGTCATTCTGCGAAACCACGCCCCCCGAGCAGGAGTTCTCGGGATGATGGAGGAGGAGCAGACAAGCTGGAAGGAGGAGGCGGCCGGCGCGAGGGAGGTGAGGTGGTCCGATCCGAAGAGCGGGAAGATTCTCTATATGTAAGTAGTCTCTCTCTCTCCCCTCCCTCCCTCTCCCTTCCCCCCCACTTGACACCTGCCTGCCGCACTGTGTAAAATGGGGACACCTGCCTGCAACCGCACGGGGCGCCCGCCGCGGCACTTTGTGTGTCCTTGTCTGCTGATCCTCGCTCTTCCCGGGCACTTCTGCTCGGGGGGCGTAGTTTCGCGGAATGACGCGATTGTGTCGTGACGTCACGACGCAATCGCGTCATTCCGCGAAACCACGCCCCCCGAGCAGGAGTTCTCGGGATGATGGAGGAGGAGCAGACAAGCTGGAAGGAGGAGGCGGCCGGCGCGAGGGAGGTGAGGCGGCACGATCCGAAGAGCGGGAAGATTCTCTATATTTAAGTAGTCTCTCTCTCTCCCCCCCCTCCCTCTCCCTTCCTTCCCCCCCACTTGACACCTGCCTGCCGCACTGTGTAAAAAGGGGACACCTGCCTGCATACTGTGTAATTTGGACACTTGCCTGCCGTAATGTGTAAAATGGGGACACCTGCCTGCGTACTGTGTAAAATGGGGACACGTGCATGCGTACTGTGTAAAATGGGGACACCTGCCTGCCGTAATGTGTAAAATGGGGACACCTGACTGCCGTAATGTGTAAAATGAGGACACCTGCCTGCCGTACTGTGCAAAATGGGGACACCTGCCTGCCGTACTGTGCAAAATGGGGACACGTGCCTGCCGTACTGTGCAAAATGGGGACACCTGCCTGCCGTTATGTGTAAAATGGGGACACCTGCCTGCATACTGTGTAATTTGGACACTTGCCTGCCGTAATGTGTAAAATGGGGAACCCTGCCTGCCGTACTGTGCAAAATGGGGACACGTGCCTGCCGTACTGTGCAAAATGGGGACACGTGCCTGCGTACTGTGTAAAATGGGGACACCTGCCTGCCGTTATGTGTAAAATGGGGACACCTGCCTGCCGTAATGTGTAAAATGGGGAGTCTTGCCTGCCGTAATGTGTAAAATGGGTACACCTGCCTGCCGCACTGTGTAAAATGGGGACACGTGCCTGCCGTACTGTGTAAAATGGGTACACCTGCCTGCCGCACTGTGTAAAATGGGGACACGTGCCTGCCATACTGTGCAAAATGGGGACACGTGCCTGCCATACTGTGTAAAATGGGGACTTTTGATTTTTTGATTTTTCCCTGTGGTGGCCGTGATGATATCAGAGGAGGACACGCCCACTTTAATGAGACCACGCCCATTTTAATGAGGTCACACACCCTTACCGGGATCGCGCGCGCATGCTTTTTGTTTTTTTATAGCTATGGGGGGGGGGGGGGGGGCGCATTTTTTTGATGGCAATGGGGGGGGGGGGCGCATTTTGAAATCTCGCACTGGGAGACAAATTGGCTAGAAACAGCCCTGCGTTCACTGTTCATTAGTAACACACGAATGGTCAGTAGATGCAGAGACAATTGGGAGTGAGTCTTTGATATTTACTACCCACCTAAGGGAAAACTATAATCAAATATCAATTATACACTAAAAGAAGATATGGTATAATACTTGCCAGTTGCCACACAAAAACAAAGGTGCTGGATTATAGGAAGGCTGACTTTGCAAATATAGAGAGATGTGTTCAGGGGCGGATTGGGATCAAAGACCAGCCCGGGAAACTTATGAAACCAGCCCTAATAGGGGTGGGGTCTGTTGACGGGGTGGAGTCTGTCAAGTGCGCAGGATTACTGCTCAGAAAGCCTGATTATATGCAGGTATAGAAAGTGCGCGACAATTCACATTACACCACACAGTAGTGCCGCTTATGCACATTGCACCAGGTAGAACCTCCCATACACACTGCGCCAGGTAGAGCATGTTATACATATTGCACCAGATAGAGCACGTTCTACACTTTGCGGCAGGCAGAGCACATTATACACTTTGCACCAGGTAAGACACATTTATACAGATTGCACCAGGTAAAGCACATTATACATATTGCACCAGGCAGAGCACATTATACACATTGTACAAGGTAGTGCAAGTTATACACACTGCACCAGGTAGAGCACATTATACACACTGCACCAGTTAAAGCACATTATACACTTTGCGCCAGGTAGAGCACGTTATACACATTGGACCAGGTAAAGCACGTTATACACTTTGCACCAGGTAAAATACATTTATTTTATACAGATTGCACCAGGTAAAGCACAGTATACATATTGCACCAGGCAGAGCACGCTATACACATTGTACAAGGTAGTGCAAGTTATACACACTGCACCAGGTAGAGCACATTATACACACTGCACCAGTTAAAGCACATTATACACTTTGCGCCAGGTAGAGCACGTTATACACATTGGACCAGGTAAAGCACATTATACACATTACACCAGGTAAAGCACATTATACACATTGCACCAGGTAGAGCACATTATACATTTATATATATATATATATATATATATATATATATATATATACACACGTAGAATTGAGCGGCACTCTCAGGACTATAATAAAGAACGGGTCCTCAGCCCATCAATAGTTTGCAACGTTTCGGTAATTTTATTTCAACCGTCGTCAGGCATAATAACATATAAACAGACAATCTTACCTTTAAATAACACACAGAAAACACGTGTACTGGCCACAGGATGCCCAGAGCCCTGGACTTCCTCTGACGTCCGTCAGAGCTGACCTCATCAATTAACATCAATTAACATTTAACCCTCCACGTGAGACAAATGGAAAGCTGGAGAAAGTAAAACAGACACATAGTCTATTACTATATCAGTGAATCCATCTAATACAGAGAAACTTATACAAAGAAAGTAACAATAAATGGAAACAATCAATGAAACGATGTTCTTAATCAAGATACATAGCAAGAAAACGGAGCCATAATATACTCTTATAGAAAGCTGCTGAATGATAACGACTCATTCAGTCTGTTAGGAGTAAGGGTGTTCAGCCGATAAATCCAATGCGTCTCACATTGCAATAACTTTTTATTTCTATAGCCCCCTCTTTTGTTAGCCGGGATGTGGTCTATCATTTTGTAACGTAGACTGGATAAAGTGTGATTAAACTGTTTAAAATGTTTGGCCACTGGCTGGTCTATTGCTTTACCTTCAAGAATTTGCTTGATAGCACTGCGGTGTTGTGTCATGCGTTCTTTAAAGGAGCAGGAGGTCTTGCCAACATAGAAAAGCCCACAAGGGCACCTGATATAATATACAACAAATCTAGAAGTACATGTTAAACTGTGAGTGATTTTAATGGCTTTACCAGACTGGGGGTGATAGAAAGTATCCCCAGTCTCCATGTACAGGCAGGTAGTACAACCAAGGCATCGAAAATGACCTGGTTTCCTGCTTAAAAAATGAGCTGGTTTGGTGGACTTAAATTCAGAGATGTCAGAATGTACTAATAAATCACGTAGATTGCGTCCCCTACGATAACAAGGTGTTAATCGTTTGGAAGCAAGAGAGGACAGTGCTTGATCAGCCTGTACTACGGGCCAATACCTCTTAGCACATCTAGTTAACTGTTTGCTAGCAGTGGAGAATTGATTAACAAAGATCATCTGATCCTGTACTTTTTTTGTGGTACTGGCATCCTGTTTAATTTTAGGGGCTGCTAATGCTCTTTTCTTAGCATCATGTAGTAATTTATTAGAATAACCCCGTTCAAGGAATTTAGAAATAAGTTTTTCCATCTGCAATAATTCTTCTGCAAATGCAGTGTATTCTTGTTACGCACACCAGTGCTAACAGGAGTTTACCGGTGTATGAACAGAGAGGGATGCGAAACAAACGAACTCACAGTCAGTATAACACAACATACACAGGAGGTGATGGAATAACTAATAAACACAAAGTGAACGGAGAAGCCCAAAGGCTCAGGAATTGGGTGTCTCTCTAGTGTCAGGAATGTTCAGATGGAATAGAGCGGACAATGAAGCGAGATGTAGTGATTTAACATGTGGAGCACCCGAAATGATGTTGCTAAGAGCAACAGAAAAAACCCCAAAGGGTTACCAATGGGTGTGGGAATAAACTCCTTGGTCAGAGATAGAAATATAGACACAAGGAGAGCATCCACAATCCTAACCCCCACTTGCAGGGCACAGGTTCAGCTTACTGCCACTAAACTGACACCTGGACGCCCTGCACAGTGAGGGAGGATTAAGCAAGCAGGTCTGAGAGTACAGCCGCAAACCTGCTGGGTTCACAGAATAGCAAAAGAACCCCAGCAGGTTAAACAACTGACTCCAGTCTTACTGCTAGGTCCGGATTGGCAGAATGAAGTACCGAATCCCAAGGCCTATTCGCAGTAAGCAACAAGTAAATACAAAGTCACACAGTACTAGCTAACTCTCTGGAACTGACTAACAAACAAAGATTCAGCAGCATTTGCCTAGCCTGAGAGGATGGTTTATATAGCAGGTGCTGTCCACGCCCCACTCAGACCTCACAGACTGTGAGCACAAAACCAGCGCCGGATTCCCTGCCGTGCACAGAGCCTGTAACCACTACACAGTAAAAATCCGGACCGGAGTATCAGCTGCGCTCAGGATACTTCGCTAACACTTGCCTCCCAGTTGCCATGGCGACGTGGCAGCACAGAACAGGAGATCCTAACAATTCTTAATAGCTGTGAAAATGGTAAACCCTGAATGAGGGATGATGGCTAGAGGCCATGAGAAATTTGTTGTAATCTGTAGGTTTAGTATAAACAGAGGTCTTAAAGCCCACAGAATTGCGGGTAACATTCACATCTAGAAAGTGTATACTCTCCCTCTGTATGTTAAATGTGAACTTAATATTCTCATCACGTTAATTTATCTCAGACATCATAGTAATAAAACCCTCTTGGGTACCAGTCCAAATCATGAATACATCATCTATGTACCTAGTAAAAAAAGCAATGTTCTTACTATATTCTGGTACATCAAAAAACAAGTTTTGTTCCACGTTAAACATGAACGCGTTAGCGTAAGCTGGAGCGACTGGGGATCCCATCGCACAGCCGTGTATTTGCAAAAAGAATTCATTATTAAATAAAAAATAATTGCGGGTCAAAACCAATCTTAATAAATCAAAAAATAAATCTAAAGGAAGACCAGTATAGTGTATGTTGTCATTGATCAAATCATTAACAGCAGATATACCTCTCTCATGGGGAATGTTTGTATATAAGCTCACAACGTCTGCTGTGCATAACCAAAACTCCGTAGTAGTTAATGATAAAGCCATCAATTTATCTAAGAAGCAAAAAGAATCCTTCAAATAAGTTTTTTTCATGCTGTATAACTGGTTGTAACAGAAAATCTAAATAACAGGCAACATGACTAAACAGTGAATCTCTGGCAGCAACAATGGGGTGACCAGGTGGCTTATGAGCATTCTTGTGTAATTTGGGTAAGGTATAGAACACAGGTACCAGTGGTGTTGACATATATAAAGAATTCAGCAATTCCATATCAATGATACATCCAGGGCCGGTTCAAGGGCGCTCTGCGCCCCGGGCAGGAAATGGGGCGTGGCCTAATACAGGGGGCGTGGTCAATTACGCCCCCTGTACATTAAAAGCACCGCTTGAATGCTGAGCGGTGCGCGATGACTTAATTGCGCACCGCACAGCAAAAGGTCCTCTCCACGAAGGGAAACTAGACGCTATGAGTCTAGTTCCCTTCGTAGAGAGGACCTTTGCTGTGCGGTGCGCGATGACGTCATCGCGCACCGCTCAGCAAAGTTACTCTCCAGGAAGGGAAACTAGACGCATAGCGTCTAGTTCCCTTCAGGAGGCGGACGGGGACGGCAGCGGAGGCGGACAGGGACACAGCGGGCAGCAGTGGCGGATCTTGCCACGGTGCGGCGCCCTCCGGATGGCGCCAGCGCCCTCCGGAAGGCGGCGCCCCGGGCAAAAGTCCTGCTTGCCCGTGGCAAGATCCGCCACTGGATACATCTATCCACAGCATTCAGAAGTAACTCATACAATTCTCTAGCATATGTATCTGTAGGATCATGTGTCAATTTAATATAAACCTTAGAGTCATTCAACTGTGAATAGGCTTCCAATAAATAATCATCCAAGTCCTGAATCACAATTCCGCCTCCCTTGTCCACGGGGCGGATTGTGATATCAGTCCGGGCAGACAAATTGCGCAAGGCAGTACGCTCATCAGATGAAAGATTATTCATATATTTAGGCGGAGTCTTAGTGACAATGTCTATATGATTAGTCATAGTCTTAGTATAAGCCCGAATGGCAGGGTTAACTGATGGTGGATCAAAAGTAGATTTGGCTCTTACCGGGCATCTGGAAGACATCTCTTGTTCTTGCGCTTTATCATTGAAGAATTCTTTCAATCTCAGCTGCCGATTGAAGCGTGCCAGATCGATCTTGCTCTCAAAGCTCTTATGTACAGTAGTCGGGACAAAATTCAAACCTCTTTGTAGTAACTTGATTTCCGTCTCAGAAAGAGGGGTAGAAGAAAGATTGAATATTACTTCTTTGTTTTTGTATTCCTTTTTCTTTTGTCTTTCACATTGTCGTCCTCGTCTGGTGGCTCTTCGACCAGGACGTCCCTTTTTGCCCTGGTCTTGATACCTAAAGGGACACTAGGTGCCGATTTACTGGTAGAGGCGATGTCCGAGTCACTTTGGGATGTCGCACTGGAACCATCTGTCTCCAGTGGGAAAGCTTTAGGTTTTCTTGTAAAACGTTGACGTGTATGTTTGCCAAAGAAGCGCTGGTTACTCAAAAGAAAATAAACTTTGTTCTCCTCGTAATCTTTAGTAACCGCTGCATATTTCTTTGATTTAAAATTAATTAAATCAGTCTTATATTTGTCTATTTGAGTTTGAAGTTTAGCAACCCATTCATTGTTGGTGTCATTATTCAAAAAACTCCAAGCTCTCAGCCTCAAATTTCTTAATCTTTTCACGCACAACATCTAGCTCACGAGTAGCTTCCTCTATTACAAGTAAGATTAAATCAAATGATGCTTTGTTAAGAACCGCCACCCATTTGCGACAGAAATTGGGGTTCAGTCGTCCAATCATTGGAGAGTTCTTAATGCGGAATCCCCTCGGGATTTTCTTATCTCTGTAGTAATCTGAGAGGGTAACTCCATGTAAATAGAAATCTATTTCACGCTTTTTCATTTTTAATAGTTGTAGGAATAATTGCTCATTGTTATCAATACCAATTGAGGTGGTTAATTTATCTTTGATTAAGATCCTTTCAACATCCAAATCAGAGAGTGTCAAAGTTTCTCCTTGAGGAAACACTTTACTGCGGTAACCCACAGCATCTATTCTTCCAGTTTCCATCGTGCACTATGTACACAAAGTGCTAGTGTGAAAAACACCAGTGGCAAGTGATTTAAAATAACAGTCCTCCGACCTTAGAACTCGTGCATGAGTCCAAAAAGCAATAAGTCGGGTGCCATACAATGGTAAGGCAGAGAATTACCTTGAAAAATGTAGATGTCCAATAGTGATGAGCGGGTTCGGTTCCTCGGAATCCGAACCCGCCCGAACTTCACCTTTTTTTTACATGGGTCCGAGCGACTCGGATCCTCCCGCCTTGCTCGGTTAACCCGAGCGCGCCCGAACGTCATCATCCCGCTGTCGGATTCTCGCGAGACTCGGATTCTATATAAGGAGCCGCGCGTCGCCGCCATTTTCACACGTGCATTGAGATTGATAGGGAGAGGACGTGGCTGGCGTCCTCTCCGTTGTATTAGAAAAAAAAAAAACTGAGTGACTTAGTTTTAATTGTGGGGAGGATTGGGGACGGGGAGCAGCTGTTAGGGAGTACAGTGCAGGGTTTTGAGTTTAATCCGTTGTTTCTCTGCCTGAAAAAAAACGCTCCACCATATCTGTGCTCACTCAGTGTGCTGCACTGCTGTATGATATATCTGTGCTGAGTGCACTGCTCACACTGCCTAATTGTGGGGACTGGGGAGCAGTTATAGCAGGAGTACAGTGCACAGTTTTGCTGACAGTGACCACCAGTCCAGTATACGTTTGTCTGCCTGAAAAACACTGTGGTGTTTTTTTTTGTTTTTTCTTCATGCTAGTTTGTTTAGCAGTCTGCTGACAGTGTCCACCAGGTCCGACCGTTATACAGTATATTATATATATAATTAAGCACTAAGCAGCAGTACGGTAGGCCACGGCTGTACCTACCTCTGTGTCGTCAGTGCACTCGTCGTCCATAAGTATAAGTAATACTATACTATCCATCCATCTACATTGTATAGCTGTGGTGTTTTTTTTTTCTTTCTTCATACTAGTTTGTTTAGCAGTCTGCTGACACTGTCCACCAGGTCCGTTATACAGTATATTATATTTATATATAAGCACTAAGCAGCAGTACGGTAGGCCACGGCTGTACCTACCTCTGTGTCGTCAGTGCACTCGTCGTCCATAAGTATAAGTAATACTATACTATCCATCCATCTACATTGTATACCTGTGGTGTTTTTTTTTTCTTTCTTCATACTAGTTTGTTTAGCAGTCTGCTGACAGTGTCCACCAGGTCCGTTATACAGTATATCATATATATAAGCACTAAGCAGCAGTACGGTAGGCCACGGCTGTACCTACCTCTGTGTCGTCAGTGCACTCGTCGTCCATAAGTATAAGTAATACTATACTATCCATCCATCTACATTGTATACCTGTGGTGTTTTTTTTTTTCTTTCTTCATACTAGTTTAGCAGTCTGCTGACACTGTCCACCAGGTCCGTTATACAGTATATTATATTTATATATAAGCACTAAGCAGCAGTACGGTAGGCCACGGCTGTACCTACCTCTGTGTCGTCAGTGCACTCGTCGTCCATAAGTATAAGTAATACTATACTATCCATCCATCTACATTGTATACCTGTGGTGGGTTTTTTTTCTTTCTTCATACTAGTTTGTATAGCAGTCTGCTGACAGTGTCCACCAGGTCCGTTATACAGTATTTCTCTGACGTCCTAGTGGATGCTGGGACTCCGTAAGGACCATGGGGAATAGCGGCTCCGCAGGAGACAGGGCACAAGAATAAAAGCTTTAGGATCAGGTGGTGTGCACTGGCTCCTCCCCCTATGACCCTCCTCCAAGCCTCAGATAGATTTTTGTGCCCGAACGAGAAGGGTGCAGGCTAGGTGGCTCTCCTGAGCTGCTTAGAATAAAAGTTTATTTTAGGTTTTTTATTTTCAGTGAGTCCTGCTGGCAACAGGCTCACTGCATCGTGGGACTAAGGGGAGAAGAAGCGAACTCACCTGCGTGCAGAGTGGATTGGGCTTCTTAGGCTACTGGACATTAGCTCCAGAGGGACAATCACAGGTTCAGCCTGGATGGGTCCCGGAGCCGCGCCGCCGGCCCCCTTACAGAGCCTGAAGAGCGAAGAGGTCTGGTGAAATCGGCGGCAGAAGACGGTCCCGTCTTCAACTAAGGTAGCGCACAGCACTGCAGCTGTGCGCCATTGCTCTCAGCACACTTCACACTCCGGTCACTGAGGGTGCAGGGCGCTGGGGGGGGAGCGCCCTGAGACGCAATATAACAGATATACCTTAGGTTGGCAAAAAGAAATACATCACATATAGCTCCTGGGCTATATGGATGTATTTAACCCCTGCCATTTTTCCAGAAAAAAGCGGGAGATAAGGACGTCGTGAAAGGGCGGAGCCTATCTCCTCTGCACACAAGCGCCATTTTCCCTCACAGCTTCGCTGGAAGGACGGCTCCCTGACTCTCCCCTGCAGACCTGCTACAGAATCAGGGTAAAAAAGAGAAGGGGGGGGCACTATTGGCAGCTAATAATAAAAACAGCAGCTATAAAAGGGAGTAACACTTATATAAGGTTATCCCTGTATATATATATATATAGCGCTTGGTGTGTGCTGGCAAACTCTCCCTCTGTCTCTCCAAAGGGCTGGTGGGGTCCTGTCCTCTATCAGAGCATTCCCGGTGTGTGTGCTGTGTGTCGGTACGTGTGTGTCGACATGTATGAGGAGGAAAATGATGTGGAGGCGGAGCAATTGCCTGGGTTAGCGATGTCACCCCCTAGGGAGTCGACACCTGACTGGATGATCGTATTTAAAGAATTACGTGACAATGTCAGCACTTTGCAAAAAACTGTTGACGACATGAGACAGCCGGCAAATCAATTAGTGCCTGTCCAGGCGTCTCAGACACCGTCAGGGGCCCTAAAACGCCCGTTACCTCAGTGGCTCGACACAGACACAGATACTGAGTCTAGTGTCGACGGTGAGGAGACAAACGTAATGTCCAGTAGGGCCACACGTTACATGATCACGGCAATGAAGGAGGCATTGAACATTTCTGACACTACAAGTACCACAAAGAAGGGTATTATGTGGGGTGTGAAAAAACTACCAATAGTTTTTCCTGAGTCAGATGAATTAAATGAGGTGTGTGATAAAGCGTAGGTTTCCCCCGACAAAAAAACTGCTAATTTCTAATAAATTATTGGCACTATACCCTTTCCCGCCAGAGGTTAGGACGCGTTGGGAAACACCCCCTAGGGTAGATAAAGCGCTCACACGTTTATCTAAACAAGTAGCGTTACCGTCTCCTGATACGGCCACCCTCAAAGAACCAGCTGATAGAAGGCTGGAAAATATCCTAAAAAGTATATACACACATACTGGTGTTATACTGCGACCAGCTATCGCTTCAGCCTGGATGTGCAGTGCTGGAGTCGCGTGGTCGGATTCCCTGACTGAAAATATTGATACCCTGGACAGGGACAATATATTGTTAACTATAGAGCATTTGAAGGATGCATTACTATATATGCGTGATGCACAGAGGGATATTTGCACCCTGGCATCAAGAGTAAGTGCTATGTCCATTTCTGCCAGAAGAGCATTATGGACGCGACAGTGGTCAGGGGATGCGGATTCCAAACGACATATGGAAGTATTGCCGTATAAAGGGGAGGAGTTATTTGGGGCTGGTCTATCAGACCTGGTGGCCACGGCAACGGCTGGAAAGTCCACCTTTTTACCCCAGGTCACCTCACATCAGCAGAAAAAGACACCGTCTTTTCAAACTCATTTCTGCCCCGGGGCAGAGGAAGAGGAAAAAGACTGCACCATGCAGCCGCTTCCCAGGAGCAGAAGCCCTCCCCTGCTTCTGCCAAGGCTTCAGCATGACGCTGGGGCTTTACAAGCAGACTCAGAGACGGTGGGGGCCCGTCTCAAGAATTTCAACGCGCAGTGGGCTCACTCGCAAGTGGACCCCTGGATTCTACAGGTAGTATCGCAGGGGTACAAACTGGAATTCGAGGCGTTTCCCCCTCGCCGGTTCCTGAAGTCTGCTCTACCAAAGTCTCCCTCCGACAGGGAGGCAGTTTTGGAAGCCATTCACAAGCTGTATTCCCAGCAGGTGATAATCAAGGTACCCCTCCTACAACAAGGAAAGGGGTATTATTCCACGCTGTTGGTGGTACCGAAGCCGGACGGCTCGGTGAGACCAATTTTAAATCTGAAATCCTTGAACACTTACATAAAAAGGTTCAAATTCAAGATGGAGTCACTCAGAGCAGTGATAGCGAACCTGGAAGAAGGGGACTATATGGTGTCTCTGGACATCAAAGATGCTTATCTCCACGTCCCAATCTACCCTTCTCACCAAGGGTACCTCAGGTTTGTAGTACAAAACTGTCATTATCAGTTTCAGATGCTGCCGTTTGGGTTGTCCACGGCACCTCGGGTCTTTACCAAGGTAATGGCCGAAATGATGATTCTTCTTCGAAGAAAAGGCATCTTAATTATCCCTTACTTGGACGATCTCCTGATAAGGGCAAGGTCCAGGGAACAGTTAGAAGTCGGAGTAGCACTATCTCAGGTAGTGTTACGTCAGCACGGGTGGATCCTAAATATTCCAAAATCGCAGCTGATTCCAACGACACGTCTACTGTTCCTAGGAATGATTCTGGACACGGTCCAGAAGAAGGTGTTTCTCCCGGAGGAGAAGGCCAGGGAGTTATCCGAGCTAGTCAGGAACCTCCTAAAACCAGGCCAGGTGTCAGTGCATCAGTGCACGAGGGTCCTGGGAAAAATGGTGGCTTCTTACGAAGCGATTCCATTCGGAAGATTCCATGCAAGAACGTTTCAGTGGGATCTACTGGACAAATGGTCCGGATCGCATCTTCAGATGCATCAGCGGATAACCCTGTCGCCAAGGACAAGGGTGTCTCTTCTGTGGTGGCTGCAGAGTGCTCATCTACTAGAGGGCCGCAGATTTGGCATTCAGGATTGGATCCTGGTGACCACGGATGCCAGCCTGAGAGGCTGGGGAGCAGTCACACAGGGAAGAAATTTCCAGGGCTTGTGGTCAAGCATGGAAACATCTCTTCATAAAAACATTCTGGAACTAAGGGCCATTTACAATGCCCTAAGTCAAGCGAAACCCCTGCTTCAGGGTCAGGCGGTATTGATCCAATCGGACAACATCACGTCAGTCGCCCACGTAAACAGACAGGGCGGCACGAGAAGCAGGAGGGCAATGGCAGAAGCTGCAAGGATTCTTCGCTGGGCGGAAAATCATGTGATAGCACTGTCAGCAGTGTTCATGATGGCGTCCCGTCTAAACAAAAAACTAGACAGGTATTGCGCCAGGTCAAGGGACCCTCAGGCAATAGCGGTGGACGCTCTGGTAACACCGTGGGTGTACCAGTCAGTGTATGTGTTCCCTCCTCTGCCTCTCATACCAAAAGTACTGAGAATCATAAGAAGGAGAGGAGTAAGAACTATACTCGTGGTTCCGGATTGGCCAAGAAGGACTTGGTACCCGGAACTTCAAGAGATGCTCACGGAAGACCCGTGGCCTCTACCTCTAAGAAAGGACCTGCTCCAGCAGGGGCCTTGTCTGTTCCAAGACTTACCGCGGCTGCGTTTGACGGCATGGCGGTTGAACGCCGGATCCTGAAGGAAAAAGGCATTCCGGATGAAGTCATCCCTACCCTGATCAAAGCCAGGAAGGATGTAACCGCAAAACATTATCACCGCATTTGGCGAAAATATGTTGCGTGGTGTGAGGCCAAGAAGGCCCCTACAGAGGAATTTCAACTGGGTCGTTTCCTCCATTTCCTGCAAACAGGACTGTCTATGGGCCTAAAATTAGGGTCCATTAAGGTTCAAATTTCGGCCCTGTCGATTTTCTTCCAGAAAGAACTGGCTTCCGTGCCTGAAGTTCAGACATTTGTAAAAGGGGTACTGCATATACAGCCTCCTTTGTGCCTCCAGTGGCACCGTGGGATCTCAGTGTTGTTTTGAGTTTCCTAAAGTCACATTGGTTTGAACCACTCACCACTGTGGACTTAAAATATCTCACATGGAAGGTGTCGATGCTGTTAGCCCTGGCTTCAGCCAGGCGTGTGTCAGAATTGGCGGCTTTATCATATAAAAGCCCTTACTTAATTTTTCATTCTGACAGGGCAGAATTGAGGACTCGTCCTCAATTTCTCCCTAAGGTGGTTTCTGCATTTCACATGAACCAACCTATTGTGGTACCTGCGGCTACTAGGGACTTGGAGGACTCCAAGTTGCTTGACGTTGTCAGGGCCCTGAAAATATATGTTTCCAGGACGGCTGGAGTCAGAAAATCTGACTCGCTGTTTATCCTGTATGCACCCAACAAGCTGGGTGCTCCTGCTTCTAAGCAGACGATTGCTCGTTGGATTTGTAGTACAATTCAGCTTGCACATTCTGTGGCAGGCCTGCCACAGCCAAAATCTGTAAAAGCCCATTCTACAAGGAAAGTGGGCTCATCTTGGGCGGCTGCCCGAGGGGTCTCGGCTTTACAACTTTGCCGAGCAGCTACTTGGTCAGGGGCAAACACGTTTGCTAAATTCTACAAATTTGATACCCTGGCTGAGGAGGACCTGGAGTTCTCTCATTCGGTGCTGCAGAGTCATCCGCACTCTCCCGCCCGTTTGGGAGCTTTGGTATAATCCCCATGGTCCTTACGGAGTCCCAGCATCCACTAGGACGTCAGAGAAAATAAGATTTTACTCACCGATAAATCTATTTCTCGTAGTCCGTAGTGGATGCTGGGCGCCCATCCCAAGTGCGGATTGTCTGCAATACTTGTATATAGTTATTGTTACAAAAATTCGGGTTATTATTGTTGTGAGCCATCTTTTCAGAGGCTCCTTTCGTTTATCATACTGTTAACTGGGTTCAGATCACGAGTTGTACGGTGTGATTGGTGTGGCTGGTATGAGTCTTACCCGGGATTCAATATCCTTCCTTATTATGTACGCTCGTCCGGGCACAGTATCCTAACTGAGGCTTGGAGGAGGGTCATAGGGGGAGGAGCCAGTGCACACCACCTGATCCTAAAGCTTTTATTCTTGTGCCCTGTCTCCTGCGGAGCCGCTATTCCCCATGGTCCTTACGGAGTCCCAGCATCCACTACGGACTACGAGAAATAGATTTATCGGTGAGTAAAATCTTATTATCATATATATATAAGCACTAAGCAGCAGTACGGTAGGCCACGGCTGTACCTACCTCTGTGTCGTCAGTGCACTCGTCGTCCATAAGTATAAGTAATACTATACTATCCATCCATCTACATTGTATACCTGTGGTGTTTTTTTTTTCTTTCTTCATACTAGTTTGTTTAGCAGTCTGCTGACACTGTCCACCAGGTCCGTTATACAGTATATTATATTTATATATAAGCACTAAGCAGCAGTACGGTAGGCCACGGCTGTACCTACCTCTGTGTCGTCAGTGCACTCGTCGTCCATAAGTATAAATAATACTATACTATCCATCCATCTACATTGTATACCTGTGGTGTTTTTTTTTTCTTTCTTCATACTAGTTTGTTTAGCAGTCTGCTGACAGTGTCCACCAGGTCCGTTATACAGTATATCATATATATAAGCACTAAGCAGCAGTACGGTAGGCCACGGCTGTACCTACCTCTGTGTCGTCAGTGCACTCGTCGTCCATAAGTATAAGTAATACTATACTATCCATCCATCTACATTGTATACGTGTGGTGTTTTTTTTTTCTGCATACTAGTTTAGCAGTCTGCTGACACTGTCCACCAGGTCCGTTATACAGTATATTATATTTATATATAAGCACTAAGCAGCAGTACGGTAGGCCACGGCTGTACCTACCTCTGTGTCGTCAGTGCACTCATCGTCCATAAGTATAAGTAATACTATGCTATCCATCCATCTACATTGTATACCTGTGGTGGTTTTTTTTTTCTTTCTTCATACTAGTTTGTTTAGCAGTCCGCTGACACTGTCCACCAGGTCCGTTATACAGTATATCATATATATATAAGCACTAAGCAGCAGTACGGTAGGCCACGGCTGTACCTACCTCTGTGTCGTCAGTGCACTCGTCTTCCATAAGTATAAGTAATACTATACTATCCATCCATCTACATTGTATACCTGTGGTGTTTTTTTTTCTTTCTTCATACTAGTTTGTTTAGCAGTCTGCTGACACTGTCCACCAGGTCCGTTATACAGTATATTATATTTATATATAAGCACTAAGCAGCAGTACGGTAGGCCACGGCTGTACCTACCTCTGTGTCGTCAGTGCACTCGTCGTCCATAAGTATAAGTAATACTATACTATCCATCCATCTACATTGTATACCTGTGGTGTTTTTTTTTTCTTTCTTCATACTAGTTTGTTTAGCAGTCTGCTGACAGTGTCCACCAGGTCCATTATACAGTATATCATATATATAAGCACTAAGCAGCAGTAAGGTAGGCCACGGCTGTACCTACCTCTGTGTCGTCAGTGCACTCGTCGTCCATAAGTATAAGTAATACTATACTATCCATCCATCTACATTGTATACCTGTGGTGTTTTTTTTTTCTTTCTTCATACTAGTTTAGCAGTCTGCTGACACTGTCCACCAGGTCCGTTATACAGTATATTATATTTATATATAAGCACTAAGCAGCAGTACAGTAGGCCACGGCTGTACCTACCTCTGTGTCGTCAGTGCACTCGTCGTCCATAAGTATAAGTAATACTATACTATCCATCCATCTACATTGTATACCTGTGGTGTTTTTTTTTTCTTTCTTCATACTAGTTTGTTTAGCAGTCTGCTGACACTGTCCACCAGGTCTGTTATACAGTATATTATATTTATATATAAGCACTAAGCAGCAGTACGGTAGGCCACGGCTGTACCTACCTCTGTGTCGTCAGTGCACTCGTCGTCCATAAGTATAAGTAATACTATTCTATCCATCCATCTACATTGTATACCTGTGGTGTTTTTTTTTTCTTTCTTCATACTAGTTTGTTTAGCAGTCTGCTGACAGTGTCCACCAGGTCCGTTATACAGTATATCATATATATAAGCACTAAGCAGCAGTACGGTAGGCCACGGCTGTACCTACCTCTGTGTCGTCAGTGCACTCGTCGTCCATAAGTATAAGTAATACTATACTATCCATCCATCTACATTGTATACCTGTGGTGTTTTTTTTTTCTTTCTTCATACTAGTTTGTTTAGCAGTCTGCTGACACTGTCCACCATGTCCGTTATACAGTATATTATATTTATATATAAGCACTAAGCAGCAGTACGGTAGGCCACGGCTGTACCTACCTCTGTGTCGTCAGTGCACTCGTCGTCCATAAGTATAAGTAACACTATACTATCCATCCATCTACATTGTATACCTGTGGTGTTTTTTTCTTTCTTTCTTCATACTAGTTTGTTTAGCAGTCTGCTGACAGTGTCCACCAGGTCCGTTATACAGTATATCATATATATAAGCACTAAGCAGCAGTACGGTAGGCCACGGCTGTACCTACCTCTGTGTCGTCAGTGCACTCGTCGTCCATAAGTATAAGTAATACTATACTATCCATCCATCTACATTGTATACCTGTGGTGTTTTTTTTTTCTTTCTTCATACTAGTTTGTTTAGCAGTCTGCTGACACTGTCCACCAGGTCCGTTATACAGTATATTATATTTATATATAAGCACTAAGCAGCAGTACGGTAGGCCACGGCTGTACCTACCTCTGTGTCGTCAGTGCACTCGTCGTCCATAAGTATAAATAATACTATACTATCCATCCATCTACATTGTATACCTGTGGTGTTTTTTTTTTCTTTCTTCATACTAGTTTGTTTAGCAGTCTGCTGACAGTGTCCACCAGGTCCGTTATACAGTATATCATATATATAAGCACTAAGCAGCAGTACGGTAGGCCACGGCTGTACCTACCTCTGTGTCGTCAGTGCACTCGTCGTCCATAAGTATAAGTAATACTATACTATCCATCCATCTACATTGTATACGTGTGGTGTTTTTTTTTTCTGCATACTAGTTTAGCAGTCTGCTGACACTGTCCACCAGGTCCGTTATACAGTATATTATATTTATATATAAGCACTAAGCAGCAGTACGGTAGGCCACGGCTGTACCTACCTCTGTGTCGTCAGTGCACTCATCGTCCATAAGTATAAGTAATACTATGCTATCCATCCATCTACATTGTATACCTGTGGTGGTTTTTTTTTTCTTTCTTCATACTAGTTTGTTTAGCAGTCCGCTGACACTGTCCACCAGGTCCGTTATACAGTATATCATATATATATAAGCACTAAGCAGCAGTACGGTAGGCCACGGCTGTACCTACCTCTGTGTCGTCAGTGCACTCGTCTTCCATAAGTATAAGTAATACTATACTATCCATCCATCTACATTGTATACCTGTGGTGTTTTTTTTTCTTTCTTCATACTAGTTTGTTTAGCAGTCTGCTGACACTGTCCACCAGGTCCGTTATACAGTATATTATATTTATATATAAGCACTAAGCAGCAGTACGGTAGGCCACGGCTGTACCTACCTCTGTGTCGTCAGTGCACTCGTCGTCCATAAGTATAAGTAATACTATACTATCCATCCATCTACATTGTATACCTGTGGTGTTTTTTTTTTCTTTCTTCATACTAGTTTGTTTAGCAGTCTGCTGACAGTGTCCACCAGGTCCATTATACAGTATATCATATATATAAGCACTAAGCAGCAGTAAGGTAGGCCACGGCTGTACCTACCTCTGTGTCGTCAGTGCACTCGTCGTCCATAAGTATAAGTAATACTATACTATCCATCCATCTACATTGTATACCTGTGGTGTTTTTTTTTTCTTTCTTCATACTAGTTTAGCAGTCTGCTGACACTGTCCACCAGGTCCGTTATACAGTATATTATATTTATATATAAGCACTAAGCAGCAGTACAGTAGGCCACGGCTGTACCTACCTCTGTGTCGTCAGTGCACTCGTCGTCCATAAGTATAAGTAATACTATACTATCCATCCATCTACATTGTATACCTGTGGTGTTTTTTTTTTCTTTCTTCATACTAGTTTGTTTAGCAGTCTGCTGACACTGTCCACCAGGTCTGTTATACAGTATATTATATTTATATATAAGCACTAAGCAGCAGTACGGTAGGCCACGGCTGTACCTACCTCTGTGTCGTCAGTGCACTCGTCGTCCATAAGTATAAGTAATACTATTCTATCCATCCATCTACATTGTATACCTGTGGTGTTTTTTTTTTCTTTCTTCATACTAGTTTGTTTAGCAGTCTGCTGACAGTGTCCACCAGGTCCGTTATACAGTATATCATATATATAAGCACTAAGCAGCAGTACGGTAGGCCACGGCTGTACCTACCTCTGTGTCGTCAGTGCACTCGTCGTCCATAAGTATAAGTAATACTATACTATCCATCCATCTACATTGTATACCTGTGGTGTTTTTTTTTTCTTTCTTCATACTAGTTTGTTTAGCAGTCTGCTGACACTGTCCACCATGTCCGTTATACAGTATATTATATTTATATATAAGCACTAAGCAGCAGTACGGTAGGCCACGGCTGTACCTACCTCTGTGTCGTCAGTGCACTCGTCGTCCATAAGTATAAGTAACACTATACTATCCATCCATCTACATTGTATACCTGTGGTGTTTTTTTCTTTCTTTCTTCATACTAGTTTGTTTAGCAGTCTGCTGACAGTGTCCACCAGGTCCGTTATACAGTATATCATATATATAAGCACTAAGCAGCAGTACGGTAGGCCACGGCTGTACCTACCTCTGTGTCGTCAGTGCACTCGTCGTCCATAAGTATAAGTAATACTATACTATCCATCCATCTACATTGTATACCTGTGGTGTTTTTTTTTTCTTTCTTCATACTAGTTTGTTTAGCAGTCTGCTGACACTGTCCACCAGGTCCGTTATACAGTACATTATATTTATATATAAGCACTAAGCAGCAGTACGGTAGGCCACGGCTGTACCTACCTCTGTGTCGTCAGTGCACTCGTCGTCCATAAGTATAAGTAATACTATACTATCCATCCATCTACATTGTATACCTGTGGTGTTTTTTTTTTCTTTCTTCATACTAGTTTGTTTAGCAGTCTGCTGACAGTGTCCACCAGGTCCGTTATACAGTATATCATATATATAAGCACTAAGCAGCAGTACGGTAGGCCACGGCTGTACCTACCTCTGTGTCGTCAGTGCACTCGTCGTCCATAAGTATAAGTAATACTATACTATCCATCCATCTACATTGTATACCTGTGGTGTTTTTTTTTTCTTTCTTCATACTAGTTTAGCAGTCTGCTGACACTGTCCACCAGGTCCGTTATACAGTATATTATATTTATATATAAGCACTAAGCAGCAGTACGGTAGGCCACGGCTGTACCTACCTCTGTGTCGTCAGTGCACTCGTCGTCCATAAGTATAAGTAATACTATACTATCCATCCATCTACATTGTATACCTGTGGTGGCTTTTAGTTGTGCGCAAAATATGGAGAACAAAAATGTGGAGGTTAAAAAAATAGGGAAAGATCAAGATCCACTTCCAACTCGTGCTGAAGCTGCTGCCACTAGTCATGGCCGAGACGATGAAATGCCATCAACGTCGTCTGCCAAGGCCGATGCCCAATGTCATAGTACAGAGCATGTAAAATCCAAAACACAAAAGATCAGTAAAAAAATGACCCAAAAATCAAAATTAAAAGCGTCTGAGGAGAAGCGTAAACTTGCCAATATGCCATTTACGACACGGAGTGGCTAGTGGTTCAGCTTCACATGAGGATGGAAGCACTCATCCTCTCGCTAGAAAAAAGAAAAGACTTGCGGCAAAAGCACAGCAAAGAACTGTGCGTTCTTCGAAATCACAAATCCCCAAGGAGAGTCCAATTGTGTCGGTTGCCAGGGGTGTATCTAGGGGTCCGAGCGCCCCTGGCAAAGTAAAGGAGTGCACCCCCCCCCCCCCGCCAGGTAAGGTAAATAGAAGAAAAGAAACAGCGGCACTCCCGGTCTTGTGTAATCAAAAAGTGTTGTATTAAGGCACTAACAAGAATGCAGAGACCGCAATGTATTATCCTTTGGTTTCAATACTATCTCCTGAGTTGGGTCTATCATTTGTTTGATGAGAAATACATTGTATATGCATATCATAGCTCTCAAACCATGCATTCTGTAGATCGTATATCTGGCTAAACCTCACTTTATCCACAAAACAGTTCTGGTCAAAAGTACATTACACCCAAGAGATAGGCCCTCATTCCGAGTTGTTCACTCGCTAGCAGATTTTAGCAGCCGTGCAAACGCTAAACCGCCGCCCTCGGGGAGTGTATCTTAGCTTAGCAGAAGTGCGAACGAAAGGATCGCAGCGCGGCTACAAAAAAAGATTGTGCAGTTTCTGAGTAGCTCGAAACTTACTCCTAGCTTGCGATCACTTAAGACTATTCAGTTCCTGTTTTGACGTCACAAACACGCCCTGCGTTCGACCAGCCACGCCTGCGTTTCCCCTGGCACGCCTGCGTTTTTCAGCACACTCCCTGAAAACGGTCAGTTATCTCCCAGAAACACCCACTTCCTGTCAATCAAGCTGCGGCCAGCAGTGCGATTGAAAAGCGTCGCGAGACCTTGTGTGAAACTGCATCGGTTGTTGTGAAAGTACGTCGCGTGTACGCATTGCGTCCCATACGCATGCGCAGAAGTGCCGCTTTTTAGCCTGATCGCTGCACTGCGAACAACGGCAGCTAGCGATCAACTCGGAATGACACCCATGGTGTGGTCAAGCAGTTTACTCAGCCAAGATGCGATTAAACATGAATATGTATTTTCTTTATAATCTGTATTTATGTATGGATTACAGGCTGGGGATGTCCTGTTATTGTGATCAGGATAATTACTAGCAGGCCCGGGTTACGGGAAGGGAGGAATTTGTAGCTTTTAGTGCATAACAATAGCTTATCTTCTAGCAGCTCAGGAGTGAAGGTCCTACTGTTCAGATTAGACACAGATCCTTATATTTAGTAAATGAATTCTATCCTGTGCAGCCTATGCAGACCCCCCTCCCCCCCCTCCCTGCAGCATCCTCCCCATGTGCAGAATGTTTCTGCCAGAATCCACTACCCCCTGTGCTGTGCAGAATCCCCTCCATCCATGCAGGATGCCCAGCTCCCATCCCCACCTGTGCTGCAGTGGGATCGCCGATGGTTGGGGAGTCCCGCGGCCGATCTTCTCCTCAGGACTCTCTTGGGCAGCCAACACCCAGCCGGCTACAGGCCGGGGCGGGCCGCTCTGGGACTGTAGGTGGGAACGGTGTAGCCGGACAGGCTGTGCATCGGCTCTGGGAGCACGGGCGGGGTCCGTCACTGCACCACTCTCTGCTAACAAGAAACTACATAAACTACACCTCCCAGCAGCCCTTGCTGCCGGGAGCTCCTGGTTGCAAGGGCTGCTGGGAGGTGTAGTTTATGTAGCGTTTCTTGTTTGTAGTGCGATGCGATGCAGTGCCGGCCCCCGGCGCCCGCTGCTGCATAGTGTGGTCATTGCTGGCAGCTACCCAGCGCGGGGAGAGGAACGGATCCAGCTGCTACCTACTGGCCGTGGGTGGAACCGCTGGTGGCGCCCCTCCTCTGCTGGCGCCCCTGGCGAGTGCCATCCTGGCCAATAGGTAGATACGCCGCTGTCGGTTGCGATGCCTGACCTTCCCAACACTGGACGGGAAGAGCTTGCGCCTTCCACCATTTGCACGCCCCCTGCAAGTGTTGAAAGGAGCACCCGCAGTCCAGTTCCTGATAGTGAAATTGTAGATGTCAGTGTTGAAGTACACCATGATGAGGATATGGGTGTTGCTGGGGAGGAAATTGACAAGGAGGATTCTGATGGTGAGGTGGTTTGTTTAAGTCAGGCACCCGGGGAGACACCTGTTGTCCATGGGAGGAATATGGCCATTGACATGCCTGGTGAAAATACCAAAAAAATCAGCTCTTCAGTGTGGAAGTATTTCAACAGAAATGCGGACAACAGGTGTCAAGCCGTGTGTTGCCTTTGTCAAGCTGTAATAAGTAGGGGTAAGGACGTTAACCACCTCGGAACATCCTCCCTTATTCGTCACCTGCAGCGCATTCATAATAAGTCAGTGACAAGTTCAAAAACTTTGGGCGACAGCGGAAGCAGTCCACTGACCAGTAAATCCCTTCCTCTTGTAACCAAGCTCGCGCAAACCACACCACCAACTCCCTCAGTGTCAATTTCCTCCTTACCCAGGAAAGCCAATAGTCCTGCAGGCCATGTCACTGGCAAGTCTGACGAGTCCTCTCCTGCCTGGGATTCCTCCGATGCATCCTTGAGTGTAACGCCTACTGCTGCTGGCGCTGCTGTTGTTGCTGCTGGGAGTCGATCGTCATCCCAGAGGGGAAGTCGGAAGACCACTTGTACTACTTCCAGTAAGCAATTGACTGTCCAACAGTCCTTTGCGAGGAAGATGAAATATCACAGCAGTCATCCTGTTGCAAAGCGGATAACTGAGGCCTTGACAACTATGTTGGCGTTAGACGTGCATCCGGTATCCGCCGTTAGTTCACAGGGAACTAGACAATTTCTTGAGGTAGTGTGCCCCCGTTACCAAATACCATCTAGGTTCCACTTCTCTAGGCAGGCGATACCGAGAATGTACACGGACATCAGAAAAAGACTCCACAGTGTCCTAAAAAATGCAGTTGTACCCAATGTCCACTTAACCACGGACATGTGGACAAGTGGAGCAGGGCAGACTCAGGACTACATGACTGTGACAGCCCACTGGGTAGATGTATTGCCTCCCGCTGCAAGAACAGCAGCTGCGGCACCAGTAGCAGCATCTCGCAAACGCCAACTCGTTCCTAGGCAGGCTACGCTTTGTATCACCGCTTTCCAGAATACGCACACAGCTGAAAACCTCTTACGGCAACTGAGGAAGATCATCGCAGAATGGCTTACCCCAATTGGACTCTCCTGGGGATTTGTGGCATCGGACAACGCCAGCAATATTGTGCGTGCATTACATCTGGGCAAATTCCAGCACGTCCCATGTTTTGCCCATACCTTGAATTTGGTGGTGCAGAATTATTTAAAAAACGACAGGGGCGTGCAAGAGATGCTGTCGGTGGCCAGAAGAATTGCGGGCCACTTTCGGCGTGCAGGCACCGCGTACAGAAGACTGGAGCACCACCAAAAAAACCTGAACCTGCCCTGCCATCATCTGAAGCAAGAGGTGGTAACGAGGTGGAATTCAACCCTCTATATGCTTCAGAGGATGGAGGAGCAGCAAAAGGCCATTCAAGCCTATACTTCTGCCCACGATATAGGCAAAGGAGGTGGAATGCACCTGTCTCAAGCGCAGTGGAGAATGATTTCAACATTGTGCAAGGTTCTGCTGCCCTTTGAACTTGCCACACGTGAAGTCAGTTCAGACACTGCCAGCCTGAGTCAGGTCATTCCCCTCATCAGGCTTTTGCAGAAGAAGCTGGAGGCATTGAAGGAGGAGCTAAAACAGAGCGATTCCGCTAGGCATGTGGGACTTGTGGATGGAGCCCTTCATTCGCTTAACCAGGATTCACGTGTGGTCAATCTGTTGAAATCAGAGCACTACATTTTGGCCACCGTGCTCGATCCTAGATTTAAAACCTACGATGGATCTCTCTTTCCGGCAGACACAAATCTGCAGGGGTTCAAAGAACTGCTGGTGAGAAAATTGTCAAGTCAAGCGGAACGCGACCTGTCAACATCTCATCCTTCACATTCTCCCGCAACTGGGGGTGCGAGGAAAAGGCTACGAATTCCGAGCCCACCCGCTGGCGGTGATGCAGGGCAGTCTGGAGCGACTGCTGAAGCTGACATCTGGTCCGGACTGAAGGACCTGCCAACGATTACTGACATGTCGTCTACTGTCACTGCATATGATTCTCTCACCATTGAAAGAATGGTGGAGGATTATATGAGTGACCGCATCCAAGTAGGCACGTCAGACAGTCCGTACGTATACTGGCAGGAAAAAGAGGCAATTTGGAGGCCCTTGCACAAACTGGCTTTATTCTACCTAAGTTGCCCTCCCTCCAGTGTGTACTCCGAAAGAGTGTTTAGTGCCGCCGCTCACCTTGTCAGCAATCGGCGTACGAGGTTACTTACAGAAAATGTGGAGAAGATGATGTTCATTAAAATGAATTATAATCAATTCCTCCATGGAGACATTCACCAGCAGCAATTGCCTCCAGAAAGTACACGGGGATCTGAGATGGTGGATTCCAGTGGGGACGAATTAATAATCTGTGAGGAGGGGGATGTACACAGTGAAAGGGGTGATGAATCGGACGATGATGATGAGGTGGACATCTTGCCTCTGTAGAGCCAGTTTGTGCAAGGAGAGATTGCTTCTTTTTTTGTGGGGGCCCAAACCAACCAGTCATTTCAGTCACAGTCGTGTGGCAGACCCTGTCGCTGAAATGATGGGTTGGTTAAAGTGTGCATGTCCTGTTTATACAACATAAGGGTGGGTGGGAGGGCCCAAGGACAATTCCATCTTGCACATCTTTTTTCTTTCATTTTTCTTTGCGTCATGTGCTGTTTGGGGAGTAGTTTTTGGAAGGGCCATCCTGCCTGACACTGCAGTGCCACTTCTAGATGGGCCAGGTGTTTGTGTCGGCCACTAGGGTCGCTTAGCTTACTCACACAGCTACCTCATTGCGCCTCTTTTTTTTCTTCTTTGCGTCATGTGCTGTTTGGGGAGTATTTTTTGGAAGGGCCATCCTGCGTGACACTGCAGTGCCACTCCTAGATGGGCCAGGTGTTTGTGTCGGTCACTAGGGTCGCTTAGCTTACTCACACAGCTACCTCATTGCGCCTCTTTTTTTTCTTCTTTGCGTCATGTGCTGTTTGGGGAGTATTTTTTGGAAGGGCCATCCTGCGTGACACTGCAGTGCCACTCCTAGATGGGCCAGGTGTTTGTGTCGGCCACTAGGGTCACTTAGCTTACTCACACAGCTACCTCATTGCGCCTCTTTTTTTTCTTCTTTGCGTCATGTGCTGTTTGGGGAGTATTTTTTGGAAGGGCCATCCTGCATGACACTGCAGTGCCACTCCTAGATGGGCCAGGTGTTTGTGTCGGCCACTAGGGTCGCTTAGCTTACTCACACAGCTACCTCATTGCGCCTCTTTTTTTTCTTCTTTGCGTCATGTGCTGTTTGGGGAGTATTTTTTGGAAGGGCCATCCTGCCTGACACTGCAGTGCCACTCCTAGATGGGCCAGGTGTTTGTGTCGGCCACTAGGGTCGCTTAGCTTACTCACACAGCTACCTCATTGCACCTCTTTTTTCTTCTTCTTTGCGTCATGTGCTGTTTGGGGAGTATTTTTTGGAAGGGCCATCCTGCATGACACTGCAGTGCCACTCCTAGATGGGCCAGGTGTTTGTGTCGGCCACTAGGGTCGCTTAGCTTACTCACACAGCTACCTCATTGTGCCTCTTTTTTTTCTTCTTTGCGTCATGTGCTGTTTGGGGAGTATTTTTTGGAAGGGCCATCCTGCCTGACACTGCAGTGCCACTCCTAAATGGGCCAGGTGTTTGTGTCGGCCACTAGGGTCGCTTAGCTTACTCACACAGCTACCTCATTGCGCCTCTTTTTTTCTTTGCGTCATGTGCTGTTTGGGGAGTATTTTTTGGAAGGGCCATCCTGCCTGACACTGCAGTGCCACTCCTAGATGGGCCAGGTGTTTGTGTCGGCCACTAGGGTCGCTTAGCTTACTCACACAGCTACCTCATTGCGCCTCTTTTTTTCTTTGCATCATGTGCTGTTTGGGGAGTATTTTTTGGAAGGGCCATCCTGCCTGACACTGCAGTGCCACTCCTAGATGGGCCAGGTGTTTGTGTCGGCCACTTGGGTCGCTTAGCTTAGCCATCCAGCGACCTCGGTGTAAATTTTAGGACTAAAAATAATATTGTGAGGTGTGAGGTGTTCAGAATAGAATGAAAATGAGTGTAAATTATGGTTATTGAGGTTAATAATACTATGGGATCAAAATGACCCCCAAATTCAATGATTTAAGCTGTTTTTTATGGTTTTTTGAAAAAAACACCCGAATCCAAAACACACCCGAATCCGACAAAAAAAATTCGGTGAGGTTTTGCCAAAACGCGTTCGAACCCAAAACACGGCCACGGAACCGAACCCAAAACCAAAACACAAAACCCGAAAATTTCCGGTGCACATCACTAATGTCCAAGCAGTCGGCACTCCAGATTAAATAAATGTAACGCCTGGTGCCTTCTCGTGCAGAATAAACCACTGTATAAACACGTAGAATTGAGCGGCACTCTCAGGACTATAATAAAGAACGGGTCCTCAGCCCATCAATAGTTTGCAACGTTTCGGTAATTTTATTTCAACCGTCGTCAGGCATAATAACATATAAACAGACAATCTTACCTTTAAATAACACACAGAAAACACGTGTACTGGCAACAGGATGCCCAGAGCCCTGGACTTCCTCTGACGTCCGTCAGAGCTGACCTCATCAATGAACATCAATTAACATTTAACCCTCCACCGTGAGACAAATGGAAAGCTGGAGAAAGTAAAACAGACACAAAGTCTATTACTATATCAGTGAATCCATCTAATACAGAGAAACTTATACAAACAAAGTAACAATAAATGGAAACAATCAATGAAACAATGTTCTCAATCAAGATACATAGCAAGAAAACGGAGCCATAATATACTCTTATAGAAAGCTGCTGAATGATAACGACTCATTCAGTCCGTTAGGAGTAAGGGTGTTCAGCCGATAAATCCAATGCGTCTCACATTGCAATAACTTTTTAAACATATAGTTTAACATGTACTTCTAGATTTGTTGTATATTATATCAGGTGCCCTTGTGGGCTTTTCTATGTTGGCAAGACCTCCTGCTCCTTTAAAGAACGCATGACACAACACCGCAGTGCTATCAAGCAAATTCTTGAAGGTAAAGCAATAGACCAGCCAGTGGCCAAACATTTTAAACAGTTTAATCACACTTTATCCAGTCTACGTTACAAAATGATAGACCACATCCCGGCTAACAAAAGAGGGGGCGATAGAAATAAAAAGTTATTGCAAAGTGAGACGCATTGGATTTAATCTGGAGTGCCGACTGCTTGGACATCTATATATATATATATATATATATATATATATATATATATATAAACTGCAGCAGAGCCCGGCACTCCTGATAGATATTACAACAGCCCCTGTGCCATTTTAAAGAAGTTAGACAGGCAATTTGTTAGAGGCGGCACTCACCGGACTTATACATACAAATAGAGACACTGCACTTCCACCAGCACAGTACTAACGTTTCGGAGTTTAATCCTTCATCAGAGTACTCTGTGCTGGTGGTAGTACAGTGCCTTTATTTGTATGTATAAGTCCATTGAGTCCCATCACTAACAAATTGCCTATATATATATATATATATATATATATATATATATATATAAAAATATATTATATCCCAGATGTGAAGGCGGCACTCGGAGTCTTCCACACTCACGTTAAAATTAAGCAAACTTGTTTTTATTCTTCAACGTTTCGGGGGCTATGTTGGGGCTGCACACCCCTTAAGGAGGGCACTGGAGCCATTACCCTTGCAGGATCTGGTATGGCGTCCCGGTGGCCCAGTCTGCCCCTGGATGGGTTAGAAATTCATTGGTGGATTGGAGGAACGTGGAAGGAGTGCAAGAGAGGTGAGAAAAATTAAAAAAGTGCAATACTAAAAGCAACCTTTGTATAAAAAAATAATACATAGGAAGAAAGCCAGTGTGGTTTACAAAAGGTATATTAACTAGTGTGAAAGCAAAATAATGGCTTTTTAGGTGTATCTTATCAGATGGAGGCTAAAGGTGCATACACACGATGAGATTCGGGCTAACAGGGGCTAGGTTGGCATCACAAGCACATAATGACTGTTCTTGCGATACTGACTAATGTGCGATTTTGGCTCAGAGTCAATTTTGGCTATATTTTCTACAAGATAGTCAAAATTGACTTGCCTGCACAGTCTACCTAAGCTTGCGATGCCGACCACGCGGGACCGCGCGTCGCTCGGGATTGCAAGGTGACTTTCACCTTGCGATCTGTACTAACTTTCCTTACGATTTTGACTATATAGTCAAAATCGTAAGACAATATCTCACTGTGTGTACACACCATAAGAAGGTAATGAGATGTGCAATGGCTCAAGCTGAGGAGAAAATGGCCCAGTCGGTAGGTAAAGGGGTTAAAGGCAATTTTTTTTTTGTAAGTATATACTGTATGTGAAAAGAGAAAATCAAATGGAGGAATAATAACAGAGTGAGAATTTGGTTGTGGGAAACAAGGCAATAGCAGATCATCTAAATAATTATATTTGCACAGTATTCACTACAGGAGAGGGGAAGGGGCCACTGTTAAGCAGGGTTGCCTACTTTAAATAGCTCAGGAGACGCAGCAGGAGACTTCAGGGGGCGGGCACTGACAGCATTAAGCCCAACCCACATCAGGAAACGCCGCGGTTCGTGGGTCCGCGGGAATGGGGTGGGGCTAAAATGGGTCAATTTGCATCATTTTAACACCTTCCCCACCCCACGGACTCGCGAATACGACAGTGTATCTCTTCATCCTGCCCGCGTCACTAGGGTGCGAGCAGGATGCGGGAGACCTGCCTACTCTTCCGCAGGTGCGGGGGGCTACCCCAAAAAATGAAAACCTCCCGCAGCTTCCGGGAGAGTAGGCAAGTATGCTGTTAAGTTTCAATGACATTCATAAAAATGAGGTACGTGAAAGTACATTTACTGAGGAGAAGGTCCAAACAGATCTCTCAAAACTGAAAATGGAAAAAAGCAATGCTGCCAGATGGGATACATACAAGGATACTACAAGAGCTTAAAGATGTGCTGGTGTTTAGCTCGCTGATCCAGCCTGAAACTCTGTCTTGGGTTCATCCTGAATCCTTGTCTGTTTATTCAGCCTGAAACCCTGGCCTGCTGTAGTTATGCAACCCTGTGTGTTTATCCAGCCTGGTTTGTGTAATCCTGCCTTTAACCCTGTTTTTGCCTTGCCTGCTTTCCTGTTTTGTTTTGGTCTCCAGGTCTTTGCATCACCTGCTTGCCAAGTGCTATCCTTGTGCTTGATCCCGCCATTAACCCTGTAATTTCCTTGCCTGCAGTCCCGCTTTGTATCAGTTCCAGTCTTAAGCCTGGATACACACTAGACGTTGTGTGTAGCCAGCGATTTTGGCAGAGACGGGACCCGGCGGCGGGGCCGGCATTAGCAAGTGCACACACACTTGCCGATGCCGGCAGGGGGGAAGCAGTGGCAACATGGCCCTCTCAGGCGAGATATCGCTGGATTGACCTGTATGCACGTCCATTAGATGAAGTCGCTGACAGTGCAAGGGAGTGCGCATTATCAGCGATATCGTCTAGTGCACAGGATCTCAAACTCGGTCCTCAGGACCCCACACAGTGCATGTTTTGCAGAATCACAGAATCACAAGTGAAATTATTTGCTCCACCTGTGGACTTTTTAAAATGTGTCAGTGAATAATGAATACACATGTGCACCTGCTGGGTTACCTGCAAAACAAGCACTGTGTGGGGTCCTGAGGACCGAGTTTGAGAACCACTGATCTAGTGCATAGGTTCTCAAACTCAGTCCTCAGGACCCCACACAGTGCATGTTTTGCAGGTCTCCTCACAGAATCACAAGTGAAATTATTTGCTCCACCTGTGGACTTTTTAAAATGTGTCAGTGAGTAATTAATACACCTGTGCACCTGCTGGGTTACCTGCAAAACATGCTCTGTGTAAGGTCCTGAGGACTGAGTTTGAGAACCTGTGGTCTAGTGCAGTGGTTCTCAAACTCGGTACTCAGGACCCCACACAGTGCATGTTTTGCAGGTAACCCAGCAAGTGCACAGGTGTATTAATTACTCACTGACACATTGTAAAAGGTCCACAGGTGGAGCTAATTATTTCACTTGCAATTCTGTGAGGAGACCTGCAAAACATGCACTGTGTGGGGTCCTGAGGACCGAGTTTGAGAAGCTATGGTCTAGTGCAGTGGTTCTCAAACTCGGTCCTCAGGACCCCACACAGTGCATGTTTTGCAGGTAACCCAGCAAGTGCACAGGTGTATTAATTACTCACTGACACATTGTAAAAGGTCCACAGGTGGAGCTAATTATTTCACTTGCGATTCTGTGAGGAGACCTGCAAAACATGCACTGTGTGGGGTCCTGAGGACCGAGTTTGAGAACCTGTGGTCTAGTGCATAGTAGAGATGAGCGCCTGAAATTTTTCGGGTTTTGTGTTTTGGTTTTGGGTTCGGTTCCGCGGCCGTGTTTTGGGTTCGAACGCGTTTTGGCAAAACCTCACCGAATTATTTTTGTCGGATTCGGGTGTGTTTTGGATTCGGGTGTTTTTTTCCAAAAACACTAAAAAACAGCTTAAATCATAGAATTTGGGGGTCATTTTGATCCCAAAGTATTATTAACCTCAAAAACCATAATTTACACTCATTTTCAGTCTATTCTGAATACCTCACACCTCACAATATTATTTTTAGTCCTAAAATTTGCACCGAGGTCGCTGTGTGAGTAAGATAAGCGACCCTAGTGGCCGACACAAACACCGGGCCCATCTAGGAGTGGCACTGCAGTGTCACGCAGGATGTCCCTTCCAAAAAACCCTCCCCAAACAGCACATGACGCAAAGAAAAAAAGAGGCGCAATGAGGTAGCTGTGTGAGTAAGATTAGCGACCCTAGTGGCCGACACAAACACCGGGCCCATCTAGGAGTGGCACTGCAGTGTCACGCAGGATGGCCCTTCCAAAAAACCCTCCCCAAACAGCACATGACGCAAAGAAAAAAAGAGGCGCAATGAGGTAGCTGTGTGAGTAAGATTAGCGACCCTAGTGGCCGACACAAACACCGGGCCCATCTAGGAGTGGCACTGCAGTGTCAGGCAGGATGTCCCTTCCAAAAAACCTGAACCACTAGCCATGAACATAGGCCAGGGCCTCAGCCGTTCCTTGCCACTCCGTGTGGTAAATGGCATATTGGCAAGTTTACGCTTCTCCTCCGACAATTTTATTTTAGGTTTTGGAGTCCTTTTTTTACTGATATTTGGTGTTTTGGATTTGACATGCTCTGTACTATGACATTGGGCATCGGCCTTGGCAGACGACGTTGCTGGCATTTCATCGTCTCGGCCATGACTAGTGGCAGCAGCTTCAGCACGAGGTGGAAGTGGATCTTGATCTTTCCCTAATTTTGGAACCTCAACATTTTTGTTCTCCATATTTTAATAGGCACAACTAAAAGGCACCTCAGGTAAACAATGGAGATGGATGGATTGGATACTAGTATACAATTATGGACGGGCTGCCGAGTGCCGACACAGAGGTAGCCACAGCCGTGAACTACCGCACTGTACTGTGTCTGCTGCTAATATATAGACTGGTTGATAAAGAGATAGTATACTCGTAACTAGTATGTATGTATAAAGAAAGAAAAAAAAACCACGGTTAGGTGGTATATACAATTATGGACGGGCTGCCGAGTGCCGACACAGAGGTAGCCACAGCCGTGAACTACCGCACTGTACTGTGTCTGCTGCTAATATAGACTGGTTGATAAAGAGATAGTATACTCGTAACTAGTATGTATGTATAAAGAAAGAAAAAAAAACCACGGTTAGGTGGTATATACAATTATGGACGGGCTGCCGAGTGCCGACACAGAGGTAGCCACAGCCGTGAACTACCGCACTGTACTGTGTCTGCTGCTAATATATAGACTGGTTGATAAAGAGATAGTATACTCGTAACTAGTATGTATGTATAAAGAAAGAAAAAAAAACCACGGTTAGGTGGTATATACAATTATGGACGGGCTGCCGAGTGCCGACACAGAGGTAGCCACAGCCGTGAACTACCGCACTGTACTGTGTCTGCTGCTAATATATAGACTGGTTGATAAAGAGATAGTATACTCGTAACTAGTATGTATGTATAAAGAAAGAAAAAAAAACCACGGTTAGGTGGTATATACAATTATGGACGGGCTGCCGAGTGCCGACACAGAGGTAGCCACAGCCGTGAACTACCGCACTGTACTGTGTCTGCTGCTAATATATAGACTGGTTGATAAAGAGATAGTATACTTGTAACTAGTATGTATGTATAAAGAAAGAAAAAAAAACCACGGTTAGGTGGTATATACAATTATGGACGGGCTGCCGAGTGCCGACACAGAGGTAGCCACAGCCGTGAACTACCGCACTGTACTGTGTCTGCTGCTAATATATAGACTGGTTGATAAAGAGATAGTATACTCGTAACTAGTATGTATGTATAAAGAAAGAAAAAAAAACCACGGTTAGGTGGTATATACAATTATGGATGGGCTGCCGAGTGCCGACACAGAGGTAGCCACAGCCGTGAACTACCGCACTGTACTGTGTCTGCTGCTAATATATAGACTGGTTGATAAAGAGATAGTATACTCGTAACTAGTATGTATGTATAAAGAAAGAAAAAAAAACCACGGTTAGGTGGTATATACAATTATGGACGGGCTGCCGAGTGCCGACACAGAGGTAGCCACAGCCGTGAACTACCGCACTGTACTGTGTCTGCTGCTAATATATAGACTGGTTGATAAAGAGATAGTATACTCGTAACTAGTATGTATGTATAAAGAAAGAAAAAAAAAACCACGGTTAGGTGGTATATACAATTATGGATGGGCTGCCGAGTGCCGACACAGAGGTAGCCACAGCCGTGAACTACCGCACTGTACTGTGTCTGCTGCTAATATAGACTGGTTGATAAAGAGATAGTATACTCGTAACTAGTATGTATGTATAAAGAAAAAAAAAAAAACCACGGTTAGGTGGTATATACAATTATGGACGGGCTGCCGAGTGCCGACACAGAGGTAGCCACAGCCGTGAACTACCGCACTGTACTGTGTCTGCTGCTAATATATAGACTGGTTGATAAAGAGATAGTATACTCGTAACTAGTATGTATGTATAAAGAAAGAAAAAAAAACCACGGTTAGGTGGTATATACAATTATGGACGGGCTGCCGAGTGCCGACACAGAGGTAGCCACAGCCGTGAACTACCGCACTGTACTGTGTCTGCTGCTAATATATAGACTGGTTGATAAAGAGATAGTATACTCGTAACTAGTATGTATGTATAAAGAAAGAAAAAAAAACCACGGTTAGGTCACTGGTATATACAATTATGGACGGGCTACCGAGTGCCGACACAGAGGTAGCCACAGCCGTGAACTACCGCACTGTACACTGGTTGATAAAGAGATAGTAGTATACTCGTAACAACTAGTATGACGACGGTATAAAGAATGAAAAAAAACCACGGTTAGGTGGTATATAATACAATTATGGTTGGACGGACTGCCTGCCGAGTGCCGACACAGAGGTAGCCACAGCCGTGAACTACCGCACTGTACACTGGTTGATAAAGAGATAGTAGTATACTCGTAACAACTAGTATGACGACGGTATAAAGAATGAAAAAAAAACCACGGTTAGGTGGTATATAATACAATTATGGTTGGACGGACTGCCTGCCGAGTGCCGACACAGAGGTAGCCACAGCCGTGAACTACCGCACTGTACACTGGTTGATAAAGAGATAGTAGTATACTCGTAACAACTAGTATGACGACGGTATAAAGAACGAAAAAAAAAACACGGTTAGGTGGTATATATTATAATACAATTATGGATGGACGGACTGCCTGCCGAGTTCCGACACAGAGGTAGCCACAGCCGTGAACTACCGCACTGTACACTGGTTGATAAAGAGATAGTAGTATACTCGTAACAACTAGTATGACGACGGTATAAAGAACGAAAAAAAAACCACGGTTAGGTGGTATATATTATAATACAATTATGGATGGACGGACTGCCTGCCGAGTTCCGACACAGAGGTAGCCACAGCCGTGAACTACCGCACTGTACACTGGTTGATAAAGAGATAGTAGTATACTCGTAACAACTAGTATGACTATGACGACGGTATAAAGAAAGAAAAAAAAAACCACGGTTAGGTGGTATATAATACAATTATGGATGGACGGACTGCCTGCCGAGTGCCGACACAGAGGTAGCCACAGCCGTGAACTACCGCACTGTACTGTGTCTGCTGCTAATATAGACTGGTTGATAAAGAGATAGTATACAATACTACTAATATACTGGTGGTCAGGCACTGGTCACCACTAGTCACACTGGCAGTGGCACTCCTGCAGCAAAAGTGTGCACTGTTTAATTTTAATATAATATTATTTATCATGTACTCCTGGCTCCTGCTATAACAACCTGCAGTGCTCCCCAGTCTCCCCCACAATTATAAGCTTTATATACAATACATTGATGTGCAGCACACTGGGCTGAGCAGTGCACACAGACTGAGTCACTGTGTGACTGTGTATCGTTTTTTTCAGGCAGAGAACGGATATATTAAATAAAACAAACAACTGCACTGTCTCTGGTGGTCACTGGTCACTGTGGTCGTCAGTCACTAAACTCTGTCTGCACTCTGCACTCTCTTCTAATCTACAGTATCACAGCAATCTCTCTCTCTCTCTCTCTTCTAAATCTAATCTAAATGGAGAGGACGCCAGCCACGTCCTCTCCCTATCAATCTCAATGCACGTGTGAAAATGGCGGCGACGCGCGGCTCCTTATATAGAATCTGAGTCTCGCGAGAATCCGACAGCGTCATGATGACGTTCGGGCGCGCTCGGGTTAACCGAGCAAGGCGGGAAGATCCGAGTCGCTCGGACCCGTGAAAAAAAAAGTGAAGTTCGTGCGGGTTCGGATTCAAAGAAACCGAACCCGCTCATCTCTAGTGCGTAGGTTCTCAAACTCAGTCCTCCGGACCCCACACAATGCATGTCTTGCAGGTAACCCAGCAAGTGCACAGGTGTATTAATTACTCACTGACACATTTTAAAAGGTCCACAGGTGGAGCTAATTATTTCACTTGTGAAGTTGTGATTCTATGAGGAGACTTGCAAAACATGCACTGTGTGGGGTAATGAGGACCGAGTTTGAGAACCTGTGGTCTAGTGTGTACTCCGCTTAAGTTTATTATGATACTGCGTCTATTCCAACCAGTACTCCTGCAATCACCTGTTATTTGTATAAATCCCTACTATCCTGAGTTTAAGACCTTGCTGCAACTCAGTACCAGTGAGATCATCTATCTCTGTGGGAAAAGGGTGGCTATTATAGGCAGTTGACCTCTATAGTGTGGTTCTAGGGGTCTTATGCAAATATTTAGGTGTATCATAACATTTACTGCATACTTGCCTACCTGACCCTCTCCATGAGGGAGAAAATGCTCTGTTCCTGGACTTTCCTGGTAATGTATGATTGCCATCACCTGTGGTGAAACACCTTTCTTATCAATTAACTAGCTCACCACAGGTGATGGCAATCATACATAACCATGAAAGTTCAGGAACAGAGCATTTTCTCCCTCATGGAGAGGGTCAGGTAGGCAAGCATGATTTACTGAGGAGTCTTAACTGGTGTAGTATGGCTGACCGGCGGTCAGGAGACCACCAGTCAGCATTCCGACACTGCGTGCTGCGGTCGACACGGGTTCTGTACCCGCACTGTGGGTGTCGTGGACACCCACGAGGGGAAGTAGTCCCTGTTGGTCGGCATGCCGACCATCGGGATAGTGAGGGGACGGGATGTTGGTGGAGGTCATGTGCCCGTCGTGCACCCGTCTTAACACATGTATAGCAAGACAGCAAATCTCTTAAAGACATATTGGATATTTTACAAAAGCAAACCCTACACTATTAGTGATTGCTAGAGATTTTGGTTTTATAGAAGAAACTAAGCTGAAAGTGAAAGTGTGACAGAATACCTTGCTGGGCTGAGAAAGTGATCTGAACACTGTCAGTTTGGAGCAGGGTTATCAGAGGCCAGAAGAGATTGTTTGGTTTGTGGGATGACAAGTAACGGTACACAAAAGAGTTGCTGGCTGTGTCTGAAATGTCCTTACAGCGAGCATTGTCCACAGCCAGGGGGGTTGTAACAGAGGAGGCCCCCTCCTCTCCACGGCGCAGTAGGCTCCGGCATTGTCCTGGAGTCTACTGCACATGTGTAGCTAGGTCTCTGGAAACATGGCTCCCGCCATGTTCCGGAGACTCATTTCACTACTGTGCATGCGCTGTGGCCATTTTGGCTTAGGATTAGGCTACGGGATGAGGTTAAAGTTAGGCTGCAGGTGGGGAAGGGTTAGAGCACAAGTTCTCAAACTCGGTCCTCAGGACCCCACAGGGTTCATGTTTTGCAGGTCACCCAGAGCCGGCCCTAACCAATATGATGCCCTAGGCAAGATTTTGGCTGATGCCCCCTAGCACCACCACTAGTTCCACCTCTGACCCTGCACCCCTTTCCCAGCACCATCACCCCTCACCCATAGCAGTCCTTATTTTGGTGTTACTACCCTCTATGTTTTAAATAGAAACAGTGCGCACATTTGGCGCACAGCCCAAAAAGGGGTGTGTTTTTGCTGGGAAGAGGCATGGACACACAATAGTACCCCCAATTGAAATTACTCCACACAGTAGGGCAACTTTATTCACATTTTATAATGCAATAGTGTCTCTTATTCACATTATATCGCACAGTAGTACCACTTTACCTCATATACATTACTCCTCACAGTAATGCCCATTATTCACATTACATCAAACTGAGTTGACCCTTATTCACATTACACCATACCATATTGCTCTTTATTCACATTAGACCACACAGTAGGTCCCTTTCTATACATAACACCACAGAGTAGATCACCTTATACACATAATACCACATATTAGTAATGCCTTTATACACATAATACCACACAGTAATGCCCCTTACACATATGACACACATTATTGATGTCCTTATAAACATAATGCACCTTGCAAATTATGCCAACCTTTATTAATGCCCTTTTACACATAATGACACATATAGTTCCCCTTACACATACTGCATGGCGCACATCATTAATGCCCTTATGCACATAATGACACACATAGTGCCCTTTACACATACTGCATGCTGCACATTATTAATGCCCTTATACACATGATGACACACATAGTGCCCCACACACATTTGCTGCACATTATTATTGCATTTAAATACATGACACACTTAATGCCCCTTACACATATGCCAAACACTACTGCACAACCAATCAACCGGCACACAGCATTCACACGGCTGCTAACACTGAGACCTCTGCAAATTTGGTTGGGTCTGGAGAGCTGACCAAACAGGTGCAATGCAGCTAAGGTGTTAAAGGCTTGGATAAATGTCACCACATTTAAAACAAGAAATACAATACAAGAAATTTAAGCCCTTTCTACACACTCAGCGCAACATAAAAATATATAAATATATATACGTCCCTTTATTTTCTTCCTTGGACGTCAGTGTTTCTTCTTGCAAATCTTCTGACAGCTAGTCTCTAGTCCGTTGACTCCAGAATGTGAAAATAAAAACAGAAATAACAACCACCAATGTGTAGTTCTTTCTTATTTGTAAATAGTCTCTATATCAGTTGTCTCTATATCGAGATTAACTCCAGCGTACCAAGACTCACACAAAATAAGGTTAATATGTGCTCATAAAGGTATCTTTATCCTCTCTTTCCAATCATCCAGTGCTCTATTCACCAAAGAATGTGGAAGTAGAAATAAAATGTTTAGGTGAAGGGTAGTCTGATTGGGAGCGTACCCTGGGACTCACACAGGGGATGCAAGCTGTAAACACATCTAGGTATCTTTGGGGTATAGCACACTGCGTACCCAAACTCACAATGCACGACGTAAGATGACTCCTATAAAGGTATCTTTCAGGAGTTGTGATTCGTCGGTCCTTTCTCCAACCAGATGTCTTGTGTTCAGTGCAGGGGCGGAAGTCCCGGAGGCAGCGGAGTCGGCTGCCGCCGGGCTCCTAACCTGAAGAGGGCGCCTCGCAGCGCCCACTGACTTTACACAGATTGACACGCGGACGAGCGTCCGCATGTCAATCTGCGGTCTCCCTCCCTGCTGTGTTGGAGGGACACGGAGCGCATAGAGCGTCTCTCCTGTGTCCCTCCCTGGCTCTCTCCCCCGGCGGTCTAATACAGGAAGTGCCGTTCGTGAGCTCTGATTGGCTCACGAACCGGCACTTCCTGTATTAGACCAGCCGGGGGAGAGAGCCAGGGAGGGACACAGGAGAGACGCTCTATGCGCTCCGTGTCCCTCCAACACAAGGGGGGGCAGGCACTGGGGGCATATACCTGGCACTGGGGGGCATATACCTGGCACGAGGGAGGGAGGGGGGGGGAGACCTGGCACTGGGGGGCATATACCTGGCACTGGGGGGGCATATACATGGCACTGTGGGGGAAGACCTGGCACTGGGGGGCATATACCTGGCACTGGGGGGCATATACCTGGCACTGGGGGTGAAGACCTGGCACTGGGGGGCATACACCTGGCACTGGGGGGCATATACCTGGCACTGTGGGGGAAGACCTGGCACTGGGGGGCATATACCTGGCACTGGGGGGCATATACCTGGCACTGGGGCGGGGGGCATATGTGGCACTGGGGAGAGGGATATATTTGGCACTGGTGGCATATACCTGGCACTGTGGGGGAAGATCTGACACTGGGGGCATATACCTGGCCCTGTGGGGGAATATCTGGCACTGGGGGCATATACCTGGCACTGGGTGCATATACCTGGCCCTGTGGGGGAATATCTGGCACTGGGGGCATATACCTGGCACTGTGGGGGGAAGATCTGGCACTGGGGGCATATACCTGGCCCTGTGGGGGAATATCTGGCACTGGGGGCATACACCTGGCACTGTGGGGGAAGATCTGGCACTGGGGGCATATACCTGGCCCTGTGGGGGGAATATCTGGCACTGGGGGCATATGCCTGGCACTGTGGAGGAATATCAGGCACTGGGGGCATATAGCTGGCACTGTGGGGGAGTAGGCACTGAGGGGGCATATGTGGCACTGTGGTGGAATATTTGGCACTGGGGGGAGCAGGCACTGAGGGGGCATATGTGGCACTGGGGGGGGGGTATATTTGGCACTGGGGGCATGTACCTGGCACTGGAGGCATATACCTGACACTGGGGGAATATCTGGCACTGGGGGCATATGTGGCACTGGGAGCACGGCCCTAGCAACAAGCACTACCCCCTAGCAACGAGCATGACACCCAGTGCATGAACCCCCTGGCAACGAGCATGACACCCTGAGCATGAAATCCCCTGGCACCGTGCATGGAACCGCTGGCAACGAGCATGACACCCAGTGCATGAAACCCCTGGCAACGAGCATGACACCCTGAGCATGAAAACCCCTGGCACCGTGCATGGAACCAAGAGCATGAAACCCCTGGCAACGAGCAGGTAATTTAAAAGTAATTAGAAGCCTTACTGTAGAACTTAATGTGTAATGGGCATTACGGTGTGTGGCATAATGTATCACGGACATTGCGGTGTGTGTCATAATGTGTCGGGCATTACGGTGTATGGTATACTATATCGCGGGCATTGTGATATGTGGTATAATGTCTCAGGCTCATTGTGGTGTGTGTTATACTGTGTCAAAGACATTGTATGTGCTATAATGTATCAAGGGCATTGCAGTGTGTAGCATAATGTATAATGGGCATTGTGATTCCTGTCATAATGTGTCACAGGCATTACGGTGTGTGGTATAATGTATCAGGGGCATTGCAGTGTGTAGCATAATGTATAACGGGCATTGCGATTCCTGTCATAATGTGTCGGGGGCATTACGGTGTGTGGCATAATGTGTCGTGGGCATTATGGTGTGTGCATATTGTGTCATGTGCATTATTGTGTGTGGCATAATGTCTAAGGGCCACTGCAGTATGTGGCATAATGTATACTGGGCATTACTATAAGGAGGAAAAATTACAAATAATGTAAGGGGCATGAATCAGGATTATTTTTCTTTCCCGTCTGGGCGTGCAGGTTGGAAAACTGGGGTATAACGCAGTCTTTTCCTGCAATGTCACGCCCCTTTATGGTAAGCCATCCCAACGAAGCCACACACTCTATACTGCCAATTATGGAGGGGGGGGAGGGGGGCAAATAATTTTTTGGCTTGGGGGAGAAAAATTTCTAGTTACGTCACTGAACTGACTCATTCCTGTAAGCCGCCACCACAGCGCAAACCCCAGGAGAGTACGCTGGTGAGCGCCTGCTGTGGGAGGTAGGAGAGGAGCTGCTGCTACCGTTGCCCCGCTGCTGTGGGGAAGGGGGGGACGGGATGGATGGACACACGTGCGAGGCGGAGTTTAAGAGCTGGTACCACGCTTGCCTTGTATTCCACTTCCTAATTGCACTCTGCCTCCGGTAATTGGGGAGGAGAGTAGAGCCTTCTTTCACTACACAAGGTATCC
Organism: Pseudophryne corroboree; assembly: GCF_028390025.1. Lineage (NCBI taxonomy): Eukaryota > Metazoa > Chordata > Amphibia > Anura > Myobatrachidae > Pseudophryne > Pseudophryne corroboree. The sequence goes on from NC_086444.1 coordinate 1,164,348,470, forward strand.
ATCTATGCTCCCTTTCTCCCTGTATAAGTGCACTGCCAGTATACTGTATGTATGTTTGTGTATATATAGATAGAGGTAGGGGTCTGGCACAGCCACATAATAGACTAATACATTGGGTGCCCTCACAGCAAAGTAGTTTAGCAAAATAGAGGTGGTGCGGCACTCCAATGATTTGCACACTGACACCAATTGAAGTAGTGCAACGTTTCAATGCCCGTTTAATGAATCTGCATTTTTGTCATATATACAATGACCCCCATTCTGCCTCATCCCGCCTCATATATACAATGACCCCTCATTCTGCCTATATATATATAGCCTGCAGGATCAATATTGGTGTGGTGTGTGTGTATGTGTATATATATATATATATATATATAATTTTATTTTTTTGCCTCTATATAGGGGGGCACCTGTATTTATATTGCCTCCGGGCGTCTAGGACGAACTTACGCCACTGGTTCAGTGTTAACGTGAAAAACAAAATATACAATAGTGTGTGGTACGTTCTCATAGGTCAATTCATATATTAAACAAAAAGGATTTAGACCAACTCGTACCTATACACAGCAAACATAACATGTGCCAAAAAATGTGTCCTTAAGCCTTTCCCTTTAACTCCTTTGTGTAATAGAAATACACCACAGAGTGTAGAGGGGAGAAAGAAGGGAGTTTTGTCCGAAATAGAGAGAGCTGCATGGAATGCGTACCCCAAAACTCACAGAAAAAATGCAGATAGTAAGCACATCTAGGTACCTTTGGGGTAAATTGTACAGCGTACCCGAACTCACACTAGAGGATGTGTGGTAACTCCTGTAAAGGTATCTTTTAAACACTGTTTATTCTCATCCATACGTCTCCGACCATACAGCTTTGTAAGCTCAGAAAGGAGATAGGAAAAAAAGTAGAAAAAAATGTGTAGTAGGTTCTGAAGTAAGCTGGTAAACTTAACAACAATATTCAGGTCGAAGCGTACCCCCACTCACACAGATAGGGAATAGTGTACATATATCAAGGTATCTTTAGATGTTCTCGTATTAGCAGATGTATAGACAGAAATAAGGGCCCAAGAAGAAAACTGATCACTGAAGGATGCGTACCACAACACTCACAGGAACGGTGCAGAGATCAAACACATCACGGTATCTTTAACATGTGCAATATCCACATATATCTCGTACCCTGACTCACACTCTGAAATGGAATGCCGCTCCTAATAAGGTATCTTTTCTAGGCGCTCAGTGAAATCTCCCTTTCTCCAATTTATATCCACCAAAATCGCATGTGTCCACAGGTTTTTTCCATAAAAACGAATTTATTTGTACGCAGCAGTTAAAAACCGTCCATATTAAAAAACCATCCACATGGGAAAAATGACAAAAAGTGTCCACAAGAAAAAAAGTATATACAGAGGTAAAAACTTTCACAGATGAAAAAAATTATGTTGACTACTCACACTCCTGATGGCAATATCAACGCGTTTCAGTCCTGTGACCTTTATCAAGATAATGTGGAGTGTGCAGGAGCAAGATATTTAAAGAAGGAGTAGCCAATGAAATTACAACAGGAAATGACATCATGCAATAAGTGAAAAACATACAGGTATCACTTATACAGAACCAAAAAGTAGATTTATTACAAACTTCAGTGTGTTGAATTCAAGGTGTTAACCGTCCTAATATTAGTAGTGCTTTTAGGCAGCTTTCCATACTTAAAATACAGCCTAATAACAAAATCGCGCTGGCAGGAAGTGCCCGGCCGCCGAGACTGCTGGGAAATGTAGTTTATTTCTGAATTTTCAATGTAGTCCAACGGATGCAATGCCCGGAAGTGACATCGTGCAGATGGATGGAAATGACCGACTCCCGGGGCTGATGGGAAGTGTAGTTCGTTCCTTGCTTTCCTGTGTAGTTCCATAAACATGATGTCCGGAAGTGATGTCGCGCATATCAGCGGAAATGACGATCATCAGACTTGTGGGAAATGTAGTGTGGACCATGCAGAAGATGTAGTTCAAACAAAACAGGCTAGATGACCCGTTCTGATCACATGACATTTTGTGGGCCTGAACGGGAAGCATCATGGGATGTGTAGTTTATTAGCATTTTCTAAAAATGAAACAAACCATCAATGTCATGCCAAACTACTGTTTTAGGATAAAATACTACACCTCCCATTAGTTACATAGCCTATATCATTACCGGAATTAATAGAGATGCTGTCCATCTTAATATTTTAAAGCAATGCAATATTCCAATATATTAGATGGTAAATAGACCTAGATTCCAATACTCAATACAAACTTATATGGAGACAAGCCTAAACAAGTATATGTCAGATATGGATATCAATACAAGATACAAACACACATCTAGAAATACAGGACCAGGTATATCTTATAGGTACCACTTTAGTTCAAAGTCACTGTTTAGTCCATTTGGACTAAGGGTATTATAATTGAATATACAGTTCATTTCCATTTTCGCTAGACTGCTTGCTGTATCTCTATTTCTCAATGTGTTTTGAACATGTCTTATGCCGTAAAAACCAGCAATTCCCGAAATTAATGAGTCATGTTTATTTTTAAAGTGGAGAGACAAAGAATGTGTCTCCAGCCCTTTCTTTACATTCCTAATGTGTTCTCCCATTCGTACCTTAAGGGGACGGGATGTCCTCCCAATGTAGAATAGGTTACACTTGCATCTAATGGCGTAAATTACATTTTTGGTGTCACATGTGATAAAGTTTTTAATATCCACATCTATACCATTAATGGAAACTTTTTTGATGTTACTAATGCCATCCCCTTTCACGTTCCTGCATCCAATACAGCACCCACATCTAAAAAAAACCTTGCGAGGTGATTCTTATCGGTGGGAGAGATGGTTGAAAGACACTGGAAACTAGCTTAGTTTTTAGATTGGGGGCTTTTTGATAAATATGGACCGGATTATTAGGTATCAGGGTACCAATCACTGGATCTTTTTTCAAAAGTTCCCAGTGCTTTTTTAAGATCCGTTCGATTGATTTATGTTGTACATTGTATTCCGTAATAAAAGCCCATTTAAATTTTTTGTCTTTCTTTTTATGTTGTCCTGTTTTTGATAATAAATCCTTACGTTCTAACGTACTACTATTGTCCATTGCCTGGTTCACTCTATGTTGTAACCACATACCTCAAATTTCTTAGACAATTCTACCGCCTGAATGCGGAAGGTTTCATCTTTACTGCAATTCCTTTTAAGCCTAGTGAATTGGCTCACCGGAATCGAGTTTAGCCAATTCCCATGGTGACAGCTTGTGGCCATGATGTAAGTGCCACAATCCGTAGGTTTGGAAAAGGTTTTAGTATTGATCCTTTGGTCCTCTACATATACTGTGATGTCCAAAAAATCAACAGTTTGTTTATCACTGACAAAGGTAAGTTTTATATTCCTATTGTTGGTATTCAAAAGTGTACAAAAACTTTTTAACGAGTCATCATCGCCTCTCCAAATAAAGAAGATATCGTCAATATAACGGGCATATAACACCAGGCTCGCTCCGAGCTTATCATTGGACCAGATAGTTTCGGCCTCCCACAACCCCATGAAGAGATTTGCGTAGCTTGGAGCGAACCTGGTGCCAATAGCAGTGCCTGTCTTTTGTACGTAGAACTGTTCTTTAAACAGAAAAAAGTTATTTTCAAGGATAAACTGTATCCCATCAATAACCAGATCTTTCATATCTCCTGGCATCCCTGATTGATTGAGAAAATATCGAATGGCATCCAACCCGTTTGTGATCAATTATTGTATAAAGGGAGCTCACATCGGTAGTTACTAACCAGTCACCCTCCTCCCATTTCACTGTCTCTAATATCTGGAGGAATTCTTTTGTGTCCTTTAGGTGTGATCTATTCAGAGCCGGCCCTAGCCAATTTGATGCTCTAGGCAAAATTTTGTCTGGTGCCCCCTAGCTCCGCCGCTAGTTCTGCATCTGTACCTGCAACGCTCAGGTAGTGGGGCCCACCGGGGGGTTACCCTGTGGGCCAGTTCAACTCTGCACAATGCCACACAGTAATGACCATAACACATATAATTCCACACAGTAAAGGAACCTTACACATATGCCCCACATTAGTAATGCCCATAATACACATAATGCCACACAGTAATGCACCTTACACATATGCCCCACATTAGTAATGCCCATAATACACACATACTGCCACAGATACTGCCACACTTGCTGGTTATACAAAAAGATCAGTATCAAACATGTAGAAACTGTCCATTCTGTTCACTATTCAGTGTGTTTGCTGGTGTCTGTTACTCCTGTTAACTGCATGCCCTTTACTTTATACTGTGGGAGCTAAATGCTCTGCCCTCCAGTCTGATGTGTCTGAAAGTCACGCTGCACTGATGTTTCATATAGAAATAGCACAACGCAACTTACTGACCACGTTACAGTGCTAGATGGCAGGGGAATTTTACGGTATGGACTGACTAGGAAATAAAGTGTGGGGAGAACACTGCCCATGTTATGTCCCTGCAGACACCTGGGGTTTGCACAGGGATAAGGGACACACACAGGATGGCAGGGTCCCCCTCCCCCATGTGCACAAGCAGTATAGGTGATGTCAGATTTCTGTGAAGCAGTCTTCCAAAATACACATGTGTTATCATAAGAAGCCATCCAGTAATAATAACCTCATATAGTCAGTAAAAATGTCACAGGTCCAGGAATTGCATTTACTGGGCTTCTGCTGTCTGTCTGAGGTCTCACAAGTCAGGGGCATTCAAGCATGTCGGAGGAAGTTTAAGGCACAGTGTGCATTTTTTTTGACAAATGTAAACAGCAGTGTATACAAGTACTGATTGAATACATTTGGAAAGTAACAGTTAGTTTGCGGACTGTCCCTCTCAGCATGAGATACTGCAGGGACATGCTTGGATGCCCCTAGACATGCTTGAATGCCCTAGCTAAGGCCGGCTCTGGATCTATTCATTAGTACCATAGGCTGTAAGATGAAATCTATAAACTGTGAAAGGTTAGCTGTAATCGAACCTACTCCCGATATTATTGGTCTCCCGGGAGGATCGGTGAGACTCTTATGCACTTTAGGAAGCACGTAAATGACCGGGACTGTCGGATTTTCAGTTATAATGAATTTTGCTTCCTTTTCACTTATCGTCCCCTTTTTCTCATACTTCTCTATCAGGTTTTTTAATTTAGACAAAGTGGGTTCAGTGGGATTATTTCTCAACTTTCTATATGTTACGGGGTCATTTAATTGTCGCATTACTTCACTTTCATATTTATCCTGGTCCATCACCACCACTCCCCCGCCTTTATCGGCTGGTTTGATTGTGATAGTTTTATTCTTTTTTAATTCCCCCAAAGCCTTCCTTTCCTTTGATGTCATATTGAACTTCTTTTTTGTATTTGATTGTAATGATTTTAGATCATCTAGCACCAATGCTGAGAAAGATTCAATGAAAGGGCCTTGTATGTGTTTGGGGAAGAAAATGGATTTGGGTCTAAATGGAGTTATGGAATTGCATTCTGGTTGTTCCTGATCCGTTTGATTAGCAAAGAATTTTTTTATGGTGAGTTTTCTTGTAAATCTCTGTACGTCTAGGTACAGTTGGAATGGGTTAATGAAATTCGTGGGCGCATATTTTAAACCCTTTTGTAGTACCGAAATTTCACTTATGGACATTGTGAGTTTGGGTACGCAGTGTGCTATACCTAGATGTGTTTACAGCTTGCATCCCCTGTGTGAGTCCCAGGGTACGCTCCCAATCAGACTACCCTTCACCTAAACATTTTATTTCTACTGCCACATTCTTTGGTGAATGGAGCACTGGATGATTGGAAAGAGAGGATAAAGATACCTTTATGAGCACATATTAACCTTATTTTGTGTGAGTCTTGGTACGCTGGAGTTAATCTCGATATAGAGACAACTGATATAGAGACTATTTTTTATTTACAAATAAGAAAGAACTACACATCGGTGGTTGTTATTTCTGTTTTTATTTTCACATTCTGGAGTCAACGGACTAGAGACTAGCTGTCAGAAGATTTGCAAGAAGAAACACTGACGTCCAAGGAAGAAAATAAAGGGACGTATATATACATATATTTATATATTTTTATGTTGCGCTGAGTGTGTAGAAAGGGCTTAAATTTCTTGTATTGTATTTCTTGTTTTAAATGTGGTGACATTTATCCAAGCCTTTAACACCTTAGCTGCATTGCGCCTGTTTGGTCAGCTCTCCAGACCCAACCAAATTTGCACGTATTTTTTCACCAGTGGAGAGAGGACCAGTAGGGCAGCTAAAATGTTTGCTTGTCGGGAACAAAGACATTCTATGCTTGAGAAGCATTTTAGAGGGGACACTGATCAGACAGAACTATTAGATGGAGATCTACAGGGTATGATGGATAAACTAGAATCCACACTCACTAAGGAAAATAAGCTATGGTGGGAGATCACAACATTAGAGCGGTATCTAACTCATGAGATGATCCCACGGGGCCTAAAAATCCTAAAAACCTCAACATTTGAAACCTCAAGGGAGGATTTCAAAAAGGAATGGGAGACAATTATTGATGCCTGTTCTTTTTCCCTAATGCGTCTGATCGTTAAGGAAAGAAGAGAATTAACCAAATTAGACGAGGAAATATCAGTGTACAAATCCCTAGTATCTCCATACGTAAATTCTTCAGAGTACAAGGATTTAGAAAAAGACATTGAGGTGAGTCTAAAAAGAACACAGAGACAATTAATGGAAAAAAAATTAAAGAAGTTTAATAGAGACAAATCTGACTCTGATAGTCCCCCAGAAATAGAAAGGGATGAGAATATGAGAGGGAGATATAGAAATAAACCCAGAACATACAATAGAAAACCCCAGGAATTGGGACAATTAAGGACACAAGGTCACTGGGGCCATAATGGCAGGAAATTGAATAGGAATAGCCCCCGTCGGAGATCAGTAACACCTTTTACTCCGAGATCCAATCAGAGAATTCCAGGTAGAAGGTACTTTGAGAATGACAACTATAGGGATAGGACCCCAGAATGGAGAGAAGTCCCCCCGAGACAGTATAGATCAACACGGTACCAAATAAGGAGGGATCCCCTGGCTGTCGCAAATAGATTCTCACCACTCAGAAATGTAGAGAGGACACCGCGTTTTTTAGACGATCATACACACCGGACAAATTACAGATAAATGTACATAAGACCAAAAGAGGGAAGAGGGGAGGCAGACCTAAAATTAGAAAAAGACTTGTAAAGAAAACAAAAAAACAAGGAAGTCTTTTCGTACAAATTCTATGGCAGCTATAGAGGGTGATGCAAACTCCCTGACCCACAAAAAGAGGCCAACAAAAATTTATCAGGAGAGGTGAAAATATTCAACCTTACCTCCCATAACCTGTCCATAAATGAAATTTCGGTACTACTAAAGGGTTTAAAATATGCGCCCACGAATTTCATTAACCCATTCCAACTGTACCTAGACATACAGAGATTTACAAGAAAACTCACCATAAAAAAATTCTTTGCTAATCAAACGGATCAGGAACAACCAGAATGCAATTCCATAACTCCATTTAGACCCAAATCCATTTTCTTCCCCAAACACATACAAGGCCCTTTCATTGAATCTTTCTCAGCATTGGTGCTAGATTATCTAAAATCATTACAATCAAATACAAAAAAGAAGTTCAATATGACATCAAAGGAAAGGAAGGCTTTGGGGGAATTAAAAAAGAATAAAACCATCACAATCAAACCAGCCGATAAAGGCGGGGGAGTGGTGGTGATGGACCAGGATAAATATGAAAGTGAAGTAGTGCGACAATTAAATGACCCCGTAACATATAGAAAGTTGAGGAATAATCCCACTGAACCCACTTTGTCTAAATTAAAAAACCTGATAGAGAAGTATGAGAAAAAGGGGACAATAAGTGAAAAGGAAGCAAAATTAATTATTACTGAAAATCCGACAGTCCCGGTCATTTACGTGCTTCCTAAAGTGCATAAGAGTCTCGCCGATCCTCCCGGGAGACCAATAATATCGGGAGTAGGTTCGATTACAGCTAACCTTTCACAGTTTATAGATTTCATCTTACAGCCTATGGTACTAACGAATAGATCACACCTAAAGGACACAAAAGAATTCCTCCAGATATTAGAGACAGTGAAATGGGAGGAGGGTGACTGGTTAGTAACTACCGATGTGAGCTCCCTTTATACAATAATTGATCACAAACGGGGGTTGGATGCCATTCGATATTTTCTTAATCAATCAGGGATGCCAGGAGATATGAAAGATCTGGTTATTGATGGGATACAGTTTATCCTTGAAAATAACTTTTTGCTGTTTAAAGAACAGTTCTACGTACAAAAGACGGGCACTGCAATGGGCACCAGGTTCGCTCCGAGCTACGCAAATCTCTTCATGGGGTTGTGGGAGGCCGAAACTATCTGGTCCAATGATGGGCTCGGAGCGAGCCTGGTGTCATATGCCCGTTATATTGACGATATCTTCTTTATTTGGAGAGGCGATGATGACTCGTTAAAAAGTTTTTGTACACTTTTGAATACCAACAATAGGAATATAAAACTTACCTTTGTCAGTGATAAACAAACTGTTGATTTTTTGGACATCACAGTATATGTAGAGGACCAAAGGATCAATACTAAAACCTTTTCCAAACCTACGGATTGTGGCACTTACATCATGGCCACAAGCTGTCACCATGGGAATTGGCTAAACTCGATTCCGGTGAGCCAATTCACTAGGCTTAAAAGGAATTGCAGTAAAGATGAAACCTTCCGCATTCAGGCGGTAGAATTGTCTAAGAAATTTGAGGTATGTGGTTACAACATAGATAGAGTGAACCAGGCAATGGACAATAGTAGTACGTTAGAACGTAAGGATTTATTATCAAAAACAGGACAACATAAAAAGAAAGACAAAAAATTTGAATGGGCTTTCATTACGGAATACAATGTACAACATAAATCAATCGAACGGATCTTAAAAAAGCACTGGGAACTTTTGAAAAAAGATCCAGTGATTGGTACCCTGATACCTAATAATCCGGTCCATATTTATCAAAAAGCCCCCAATCTAAAAACTAAGCTAGTTTCCAGTGTCTTTCAACCATCTCTCCCACCGATAAGAATCACCTCGCAATGTTTTTTTAGATGTGGGTGCTGTATTGGATGCAGGAACGTGAAAGGGGATGGCATTAGTAACATCAAAAAAGTTTCCATTAATGGTATAGATGTGGATATTAAAAACTTTATCACATGTGACACCAAAAATGTCATTTACGCCATTAGATGCAAGTGTAACCTATTCTACATTGGGAGGACATCCCGTCCCCTTAAGGTACGAATGGGAGAACACATTAGGAATGTAAAGAAAGGGCTGGAGACACATTCTTTGTCTCTCCACTTTAAAAATAAACATGACTCATTAATTTCGGGAATTGCTGGTTTTTACGGCATAAGACATGTTCAAAACACATTGAGAAATAGAGATACAGCAAGCAGTCTAGCGAAAATGGAAATGAACTGTATATTCAATTATAATACCCTTAGTCCAAATGGACTAAACAGTGACTTTGAACTAAAGTGGTACCTATAAGATATACCTGGTCCTGTATTTCTAGATGTGTGTTTGTATCTTGTATTGATATCCATATCTGACATATACTTGTTTAGGCTTGTCTCCATATAAGTTTGTATTGAGTATTGGAATCTAGGTCTATTTACCATCTAATATATTGGAATATTGCATTGCTTTAAAATATTAAGATGGACAGCATCTCTATTAATTCCGGTAATGATATAGGCTATGTAACTAATGGGAGGTGTAGTATTTTATCCTAAAACAGTAGTTTGGCATGACACTGATGGTTTGTTTCATTTTTAGAAAATGCTAATAAACTACACATCCCATGATGCTTCCCGTTCAGGCCCACAAAATGTCATGTGATCAGAACGGGTCATCTAGCCTGTTTTGTTTGAACTACATCTTCTGCATGGTCCACACTACATTTCTCACAAGTCTGATGATCGTCATTTCCGCTGATATGCGCGACATCACTTCCGGACATCATGTTTATGGAACTACACAGGAAAGCAAGGAACGAACTACACTTCCCATCAGCCCCGGGAGTCGGTCATTTCCATCCATCTGCACGATGTCACTTCCGGGCATTGCATCCGTTGGACTACATTGAAAATTCAGAAATAAACTACATTTCCCAGCAGTCTCGGCGGCCGGGCACTTCCTGCCAGCGCGATTTTGTTATTAGGCTGTATTTTAAGTATGGAAAGCTGCCTAAAAGCACTACTAATATTAGGACGGTTAACACCTTGAATTCAACACACTGAAGTTTGTAATAAATCTACTTTTTGGTTCTGTATAAGTGATACCTGTATGTTTTTCACTTATTGCATGATGTCATTTCCTGTTGTAATTTCATTGGCTACTCCTTCTTTAAATATCTTGCTCCTGCACACTCCACATTATCTTGATAAAGGTCACATGACTGAAACGCGTTGATATTGCCATCAGGAGTGTGAGTAGTCAACATAATTTTTTTCATCTGTGAAAGTTTTTACCTCTGTATATACTTTTTTTCTTGTGGACACTTTTTGTCATTTTTCCCATGTGGATGGTTTTTTAATATGGACGGTTTTTAACTGCTGCGTACAAATAAATTCGTTTTTATGGAAAAAACCTGTGGACACATGCGATTTTGGTGGATATAAATTGGAGAAAGGGAGATTTCACTGAGCGCCTAGAAAAGATACCTTGATAGGAGCGGCATTCCATTTCAGAGTGTGAGTCAGGGTACGAGATATATGTGGATATTGCACATGTTAAAGATACCGTGATGTGTTTGATCTCTGCACCGTTCCTGTGAGTGTTGTGGTACGCATCCTTCAGTGATCAGTTTTCTTCTTGGGCCCTTATTTCTGTCTATACATCTGCTAATACGAGAACATCTAAAGATACCTTGATATATGTACACTATTCCCTATCTGTGTGAGTGGGGGTACGCTTTGACCTGAATATTGTTGTTAAGTTTACCAGCTTACTTCAGAACCTACTACACATTTTTTTCTACTTTTTTTCCTATCTCCTTTCTGAGCTTACAAAGCTGTATGGTCGGAGACGTATGGATGAGAATAAACAGTGTTTAAAAGATACCTTTACAGGAGTTACCACACATCCTCTAGTGTGAGTTTGGGTACGCTGTACAATTTACCCCAAAGGTACCTAGATGTGCTTACTATCTGCATTTTTTCTGTGAGTATTGGGGTACGCATTCCATGCAGCTCTCTCTCTATTTTGGACAAAACTCCCTTCTTTCTCCCCTCTACACTCTGTGGTGTATTTCTATTACACAAAGGAGTTAAAGGGAAAGGCTTAAGGACACATTTTTTGGCACATGTTATGTTTGCTGTGTATAGGTACGAGTTGGTCTAAATCCTTTTTGTTTAATATATGAATTGACCTATGAGAACGTACCACACATTATTGTATATTTTGTTTTTCACGTTAACACTGAACACAAGACATCTGGTTGGAGAAAGGACCGACGAATCACAACTCCTGAAAGATACCTTTATAGGAGTCATCTTACGTCGTGCATTGTGAGTTTGGGTACGCAGTGTGCTATACCCCAAAGATACCTAGATGTGTTTACAGCTTGCATCCCCTGTGTGAATCCCAGGGTACGCTCCCAATCAGACTACCCTTCACCTAAACATTTTATTTCTACTTCCACATTCTTTGGTGAATAGAGCACTGGATGATTAGAAAGAGAGGATAAAGATACCTTTATGAGCACATATTAACCTTATTTTGTGTGAGTCTTGGTACGCTGGAGTTAATCTCGATATAGAGACAACTGATATAGAGACTATTTACAAATAAGAAAGAACTACACATTGGTGGTTGTTATTTCTGTTTTTATTTTCACATTCTGGAGTCAACGGACTAGAGACTAGCTGTCAGAAGATTTGCAAGAAGAAACACTGACGTCCAAGGAAGAAAATAAAGGGACGTATATATATATTTATATATTTTTATGTTGCGCTGAGTGTGTAGAAAGGGCTTAAATTTCTTGTACTGTGACCTCTGCCTCTGCTTGGATACAGATGTGTCCTCATACATCTTTCCTCAATACGCCATGCAGCAGGAGATGCCTAGCGTGAGTCAGCTGGCAGCTCTGCTTATGTTGGGCACCTTTTTTTATGAAAATGCATCTTATTTGTATTACTGTGTGACTAGGACGCACAAGCAGCTTTTGCTAATTGAAATTATATGCAGCATGTCTATATTCTGTGTGCAACTGTGGCTGTATCTGCATACAAAATGCTACACACAGAATATAGGCATGCCACATATCATTTTAATCAGCAGAAGCTGCTGGTGCCCCTAGGCATACCAAATGCCCTAGGCAATTGCCTAGTTTGCCTATGCCTAGGGCCGGCTCTGAGGTCACCTGTACATTTTTAAAATGTGACAGTTGGTGATACACAGTGCAGCTGCCGGGTGACATGGAAAACGTGAACTGTGTGGGGTCCTGAGGACCGAGTTTGTGAACCACTGGGTTAGAGGTATGGGTTTAATAATCACCAGTTTTCCACTGAGACATTCTCACTGGAACTCATGCTCAAGCAACTTTGGGACCCTGAAGAAGACGCTGTAGCCAGTGCAGCTGCCGGGAGCAGGAAAGACACCTCTAGGCCACAAGGGATGGTTTGTCGACAGGTCATCATGTCAGCATATCCATGCAGCCATATATAAGCACATATATGCAAGATAAGTAAATTCCCAATAAAGATCACCCTGCTTTCAGGTGCAGGAATATTTTGATGTGCCTTTCAGAAGACGTGAAGTTTGCACTTCTATAGGTGATGATGGCTTCAGTAACTTTCCCCTGGATACACCTATATGCTATGCTAGATTTAAAGCTGCACATACAGTATCGTTCAGAGCCTTACTTCTCATTATTATGAGCCTACACAAGAGAGATGCACCTTTATCATGAGGTTACACACAGCTTTGCATTCGTCTATAACTAGCTCTCAGCACGCACACTTGCCTTGTGATATATAATTAGTCTTTTCCCTGAGAAGATTCTAGGATGGAAACCGCTGCTGCTGCTATGCTACAGATATAGGCCCTCATTCCGAGTTGTTCGCTCGCAAGCAGACGCTAAGCCGCCGCCTACTGGGAGTGAATCTTAGCATAGTAAAATTGCGAACGAAAGATTCGCAATATTGCGAAAAGACTTCTCTGTGCAGTTTCTGAGTAGCTCCAGACTTACTCGGCATCTGCGATCAGTTCAGTACTTGTCGTTCCTGGTTTGACGTCACAAACACACCCAGCGTTCGCCCAGACACTCCCCCGTTTCTCCAGCCATTCCCGCGTTTTTCCCAGAAACGATAGCGTTTTTTCACACACACCCATAAAACGGCCAGTTTCCGCCCAGAAACACCCACTTCCTGTCAATCACATTACGATCACCAGAACGAAGAAAAAACCTCGTAATGCCGTGAGTAAAATACCTAACTGCATAGCAAATTTACTTGGCGCAGTCGCACTGCGGACATTGCGCATGCGCATTAGCGACTATTCGCTCCGTTGCGAGAAAAAAATAACGAGCGATCAACTCGGAATGACCCCCATAATCTCTACTTACTGTATCTGTACAGCTGTATGGGTGTGGTTAGAGATCACTGTTAGATTATAGTCTATATTTTCTTTGTATAGTTACGTATAACAGGAATATGAGGGATTTACATTACACCTGCAGCATGCAATGTCCAGCTTCCCAACACCTCTCTCCCCTGGATATTAATGCTAAAAACATAGTAGCGCCTCTTATAGGTCCCTCAGACCTCATGCCATCAGACCTCTCTACATGCCTCTTATAGGCCCCACAAACATGCTATCAGGCCTCCATACATGCCTCTTATAGGCCCCACAAACATACTATCAGGCCTCCATACATGCCTCTTATAGGCCCCACAAACATACTATCAGGCCTCCATACACGCCTCTTATAGGCCCCACAAACATGCTATCAGGCCTCCATACACGCCTCTTATAGGCCCCACAAACATACTATCAGGCCTCCATACACGCCTCTTATAGGCCCCACAAACATACTATCAGGCCTCCATACATGCCTCTTATAGGCCCCACAAACATGCTATCAGGCCTCCATACACGCCTCTTATAGGCCCCACAAACATGCTATCAGGCCTCCATACACGCCTCTTATAGGCCCCACAAACATACTATCAGGCCTCCATACACGCCTCTTATAGGCCCCACAAACATACTACCAGGCCTCCATACACGCCTCTTATAGGCCCCACAAACATGCTATCAGGCCTCCATACACGCCTCTTATAGGCCCCACAAACATGCTATCAGGCCTCCATACATGCCTCTTATAGGCCCCACAAACATACTATCAGGCCTCCATACACGCCTCTTATAGGTCCCACAAACATACTATCAGGCCTCCATACACGCCTCTTATAGGCCCCACAAACATACTATCAGACCTCTCTACATGCCTCTTATAGGCCCCACAAACATGCTATCAGGCCTCCATACATGCCTCTTATAGGCCCCACAAACATACTACCAGGCCTCCATACACGCCTCTTATAGGCCCCACAAACATGCTATCAGGCCTCCATACATGCCTCTTATAGGCCCCACAAACATACTACCAGGCCTCCATACACGCCTCTTATAGGCCCCACAAACATGCTATCAGGCCTCCATACATGCCTCTTATAGGCCCCACAAACATGCTATCAGGCCTCCATACATGCCTCTTATAGGCCCCACAAACATGCTATCAGGCCTCCATACATGCCTCTTATAGGCCCCACAAACATGCTATCAGGCCTCCATACATGCCTCTTATAGGCCCCACAAACATGCTATCAGGCCTCCATACATGCCTCTTATAGGCCCCACAAACATGCTATCAGGCCTCCATACACGCCTCTTATAGGCCCCACAAACATGCTATCAGGCCTCCATACATGCCTCTTATAGGCCCCACAAACATGCTATCAGGCCTCCATACATGCCTCTTATAGGCCCCACAAACATGCTATCAGGCCTCCATACATGCCTCTTATAGGCCCCACAAACATACTATCAGGCCTCCATACATGTCTCTTATAGGCCCCACAAACATGCTGTCAGGCCTCTATACATGCCTCTTATAGGCCCCACAAACATGCTATCAGGCCTCCATACATGCCTCTTATAGGCCCCACAAACATGCTATCAGGCCTCCATACATGCCTCTTATAGGCCCCACAAACATACTATCAGGCCTCCATACATGTCTCTTATAGGCCCCACAAACATGCTGTCAGGCCTCTATACATGCCTCTTATAGGCCCCACAAACATGCTATCAGGCCTCCATACATGCCTCTTATAGGCCCCACAAACATGCTATCAGGCCTCCATACATGCCTCTTATAGGCCCCACAAACATGCTATCAGGCCTCCATACACGCCTCTTATAGGCCCCACAAACATGCTATCAGGCCTCTATACATGCCTCTTATAGGCCCCACAAACATGCTATCAGGCCTCCATACATGCCTCTTATAGGCCCCACAAACATACTCCCCACAAACATACTATCAGGCCTCCATACATGTCTCTTATAGGCCCCACAAACATGCTATCAGGCCTCCATACACGCCTCTTATAGGCCCCACAAACATGCTATCAGGCCTCCATACATGCCTCTTATAGGCCCCACAAACATACTATCAGGCCTCCATACATGCCTCTTATAGGCCCCACAAACATACTATCAGGCCTCCATACATGTCTCTTATAGGCCCCACAAACATGCTATCAGGCCTCCATACACGCCTCTTATAGGCCCCACAAACATGCTATCAGGCCTCCATACACGCCTCTTATAGGCCCCACAAACATGCTATCAGGCCTCCATACATGCCTCTTATAGGCCCCACAAACATGCTATCAGGCCTCCATACACGCCTCTTATAGGCCCCACAAACATACTATCAGGCCTCCATACACGCCTCTTATAGGCCCCACAAACATGCTATCAGGCCTCCATACATGTCTCTTGCAGTCCCCTCAGATTTCATGCTATCAGACTTCCCTACATGTCTGTCCCTTACAGGCCCCTTAGACCTCATGGTTGCTAATTTAGCAAAACTGCAACTGGCTGCGATTGCATGTTGGGGGCCGCCCAGCTGGCAAATACCTGGCAGCGATGCAATCACAATGCAATTGCATCGCTGAATTGTGGAATCCCCCTTGCCTCCGCAGCCTGTTCGCACACTTGCAAAGCAAACATACACTCCCATATAGGTGGAGACTATCTGTTCGCAGCGCTGCAAAAAATAGCTAGCGAGCGAACAACTCGGAATGACCCCCAAAGTGGAGATGGATAAAGAGAGATAAAGTACCAGCCAATCGGCTCCTGTCATTTTTCAAACACAGCCTGTGACATGACAGTTAGGAGCTGATTGGCCGGTCATTTGTCTCTCTTTATCCATCTCCACTTTATCTCTTGTTAAGGCTTAATACATTTTGTCCTGTCTATCTCATAGGGCCAGATGTACTAAGCCTTAAAAAGTGATAACGTGGAGAGTGATAAAGTGCCAACCAACCAGCTCCTAGCTGGCATTTTTCAAACAGGGCCTGTGACATGGTAAAATGGTTGGCACTTTATCACTCTTCACTTTATCACTTTTTAAGACATAGGCCCTCATTCCGAGTTGATCGGTCGCAAGGCGATTTTAGCAGAGTTACACACGCTAAGCCGCCGCCTACTGGGAGTGAATCTTAGCTTCTTAAAATTGCGAACGATGTATTCGCAATATTGCGATTACAAACTACTTAGCAGTTTCTGAGTAGCTCCAGACTTACTCGGCATCTGCGATCAGTTCAGTGCTTGTCGTTCCTGGTTTGACGTCACAAACACACCCAGCGTTCGCCCAGACACTCCTCCGTTTCTCCGGCCACTCCTGCGTTTTTTCCGGAAACGGTAGCGTTTTCATCCACACGCCCATAAAACGCCGTGTTTCCGCCCAGTAACACCCATTTCCTGTCAATCACATTACGTTCGCCGGAGCGAAGAAAAAGCCGTGAGTAAAAAACCTATCTTCATAGCAAAATTACTTGGCGCAGTCGCAGTGCGAACATTGCGCATGCGTACTAAGCAGAAAAACGCTGCGATGCGAAGAAAATTACCGAGCGAACGACTCGGAATGAGGGCCATAGTACATCTGGCTCAAGAGCTTGAAACATCTCCCACACAGAGTTGTATGTACATTTTGCACCTTGCAACTTGCTCTTTTTTCCTCTTACGTCCTAGAGGACACTGGGGTCTACATTAGTACCATGGGGTATAGACAGGTCCACTAGGAGCCATGGGCACTTTAAGAAATCAATAGTGTGCACTGGCTCCTCCCTCTATGCCCCTCCTACCAGACTCAGTCTAGAAACTGTGCCTGAGGAGACGGACATATCCTGAGGAAGGATGTAACAGAACAGTGGTGAGATTCGAACCAGCACACACAAACAAGAGGAAAGCCATGCTAACCAAACCTGAACAGGAACAGCAACAGCTGAACCAACAACATTACTTAACGAAGTAACAGTGCAGGAAACATGAAGCACTGGATGGGTGCCCAGTATCCTCTACGGACTACGAGAAAAGGATTTACCGGTAGGTAATTAAAATCCTATTTTCTCTTGCGTCCTAGAGGATACTGGGGTCCACATTAGTACCATGGGGATGTACCAAAGCACCCAAACCGGGTGGGAGAGTGCTGAGGTTCCTGCAGAACTGATTGACCAAACTGAAGGACCTCAGAGGCCAAAGTATTGAACTTGTAGAACTTAGCAAACGTGTTTGAACCCGATCAAGTAGCTGCTTGGCAGAGCTGTAAAGCCGAGACACCCCGGGCAGCCACCCAGGAAGAACCCACCGACCTAGTAGAGTGGGCCTGTACTTTAGGAACCGGCAATCCTTCCGTAGAATAAGCATGCTGGATAGTAAGCCTGATCCAGAGAGCAATAGACTGCTTTGAAGCAGGGCAACCAATTTTCTTGGGATCATAGAGAACAAACAGCGAGTCAGATTTTCTGTGATGAGCTGTCCGCTTCACATAGATTTTCAAAGCCCTCACAACATCCAAGGACTTTGAGGTAGCAGAGGTGTCAGTAAGCACCAGAACCACAATAGGTTGGTTGATATGAAACGCGGGCACCACCTTAGGAAGAAATTGCTGACGAGTTCTGAGTTCAGCTCTACCTTCATGAAAAATCAAATAGGGGCTTTTGTGAGACAACGCCCCCAGTTTCGACACAGGCATTGCAGAAGCTAAGGCCAACAGTGTAACAGTCTTCCAAGTAAGAAACTTTACGTCAACCTCCTGTAATGGCTCAAACCATTCCGATTGTAGAAACTGCAACACCATATTAAGATCTGTAAATGCTGGTTTACTTACAGGACTAAAAAGCATATACCTTAAACACACTTGATACACTTTACTATTGAGCCGCTGCGGCCGCAGTAATTAACCTTTCACCTTTATATTATTTACAAACCTTACGTACACAAGGTCGCACAGTGTACGCACTCTGCGTATGTACGCCGAAAGGGCGTAGGGACTACACAGTTTGTGTACACAGGCCTATACGCTGTTAGCACAATGCAGCAGCCCGAGTGGCTGTAAATACACTTTAAACCTTAGCAAGGAAATGGAACACGACACCAATTGTAATTCAAAACTAGTTTGGGGTCTAACCCACCAACGGTTCTTTACTTGCAGGGGGTAACAATATAAACAATACAATACAATAGAATAATGGCTACAGTCAATGGTACATACTTGTTTAGTTTCGCCTGCGCTTCCCAGTCTGGTCCTCAGTCATCAGGGTAGATGACCTTAAGAGTCTGTGTGTGACCAGGCATGCAGCTGGCTCTTTTATACAATCTTCCAAAACCTAACACAATGGATACTGTAATCTCTTTGTCCATTGGACACAGGGATGGTCATTTACAGTACAGGAGAGGTCATAGGTTGGTTTGAATAGGTGGGCGATGTCTGTTCCAGATGCACTTGTAGGTGGTCTCCTCTGGATTCCCGCCGCATAACAAATGTACAGTAAATACAGTTTATATTTATATTCTGCTCCTGCGCATAACTATTCGCAGGAGCGTGCGATCTTCTGCAAACCAACACCAGAATATTGCCCTTAAAATACCCTACAGCTGGATACCAAACACCACCTTATAACCTTGTTCTGTCCCCTCCTATCCTGTAAAGGTGAATCCCTTTGTTCTGATACCATTTAAACTGTTGTAACTTGCTGGTGTGATGCAGGGAGACTATGTGTACATTGTGCACTATTTGGATTAAATATGTAATGGGTTTTTATGGCTTTTCCATGCGACTACAAACACTACCGTAAATACTCATACCACGCGCTAATGCACAGGACCGTGGGAGCGACCATATGCAAATTGCGAATATGTGCGCGCACAGCAGAATTAGTATGCGCACGGAGGCCATCTGTGTGTAGTTTGTACGTGATGTGTGTATTGCAATATGTTTCGACTTCGACAGTCCACCCTTTGGCAGTCACCAATAACTGCCACTACCTAATCAATAAACAGGAAAATATCTGTACAATATATACAGAAGCTTGGATGGTCGGGGGAGAGTTGTAGGTGGGAAATGTACGACCTAGTGGGATAGTAAAATGCATGTATGTATGAATCCATGTCTGAGGGGCATGTATCATCGTGCCGTATATGTTCTAAATAAGCTTCGAGGTATTGCGAAGTATACATTAAATCCTTCTCATCCCATATTAAGGGTCTTTAAATGGGCCAACAAACACTACCGAGCTCTTTTCGGCTTCTTGTTTCAACAAATGGGGTGCACATTTAGTTGATGATACATAGAGGGGGAACATATGTGAGTGCTAGTATATGTGGATATCACCTGTCGACTATGTGTGCCATTAACTGGAGGTTGAAAAGATAAAGATAAGACACATATATAAAAATACATTCACATAAACATTTTGGGTAGGGCTGACGTCTTTTCCGGTTTGATGTATCTGGGCAGAGGGGGAGACAAAGAAAAACGGGTGAAAGAAACAGGCCATGAAATTCATTTGCAATCCTTATCATAACCCTGTCTCTATGGATGGATCATAAATTAAATCTGCTGCTGTAACAGCGCCCTCACTCCTTAGACTCATCAAATGTGTGCCGTGCTTGCGCCGCGTTAGAATTTGAACACACCTAAATATCAAACCAATAATTATGATGACTCCCAGGATACAAAGGAGAAACTTCCCCACACTCATAATGACATTTTGAGCCCACTCTCCTAACCCTGAGAACCATTTGCGTGGGTTCAACCATGAGAGCCAGCCGGTCAGTTCATTACTCACAGTCGCTAAGGTAAGGTTGTGCTTCCTCCTGAACTCCCACTTCAACTGCAAGATCTCGTCCATCTTCTGATCGATGATCTCCGTTGGGTCGTCAGTGCTGTTCGTAATATATGTACAGCACTTCACACCATATTGAGTTGCCAGAGTAACACAGTACTCACCTGTCACGGCTGTGACATAATTAAGGACCATCCTGTGCTGGATCAGTTCCTTCTTGTAGGCTTGTAACTTCCTTCCTGTATACCTGAAGGTGTCATCATACATCTCAGTGATATTATCTATCAAGTTTGCTAGCGCATGGATATACCTATAATTTATAGTTCCTCTGGCAGCATGGGTGATGTCTAATGCAAGAAGGAACTGAATCCCGGTGGATTCGTGGATCAAATCAGAGGCTGCGTGCTCTGCCCTATCTATGAGGTGTCTCTTGATGATGTGTTCATAGTGAGTATGAGTATAAGGAGCCTGAGCACTGCGGTGAACATCTTTAATTTTTATCATGGGTTATGGTCATGACCTCCGGTAGTACTCTCCCAATATAACACAATCCCTCTGAGCTCGGGGCGAGCCACTTGTACGCTTTCCTCCCACATATGAAATAGGCATCATCTGGGAGAACATAGGGGACAAAATGTAACATCACCATATTGCAAACTTTCCAAGTAAAGAAACCAATCCCTAGTTCTCCCATCTGCTCAGTACAAGTATCGGGCTGGATGATATGAGCACAATACCCTAGCGATACTTTTCCAACCCACATGTTCTTGCTTCCACGGGTATACCTATACCGAAAATACCTCCCACTGTTGGCTATTTGGCGTACAAGTTCGAGTCTATGGGTATCCTAATCAGCTCTGTGTGAAAAGGTCATTGTCTGGTTATTCCACGTCACTTCCCAATTTCCTGGTTTTCGGTAATTGGAAATTTCTCTATCGTCCTAGTGGATGCTGGGGTTCCTGAAAGGACCATGGGGAATAGCGGCTCCGCAGGAGACAGGGCACAAAAAGTAAAGCTTTACGATCAGGTGGTGTGTACTGGCTCCTCCCCCTATGACCCTCCTCCAAGCCTCAGTTAGATTTTTGTGCCCGGCCGAGAAGGGTGCAATCTAGGTGGCTCTCCTAAAGAGCTGCTTAGAAAAGTTTAGCTTAGGTTTTTTATTTTACAGTGAGTCCTGCTGGCAACAGGATCACTGCAACGAGGGACTTAGGGGAGAAGAAGTGAACTCACCTGCGTGCAGGATGGATTGGCTTCTTTGGCTACTGGACATTAGCTCCAGAGGGACGATCACAGGTACAGCCTGGATGGTCACCGGAGCCTCGCCGCCGGCCCCCTTGCAGATGCTGAAACGAGAAGAAGGTCCAGAATCGGCGGCAGAAGACTCCTCAGTCTTCTTAAGGTAGCGCACAGCACTGCAGCTGTGCGCCATTTCCTCTCAGCACACTTCACACGGCAGTCACTGAGGGTGCAGGGCGCTGGGAGGGGGGCGCCCTGGGAGGCAATGTAAACCTATTTTTTGGCAAAAAATACCTCACATATAGCCTCCGGGGGCTATATGGAGATATTTAACCCCTGCCAGAATCCGTTAAAGAGCGGGAGACGAGCCCGCCGAAAAAGGGGCGGGGCCTATCTCCTCAGCACACAGCGCCATTTTCCTCACACAGCTCCGCTGGTCAGGAAGGCTCCCAGGCTCTCCCCTGCACTGCACTACAGAAACAGGGTAAAACAAGAGAGGGGGGGCAAAATTGTGGCAAAAATATATATATTAAAGCAGCTATACAGGGAGCACTTATTATAAGGCTATCCCTGTCATATATAGCGCTTTTGGTGTGTGCTGGCAAACTCTCCCTCTGTCTCCCCAAAGGGCTAGTGGGGTCCTGTCTTCTTTAAGAGCATTCCCTGTGTGTCTGCTGTGTGTCGGTACGTGTGTGTCGACATGTATGAGGACGATATTGGTGTGGAGGCGGAGCAATTGCCAAATATGGGGATGTCACCCCCTAGGGAGTCGACACCAGAATGGATGGCTTTATTTATGGAATTACGGGATAGTGTCAACACGCTAAAGCAGTCGTTTGACGACATGAGACGGCCGGACAATCAATTAGCACCTGTCCAGGCGCCTCAAACACCGTCAGGGGCTGTAAAACGCCCGTTACCTCAGTCGGTCGACACGGACCCAGACACAGGCACTGATTCCAGTGGCGACGGTGACGAATCAACCGTATTTTCCAGTAGGGCCACACGTTATATGATTTTGGCAATGAAGGAGGCATTACATATTGCTGATACTACAGGTACCACAAAACAGGGTATTATGTGGGGTGTGAAAAAACTACCTATAGTTTTTCCTGAATCAGATGAATTAAATGAGGTGTGTGATGAAGCGTGGGTTGCCCCCGATAAAAAACTGCTAATTTCAAAGAAGTTATTGGCTTTATACCCTTTCCCGCCAGAGGTTAGGGCGCGCTGGGAAACACCTCCTAGGGTGGACAAGGCGCTCACACGCTTATCAAAACAAGTGGCGTTACCCTCTCCTGAGACGGCCGCACTTAAAGATCCAGCAGATAGGAGGATGGAAAATATCCAAAAAAGTATATACACACATACAGGTGTTATACTACGACCAGCTATAGCGACAGCCTGGATGTGCAGTGCTGGGGTAGCTTGGTCAGAGTCCCTGATTGAAAATATTGATACCCTGGATAGGGACAATGTTTTACTGTCTTTAGAGCAAATAAAGGATGCATTTCTTTATATGCGTGATGCACAGAGGGATATTTGCACACTGGCATCACGGGTAAGTGCTATGTCCATTTCGGCCAGAAGAAGTTTATGGACGCGACAGTGGTCAGGTGATGCGGACTCAAAACGGCATATGGAAGTTTTGCCGTATAAAGGGGAGGAGTTATTTGGTGTTGGTCTATCGGATTTGGTGGCCACGGCTACAGCCGGGAAATCCACCTTTTTACCTCAAGTCACTCCCCAACAGAAAAAGACACCGACTTTTCAACCGCAGCCCTTTCATTCCTTTAAAAACAAGAGAGCAAAGGGATATTCATATCTGCCACGAGGCAGAGGAAGGGGGAAGAGACTGCAACAGGCAGCTCCTTCCCAGGAACAGAAGCCCTCCCCCGCTTCTACAAAAGCCTCAGCATGACGCTGGGGCTTCTCAAGCGGACTCGGGGGCGGTGGGCGGTCGTCTCAAGAATTTCAGCGCGCAGTGGGCTCACTCGCAGGTAGATCCCTGGATCCTGCAGATAATATCTCAGGGGTACAGGTTGGAACTAGAGACGGATCCACCTCGCCGTTTCCTGAAGTCTGCTTTACCAACGTCCCCCTCCGACAGGGTGACGGTCTTGGAAGCCATTCACAAGCTGTACTCTCAGCAGGTGATTGTCAAGGTACCTCTTTTACAACAAGGAAAGGGGTATTATTCCACTCTATTTGTGGTACCGAAGCCGGATGGCTCGGTAAGACCTATTCTAAATCTGAAATCCTTGAACCTGTACATAAAAAAGTTCAAGTTTCAAGATGGAGTCACTCGGAGCAGTGATAGCGAACCTGGAAGAAGGGGACTTTATGGTATCCTTGGACATCAAGGATGCGTATCTCCACGTTCCAATTTACCCCTCACACCAGGGGTACCTCAGGTTCGTCGTACAGAACTGTCACTATCAGTTTCAGACGCTGCCGTTTGGATTGTCCACGGCACCTCGGGTCTTTACCAAGGTAATGGCCGAGATGATGATTCTTCTTCGAAGAAAAGGCGTATTAATTATCCCATACTTGGACGATCTCCTAATAAGGGCAAGGTCCAGAGAACAGCTAGAGATGGGATTAGCACTGTCTCAAGAAGTGCTAAAGCAGCACGGGTGGATTCTGAATATTCCAAAATCCCAGTTAATTCCGACAACACGTCTGCTGTTCCTAGGGATGATTCTGGACACGGTTCAGAAAAAGGTTTTTCTCCCGAAGGAAAAAGCCAAGGAGTTATCCGAACTTGTCAGGAACCTCCTAAAACCAGGAAAGGTGTCTGTACATCAATGCACAAGAGTCCTGGGAAAAATGGTGGCTTCTTACGAAGCAATTCCATTCGGCAGATTCCATGCAAGAATTTTCCAGAGGGATCTGCTGGACAAATGGTCAGGGTCGCATCTTCAGATGCACCAGCGGATAACCCTGTCTCCAAGGACAAGGGTATCTCTTCTGTGGTGGTTGCAGAGTGCTCATCTATTGGAGGGCCGCAGATTCGGCATACAGGATTGGATCCTGGTGACCACGGACGCCAGCCTGAGAGGCTGGGGAGCAGTCACACAAGGAAGAAACTTCCAGGGCGTGTGGTCGAGCCTGGAAACGTCTCTTCACATAAACATTCTGGAACTAAGAGCAATCTACAATGCTCTAAGCCAGGCAGAACCTCTGCTTCAAGGAAAACCGGTGTTGATCCAGTCGGACAACATCACAGCAGTCGCCCATGTAAACAGACAGGGCGGCACAAGAAGCAGGAGTGCAATGGCAGAAGCTGCAAGGATTCTTCGCTGGGCAGAGAATCATGTGATAGCACTGTCAGCAGTGTTCATCCCGGGAGTGGACAACTGGGAAGCAGACTTCCTCAGCAGACACGACCTTCACCCGGGAGAGTGGGGACTTCATCCAGAAGTTTTCCACATGCTTGTAACCCGTTGGGAAAGACCAATGGTGGACATGATGGCGTCTCGCCTCAACAAAAAACTGGACAGGTATTGCGCCAGGTCAAGAGACCCGCAGGCAATAGCTGTGGACGCGCTGGTAACGCCTTGGGTGTACCAGTCGGTGTATGTGTTTCCTCCTCTGCCTCTCATACCAAAAGTATTGAGAATTATACGGCAAAGAGGCGTAAGAACGATACTAGTGGTTCCGGATTGGCCAAGAAGGACTTGGTACCCGGAACTTCAAGAGATGATCACGGAGGATCCGTGGCCTCTACCTCTGAGAAGGGACTTGCTTCAGCAGGGTCCCTGTCTGTTTCAAGACTTACCGCGGCTGCGTTTGACGGCATGGCGGTTGAACGCCGGATCCTAAAGGAAAAAGGCATGCCGGAAGAAGTCATTCCTACCTTGATTAAAGCAAGGAAGGAAGTAACCGCGCAACATTATCACCGCATTTGGCGAAAATATGTTGCGTGGTGCGAGGATCGGAGTGCTCCGACGGAGGAATTTCAACTGGGTCGATTCCTACATTTCCTGCAATCAGGATTGTCTATGGGTCTCAAATTGGGATCTATTAAGGTTCAAATTTCGGCCCTGTCGATTTTCTTCCAGAAAGAATTGGCTTCAGTTCCTGAAGTCCAGACCTTTGTTAAGGGAGTACTGCATATACAGCCCCCTGTGGTGCCTCCAGTGGCACCGTGGGATCTCAATGTTTTTTTGGACTTTCTCAAATCTCATTGGTTTGAACCACTAAAAAATGTGGATTTGAAATATCTCACATGGAAAGTGACCATGCTACTAGCCCTGGCTTCGGCCAGGAGAGTGTCAGAACTGGCAGCTTTATCTTACAAAAGCCCATATCTGATTTTCCATTCGGACAGGGCAGAACTGCGGACTCGTCCGCATTTTCTCCCTAAGGTGGTGTCAGCATTTCATCTGAACCAGCCTATTGTAGTGCCTGCGGCTACAAGCGACTTGGAGGACTCCAAGTTGTTGGACGTTGTCAGAGCTTTAAAAATATACATTTCAAGGACAGCTGGAGTCAGGAAATCTGACTCACTGTTTATACTATATGCTCCCAACAAGTTGGGCGCTCCTGCGTCTAAGCAGACTATTGCTCGCTGGATTTGTAGTACGATTCAGCTTGCACATTCTGTGGCAGGCCTGCCACAGCCAAAATCGGTAAAAGCCCACTCCACAAGGAAGGTGGGTTCTTCTTGGGCGGCTGCCCGAGGGGTCTCGGCATTACAACTCTGCCGAGCGGCTACGTGGTCGGGGGAGAACACGTTTGTAAAATTCTACAAATTTGATACCCTGGCTAAGGAGGACCTGGAGTTCTCTCATTCGGTGCTGCAGAGTCATCCGCACTCTCCCGCCCGTTTGGGAGCTTTGGTATAATCCCCATGGTCCTTTCAGGAACCCCAGCATCCACTAGGACGATAGAGAAAATAAGAATTTACTTACCGATAATTCTATTTCTCGGAGTCCGTAGTGGATGCTGGGCGCCCATCCCAAGTGCGGATTATCTGCAATAATTGTACATAGTTATTGTTACCTAAATCGGGTTATTGTTGTAGGGAGCCATCTTTCAGAGGCTCCTCTGTTATCATACTGTTAACTGGGTTTAGATCACAGGTTGTACGGTGTGATTGGTGTGGCTGGTATGAGTCTTACCCGGGATTCATAAATCCTTCCTTATTGTGTACGCTCGTCCGGGCACAGTATCCTAACTGAGGCTTGGAGGAGGGTCATAGGGGGAGGAGCCAGTACACACCACCTGATCGTAAAGCTTTACTTTTGTGCCCTGTCTCCTGCGGAGCCGCTATTCCCCATGGTCCTTTCAGGAACCCCAGCATCCACTACGGACTCCGAGAAATAGAATTATCGGTAAGTAAATTCTTATTATTAAAACACAATAAGGACCTGTCTACATGATACTGGTGGAGCTTCAAACTAGGGGGCCTAGAGATATTGAATTTCTTGTCCACCGTTCTCCCACCCCGTAATTCGAGTACCTCATCTATTGCTAAAGGGTATGGTACTAATCCTGATTTACTCTGACCTTGAGGTACCTGTGAGCACACCCAGCATTCTGTCTGGTTTAAGACCTTACCCACTAGTGAGTGGTAATCACTCAACGGATGGCGGTCCATGTCGATATTAAGGTTGGACTGACATCTCTGGATGCACCCATCCTCTGCTATATTCTCACAATTCCTACAAATACAATATTCATCAGACAATAACCCTTCACAGTGCCTGCGAGCTCCATGACTACCAGAGCACTTACTGATACCAGCCTTTACTCGAGTGATGTGCTGCTCCTGAGATCCTACAAATTCGTACTCGCCATCAGAACCCATTCCAGATCCCTGCTCGACCTCTCTGGGACCCTCACCAATACAAATTGTCCTGATCAAAAACAGAATTACTAGTAGAACCAGAAACGCAGTCTCTTGTGACAGATCCATTTCGTTAGGGGAAAGAAGGAAAAGAAGAAGGAGAAAAGAAAGGAAAATGCAGGGGGAGGTGAAAAAAGAAAATGGTGCGACAACCGTCCTAGATCTTGTTGCTCTCTGTGCTCAGGTGCCTTTCAACAGTCCTGCCTCTCAACTTACCCGGAACAAACACTCTAGTGTCTCTTTGCCTTGCTCTTTGAACACACAGTTCACTTTGAACTCACAGTTACCAAACTACTTTGTCACGAGTTCTCTCCAGGTCAGCGACCTTCTTGCAGTGGGATGGGTGGACCCAAGTCTCTCTTTCGGCGACCTTTAATGCTGTTGTGCTGGTTAACAAGACTTGATATGGTCCTTCCCACCTGTCTTTGAGGCAACCTGAGTGTAAGAAATTTCAAATCATCACATAATCCCCAGGCTCAATGTCATTACAATTACAGTTCGGTAGGTCAGGAATCACCAGCTTTAGATTTCTTTGTTGATTTCTCAGCTGCTGGCTCATCCCAACCAAATATTTCACAGTCACTTCATTATTACATTTCAAATCATCCTGGGGGTCTATCATTACATGAGGTTGTCGACCAAAAAGAATTTCAAGGGGTGATAAGTTAAGTGTAAACCTGGGAGTGGTTCTGATGCTGTACAACACTAGTGGCAAAGCTTCTGGCCACAACAATCCAGTTTCAGCCATTAATTTGCTCAGCTTCCCATTCCCATCAGTTTGCACATGACCTGAAAGACTTCACCTGTAAACTGGGTACCCCTATTACTTTCAATCACTCTAGGGATACCATATCTACACACAAATTCCTGCACAATTTTTTTGCAGTGAATGTAGCAGTATTTGTGGCAGCAAGTAACGCTTCTACCCAATTGGAAAATACATCAATACAAACTAACACATATTTCAAATTCCTACAGGGTGGTAACTGTATGAAGTCGATTTGTATTACCTGAAAAGGTCCGTCTGTCGGAGGGATATGGGATGGCTCTGTTCGTATTGTCTTACCAATATTCCTTCTCAAGCAAGTAAAACATGTCTCTCTTACCTTCATGAGAATAGAATCCTGGTGCACACCAGTAGGCTCTAACCAGCTTGCACATACCCTCTTTGCCTAGATGAGTCAGACCGTGTGCCACCTCGGCTTGACTTGGACGATATGCTCTGGGGGCTACTGGCTTACCGTGTCCACCTGTCCAAAGTCCTGAGGACTCCTGGCCATACTCCTTTGCCCTCCAGACTGCCTTTTCCTGTAGGGAACACAAATTTTGCATTTTAATTTACTATCGTGTGTTATCAGTTGTGTGAAGTAAACCGTCTCTGGATGAGAGAAGAGAGAGGAAAAATAGTAAATAAAAAAAGAAAATGTCAGGTTTGGCATTCACCAACAGGCTATCACACCATCATGCATATTGGTGTCTGTACACAGTCTCCCTTCACCAGTATTCTCATTCTCCACCCTTTGTGCATGACCAGGCACACTGCATAAATGCTGGTGTCCTTGTTGTAAACGCTGGTTTACTTACAGGACTAAAAAGCATATACCTTAAACCAGTGGCGTGCGGTGAGGTCAGTGGCTGGTGAGGCACTACAGCCATAATGTCCGCCGAATCCTGTGGATGACCCCTACCGCTGCTAAGCCAATACCCGCTAACGCCCCTGAGCCGATGACCACTACCACTGCCAATGGCTTACAAACTCGCCCACCATCAACTAACCCAGCCCTCCGCCACTAATTTGTATCTCAGTCCGATGCCACCAATGCCCGCTGCCTGTCTGCTCATCATACTTGTGATATATTGTACATTTTTATGGAAAAAAATAAAAATTATTGTTTGGGACTGGGAAGGGAGTGGGACGAGGACATGAATCCAATTTTGCTGTCCAGGGCTTCCATAAAGTTAATGGAAAAGGGTCTGAATGGGTTAAAAAATGGAAAAAAAAATGCGTGAGGTCCCCCCCTTCTAAGTACAACCAGCCTCGGGCTCTTTGAGCTGGTCCTGGTTGTTTAAAGACTGTGAAAAAAGTTGGACAGGGGTTCCCCGTATTTAGACAACCAGTACTGGGCTCTTAGTCCGGTCCTGGTTCCAGAAATATGGGGGACAAAAGATGTAGGGGTCCCCCATAACCAGCACCAGGCTCCACTAGCCAGGGAGATAATGCCACAGCCAAGGGACACATTTATGTAGTTCCCTGCGGCCGTGGCATTACCCCCCCAACTAGTCACCCCTGGCTGGGGTTCCCTGGAGGACTGGGGACCCCTTAAATTAAGGGGTCCCCCTCTCCAGGCACCCAAGGGCCAGGGTTGAAGCCCGAGGCTGTCCCCAGCGTCTCAGTGTCCCAGTGTGTCAAACAAATTAATATTGTTTTTTGTTGTGGTACTACAAGGCCCAGCAAGCCTCCCCCACTTGCTGGTACTTGGAGAACCTCAAGTACCAGCATACGGGGAAATAACGGGCTCGCTAGTACCTGTAGTTCTACAACAACAAAAATACCCAAATAAAAACACAACACACACATCGTGAAAGTAAAAATGTATTAACACACACTTACACACTCACACATAGGGGGTCATTCCGAGTTGTTCGCTCGTTGCCGATTTTCGCTATGCTGCGATTTGTTGCTAACTGCGCATGGTACGCAGAGCGCATGCGCTTAGTTATTTAACACAAAACTTAGCAGTTTTGCTGTGGCTTCTGCGGCGCTTTTCAGTCGCACTGCTGTTCGGTAAATGATTGACAGGAAAGGGGCGTTTCTGGGTGGCAACTCAGCATTTTCCCGGCGTTTGCAAAAAACGCAGGCGTGTCAGGGAAAAACGCGGGAGTGTCTGGAGAAACGGAGGAGTGGCTGGCCGAACGCAGGGCATGTTTGTGACGTTAAACCAGGAACTAAATGGACTGAGCTGATCGCAATTCGTGAGTAGGTCCGGAGCTACTCAGAAACTGCAAAGAATTATTTAGTAGCAATTCTGCTAATCTTTCGTTTGCAATTCTGCTATGCTAAGGTACACTCCCAGAGGGCGGCGGCCTAGCGTGTGCAATGCTGCTAAAAGCAGCTAACGAGCGAACAACTCGAAATGACCCCCATACATACCTACATCCCACGCCGATCTTGTCCACTTGTCCATGTAGAATTCAATAGGGGTATCTGTAAAAATGAGAGAGAGAGATTACTTACCTACATCCCACGCCGATCACGTCCACTTGTCCATGTAGAATCCAACAGGGGTACCTGTAAAAATGAAAATTATATTTGCAAACTTCGTTCTAATCCACAGGAGGGGAAAAGGAGAGAGAGACCTGGTTATGCTGCTGCCTGGGAGGACAGAGCCGGCGGAAGACGAAGGAGAGAGGAGAGCCGCACTCAGACGCTGCCACTGCTATGCACGTTCTTTGCCCCGTACAGCACTGCCAGTGACAGCCAGATGCAGTCACTGTCAGTGCTGCAGCTGCTGCCCATTGACCAATCACAGTGACAGGGGCGTGCTTTCAGATAGGTTGAAAGCACATCCCTGCTGTTCTGCGGCACTTGGGCAGGTGACGCTTCCATTACTTGTTTCAATGGGCTTTTACAGCCCTTTGCTTGGCCCCGCCCCCTGCTTCTGGCCGCTTACAATGCACAGCGGGAGGCACCGTTCTCGGTGCTGCACAAATGTATTTAAACAGCCATTTACAATCTAAAAAAATTAACATAATATAAAAAATATGTGTCATAAGTATCTTCTTTGTATTATTTTAATCAAGAATAACAGGGGAGGCACTGCCTCCCCTGACTGCACGTCCCTGCCTTAAACACACTTGCTACACTTTAATATTGAGCCGCTGCGGCCGCGATAATTAACCTTTCACCTTTATGTTATTCACAAACCTTACGTACACAAAGTCGCAGTGTACGCACTCTGCGTACGTACGCCTAAAGGGCGAAGTGACTACACAGTTTGCGTACACAGGCCTATACGCTGTTAGCACAATGCAGCAGCCCGAGTGGCTGTAATACACTTTAATACCTTAGCAGGGAAAGGAAACACGACACCAGTTTGTATTTAAAATGCCGGGTTCCAACACCACAACATATTATTACTGAAAGGGGGTTACAACAACAAAACAATACAATACAATAGAATAATGGCTACAGTCAATGGTACATACGTGTTTGGCTTTGTCGCCTGCGCTTCCCAGTCTGATCCTCAATCATCTGGGTAGATAACCTTTAGAGTCTGTGATAGTGACCTGGCATGCAGCTGGCTCTTTATGCAGTAGATCAAAACATAATACAATAGACACTGTGTGATCTTCTTCCATTGGTTCGGGGGTGGGACATATCCTGTGCACCGGGGATCATTGGTCAGCTCAAGAAGTGGGCGATGGCTAAGACTTGAGATGTGATTTCTGTTGTTTGCATCTGAGTTCCCGCCCCATGACCAGTTAAACCCATCACATTAATCATACATAAATCTGGTATTATTAATAACTTAATGTGGTAATATATGATAATATTCTTATTCCCACCAGATTAATGTTTACGTGACTCTGAACAATATTATCCCACACATGATATGATTCCTCAAGATATACATATATCCACATATATCCTGATAATGTTGATATTATCTTAGACCGCAAAGCTATACCTTTAAACACACCTTTACCATGGAGCTGCTGTGGTCGCTAGCTCACACTACGTACTTCGTACGCTATTTGCGCACAGAGTCCCGTACCGTATACGCACTCAGCGTACAAACGCCGCACTGTGGGTACAAAGTACACACAGCGAGCGCACACACAATTGATAACCTTTAAACCTTGTTAATGATACAATGTAGTGATATGCTTATACTTTAAACCTTTGGCAGCAAAGTACTGCAACGATGTTATACCTTTAAACCTTAAGTAGCGCTGGCGATACAAAGTATCCGCAGTGCATACACCTTAACAATGCTTATACATCTTAAACATGTTAATCTACTTTAAAGCCCAGGCAGGAAAGTGAAAACACAACACCGTTTGTAGTTGAAACCACAGGGTTCTAAGGCCTCCGTGGATTGATTCCAAAAAGGTAAAACAATACAATTTATACACTACAGGCTAACAAGTAAATCTAAACAGAATAATGGCTACAGAGAATGTACATACGTGAGAATGTTTCGCAAGCGCAACCCGAGTCGGTCCTCCTCTGGTCATACAGATAGCGTTCAGAGTCTTTTGTCCCCAAGCCTGCTGCAAGCTCTCTTTATTCACTTCATCCAAAACACTACAATGGTCACTGTAATCCCTTTGTCTATTGGACACAGAGATGTACCTTTTCATTACGGGAGGGGTCATAGGTTGATTTGAAAAGGTGGGCTATGTCTTTCTCAACTGCTCCTGTGGGTGGTCTCCTCTGGATTCCCCCCGCATACACAATACACAGCAAATGAAATTTAAACCTATATTCTGCTTCTGCATCTAACTATCCTCAGGAACATGTGATTTTCCTCAAACCAACACCAGAATGTTTCCCTTAAAATACCCTACAGCTGGATACCAAACACCACATTGTAACCTTGTTCTGTCCCCTCCTATCCTGTAAAGGTGAATCCCTTTGTTCTGTTATCATTTTAAACAGCTATTTCTTTCTGATGTGGTGCAGGGGGCTATGTGTACAATGTGCACTATAAGGGTTAAATATGTGATGTTCTAATAACCCTCTACGCGCTCACAAACTCCGCCGTAAATACCCATATCACGCGCATGATCGCCGGAGCGATCCTACGCAAATTGCAGATATGTGCACGAACGGAGGACTGGGTGCATGAGCAGCGGGCATGTGCATGGGGTTAGTACATGGGGCATGTATTACAATATTTTTTGACTTTGACAGTCCACCCTTTGGCAGTCAACAATAACTGCCACTTTCTAAACATTAAACAGAAAAATATACAATACAATATCTACAAAGGATTGGATGGTAGGAGGAGAGGAGTAGGCGGGAAATGGATGACCTAGTAGGATAGTAAAAGCATGTATGTATGAAATCCATGTCTGAGGGGCATGTATCATCGTGCCGTACAGGTTCTAGATAAGCTTCGAGGTATTGCGAAGTATACATTAAATCCTTCTTATCCCGTATTAAGGGTCTGTAAGTGGGCCAACAAACACTACCGAGCTCTTTTCGGCTTCTTGTTCCAACAAATGGGGTGCACATTTAGTTGATGATACATGGAGGGGGAACATATGTGAATGCTACTATGTGGATATCACCTGTCGACTATGTGGGATTCTACCTGAAGATTGTAGAGATGAAGATAAGACACGTATCACAAATACATTCACACAACATTTTGTGCAATCGTCCTTGGGTGTTGATTGAAGTCTTGTCCGTATGGGTGTATCCTTGCTGTGGGTGTTAATTAAAGTCTTTAGAGTGTCCATTAAAGTCTTTGGAATGTCCATTAAAGTCTTTAGAATGTCCATTAAAGTCTTTTCCGGATGGATGTATCTTTGGTTTCTGTGTTCGTCAAAAGTCTTGTCTGGATGGATGTATTTTCGCTGAGGGAAAACAAAGGAGAAACGGGTGAAAGAAACGGACCGTGGAAACACGTCTTATCACATCATTGTCTCTAAT
Source organism: Pseudophryne corroboree (assembly GCF_028390025.1). Classification (NCBI taxonomy): domain Eukaryota; kingdom Metazoa; phylum Chordata; class Amphibia; order Anura; family Myobatrachidae; genus Pseudophryne; species Pseudophryne corroboree. Next base: position 1,164,382,751 of record NC_086444.1, read on the forward strand.
GAAGGGTCATAAATTAAATCAGTTGTTGTAACAATGCCCCCCCTCCTCAAACTCATCACTTTGGTACTGCGCTTGCACTGCATTAAAATCCGAACACATTTAAATATCAAACCAATCATTGCGACGACTCCAAGGATACAAAAGAGAAACTTTCCTACACTCACAATAACATTTTGAGCCCATTCTCCTAAACCAGAGAACCAATTGCGTGGGTTCAACCATGAGACCCAGCCGGTCAGTTCATTACTCACAGCAGTAAGGGTAAGGTTGTGTCTCCTTCGGAACTCCCATTTCAACTGCAAGATATCGTCCATCTTTTGATCTATGACCTTGGTTGGGTCATCAGTGCTGTTTATGATATATGTACAGCACTTCACACCATACTGAGTTGCTAGGGTGACACAGTACCCGCCTGTCACCGCTGTGATGTAATTGAGAACCATCCTGTGCTGGATCAGTTCCATTTTGTAAGCTTGCAACTCCCTCCCAGTATACCTGAAGGTGTCATCATACATCTCGGTGATATTATCTTATCAGGTTCGCTAGCGCATGAATATACCTAAAATTTATAATTCCTCTGGCAGTACGGGTGATATCTAACGCGAGTAGGAATTGAATCCCGGTGGATTCGTGGATCAAATCAGAGGCTGCGTGCTCTGTCCTATCTATAAGGTGTCTCTTAACGATGTGTTCATAGTGAGTATGAGTATAAGGAGCTTGAGCACTGCGGTGAACGTCTTTCATCATATTATGGGTTATGGTCATTACTTCTGGCAACACTCTTCCAATGTAAGGCTTTACAAGCAGTGTGTGCAGCAGGCAAAGCTTCACTATAACCAGTCTGATAGCTGGCTGCATGGAGGAAGTCTGTGCTGACAAGCAGAGGAATTGTGGATTTATGCTTCAGAGTGAGTGTCTGCTGCTTAAACCACACCTTGGATAACAATCCATGAAACAAGAAGTTAAGAGTTGTCCTGAAAGGGCATTTTAATTATTTAACAAAGTTTCTCCGTCTGATTTTACCCTGAATTATTGATCACCACCATTGAACGGCAAAGTTTTATCACAGTAATGTGGAACGCAAATTACGGAAGCCGGAAGTAGGTGCCTGTTTTAATGATTAAATTAATGAATGCACCCTTGTGTAATGAGATGGCCGGCAATGAGATATAATGAAAGGAGGATAAATAGCACCTAGCAGGACACTCATTATACACGTCTGAGGAAGCCGCCGAGTATCCGGAAACGGAGAGGCGGAGAAACGCGTCACGTGATTTGGCGTAGCAGTCCGGCAGTCTGAGAGTGCGAGTGTTTGTCTGCTGCTGTGTTAGAGCTGGGACCAGCAGTTGCACGGACATTGCAGAGGGTCGAATGCTCTCTGGCTGAGAGATCCCCTGTGTCCGGATATCCATAAGAAAAACCTCCATTCAGCAAGACATCCCCGGTAAGAAAGTTACGGGAGGGAGGAGTATTTTCTAAACACTCAGCAAGGAGTGAACAACAAATAAGTTATAAGGAATAACAGTCCCCGTCTTTTGAAAAAAGCCCCCGTTAATTGTTAAATACGGGTGGGAGGAGGACATTGAACATTGTTCTTAAAGGACACCTGCATTCTCTGGACTCACTAATTAAGATTGCCATCTGGCTATTGGAATATAAATTAGGAGTGGATGACTAACCACATAAGTGAATGAGACTGCATGCCCGTGATTTTGGAGCAACACTAACTGCTTATAATTGATTTACAATTTTAAATTATTTATTTGTTATCATTGTACTAAAGTCTTATGAATTCTTATTTTATGTCAATATATGGCCATATATGTTGTTTGTGGAATTAAATTGATTTGATTAATTGATTTGTGACTGGACAGCGCTTCCTATTGAAACCTTCGTTTCAACATTTTAGTTCTTCCAATGTAACACAATCCCTCTGAGTTTGGGGCAAGCCACTTATACGCCTTCCTCCCGCATATGAAATATGCATCATCGGGGAGAACATATGGGACAGAATATGACATTACCATATTGCAAACCTTCCAGGTGAAAAATCCTATCCCTAACTCTCTCATCTGTTCAGTACACGTATCAGGCTGTATGATATGCGCACAGTACCCTGGAGATACTTCTCCAACCCGCATGGTCCTACTTCCTAGAGTATACCTGTACCGAAAATACCTACCACCGTCGGCTATTTGGCGTATAAGTTCTGAGTCTACGGGCAATCTGTCGGCTCTGTGTGAAAATGCCATGGTTTGGTTATTCCATAAACATACTAAGGACCTATCCACATGATATTGGTGGAGCTTCAGACTAGGGGGCTTACAAATATTACATTTCTTGTCCACCGGTCTCCCACCCCATAATTCAAGTACCTCATCTATTGTTAAGGGATACGGTACTAGTCCTGACTTGCTCTGACCTTGAGGTACTTGTGAGCACACCCAGCATTCTGTTTGGTTTAAAACCTTACTGTCAGGAATCGACTTACCACAGCTGCATCTGACCGTCGGTGGGGACTTCGTCCGGGGTCCCTACGTTTTGCTGTCACTAGTCTCCCTGTCGCTGGATGTCATCCTGGGCCTGGGAACGCTCCTGTTGTCAGCGGGCGTGCAAGCACGCCGCGTTCCCGCTGAGCCGCGGCATGGGCGCCGCCATGACAGTTTCCCTCAGACTAGTGCGGCAGCCAATCCGGAGTTGGCCGCACCTCCTCGTTCTACTCCAGCCAATGCCTGCAGACCCAGGGGTATATCAGGAGCAGCAGGGTGAGTCAGTGGTTGTCCTGGACTTTGTGTCACTCCTGCGACTCGTGTGTCTGGATCCGCTCTCCTGTTTCCCTGTGTTCCTGTTTGCCTTCCAGCCTGTTCCGGTATCACCGTGGAACAACAAGCACCAGCAATCCCTGCAGTTGTTATTTCGCTCCACACCTTCTACAGCTACAGTGTGCTCCAGCCCTCTGCAGTAGAGACTCTCTCTCCAGGTGCATCTCATCATCTCACCTGTGTATCAGCCTGCAAGCTGCCTGTGCATTTCCAACAGCACTGTGAACTTTACACCAGTCTCCTGCATCTGCTACCAGGTTTGCTACCAATATCACCATCTCTGCTGGCTCCACGTTTTAATAATCTCTGGTTCCCATACCAGCATATTGATCCCTTGATCAACTATACAGTCATACTGCTATTGCCATAGACTCTCATTGTTATTGCCATAGACTCTCAGCTTCCACGCTGCACCATACCCATTGCATTTATTATTGTTTATTCCTGCAAGTATTTCTGCTGCCAAACTGTTTAACTTTTTCATTTAATAAAACAACATTGTGCACATGCGCAGAAATCCAATCCAGCCTCCTCACTTCTTCCATCCTACCTCCACTGACCCACTAGCGCCCCCTCCGGGGACACAAGCCAAACCGAACCTGACAGTAAGTCCAGGACGATAGACTCGGACGGTGGTCAGAGTGTGGGGTCAGGGGCCTTACAAAACCTGGTCTCTCGTTTGGATGGTCAAGAGGCTGCGCAGCAGCAGATGTTCCAGTTCCTGCAAGGAATGTCCTCCCGTCTGGATACACTACAACAATCTCTGCCTAGGGCACTTGTTTCTCCAGTTCCAGTTACCCCAGCACCTGCAAGTGCTGTGGGTTCCTCTTCAGCGGCTGCATCAATTCCAGTGTCACGATTGCACCTGCCCGTGCCTAGCAAATATGATGGCAGTCCGAAGTTATGTCGTGGGTTTCTTAATCAATGTGAAATCCAGTTTGAATTGTTATCACACAATTTCCCCATGCCAAGATCCAAGGTTGCCTACATTATCTCACTGCTCTCTGGATCAGCTTTAAGTTGGGTGTCTCCTCTGTGGGAACGTGCTGACCCTCTGATGTACAACTATACCGAATTTGTGTCAACCTTCAGACGCATCTTTGATGAACCGGGTCGTGCAACATCAGCCTCTGCAGATCTTATCCAACTTCGTCAAGGTACCCGTAGTATGGGCCAATACGTCATCCAGTTCCAGACATTAGCCGCAGAGATTCAGTGGAATAATCAAGCCCTGGTAGCAGCCTTCTGGCATGGACTCTCGGATCGGATCAAAGATGAACTGGCAACCCGTGATATTCCTGAGCAATTATCTGAGTTAATTTCTTTGTGTATCAAGTTGGACTCTCGCATTCACGAACGCAACAGTGAGCGTGCTCGTAGTGAGTCTCGCAAGCCAAGAATGGTACCTCCAGTACAATTTCAGCCTCCACCTTCTGATGAGCCTATGCAAATTAATAGGTCCCGCTTAACTCCTGAGGAGCGGTCAAGAAGACTTCGTGAGAGACTGTGTCTTTATTGTGCGGCTGCAGGTCACCAAATTAATTCTTGTACAGCGCGTTCGGGAAACGCCAGATCCTGACTTGTAAAGGAGGAGTCAAGTTGGGATCTACTAGACAAGCTCCTTCAAACCAAGACCTTATTCTTCTTGTGACTTTAGAGACCACGGCTGGACTCCAATCTGCAACTGCGCTAGTGGACTGTGGAGCAGCTGGAAACTTCATTACTCAAGCTGCAGTAGATAAGTTTCGTTTGCCAGTCTGCGAACTCTCATATCCAGTCTATATCACTGCAGTGGATGGTAGCCGAATTTCCAAGGGTTATATCTCTCACCAAACCAAGCCAGTGGTATTGGGAGTCGGGTTCCTGCATTCCGAATTAATAAAGTTTCTAGTCATTCCTCAGGCAACCCAGGAGATCGTGTTGGGTATGCCCTGGCTCCAACTACATAATCCGCAGTCCTGCTTAGCCCAAGTTTGTCCTGTAAGGTCTTCTGAAGTTAAAACCCAGTCAAGTCTTCCTGTGGCCTACCAAGATTTCTCTGACGTCTTCAGTGAAAAGGCCGCTGATGTTCTGCCGCCCCATAGAGCGTGGGATTGCCCCATTGACCTCATTCCCGGCAAGAAACCACCTAGAGGGCATACTTATCCGTTATCCGTTCCTGAAACCGAGGCAATGAGTGAATACATCAGGGAGAACTTACAGAAAGGATTCATCCGCCCTTAATCTTCTCCCGCTGGTGCGGGCTTTTTCTTTGTTAAAAAGAAGGATGGAGGGTTACGTCCATGCATCGACTACCGAGGTCTCAACGATATTACCATCAAAAACAGCTATCCATTACCTCTCATCACTGAATTATTTGATAGAGTCAAGGGAGCCCGCATCTTCACCAAGTTAAATCTCCGCGGTGCCTACAATCTTATCAGAATTCGTAGTGGTGACGAATGGAAGACAGCCTTTAATACTCGGGATGGTCATTACGAGTACCTAGTAATGCCATTCGGGTTGAGTAATGCTCCAGCAATGTTCCAGCACTTTGTTAACGAAATCTTCTGTGATGTTCTGTATAAGTATCTCGTAGTTTACCTGGATGATATCCTCATCTTCTCCCAAGATCTCTCTTCACATCGCCTACAAGTCCGTGAGGTCCTCTGACGTCTTCGTGAGAACCGTCTCTACGGCAAGTTGTCTAAATGTACCTTCGAAGTTCCTTCCATACCCTTCCTAGGGTGTATAATTTCTGGATTGGATCTCCAGATGGACCCGACAAAATTGGAAGCCATTGCCAATTGGTCTATTCCGAGTACTCTCAAGTCCATTCAGCAATTCCTGGGATTCGCTAATTATTATAGGAAGTTCATCAGAGGATTCTCAACTCTCATTGCTCCTATTACCAGCTTAACTCGAAAGGGCGCAGATCATTCCTACTGGTCAGAAGATGCCTTGGCTGCGTTTCAAAAAATCAAGTAGGCTTTCATGTCCGCCCCAGTTCTGTCGCAACCAGATGTTAACAAGCCATTCGAGTTGGAGGTAGATGCTTCCACAGTGGGAGTTGGAGCTGTTCTCTCCCAAATAGGAGATGATGGGAAGATTCATCCTTGTGGATTCTTCTCTCGCAAATTCCTTCCTGCAGAAGCTAACTATTCCATTGGTGATCAAGAGTTACTGGCAATCAAGCTGGCCCTTGAGGAATGGAGGTATCTCCTGGAAGGGGCAAAGTTTCCATTCAACATCTACACAGATCACAAGAATCTGCTCTACTTAAAGGCAGCCCAGTGTCTTAATCCTCGCCAGTCCCGGTGGGCTATGTTCTTCTCCCATTTTAACTTCAAGCTTCATTTCCGCCCAGGTTCTCAGAATACCAAGGCAGATGCCTTGTCCCGATCCATGGAATCCGAAGAAGAGACGTCCGATCCAGTTCCGCATTACATTCTGAATCCAGTTGTATTTGCCTCATCTCAAGTTTCTCCTGTTCCGCCTCCTGGTAAGACTTTTGTTTCTCCTGAACTTCGTCCCAAGTTGCTGTCTTGGGCTCATCAGTCTAAATTCACTGGGCATCCTGGTGTCCTAAAGACTTTCAAGTTTCTCTCCGAAACATACTGTTGGCCGAAGATGAAGGTCGACATCAAGGACTTCGTGGCATCCTGCCCTAAGTGTGCGCAGCACAAGACTCCCCGTCAGTCTCCAGCAGGTCAGTTACAGCCATTATCTGTTCCCAGCCGTCCCTGGTCACACTTGTCCATGGATTTCATCTCTGACCTTCCCTCTTCTCAAGGATTTAATAACATCTGGGTAGTTGTCGACAGGTTAACCAAAATGGCCCATTTTGTTCCACTCCAGGGTCTTCCTTCTGCCCCAAAACATGCTCAAATCTTCCTACGGTAGATTTTCCGTTTACATGGACTACCCACTGAAATTATATCCGACCGTGGAGTTCAGTTCGTGGCAAGGTTTTGGAGAGCCCTTTATTCTGCCATGCAAGTCAACCTCAAGTTTTCGTCAGCCTACCACCCTCAGACGAATGGGCAGACGGAGAGGGTAAATCAAGAGTTGGAAACCTTTTTAAGACTTTATGTTTCATCTTCTCAAGACGACTGGATGGACCTGCTCCCGAGGGCTGAATTTGCTCACAACTTCCGCTACCATACTGCTACAGAAACAACTCAGTTTTTTGCTGTATATGGACAACATCCTTGTGTTCCAGATTTCCAAGACCTTCCTAGCATTGATGTTCCTGCCGCCACTTCTGTTTTAAGTCAGTTCTCTTCAATCTGGAGGAAGATTCATGCTTCTCTCAAAAAGGCTTCCAGTCGATATAAGTTCTTTGCTGACCGCAAAAGACGTGCAGTTCCTAGCCTGAAACCCGGTGACAAGGTTTGGCTTTCCACTCGGAACCTTCGTCTTAGAGTGCCGTCGATGAAGTTTGCACCACGCTTCATTGGTCCTTTCTCCATTGAAAGAGTTATCAGTCCTGTGGCCTACAAACTCAAGTTGCCTCCTTCCTTACGAATTCCTAATGCCTTTCATGTCTCTCTCCTCAGACCGTTAGTCCTGAATCGCTTCCAAAGAGCTCTTCCAGTTGGCCCCAGAATACGAACCCAGTGGGGTGTTGAGTTCGAAATAGAGAAGATTCTGGATTCTCGTTGCCGGTACGGTCATCTGCAATACCTCATCGACTGGTCCGGTTATGGTCCTGAGGAGAGAAGTTGGGTAAATGCTACAGATGTCCATGCTCCAAGGTTGGTCCGTGTCTTCCACAGAACTCATCCTTCCAAGCCACGTGGGTGTTCGGTGCCCACCCATAAAGGAGGGGGTACTGTCAGGAATCAACTTACCACAGCTGCATCTGTCCGTCGGTGTGGACTTCGTCCGGGGTCCCTACGTTTTGCTGTCACTAGTCTCCCTGTCGCTGGATGTCATCCTGGGCCTGGGAATGCTCCTGTTGTCAGCGGGCGTGCAAGCACGCCGCATTCCCGCCGAGCCACGGCATGGGCGCCACCATGACAGTTTCCCTCAGACTAGTGCGGCAGCCAATCCGGAGCTTGGCTGCACCTCCTCGTTCTACTCCAGCCAATGCCTGCAGACCCAGGGGTATATCAGGAGCAGCAGGGTGAGTCAGTGGTTGTCCTGGACTTTGTGTCACTCCTGCGACTCGTGTGTCTGGATCCGCTCTCCTGTTTCCCTGTGTTCCTGTTTGCCTTCCAGCCTGTTCCGGTATCACCGTGGAACAACAAGCACCAGCAATCCCTGCAGTTGTTATCTGGCTCCACACCTTCTACAGCTACAGTGTGCTCCAGCCCTCTGCAGTAGAGACTCTCTCTCCAGGTGCATCTCATCATCTCACCTGTGTATCAGCCTGCAAGCTGCCTGTGCATTTCCAACAGCACTGTGAACTTTACACCAGTCTCCTGCATCTGCTACCAGGTTTGCTACCAATATCACCATCTCTGCTGGCTCCACGTTTTAATAATCTCTGGTTCCCATACCAGCATATTGATCCCTTGATCAACTATACACTCATACTGCTATTGCCATAGACTCTCATTGTTATTGCCATAGACTCTCAGCTTCCACGCTGCACCATACCCATTGCATTTATTATTGTTTATTCCTGCAAGTATTTCTGCTGCCAAACTGTTTAACTTTTTCATTTAATAAAACAACATTGTGCACATGCGCAGAAATCCAATCCAGCCTCCTCACTTCTTCCATCCTACCTCCACTGACCCACTAGCGCCCCCTCCGGGGACACAAGCCAAACCGAACCTGACACTTACCCACTAATGAGTGATAGTCACTCAATGGATGACGGTCCATGTTGATATTAAGGCTGGACTGACATCTCTGGATGCACCCGTCCTCAACTATGTTTTCACAATTTCTACAGATACAATTCTCTTCAGCCAATAACCCTTCACAATGTCTCCTAGTTTCTTGACTACTAGATCGTTTTCTGATACTCGCCTTTGCTCGATGGATGTGTTGCTCTTGGAATTCTACAAATCCGTCCTTGCCATCAGAACCCATTCCAGATCCTTTCTTGACCTCTCTGGTACTCTCACCGAAACAGACTGCTCTGGTCAACAACAGGGTCAACAGGAAAACCCGGAATGCAGTCTCTTGGGGTAAGTCCATCTTGCTAAGGGGAGAGAAAAAGAATGAGAAGGGGGGAGGAAAGGAGGGTGATGGGAGGTGGAGAAAATAATAAAAGGGAAAAAGAAAAACTGGTGCGACAACCGCCTCTGGTCTTATTGTTCTCAGTGCTCAGGTGCCGTCTCAACCTTCCCGGAACAGACACTCCAGTGATATGATGTTCTCTCCGAGTCAGCGACCTTTCTGTAGGGAACATAAATCTTGCATTGCCATGTATTTAACTGTTGTGTGAAATAAACCATCCGTAGAAAATGAAAAAAGAGAGAGAGAATAATAAAAAGAAAATTTGTCAGATTTGCGTTCACCATCAGGCTGTCACACCAGGGACGTGCAGTCAGGGGAGGCAGGGGAGGCAGTGCCTCCCCTGTGATTAATTAGTAAAATAATACAAAGAAGACACTTATGACACATATTTTGTGTCAGAAGTATCTTCTTTATGTAATGCAAGTTCTTGTAGTTAGTGAAATTACTTTGGGAGGCACTGATAGCAGTGCCTCCCATACATAATAGGACCGGGGACAGAGCGGGGGGCGGAGCCTAGTACCGGGCTGTAAAAGTCCATTAAAAAACATGGGGAAAGCGGCACTGAAAAAAGTGCCTCGCTGACAGGGACACCACCCCCATGTCAGCGAGGCACCTTTGATTGGACAGCGGATCCAGCACTGGATCCGCTGTCCAATCACCCACAGGCGGCGCGAGGCGGAAGGAACAGGAGCAGCGGTGGCTCTGCAGTGAGTGTTGCTGTGCGCTGTCCTCTGCCGGCATCTCCGTCCCCCCCTCCCGCTCACAGGTACCTCGCCCCTGTCCTTCACCGGCGGCGGCTCCGTCCTCCACTCCCGCTGACAGGGCACTGCGGCTCTCCCCTGTCCTCCTCCGGCGCGCCCCCCCCTCTCCTCCCGCTGACAGGAACCTCGCCTCTGTCGTTCTCCGGCGGCGGCTCCGTCCTCCCCTCCCGCTGACAGGGCACTGCGGCTCTCCCCTGTCCTCCTCCGGCGCCCCCCCCTCTCCTCCCGCTGACAGGAACCTCGCCCCTGTCGTTCTCCGGCGGCGGCTCCGTCCTCCCCTCCCGCTGACAGGGCACTGCGGCTCTCCCCTGTCCTCCTCCGGCCCCCACCCCCCCTCCTCCCGCTGACAGGCACCGCAGCTCTCCCCTGTTCTCCTCCGGCCCCCACCCCCCCTCCTCCCGCTGACAGGCACCGCAGCTCTCCCCTGTTCTCCTCCGGCCCCCACCCCCCCTCCTCCCCCCGACAGGCACCGCAGCTCTCCCTTGTCCTCCTCCTCCGGCCCCCACCCCCCCTCCTCCCCCCGACAGGCACCGCAGCTCTCCCCTGTCCTCCTCCGGCCCCCGCCCCCCCTCCTCCCCCCGACAGGCACCGCTGCTCTCCCCTGTCCTCCTCCGGCCCCCGCCCCCCCTCCTCCCCCTGACAGGCACCGCTGCTCTCCCCTGTCCTCCTCCGGCCCCCACCCCCCCTCCTCCCGCTGACAGGCACCGCTGCTCTCCCCTGTCCTCCTCCGGCCCTCCCCCCCCCTCCTCCCCCCGACAGGCACCGCAGCTCTCCCCTGTCCTCCTCCGGCCCCCACCCCCCTCCTCTCGCTGACAGGCACCGCTGCTCTCCCCTGTCCTCCTCCGGCCCCCACCCCCCCTCCTCCCGCTGACAGGCACCGTGGCTCTCCCCTGTCCTCCGGCGCCCCCCCCCCCACCACAGGCACCGCTGCTCTCCCCTGTCCTCCTCCGGCCCCCACCCCTCCTCCCACTGACAGGCAACGTGGATCTCCCCTGTCCTCCTCCGGCCCCCGCCCCCCCTCCTCCCCCTGACAGGCACCGCTGCTCTCCCCTGTCCTCCTCCGGCCCCCACCCCCCCTCCTCCCGCTGACAGGCACCGCTGCTCTCCCCTGTCCTCCTCCGGCCCTCACCCCCCCCCCTCCCCCCGACAGGCACCGCAGCTCTCCCCTGTCCTCCTCCGGCCCCCACCCCCCTCCTCTCGCTGACAGGCACCGCTGCTCTCCCCCGTCCTCCTCCGGCCCCCACCCCCCCCCCCCCCCTCCCGCTGACAGGCACCGTGGCTCTCCCCTGTCCTCCGGCGCCCCCCCCCCCCCCACCACAGGCACCGCTGCTCTCCCCTGTCCTCCTCCGGCCCCCACCCCACCCCTCCTCCCACTGACAGGCAACGTGGATCTCCCCTGTCCTCCTCCGGCGGCCTCCCTCTCCTCCCGCTGACAGGCACCGTGGCTCTCCCCTGTCCTCCTCCGGCACCCCCCCCCCTCCCGCTGACAGGCCCCACGGCTCTACCCTGTCCTCCGCCGACTCCGTCCACGCAGCAGCAGCAGGTCGGTCTCTCTCTTGGTCTCTTTCTCTCTCCCTCTCGGTCTCGGCCTCTCTCTCGGGGCGGGATGTACTATAAGACATCGCCGCCCCTCGCCAACTACCGCAGCGATACTAATCGCATATGATTAGTATCGCAATGCGGTATAGGAGGCCCCCCGCGATGTTGTCTGTGGGGGTCTCCGTCACCTCCCAGCCCCGGGAGGTGACGTGCGCAGGAAGTCCCCGGGCTCCTCCTCCTCCCCCCTGCAGTCGGAAGGAGACAAGGCTGTGCTGCGGGGGAGAAGGAGGAGGGGGGCCGCACCAGCAGCAGCACACTGGTATGCCGGGGGGGGAGGGCGGTCGTCGTGAGCGGTGCGGGGCGCCGGCGGTTAGAATCCCATAGGCTTCTATAGGGTATCGCCATAAAAAGATGGCGATACCCTATGGGGCAAAAACGCGGCGGTCGGGGGGTTAGTACATATGAAAATGCGGTAAAACTGGTGTTTTACCGCATTTTCCCTTTAGTAAATCCCGCCCACGGTCTCTCTCTCTCTCTCTCTCTCTCTCTCGGTCTCTCTCTGTCTCTCTCTCTCTTTTTTTCCCCCTCCTGTGGATTGAAGATTTTATGACTCAATTACTTGTTTTACAGGTATTGGATTCTACTGGACAAGTGGACGTGATCGGCGTGGGATGTAGGTAAGTAATCTCTCTCTCATTTTTACAGGTACCCCTATTGGATTCTACATGGACAAGTGGACGTGACCGGCGTGGGATGTAGGTAAGTAATCTCTCTCTCATTTTTACAGGAACCACCTATTGGATTCTACTGGACAAGTGGACGTGACCGGCGTGGGATGTAGGTAAGTATGTGTGAGTGTGTACGTGTGTTATAATAAAATTTTACTTTCACGGTGTGTGTGTTGTGTTTTTATTTGGGTATTTTTTCTGTTGTAGAACTACAGGTGCCAGCGGACCAGTTATTTCCCTGCATGCTGGTACTTGAGGTTCTCCAAGTACCAGTAAGCGGGGGAGGCTTGCTGGGCCTTGTAGTTCCACAACAAAAAACAATATTCTTTTTTACACACTTATGGCTATCAGCCTGGCACCCACCGCCCAGGGGTGCTGGGTGCCTGGAGGGGGTGGACCCTTTGATTTAAGGGGTCCCCATTCCTCCAGGGAACCCCGGCTAGGGGTGACTAGTTGGGGGGGGTAATGCCACGGCCGCAGGGACCTACATAAATGTGTCCCCCGGCTGTGGCATTATGTCCCTGGCTAGTGGAGAACGGTGCTGGTTTTAAAAATACAGGGAACCCCTACATCTTTTGTTCCCCGTATTTTTGGAACCAGGACCGGACTAAGAGCCCGGTGCTGGTTGTCTAAATACGGGGAACCCCTGTCCAATTTTTCCCCCAGTATTTAAACAACCAGGTCTGGTTCAAAGAGCCCGAGGCTGGTTATACTTAGGAGGGGGGACCGCACGCATTTTTTTTTTTTTTACATTTTTAACCCATTCAGACCCTTCTCCATCAAGTTAATGGAAGCCCTGGACAAAAAAATTGCATTCATGTCCTCCTCCCACTCCCTTCCCAGTCCCAAACACTAATTTTTATTTATTTTATGATGAGCAGACAGGCAGCGGGCATTGGCGGCATCGGACTGAGATGCAAATTAGTGGCGGAGGGCTGGGTCAGTTGATGGTGGCCGAATTTGTAAGTCATTGGCGTTGGCAGCGGACATCGGCTCAGAGGCAGTAGCGGGCATTGGCTTGGTGGCGGTAGGGGTCATCGTCAGGAATCGGCGGACATTATGGTAGTGCCTCACCAGCCACTGACCTCACCACACGCCACTGTGTCACACCATCATGTCTATCGGTATCTCTGCACATTCTCCCGTCATCAGTATTTCCACTCTCCACCCTCTGTGCATGGCCAGGCACAATGATGCTGGTGAGATATGCTGGGCAGACCTCTGAAAAGACCGAGTAGATTTGTGATGTTTGAGCTGTAAATCTGTCGGTGAACGTCAGAGATGAAGAGGAAACATTTTTAAAGATAAATTACAGAGTTTACCTGGCCGCCCCTGTATCTACAAGAAATGATCTGCCAACTACATCAACTGTGACCTCAGGTTTACTACCAAGGCTAGCAATCAATTTCACTGGCTGCAGACTACAGGTATGGCCCAAAATTTTTCCTATGTGATCCCTGATCCCAATTACGTGTATCATAACTTTGCTCGTGTTCTTGTCTAGGGGGTCTGATTTTATGTGGGCTGTTACAGTTGCTGGCATAATGCCCTTCCCTTTTACACAGATAACAAACTCTTGGCTTCCTCCATGTGCCAGGGGCCTGGAGTTTTGGTCGAGTTGATGCTTCCAGTGCTTGGATGCTCATCACCATCAACTGCTCTCCCTGTGCTTCCCTGGTTCTTTGGATATTACGGTCGTGCTCGATAGCGGACTCTCTTAATGCAGTCACCGAGATACCTCTCCAGTTAGGTTGAGTGGTTTGTACCCTTGTTCTCAACAATTCTTTCAAGCCGTCCATTAATACGGACACAGCTACCTCTCTATGATGTATATTTTCCCCAATGTCCTCGATCCCAGTGTATCTAGACATTTCCTGCAGTTCTCGGTGGAAATATTCAGATGCCGTTTCACCTTCCTTTTATCTTATGGAAAAGATTTTGTTCCATTTGACAACAGTAGGGAAATATACTCCTAATTGCAGATTGATTTGTCGTACATTCTCCTGAGTGTACTCCTCAGTGAGAGGTACTTCTGCGTCTAATTTACAATCAGTAATACATTTTGCAGGGTCAATATTGGAAGGTAAACATACTCGTAGCACTGTTCGCCAATCTTTGTTTGTGGGTTCGGTGGCATTACCTAATTCTTTAATAAACCTCTGGCATGCGGCTAGATCTTTTCTGGGATAGGGAAATTCAGACATAATTGTCCTCAATTCTGTCCGGGACCAGGGGCAATGCATAGCAATGTTCCTGACGGGAGTAATTCCCTGTGCGTCAGTCTTCCCATTGGGGACTGCGATCACCCTGACAGGATTTAGTTCAATTACATCATTTTGTGTTGACTCTACAATGTGAGGTGCAATTGTCTCTGCATAATGTACTGTACCGTACTTACCTGTGGACACGACCTCACCTATTCCTCCGCTAGGGGGCTTTACTACTGCTCTTACCGGTTGGGCCGTCCTGTATGGTGGCTGCTAGGGAAAGTGCCGATATCGTGCTGGGTTCATCTTCTCGCTTGTAATCCTGAGGGAAGTTTAAAATGGGGTGCAACTTGCACGGGTTAGAATTAATACATTTATCAGTTTTACTCTTATCGTCATTAATACATTTATCAACTTTACTCTTATCATATATCAGTATGCCATTCTCTGTAGCCACTTTCTCTCCTGTAATGTACGGTGGTGGTGCAGTTGCTATCAGTTTCCTGCTAGGGTTGGAACCAGCTGTTTAAGCTAATCCCCTTTGCGTATCACCCTCCTGTTGCCATAAATGTAAACAATCTGTATGTCTAATCCTCTGTTTTTCTGGATTTTAACAGACATATCCTAAGCCTTAGATTATGCAATACCTCTGAGTCAAAACTACCTATCCCAGGAAATGGTGCTTTATCCCCCACAGTCATTCGTGTCCATTCATCACAAAAGGTCTCAGTGTGGGGACATACTTCCCCCACATTACTAACCGAGCTGACCCCCTGGGTCTGAAATCTGCAGTCTGAACCCTGACTGCTGAACGTCCCTGTGTTGTGCACTTGGCTTCCATTGAGGACCTTTTTAACACGCGAAAACTTCCTAAAATGCACCAAACACAGTAGTCTACCGGTGGAAGTCCTCAAAGTTCTTCCACTAACTTCTTCTGCTCCGAGTATTACGGATCCGCCTTATTTAGGAGACACGTGTAGCCGTTGCAGGCCCTACTTCAGCCTATATCCCCTGGGCCTTTTAGGAGTAATTTACCGTACCCAGTGAATATCTGCCTCTGGAGATTTTCCTGAGAGACCAGCGAAAACTCCCTAAACCTTTACTTTACACAAATCACGCTTGTATGTGCTTCCTATAACGTGTATGATGACGAGATTTACGCACAAATATGAAAAATTTCGTATCACGTTGCGTCACGTATTGCCCATACAACCGTGTGGTCCAATCGAACCGCTTATAGACACTTGCTATCTATAAGTGGTAGGATCACTGGAGTCTCCACACTGTGCTCCAAAACAGTCGGAGTGTAATACCACGAAAACTTTATCACACTCCGTTGCACGTATTCACCTACACCGTGCTCACCACGTTTTCACCTAGACCGTGCTTCACCAAGTTTCACCAAGCTTCACCAAGCTCACCAAGTGGGATTCAATACATTCACCTTATTCAGCCCACACTAACATTCTATAGTTTTCTGATCAGAAAAATCCTTTCCTGTTAACTGATAGCTTTCCCCAGAGGTAATACAGAAAAAAAGGTTTTTAAACTAAATTTTGGAAACTGAACAAATTTGTGCTATTATCGAGTGGCTACCGTCTCACGCTTAAACTAAAACAATGCTATTGTGTGATTTGTATTTTAGCGGTCGTACTGTTACGCATGTTGCGTAAACACGCCATGTGCGTAGGCCTTTACGTTGCGTACGCAGTCCTGCACGCTGTCTGAGACACGTGTACAAAGGCCGTACATCCGCAGTACTACAAATCCCACACTTCTATAAATGTAAGCGATATTTAACTATAATCGCTTACTTAACACTACACACAGTTTCTACTGTATAAACCTTTACTAGGTCAGGCTGCATGTGCGTCTTACACTTATTTCCTTAACTATTAACTCTATATTTTAACTAAATAGCAACAAATTTTCCAGTACAGGTCAAAATCACTCTAGTAATCAGTGATTATGGCAATGGTGTGAGCAGATATGCAAAGTACAAAATACAGGTGTGTGCATGTGTTGCGTGCGCATTTGGCGCCAAAACAGAAATTTACAGATTTTAAAAAGAAAAATAGCTTTTGCGTTCTTACCTTACGGATCCCTCCAGCATCCCTTCAAACCGTGCAGGGCAGACGCTTATCTAATCAGCACTTATATCCTCCGACCAAGAGAAGGTGTACAGGGGGATACCCTTCCGCCCTTTGCTGATAGATAAAGTCTGCGAAAACTCTGCTAGGCTGCGGGTATAAGTAGGAACCGGACGAGCCCTCAATTGATAATGTTGATATTATCTTAGACCGCAAAGCTATACCTTTAAACACACCTTTACCATGGAGCTGCTGCGGTTACTAGCTCACGCTACGTACTTCGTACGCTATTTGCGCACAGAGTCCCGTACCGTATACACACTCAGCGTACAAACGCCGCACTGTGGGTACAAAGCACACACAGCGAGCGCACACACAATTGATAACCTTTAAACCTTGTTAATGATACAATGTAATGATATGCTTATACTTTAAACCTTTGGCAGCACAGTACTGCAACGATGTTATACCTTTAAACCTTAAGTAGCGCTGGCGATACAAAGTATCCGCAGTGCGTACACCTTAACAATGCTTATACACCTTAAACAGGTTAATCTACTTTAAAGCCCAGGCAGGAAAGTGAAAACACAACACCGTTTGTAGTTGAAACCACAGGGTTCTAAGGCCTCCGTGGATTGATTCCAAAAAGGTAAAACAATACAATTTATACACTACAGGCTAACAAGTAAATCTAAACAGAATAATGGCTACAGAGAATGTACATACGTGAGAATGTTTCGCAAGCGCAACCCGAGTCGGTCCTCCTCTGGTCATACAGATAACGTTCAGAGTCTTTTGTCCCCAAGCCTGCTGCAAGCTCTCTTTATTCACTTCATCCAAAACAATACAATGGTCACTGTAATCCCTTTGTCTATTGGACACAGAGATGTACCTTTTCATTACGGGAGGGGTCATAGGTTGATTTGAAAAGGTGGGCTATGTCTTTCTCAACTGCTCCTGTGGGTGGTCTCCTCTGGATTCCCCCCGCATACACAATACACAGCAAATGAAGTTTAAACCTATATTCTGCTTCTGCATCTAACTATCCTCTGGAACATGCAATTTTCCTCAAACCAACACCAGAATGTTTCCCTTAAAATACCCTACAGCTGGATACCAAACACCACCTTGTAACCTTGTTCTGTCCCCTCCTATCCTGTAAAGGTGAATCCCTTTGTTCTGTTATCATTTTAAACAGCTATTTCTTTCTGATGTGGTGCAGGGGGCTATGTGTACAATGTGCACTATAAGGGTTAAATATGTAATGTTCTAATAACCCTCTACGCGCTCACAAACTCCGCCGTAAATACCCATATCACGCGCATGATCGCTGCAGCGATCCTACGCAAATTGCAGATATGTGCACGAACGGAGGACTGGGTGCACGAGCAGCGGGCATGTGCATGGGGTTAGTACATGGGGCATGTATTACAATATTTTTCGACTTTGACAATCCATATACTCATATATATATCCATATACTCATATATATATATATATATATATATACACACATACTCCTTCTATTACAATTTGTTAGGAATTATATATATATATATATATATATATATATATATATATACATATATACACACAAATATATACATCTCCAAGAGTTTAGACTATGAATGTTAGTACCTCAGATTTCTAAATGTCTGGTTTGTATTTTTGTTAACTATTGCTAATTGAGTTTCTCCTCAACCTACCCTAGGATAATAGGAGTGAGCAAAGGTGTTTGCCTTCTTCATAGAATTTCAAAGCCTTGTGTAAATAAGGCCATTGTATTTGAGTCTCTGGGAGTTTAATTTATGTGTGACCAATCTTCATGCACAGGACCGTGGGAGCGACCATACGCAAATTGCGAATATGTGCACGCACAGCCGAATACGTACTCACACGGAGGCCATTTATGTGGTGTTTGTACGTAATGTGTGTGTTGTAATATTTTCTGAATTCGACAGTCCACCCTTTGGCAGTCATCAATAACTGTCACTAACTAATCAATAAACAGGAAAAAAATATTACCTATACAATATATACAAAAGCTTGCATGGTCGGGGGAGAGTTGTAGGTGGGAAATGTATGACCTAGTGGGATAGTAAAAAGCATGTATGTATGAATCCATGTCTGAGGGGCATGTATCATCGCGCCGTATATGTTCTAGATAAGCTTCGAGGTATTGCGAAGTATACATTAAATCCTTCTCATCCCGTATTAAGGGTCTGTAAATGGGCCAACAAACACTAACGAGCTGTTTTCGGCTTCTTGTTTCAACAAATGGGGTGCACATTTAGTTAATGATACATGGAGGGGGAACATAAGTGAGCGCTAGTATATGTGGATATCACCTGTCGACTACGTGTGCCATTAACTGGAGGTTGAAGAGATGAAGATAAGACACATATATAAAAATACATTCACATAAACATTTTGGGTAGGGCTGATGTCTTTTCCAGTTGGATGTATCTGGGCAGAAGGGGAGACAAAGAAAAACGGGTGAAAGAAACAGGCCATGAAATTCATTTGCAATCCTTATCATAACGCTGTCTCTATGGATGGATCATAAATTAAATCTGCTGCTGTAACAGCGCCCTCACTCCTTAGACTCATCAAATTTGTGCTGTGCTTGCGCCGCGTTAGAATTTGAACACACCTAAATATCAAACCAATAAATATGATGACTCCCAGGATACAAAGGAGAAACTTCCCCACACTCAATGACATTTTGAGCCCACTCTCCCAAACCTGACAACCATTTGCGTGGGTTCAACCATGAGACCCAGCTGGTCAGTTCATTACTCACAGTCGCTTCATTATTACATTTCAAATCATCCTGGGGGTCTATCATTACATGAGGATGTCGACCAAAAAGAATTTCAAAGGGTGATAAGTTAAGTGGAGACTTGGGAGTGGTTCTGATGCTGTACAACACTAGTGACAGAGCTTCTGGCTACAACAATCAGGTTTCAGCCATTACTCTGCTCAGCTTGTTCCCATCAGTTTGCACATGACCTGAAAGACTTCACCTGTAAAATGGGTACCCCTATCACTTTCACTTACTCTAGGGATACCATATCTACACACAAATTCCTGCACAATTTTCTTTGCAGTGAACGTAGCAGTATTTGTGGCAGCAGGGAACGCTTCTACCCAATTGGAAAATACATCAATACAAACTAACACATATTTCAAATTCCTACAAGGTGGTAACTGTATGAAATCGATTTGTATTACCTGAAAAGGTCCGTCTGTAGGAGGCATATAGGATGGCTCTGTTCGTATAGTCTTTCCAATATTCTTCCTCAAGCAAGTAAAACATGTCATTGCTCTCTTACCTGCATGAGAAGAGAATCCTGGCGCACACCAGTAGGCTCTCATCAGCCTGCACATACCCTCTTTGCCTAGATGAGTCAGACCGTGTGCCACCTCAGCTAGACTTGGAAGGTATGCTCTGGGGGCTACTGGCTTACTGTGTCCACCTGTCCACAGTCCTGAGGACTCCTGGCCATACCCCTTTATCCTCCAGACTGCCTTTTCCTGTAGGGAACACAAATTTTGCATTTTAATTTACTATCGTGTATTATCAGTTGTGTGAAGTAAACCGTCTCTGGATGAGAGAAGAGAGAGGAAAAAATAGTAAATTAAAAAAAGAAAATGTCAGGTTTGGCATTCACCAACAGGCTATCACACCATCATGCATATCGGTGTCTGTACACAGTATCCCTTCACCAGTATTCTCATTCTCCACCCTTTGTGCATGACCAGGCACACTGCATTAATACTGGTGTCCTTATGTCCTTATGCTGGTGAGATATACTGGAATTGGGCAGAGCTCTGAAGGACCCATTAGGCATGTGGCGTTTGAACTGTGATCGGGTCCATGTATTGTACCCTCCTGTCGGTGAATGTAAGAAAGGAGGAGTAAACTTTGAAGGAAAATCACACAGAGGTTAGTAACAGATAAGTTTGTAGAGGCAAAGAGGATTTTATAAAATTTGATAACTGGATTGGGCACTATGGGGAAGTGATTCTCTACTGTCTATACCCCTAAAAAAAAAATTCTATGTGTCATATCTCTACTGGTACTATCCCAGCCATCAATCCAGTGTCCTGTCCATCCTAAATTCATAGGGAACCCGGTATCTGTGAGATAATTTCCTCTACCTGTGATGGACATGCATCTAGAACAGTAGAATGCGACATTAGCCTTTGAGGGGTGTCTAGTATATCTTGTACTTCTTGAGCATGGTTCTCAGGTATATCCAAGAAGACACCCTCAGGAGTACAATATATGACACACCACATTTTACTCAATAAGTCTCTGCCGGGTAGATTAGTCGGAGCCGATGCAGCCAGCAGAAAAGAATGTTTAGTTTGCAAGGGCCCTATCGTAATCTCTGCAGGTCGACTCAAAGGGTATTGTTGCACCGTTCCTGTTACTCCCATTGCCCGAATCTGTGTTTTCTATATGGCTTGTGATTCCTTACTATATGTCCCTTGGTCCCGTCTATTGGTTTAATAATGTGGCTTGTGTTTTCAGTCTAGGGGTCTATATTGACTATGTGTTCTACTACTCCTACAGTCTCTGGCAAAATGCCCTTTATTTCTACAAATGTAACATATTATCGGTCTTTTCTTACTACCCGCGTATTGGGGTTTAGGCTGATGAGGCTTTGCTATAAGAGCCTGTACACTTATTGTCATCAGTTTATCCTCCTGTTGTTTCCTGTGCCTAGCAACATTCTCGTGGTGTTCCATTGCGCACTCTCTAAGACAAGCTACTGTGGCCCCTCTCCAATTAGGCAAAGATGTTTGTACCCTGTCCCTTACTGTTTTATTGAGTCCGTCCATTAGCACAGAGACAGCCACCTCCCTGTAATTCGCATCGTTCCCTGTATCTGATACTCCAATGTATCTATCCATTATTTGCAGCTCCCGATGAAAATATTCAGATGCCATTTCATTTTCCCTCTGTTTTATGGAGAAAATTCTTCTCCACTTAACAGTAATGGGGAAATACAACTCTAGTTGCCTGTTAATTTGTTCTATATTCTCCTGCTTGTTTCCGTCAGTCACAGGACTATCCAACTCTAACCCACAATCAGTGATACATTTTTGGGTGTCAATATTAGGGGGTAGGCACACTTTTAAAAGGATCCGTCAATCTTTGTTAGCTGGTTCAAGAGCATTACCCAGATCTCTGATAAACTTCTGACATCTGGCTAAATACTTCCGGAGATCGGGGAATTCTGAAATGATTGACCGCAGCTCAGCTCTGTACCACGGGCAATACATTGCATTATTCCTGGTGAGGATTACTCCCTGACTATCGGTTCCCCCATTAGGAGTTACTATTTCTAAGACAGGATGTAATCCTACCATTCTGTTCCTAATCTGTTTGCTGTAAGGTGTTGCTGTCTCTATGCAATGACCAGTCTCACACTTACCGGTAGCTGTGACCTCACCAGTTCTTTCAGTGGGGAACACTGTTACTGCTCTAACTGGATGGACAGACCCCACCTGAGTTTCCTGCAAGGCGACTGCCTGTATGAGAGCTGCGATTTGGCTGGGTCCTTCATCTTCCTGTGACCTATAACCTTTAAAAGACTTCAAAACAGAAAACATCTTGCAAAAATTAGGGTTAATACATTTCTCTTTCATTATACTATCATTCATAGATATACCATTGACTGTAGCCATCTTTTCCCTCTCGACCTGTGTCGATAATGGTGTGTTTGTGTCCTCATTCCTGCTAGGTTTGGAACCTGCTTTACGAGTTTGTTCCCTTTGCATCTCCCCCTCTTGCTGCCATAAATTTAAACAATCGTTATGTCTGATCCTTTGTTTTCTGGATTTAATTAGACATATTTTACTACTTACGTTCAGTAGTACCTCTGGTTCAAAGCTGCCCACCCTAGGAAATGGTACCCTATCTTTGTCAGTCATACGTAACCATTCATTGCAAAAAGCCTCCGTGTGTGAACCCTATTTTTCACACATAATAAACCTTGCTGACCCTCTCGGTCACAATTCTGACTTTCTCGGTCCCACTTCTTCAGCCTGAACCCTAGCTACCAAACGCCCACTGCTTGTGCAAATGAATCCCATCGCGGACTTTTTGCCAATAAACGCAATCCCCAATGCACACCGCAAATAGACGGTGAAAGACACCTAGCGCATGCACTCGCTCCTTCTCTGCTGAATACCACGACTCACTCCAATAGTGAACACCGCGTACCCAGTGAGGCCCTATTGGTTTCTATTTCCTGGAAGTGTTAGGAGTGACTTACCTTTTCCAGTAAATATCCACCGCTGGAGATTTTCCTGAGAGAGACCAGCGAAAACTCCCTATGCACTTTTTATACATAAATCACGCTTGCATATGCTCTACACAGCGCTAATGATACCGCGATTTAACGCAAAAGCTCGTACAGGGGTATCAAGTTGCTCTATATATTGCACCCACAAATGTGCGGTCCAATCGCACAGCGTATAGGTACTTGTTACCTATCTGCCGTACAACCACGGGTCGATGTACAAACTGCGACCCTTCAGCCGGAGCGTAACGAAAAACCTTTTTACTTCAATACTACACAATGCACAATTCACTATTACGCTCCTCTGCAAATCTCCTCAAGATTCGCTTATTTCAATCTATATTAACATGAGTCAGCCGCCTCACACCACCAAGCCTCCACTTACTTGGTGTACCACGGGACCCGGTTTCCGGGGTTCAAATCCACTCACACCTACTTTCACTCACTCAGATATACTTTGTTTTTCTGTACAGAAAATTTTCACTCGTTCTGATTGGCAGCTTTTACCCCCAGAGGCAATACAGTTTAAACAAAAGTTTTATACTAATCGGCTTTAGAAACCGGGTAGTTTTGTGCTATTGTAGCATGGCTACAGTCCCACCTTTTAACTAGACGACACTATTGTGTAATTTGTACTTAGCGCCCGCACTCTTACGCACTTTGTGTAAACACGCGACCGTGCATGTCTTTTACGCTGTGTGCGCGGTCCTGTACTTTGTCTGAGACACGTGTACAAAACTGTGCGTCCGCAATAAAACAAATCACACAACTCTATAAATGTGAACAATACTAATTACTATTGCCCACTAGGACCAACTTGTTCTGTATAAACTTTTATGCAGACCTGCGTTTGTGTCTTTACACTTACTTCCTTAAAATACTGTTATTTTAAATTTAACTATATAGCAACAAATGTATCCGATTTCACACAGATCTAAATGAATCTAGCAATCTGAGTCTTGTGGCAACAATGTGAGAGGGTATGCAGAGTAAGGGTGCCTTTTGTGTACGCTTTTTGCTGATAGATTAAGTCTGCTATGACCTGTTAGGCTGTGAGCATGTGGAAACAGGATGATGCCTCCAATTGTAAACGCTGGTTTACTTACAGGACTAAAAAGCATATACCTTAAACACACTTGCTACACTTTAATATTGAGCTGCTGCTGCCGCAGTAATTAACCTTTCACCTTTATGTTATTCACAAACCTTACGTACACAAAGTCGCAGTGTACGCACTCTGCGTACGTACGCCTAAAGGGCGTAGTGACTACACAGTTTGCGTACACAGGCCTATACGCTGAGAGCACAATGCAGCAGCCAGAGTGACTGTAAATACACTTTAATACCTTAGCAGGGAAAGGAGACACAACACCATTTTGTATTTAAAATGCCAGGTTCCGACACCACAACATATTACTGAAAGGGGGTTACAACAACAAAGCAATACAATACAATAGAATAATGGCTACAGTCAATGGTACATACATGTTTGGCTTTGTCGCCTGCGCTTCCCAGCCAGTCCTCAGTCATCTGGGTAGATAACCTTTAGAGTCTGTGATAGTGACCTGGCATGCAGCTGGCTCTTTATACAGTAGATCAAAACATATTACAATAGACACTGTGTGCTCTTCTTCCATTGGTTCGGGGGTGGGACATATCCTGTGCACCGGGGATCATTGGTCAGCTCAAGAAGTGGGCGATGGCTAAGACTTGAGATGTGATTTCTGTTGTTTGCATCTGAGTTCCCGCCCCATGACCAGTTAAACCCATCACATTAATCATACGTAAATCTGGTATTATTAATAACTTAATGTGGTAATATATGATAATATTCTTATTCCCACCAGATTAATGTTTACGTGACTCTGAACAATATGATCCCACACATGATATGATTATCTATTTCCATCCTCAAGATATACATATATCCATATACTATATATATATATTGTGAGGATACCGGGTTCAAAATCACTCAGTCACGGTGGTAGATGAAAAACCAACAGTGGTTTATTGACAGAATAGGTTATAACACAGTTCAGCACACTTCTGTGATCCAATTCTACACGACAATCCCTCCTGGAGCTGCTGACAGAACATTACTTCTTAGTCAGTCTCCTGCCACTCTCTCTCTCTGTCTCACGTCACCTCTTTGCTATTATCAAACCTTTGTCTTTCCTACAATAAGGCGACACCCCCAGACAGTTTCAGAGCAACCCTATTTTCACATGCCCAGGCATGTCCCCTAGGCCACAATAATATCATACAATATAATACAATATTGCCTAACATATAACTAATAACATATTGGCAATTGATGAAGTCCATGTGTAGGACCAGGGCTAGGAAAGTAACCACGTGTCTTTTACCACTGAGCAACACGACACGCCAGCTGTGTCATCACATGTCGTCACATTACCTTCCCCTACTTTCTCGCCCTGTGTCCTAAGTAGCTTAAGCTTGCTGAGCGCAGTGGTGCTCTTCTACCTCAGACAGTCTGTGCCCCATCATAACAATGACTGTCTGGTTTCTCTTGTGGGTCTGGTGGTTTTTGTGAATAGCATTTTACAGTTTGTATGGAGCCCACCAGCGTCCCAGGTCCAAAGTCTGTGGTAATTGTCATGAGGCTTGTGTGGGAATTTCTTTCCCCGGTCTGGTGGGTGTGTGGCCCATAGTACATAAATCAATACAGTCTTACCAGGGTCCGGTGGAAACGTGATCAGCAGTCGATAGTTCTTGTATTTCCCCCCAGTGTCCCATCCAAACACATTAATCAAAATACCCTTTGTAGACAGCCGCTGGGTTGGGGTAACAGCATGTGCAACAGTATAATTCAGTAAGTCCAATAACTGCACCTGGGGACTTAATAATTCCCCTACACCCAACTGGGTAACCTCATAGTTCAGATAGTCACAATTTTCCTCCATAAACAAAATCTGATCTCTGGGGCCCTCACTCTCCCTCCCCAACCATGTATTCCCTGGGAACCCCACTTCCATCACCTCTGGTGCATCAGGACAGTGGCTTCCCTCCCCCAAACATGAACCACGGGTATGGTAATTGTCAGGGCACAATGGGGATTCCTTCATGCC
The DNA here is from genome assembly GCF_028390025.1 of Pseudophryne corroboree. Lineage (NCBI taxonomy): Eukaryota > Metazoa > Chordata > Amphibia > Anura > Myobatrachidae > Pseudophryne > Pseudophryne corroboree. Next base: position 1,164,408,481 of record NC_086444.1, read on the forward strand.
AGAAGTTTCTTCTGTGCTATCCTGGGTAAATGCTTCCTCCAGCCTGGCTAGCTGGGTAACTTGTGGGATCCTACTCTGAGTCTTGTATGCTTTGGCCTGGAGTACAATCTGCTCAGCTTCCTTGTGTGTAGCCACCAAATCGACCATCGTTGTACTGAAACATGGATGTAGGTTCACAGGGACAGTGCCATTACCTTCTCCATTCACTGTTACATGTCCTGGCTGAACACCATTGTCCTGGTTAGAGTCAGTCATTTCACCTTGCACACACTGCCAGTCCAAAACACATTCAGGTGCCCTAGAGTAGAGCAACATGTTTCCTTCCAGTTCCTGAGCTGATCCTATTTTCACCAGGTCTGATACCTGGATTTTCTCTGAGTCACAGGGAAGATTCTGGCATTCAGGCTGCAGCTCCTTACCATCAAGTTCACTGAATGGGAACAGACCTCCAGAATCTTCTGGGAGAGATACAATAGCTGGGGATACACTGGGCCCTTCCTGAACATCCTTTTCTGATAAAATAACTGGGGCAGCCATGAACATAGCTTCACAATAGTCCTCCCTCAGCCGAATATGCTGATCAGCCGGAAGTGAGACACTGTCTGCACTAGCCATGCTTATAGATGGGACATTACCACCTATTGCTGCCCTCGCAGAGATCTCCTCTTCCACCTCTGCCAATGGGAAGGCATAGTGCATCTTCTCCTGGGGTGTTTGGATGACAGACCCCACTTCCTTCTCATTTTCAGTAGCCTCCCCCAAACACAACACTGTAAATGGCTCAATAGCCAGGACTGGTTGGTGCTCACCTGAAGGATTCCCTTGGAGGCTCTGCTGCTGAAGTGGTGGTCGGGTGATGGTAGCGACTTCTTCCTCAAAGTCTCGCTGGCACTCTGCGATGGTTTCTATATCCTCCAAGCCCGCAAATGGCCACTTGTAACACAGCTCAGACTGGTCACCAAGTGTTTTACTACGACATTCCCCCAGGGACAAGAGAACGGGTTGCAGACAGTGCTTCCTAGCATCCACCTGGACAAGCTCATCCTTTTCCAGTGTAACATACTGGGCAGACAGTTCTTGACGCTCTCTCACTAAGTCCTCATCTTCCGTCTCAGCAACAGGGAAGTTGTAGTGCAGTTCCTCCTGGGGTGCCTGGATTGTGCTCACTGCTGTCTTCACTTCGTGTGCTTCCTTCCGTATAGACCACTGGGCAACTTCTTCCCTTGGGTATGGGAGAAGCTGTTGCAGGTGGTGCCTTTCTGCATCCACCCTGTAACACTGGTCTCGCCATGCTGGGGTATCCAGGGGCCCCCGATCCAATGCCACTTCCTCTGGCTCTGTCCGGGAAGGCAATTTACTCTGCACTTGCCCCTCCGTCTCTGTATATTGTATCCTTTGTGTCATTTGGGCCACTGTGGCGATCACTTCCTCCCTGAATTCCTCAAACTCTGGCTCCCCCAGCAGATTCCATGTGGCTGCTTCACTTCTGCAGTGCATGAACGCATTCCCCAGATGACACAACTTGTCCTGTATGCTGGATACTCTCCACCTGCTGATTTCCCACTGAGCTTCATTCCAGTACTCCCAAATGTACTGCATCTTGGTAACTATACATAACAGATCCGGCTTCCCAGCCTGCCGATATGCTGATGAACTTCCAACCACAAGCTCCACTGCCCTGGTTCCATTACTGGTCTCCTCCGCTGAGGCCTGGACCATATCCTCCTCTTCCTCCTTATCACAAGGGTGCTCAACGTCCCATTGAGCCAGTTTTCCAATTAGGGATTCCTTGGTATCCACTGTGTTAAACTCAATCCGTCTTGCTCGACAGAGGTCCTGTAGCTGATCCTTCTTGTTGTATCGGTAGCATAGCGGGGCAGAATCCATTGCCTGCTGTGGTTTATACCTTTCTGCTGGTGTCTTGAGTGATCCCACCGCTGCCGCCAAATGTGAGGATACCGGGTTCAAAATCACTCAGTCACGGTGGTAGATGAAAAACCAACAGTGGTTTATTGACAGAATAGGTTATAACACAGTTCAGCACACTTCTGTGATCCAATTCTACACGACAATCCCTCCTGGAGCTGCTGACAGAACATTACTTCTTAGTCAGTCTCCTGCCACTCTCTCTCTCTGTCTCACGTCACCTCTTTGCTATTATCAAACCTTTGTCTTTCCTACAATAAGGCGACACCCCCAGACAGTTTCAGAGCAACCCTATTTTCACATGCCCAGGCATGTCCCCTAGGCCACAATAATATCATACAATATAATACAATATTGCCTAACATATAACTAATAACATATTGGCAATTGATGAAGTCCATGTGTAGGACCAGGGCTAGGAAAGTAACCACGTGTCTTTTACCACTGAGCGACACGACACGCCAGCTGTGACCAGTTAAACCCATCACATTAATCATACGTAAATCTGGTATTATTAATAACTTAATGTGGTAATATATGATAATATTCTTATTCCCACCAGATTAATGTTTACGTGACTCTGAACAATATGATCCCACACATGATATGATTATCTATTTCCATCCTCAAGATATACATATATCCATATACTATATATATATATATATATATATATATATATATATACATACACATATACACACACACACACACACACACACACACACACACTCCTGCTATTACAATTTGTTAGAAATTATATATATATATATATATATATATATATATATATACACACAAATATATACATCTCCAAGAGTTTAGACTATGAATGTTAGTACCTCAGATTTCTAAATGTCTGGTTTGTATTTTTGTTAGCTATTGCTAATTGAGTTTCTCCTCAACCTAGGTTCCTGGGTATTGTCTTTTTGTTTGTCTTGTCTTCAGGTAAGACAATGACAATCCAGTACTTATTGCTTTAGATAGAAACTAGGCTACCCTAGGATAATTGGAGTGAACAAAGGTGTTTGTCTTCTTCATAGAATTTCAAAGCTTTGTGTAAATAAGGCCATTGTATTTGAGTCTCTGGGAGTTTAATTTGTGTGTGACCGATCTTCACGCTATTTAGAAGAGGAAGCAGACAGTGGGGGATTTATGCAATATAAGGATTCAATATATGATATGTCTTTGTGGCTTTTCCATGCGAGTACAAATTCCACTGTAATTACTCATACCACGCTCTAATGCGCAGGACCGCGGGAGCGACCATACGCAAATTGCAAATATGTGCACGCACAGCCGAATACGTATGCACACGGAGGCCATCTATGTGGTGTTTGTACGTAATGTGTGTGTTGTAATATTTTCTGACTTCGACATTGTGCTGGTGAGATATACTGGATTTGGGCAGAACTCTGAAGGACAGAGTAGGCATGTAGCATTTGAACTGTAATCGGGTCCATGTATTGTACCCTCCTGTCGGTGAACATAAGAGATGAGGAGGAAACTTTGAAGAAAAATCAATAGAGGTTAGTAACAGATAAGTTTGTAGAGGCAAAGAGGATTTTATAAAATTTGACAACTGGATTGGGCACTATGGGGAAGTGATTCTCTACTGTCTATACCCCTAAAAAAAAAAATATGTGTCATATCTCTACTGGGACTATCCCAGCCATCAATGCAGTGTCCTGTCCATCCTAAATTCATAGGGAACCCGGTATCTGTGAGATAATTTCCTCTACCTGTGATGGACATGCATCTAGAACAGTGAAATGCAACATTAGTCTTCGTGGGTATCCAACATACTTTGTACTTCCTGGGCGGGAGCACGCTATATGTATACCATATCTAACAAAACTCCTGTTAAATTAATCAGGGGCAATTTCTGCTAGAGAAAGAAGCAAAAGTTTAGAGGCCTCATCTTAACCCCAGCAAGTTTTGTCAAAAGGGTAAAGTTGCATTTATTCCGTTCTTCCCATTAACCAAATCTGTGTTTCCTATATGGCTCGTGATTCCTTACTATATGTCCCTTGATCCCGTCTATGTGTTTAATAATGTGGCTTGTTTTCTCTGTCTAGGGGTCTATATTGACTATGTGTTCTACTATACCTACAATCTCTGGCAAAATGCCCTTCCTTTTTACAAATGTAACATATTCTCGGTCTTTTCCAACTACCAGGGTTTTGGGGTTTAGGCTGATGAGGCTTTGCTGCAAGAGCCTGTAGACTTATTGTCATCAGCTTCTCCTCCTGTTGTTTTCTGCACCTAGCAATATTCTTGTGGTGTTCAATTGCGCACTCTCTAAGACAAGCTACTGAGGCCCCTCTCCAATTAGGCAAAGATGTTTGTGTTTGTACCCTGTCCTTTACTGCCTTATTGAGCCCGTCCATTAGCACAGAGACAGCCACCTCCCTGTAATTCGCATCGTTCCCTGTATCTGATATCCCAACGTATCTATCCATTATTTGCAGGGCCCGATGGAAATATTCAGATGCCATTTCATTTTCCCTCTGATTTATGGAGAAATTTTTTCTCCACTTAACAGTAGTGGGGAAATACAACTCTTGTTGCCTGTTAATTTGTTCCACATTCTCCTGATTGTTTCTGTCAGTCATAGGACTATCCGACTCTAATCTACAATCAGTGATACATTTTTGGGTGTCAATATTAGGGGGTAGGCACGCTTTCAAAAATATCCGCCAATCTTTGTTAGCTGGTTCATGAGCATTACCCAGAGCCTTTATATACTTCTGACATCTGGCTAAATGCTTCCGGGGATCGGGAAATTCTGAAATGATTGACCGCAGCTCAGCTCTGGACCATGGGCAATACATTGCATTATTCCTGGTGAGGATTACTCCCTGACTATCGGTTCCCCCATTAGGAGTTACTATTTCCAAGACAGGATGTTATCCTACCATTCCGTTCCTAATCTGTTTGCTGTAAGGTGTTGTTGTCTCTGTGTAATGACCCGTCTCACACTTACCGGTAGCTGTGACCTCACCAGTTCTTTCAGTGGGGAACACTGTTACTGCTCTAACTGGATGGATAGGCCCCACCTGAGTTTCCTGCAAGGCGACTGCCTGAATGAGAGCTGCGATTTGGCTGGGTCCTTCATCTTCCTGTGACCTATAACCTTGAAAAGACTTCAAAACAGGATACATCTTGCAAAAATTAGGGTTAATACATTTCTCTTGCATTATACTATCATTCATAGATATACCAATGACTGTGGCCATCTCTTCCCTCTCGACCTGTGTCGATAATGGTGTGTTTGTGTCCTCATTCCTGCTAGGTTTGGAACCTGCTGCGCGAGCTAATTCCCTTTGCATATCCCCCTCTTGCTGCCATAAATTTAAACAATCTGTATGTCTAATCCTTTGTTTTTTGGATTTTATCAGACATATCCTTATCCTTAGGTTCTGTAATACCTCTGGCTCAAAGCTGCCCACCCTAGGGAATGATACCCTATCGTTGTCAGTCATACGTACCCATTCGTCACAGTAAACTTCAGCGTGTGGACAATATTTTCCACACATAATAAACCTTGCTGACCTTCTCGGCCGCAATTCTGACCTTCTCAGTCTCAACTCTTCTGCCTGAACCCTGGCTACCATACGTCACTTAGTTGAGCAACTGGCTCCCATAATTTGTGGGACTTGCCTTCTCGGCTATTCCCACAAATACCAAAATACTCAATAAAAGGTGATGGTGAAAGTTCTCCGAGCGCTTCCACCCACTCTCGCCCACGTTGGCCGGTACTACCATACACTGTCGATAGCGAAGGCGATGTACCCAACCTAGGGCCCCTAATTGACCTATATTTACTGGAAGTTTTTAGGAGTAACTTACCTTTTCCAGTAAATATCTGTCGTTGGAGATCTTCCTGAGAGAGACCAGCGAAAACTCCCTATGCACTTTTTATACACAAATCACACTTGCGTATGCTCTACACGGCGCTAATGATACCGTGATTTTACACAAAAGCTCGTAAAAGGGGTATCAAGTTTCGCTATATATCGCACCCACAAACGCGCGGTCCAATCGCACAGCATATAGGTACTAGTTACCTATCTGCCCTACGACCACTGGAATCGAATCACAAGCTGCGAAACCTCAGTCGGAGCATATCAAAAAACTATATGGGTCACAAAGTTCACAATTCCCTACAAAGCTCCTGTGTAAGTCTCCTCACGACTTATGTATTCCAATCTATACTAACGTGAGTCAGCCGCCTCACGCCGCCAAGCCTCCACTCACTTGGTGTACCACACGACGGGATCCCGAATTCCCGGGGTTCAATACGTTCACTCTTACTTTCACTCACTCAAATATGCTTTGTTTTTCTGTACAGAAAAATTTTCACGCGTTCTGATTGGCAGCTTTACCCCCAGAGGCAATACAGTTTAAACAAAAGTTTTATACTAATCTGCTTTAGAAACCGGATAGTTATGTGTTATTGTAGCATGGCTACTGTCCCACCTTTTAATTGAACAAAAACTATCATGTAATTTGTACTTATCGTCCGCACTCTTACGCACTTTGCGTAAACACGCGACCGTGCGTGTCTTTTACGCTGTGTGCGCAGTCCTGTACTTTGTCCGAGACACGTATACAAAACCGTGCGTCCGCAATAAAACAAATCCCACAACTCTATAAATGTGGGCAATACTAACTATAATCGCTCACATGCACAACCGCTTGTTCTGTGTAACCTTTAACGACAAGGCCAGACCTGCGTGTTGTGCTATAGATTTACTTCCTTAAACACTGTTATTTAAATTTTAACTATATAGCAACAAATGTATCCGATTTCACACAGATCTAAATGACTCTTGCAATCTGAATCTTGCTGCAACAATGTGAGAGGGTATGCAAAGTATCGGTGCCCTTTGTGTACATTTTTGGCACCAAAAAAAATTCACAGATTTTTAAATAGCTTTTTTTTCCTACGGGTTCTATCAGCATCTCTGCAGACCAGACAGAGCAGACGCAATCTAACAGCACACAAATAGGGGTTTCAGCACATCCATCGACCAGGAAAAGGTTACGTAGGATAACTTTCCATCCTTTGCTGATAGATTAAGTCTGCTATGACGTGTTAGGCTGTGAGCATGTGAAAACCGGATGATGCCCCCAATTGTAAACGCTGGTTTACTTACAGGACTAAAAAGCATATGCCTTACACACTTGATACACTTTACTATTGAGCCGCTGCGGCCGCAGTAATTAACCTTTCACCTTTATATTATTTACAAACCTTACATACACAAGGTCGCACAGTGTACGCACTCTGCGTATGTACGCCGAAAGGGCGTAGGGACTACACAGTTTGCGTACACAGGCCTTTACGCTGTTAGCACAATGCAGCAGCCCGAGTGGCTGTAAAATTGTAAATACACTTTAAACCTTAGCAAGGAAATGGAACACGACACCAATTGTAATTCAAAACTAGGTTGGGGTCTAACCCACCAACGGTTCTTTACTTGCAGGGGGTAACAATATAAACAATACAATACAATAGAATAATGGCTACAGTCAATGGTACATACTTGTTTAGTTTTGCCTGCGCTTTCCAGTCTGGTCCTCAGTCATCAGGATAGATGACCTTAAGAGTCTGTGTGTGACCAGGCATGCAGCTGGCTCTTTTATACAATCTTCCAAAACCTAACACAATGGATACTGTAATCTCTTTGTCCATTGGACACAGGGATGGTCATTTACAGTACAGGAGAGGTCATAGGTTGGTTTGAATAGGTGGGTGATGTCTGTTCCAGATGCACTTGTAGGTGGTCTCCTCTGGATTTCTGCCGCATAACAAATGTAAAGTAAATACAGTTTACATTTATATTCTGCTCCTGCGCATAACTATGCGCAGGAGCGTGCGATCTTCTGCAAACCAACACCGGAATATTGCCCTTAAAATACCCTTCAGCTGAATACCAAACAGCACCTTATAACCTTGTTCTGTCCCCTCCTATCCTGTAAAGGTGAATCCCTTTGTTCTGATACCAGTTAAACTGTTGTAACTTGCTGGTGTGATGCAGGGAGACTATGTGTACATTGTGCACTATTTGGATTAAATATGTAGTGTGTTTTTATGGCTTTTCCATGTGACTACAAACACTACCGTAAATACTCATACCACGCGCTAATGCGCAGGACCGCAGGAGCGACCATACGCAAATTGCAAATATGTGCACGCACAGCAGAATAAGTACGTGCACGGAGGCCATCTGTGTGTAATTTGTACGTGATGTGTGTATTGCAATATGTTTCGACTTCGACAGATCCCAAGGTGCCATGGGAGGCACAAAGGACGGTTAGATGTGCAGAACACCCTTCAAGAACGTCTGAACTTTAGGGAGGGAAGCCAATTGTTTCTGGAAGAAAATGGATAAGGCCGAAATCTGGACTTTCAAGGAGCCCAAACGTAGACCCACATCCACACCTGACTGTAGAAAAAGGAGAAAATCCCAGTTGAAATTCCACTGCAGGAAATTTTCTGATTTCACAGCACGAGACATATTTTTTCCAAATACGGTGGTAATGTTTAGACGTTACCCCTTTCCCGGCTTGGATCAAGGTTGGAATAACCCTTTCCGGAATGCCATTCCGGGCTAGAATTTAACGCACAACCTCCATGCCGTCAAACGTAGCTGTGGTAAGCCTTGATAGACGAACGGCCCCTGTTGCAGAAGATCCGAAGAGGCAGAGGCCACGGGTCCTCTAGGAGCATCTCCAGTAGATCCGCGCACCAGGCCCTTCTTGGCCAATCCGGAGCAATGAGAATTGCTTGAACCTTTTCTCTTTTTATTCTTTTGAGAATTCTTGGGATACATTGCAGTGGTGGAAACACGTAAAACCCAGAGCCGGCCTTAGGCATAGGCAAACTAGGCAAATGCCTAGGGCATTTGGTATGCTTAGAGGCACCAGCAGCTTCTGCTGATTAAAATGATATGCGGCATGCCTATATTCTTTTTTTTTTTTTCAAATAACTTTTTATTGAGTCATCATGAAAGTCATAAGGAACACATAAATCATAAGGTTATAATACACAAACGTTAAGAACAAGTAGTATACATCAACAGTGTCTACAATAATCATCGGTTAAGACATTATTCTTCCAAAAAGAAAGGTTTACAGTAATCACGCTAGCGTTATTGTACATGGTATAAGCAACCCAGAGGGAGGCCGCCACAGCCATCCACACCTAGACCAGGGATACCGGTTGTTCCTGTGTGGCCAGTCTAGTTAGGTACCACGTGGTGTTTTTGAGGCTGTTATGAATGTTTAGACATGTGGTAAGGGGCAGGGTGGGGATGTAGGATTCCCACAGGTGAAAGAATCGTTCCACTTGTTTACCCCTGTCTACAATGGCCTCCACCCAGTCCATCCTAAATATATGATGCAATTTGTTTAGGAATAGTGGTATCTGTGGCGGTGTACTATCTATCCAACCCTGTAGTATAGTCTTTTTCCCCGCAGCGCTTAGGGCTATCAGTAGTTTCTTACATTCCGATGGCATGCGGAGGGCAGGATCAATAATGCCCAAGACTGCCCATTCAGGGGTGAAGGGCATGTGGGTAATTAGATTTGCCTCCGCATATCTCCTAACCAGGTGCCAGAAGTATTGCACAATCGGGCATGTCCACAAGCAGTGAAAAGTGTCTGCTTCACTCTGATGACATTTTGGACAAGAGTGCGAGTCAGTCGCTCCCATGTGGAAGCGCCGTAGTGGGGATAAGTAGGTGTTATGATATACATTAAGAAACAACTCAGTGTACATGCTTGCCGGGAGGACCTTTCTGGAGTAAAGTAGCGATTTTTCCATAGTTGGTATGGTCAGATCAGGAAAGTGAGCCAACCAAGAGGACATACCACCCCTCACAGTAGCGTGGTCTAATATTTTTCTCAAGAAAGTGTAGTGGATAGAAATGGCCTTATATCTCGGTACCAGATGTCTTAAGAGGCTATCCAAGGAGTTGGTCCAGTCCCCATCCGCAAAATGTGCGAGGACATGTCTGACATAGAATTGTGTCTGTAGATATGGAAGGGAAGATGAGACAATCACCTCATGCCTCACTGAGACCTCTGAGAGGGTGAGCGGGCGGCGGTCTCCCACTGCCACTAGTGAGCGAATTGATGTTATGCCCTCCTCCCTCCAAGTCTGGAAGGGGTGAGCAGCCATGCCGTCTAAGAAGTCTGGGTTTTTAATTAGGGGTAGATGTAAGGAGTAATACGGGTTTAGTTTTGCATTGTGTCGCAGTATGTGCCACATCTTCCTGGTAGACCATAGAAGAGTGTTAGACCGAATGTGTTCAGGTATTTCCCAGTCATGCTGATGGAGGAAACATGTCAAGGCTACAGTCGGAAGGAAGCTTTGTTCAAGGGATGTATTCGTGTAAATAGAGCTGTTTTGCAACCAATCCCTCAAGTGTCTCAGAAGAGCAGCGTGGTTATAAACCACTACATCTGGGAAATTAATACCCCCATTGGATTTAGGCTGAGCAAGCTTACGTAGCGCGATACAAGCTCGGCCCCCCTTCCATATGAAGGTTCTAATAAGTTTATTAATCTGCTGTGAGTCCTGCTTCGTCAACAGTATGGGAAGTGTTTGCAAGGGGTATAGTAGGCAAGGTATTGCCACCATTTTCAGAAGATTGGCCCTACCAAGGTATGACAGTGGAAGGCGTTCCCATCTCTTGACATCATCAGTCAAGGTGGGTAGTACCTTATGTAGTTGATTTTATAGAGTTCTGAAATGTAACGTGGGACATTAATACCCAAGTATGTGATATATGTGGACACCCAATGAAAGGGGAAACGTGTGGCCCAAGTTGGACATGTCACAGCGCCGCACAACAACAGGGCCTTCTATTTATCCATATTAATACTAAAACCCCATATGCGGCCAAATGAAGTAATCCTGTCCATGATCTGAGCTAGGGAACATTCGGGGTCCGAAATATAAAGGAGGATGTCGTCAGCGAAGGCTGAGAGTCTAATTTCCTGATTACCCACTTTTATCCCTCTAAAAACAGACCAATCCTGCAATGTTCTAAGCAGTGGGTCAAGGGCCAAGTTAAATAAGAGGGGCGATAAAGGGCATCCCTGACGGGTTCCCCTTTCCAAGAAAAACCGTTGACCTCTGATCCCGTTAATTAGGAGCGAGGCGGACGGAGTGCTGTAGATATATCGTATATAGTTAATAAAACTCACATCAAACCCCCTTTTCTCCGACACAGTAAATAAGTATGGCCATAGTACCATGTCGAAAGCCTTATTGGCATCGAGGCTAAGAAGCATGTTAGAGTATGTGCAGGGAGACTGGGATGCCGCCACCGCCGCCAGTGCCATGCGGATCGCCTTAACCGCATGTCTGCCAGTCACAAAACCCATTTGTGTCGTGGTGAGAATATCAGGAAGGATGGATTGGAGTCTCGTTGCCATAATCTTAGCTAGAAGTTTGTAATCTACATTTAGGAGACTAATTGGTCTGTAGGAGGAGAGGAAATCAGAGTCCCTGCCAGGTTTAGGGATAAGTGTAATAAAAGCTTCATTAAAAAGCGGGGACGGGGAACTCCGTTCGTGTATTGCATGAAACAGTTCCAGTAAAGAGGGGACAATTTGGGCTTGTAACATGCGGTAATAATCACCCGACAAACCATCTGGGCCCGGGGACTTACCATGGGGCAAATTAGAGATGGTGTCGTTAACAAGGACTGAAAGTAGGAATGGAATTGTTCTACTATTTCCTGCGACTTTGTGATAACCTGACCGGTCCTGGGGTGATGTATGGTAGTTATAACATGACGTTTTTGGGGAGGTCTAGAGATGACTGCCAATAATCTACCAGCCTTATTGCCCCATCTGTAGAATTTATTTTTGGTGTAGTCTAAAGGTGCATACACACGGAGAGATTTTGACTATGAGAGATTTTGACTAAACTTTTCCCTTGAACTGGCAGTAGGAGATTTTTACTAACTTTACCAGAGACTTTGTCTAACTATGCAAGAGATTTTGGCTATGGGAGATTTTGGCTATGGGAGATTTTGACTATCTCATTTAAATAAGGGGATGAGTGTCATATATAGGATGATTTTACAGGGTGGCTGGTATTTAAATAGCTAAAAGTTAAAAAAATAATTTGCGTGGGGTCCCCCCTCCTATGTAAAACCAGCCTCGGGCTCTTTGAGCCAGTCCTGGTTGTTAAAATACAGAGGAAAAAATGAGTAGGGTTCCCCCATATTTAGACAACCAGCACCGGGCTCTGCGTCCGGTCCTGGTTTAAAAAATACGGGGGACAAAAGACATAGGGGTCCCCCGTATTTTTCAAACCAGCACCGGGCTCCACTAGCCAGGGAGATAATGCCACAGCCGGGGGACACTTTTATATTGGTCCCTGCGGCCGTGCCATTACCCCCCCAACTAGTCACCCCTGGCCGGGGTACACTGGAGGAGTGAGGACCCCTTAAATCAAGGGGTCCCCCCCTCCAGCCACCCAAGGGCCAGGGGTGAAGCCCGAGGCTGTCCCCCCCATCCGTGGGTGGTGGATGGGAGGCTGATAGCCTTTCAATAGTAATATTGTTCTTTACAGGTGGCCTACAGGTCCCAGCAAGCCTGCCCCAGCATGCTGGCACTTGGAGAATCACAAGTGCCAGCATGCCCGGACATAAAGGGCCCGCTGGCACCTGTAGTCCACCTGTAAAGAAAATATTGGAAAAAAAACACGACACATTCTTTAAAAAATCCTTTATTAAACTGGGTCTTCACCTGGGGCGGCGGCCTTTAAGCTCTTTTGCATGGCCGCCGCCTTCCCAGGGCTTCCGGCGTCTTCACCTGGGGGGGCGCCACCTCCCCAGGGCTTCTGGGGTCTTGCTCCGGCGTCTTCACCTGGTGGGCGGCGGCTGCTAAGCTCTTTTGCATAGCCGCCGCCCATCCAGGACTTCCACGGCGTCTTCAGTCTTCAGTCTTCAGGAGCTCTTCTCCGCTCCTCCTCCGCCGTCGGACTGAAAGCCGCTGCCTCGCGCTGACTTATATAAGTCAGCGGGAGGGGGCGGGGCGATGACGCGGCGAGCCGTGATTGGCTCGCGGCGGCCATCTTGAATTTCAAAAATGACGCTGAGGCGCCATTTTTGAAACTGGTACCGCTCCGCTGCCAAACTCTGCAAGATAAAGGTAAATTTCCCCCGCCCGCACCGCTGCCGCAACCCGCCGCCGCCCACACCGCCGCCGCCCACACCGCAACCCGCCGCCGCCCGCACCGCCGCCGCAACCCGCCGTCGCCCACACCGCCACCGCAACCCGCCGCCGCCCGCACCGCCGCCACAACCCGCCGCCGCCCGCACCACCGCCGCCTGCAACATCGCTATCGCTGGGAAAAATCGCTGGCCTCTTAAAGTATTAGCGATTTTGACTAACTTTTGCAGCGACATAGCCAAAATTGACTTGCCTGCACTGACTATTTTTCCCAGCGATAGCGACCTAGCGGGGACGCGCATCGTTATCGCTGCCTGTATACACACGGAGCGATCTGCACTAACTTTCTGAGCGATTTTGACTATATAGTCAAAATCGCTCAGTTATATCGCTCCGTGTGTATACACCTTAAGGAATGTTTCGCTTGGGTGGCTAAGTAGGTTTCAAGTAGGCGCCTGGCCTGTTTGTATTCGTCAAGAGTAGTCTCTGTAGGGTTAGCAGTATATGTTCGGAAGGTCCTGGACATAGTAGCTTTTAATGTTGTGTATTCTAATTTAGAGTCTCTTTTCTTCCGGGAGACATAACTAATAATGTGACCCCTCATCACTGCCTTTGAGGCATTCCAGAAAATCTCGGGCTTGTCCCAATAATCTATGTTGTCATCAACGTAATTGGTCCAATGATAGGTTAGGTATGATTTAAAATCCTCTGAATTTGCCAAATATTGCGGGAACCGCCAAATACGATCTGTCGGGTGCATATGCGGATGGGCCAGCACTAGCGTGACGGGGGCATGATCAGAGATCAATATATCGAGTATGTCTACCCCCGCGATCTGGGATACTAAGTCATCAGCTATTAAAAACCTGTCAATACGAGACAAGGTTCCATGTGCTAGCGACAAATGGGTATGTGTCCTGTCAGTCGGGTGCAGCAATCTCCATGGGTCAGAGAGGTCCAGTGAGTCTCGAAAGGCCAGTAGATGCCTGCTCTGGGAGTCAGTAGTTCTCGGCACACTTGGTGATCTGTCAACTGTGGGGTCGTCCACCATGTTATAGTCCCCCCCCACTATCAAGGAGTAGTTAGTTCTGCTTAAAAGAATGTGGGCAATGTCCTGAATAAAAGTATGTGTATTGACATTGGGGGCGTATAAATTGACAAGTGTGTATTTGGTATGAAAAAGCTCTATGTCCATAATGATATACCTGCCTTTGGGATCTATGATTTCTGACAGGATAGTAACAGGTAGGTTTTTCTGAAAAAGTATCGCTACCCCTCTGGTCTTCGTTCGAAAGGGGGTAGCTACACAGGGGCCAAGCCATGGTGCCTTCAGGACATTTTCCTCCTCCACCAGCCAGTGGGTCTCCTGTAAGAAAATAACATCTGGGTTGAAACGTTTGAGGTGTGCGGTCACACGTCGTCGCTTGATTGGGGAGTTAAGTCCCCCTACATTCCAGGAAATGAACTGTATCGGCTTCGGGGGCAGTACCTCATCTAAGGAAGGAACTACAGACGGCATGGCTACCCGATCTCCTCAGGGCAATGTGAAACTTGACTGGTAATCAATAAATTCAGGCGGACAGCGGCGGCCCCCCTCCCACACCAAGGTCGCCAGGGCATCAGCAATTTCATCCATACAAACACAAGCATGACATAAAATCTATAGCACAGTCTTAATGTGTGAAACAACAATATTGAACCATGATGACTCATAACACCTTTTTCCAGCATTTTCTCAACTTCCAAAACCATAGTGGGCACCAACTGGGTCCAGTGGTGCGCACACAAAAATCCAACAAAATAAGTATTAAATTATTAAGGTGAACACTTATAGTACGGTATTATATTATCTATAAACTGAGGACTACGCCAATCAATGGCTAGCACATATCCTCCCAAGGCGGGAGTTCCCGATACAATCAACCCGATGTTCCCTCCCGATCAACACCCTATCCATCAGGTGATTTTGATGGGGATTTATGAGTCAGAAAATGAGATCTCGCCACTTGTGGGTCCGTGTAAAACACCTGATTACCGTTCTCTGTGACCCGTAGTTTAGCTGGGTACAACAGAGCAAACCTGATGTTTTTACTATGTAAGTAGGAGCAAACTTCAGAGAATTCCTTTCGTTTCTGAGCCACTGCAACTGAGAAGTCTTGGAAGATCAAGATTTTGTGACCTTTGACCAACAGTTCTCTAGTTTTACGGTAAGCTGAGAGAACTTGTTCTTTGGCTCTATAATCAAGGTAGCGAGCAATGACCGGGCGCGAGCGCCGCCGCGCCCCGTCCTGCATCGCACCCAACCTATGGACTCTTTCAAGATGTGGGATTCCCATATCGTCTATAATTCCCAATGAGTTTGGGAGGTCTACAGAAAGATATGAGGAGAGGGCCTGGCCCATCAAGGACTCCGGAACACCTATAAATCGAAGGTTATTCCTACGAGATCTATTCTCCAGGTCCTCAACTTTATCCTGCAGTTGCTGTATATAGGTATGCTGGGAAGCTATCCCCGCCTGACAGGATTGGACCAGGTCCTCAGTGTCTCCCAGTCTCGTTTCCAACGCGGTAAGACGCGTTGCATGAGAGTCTATGCGAGCCAGGCCCGATTCTAAGCGGGCCTGAAGGTCGTCAAATCGCCTATCAAGTAGGGGCATGAGAAAATCAGAAATCTCTTTAGCCGTTAGAGGAGGGGTTTTGTCACTGGGCAAATTAGGTGGTTCCGACCCGTGTCCAACCGGGGAGGGTGGACCTGATTTAGGGAAGGGCTCTTTCCCCTTTCCCCCCTTATAGGAAGTGTTGGACTGTTTCGGGGGCATGGTCTTGTCGAGGTATTTGTCCATACCCCAGAGGGTGAAAAATGGGGCAATCAACATCACCTCTAAGTACTGTTTCCCCTAATATGGACAGTGGCAAAGATACAGAAGCAGTTACATACAGAGCTCGGGCGGAGGTGCTAGGCCAAGCCTATTATCTAGAGCATACCGCAACCCGCAGGGGGGCTTATGGAGCAGCCCCGGCAGCAAACCACAGCAATTTTTGACGAGAGTATAAGCATATATCTAGAGACAGTATACTATGCCTCCAAAAACAGTATGTTATGTCAAGCAATACAGAATGGAATACTGAAATGAAAACAACAAACGTCACATGTGAGCTATATATGAAAAATAACAAACATTTTAAGAAGGTTCCGATAGGAACAGCAGAAAGTGAGATGGTATCAGGATACTGAAAAGTGAATCCAAGACAGCGGATAAAGGCTATGGCCAGGAGTCAAATATACCAAGTGTAAAGTCCTCGTCTGAGGGTAGAAACCGCCGGAGCAGCCCCAGCCGGTGTCACATAGTATCCTTTAAGACAAGAGGCCTCCCAGCAACAGTAGATAGGAATAGCAGGCGTAGGCTAGGGGACAATTAATGGAAAGTACTGATCCGTCTCCAACCCTGTGGAACCGGAGGGTGAGATCCAGTAAAGCCTCCAGCAGCTAGTTCCCCCTGTGGGTGTACAGGAGACTCCCGTACGTGCTAACGGTGCACGAGTAAGATGCAAGGAGGGGAGAGTGAAGTGTGGAAGTAGAAGGATAGGTACGACTGTGAGGGATAATTAAGCAGCAAGGGAGGGAATGGTCCACACAATAGGGGGGAAGGATTCAAGTGTGGGGTAAGAAAAAGGAGGAAAGGGGTATTTATTAGTAAAAAGTGGGAGGGGGGGAACAAACATATTAGTACCTGGTGTGCCCAGAGGGCCCTGCATGTGAGTGGAGGATGGTAGTGGGATGCCCCCGAAACACCAGCCAGGGAGCAGATCCAGACAATGCAGCCACAGACTCCCTCAGGTGTTGGCAGTAGAAGGAGAAGGCTGCAAGCCCCAGCAGGTTGACAGAGAAGGGAGGGGGGTCAGCACGTTAATTTCCGGGCTTAAAGTGGGCACTGTTATAGCCGCTCTGCTCGCCCGCCAGCCCCAGCATCCATCCTCACAGGATCAGGCACCCGCGTGAAGCCGCAGCCGCGGGACGGGGGGTGCAAGCTGCGTGGAGCGGGCAGAAGCAGCAGGTTCGAATCCACTACCGCCGCGGCCCCCGGGAGACCCGCCGGCGGCACAAGGGCCAAGTCCCATCTGACGCGGCCGGTCTGATGCCACACAGCTGAGCCGATGTGCGGCAGGGGGGGGGAGTCGATGCTATAGAGGGGTACACCAACAATGTTAATATCTGGGGGAGAGTGAGTCCAGGTGCCCAAACTGATGAATGCAGGTCTTGATGCTGTGAAACAAGCAGCTAAGGATCTAGTAATAGAAAAGCCCAGGTACTCTGCAGCCGTCGCTACCGCTATAGAACACCAAGCCAGGATCAGTTGTAAATGAGCAGGTGTTACCGCCAGCCGTCACCATCAAAGTAGCCATAGAGCGTTTCCAGGGCAGCGACGGGTAAGGTCTCCCAGCAAAGGGACGTGCGACACGGTCACTAGCCACTGCACCCCACGGAGAAGCAATCAAAGCAGAGGTGTAGCGGGTCCATGTGGCAGTGCATCAGCAGGAAAGCATCACCCTGCAGCTCCGTTACAGCATCGAGGTGATCAAGCCGAGCGTGTTGTTCCACCGCAGTACCCCGCCAAGGGAAGGAGCCAGGTCCCGGCTGCGGCGGGTCTCCGCAGCG
Source organism: Pseudophryne corroboree (assembly GCF_028390025.1). Taxonomy (NCBI): domain Eukaryota; kingdom Metazoa; phylum Chordata; class Amphibia; order Anura; family Myobatrachidae; genus Pseudophryne; species Pseudophryne corroboree. The sequence goes on from NC_086444.1 coordinate 1,164,426,266, forward strand.
ACAGCGTTATTGCTGGCAGCACCCCCGGTCACACACACCTCGTCACCATCAGCTCCCCAGCAGTCCCGGAGTGGGGAGGACATCCACGCCGAGCCCCGACAGCAGCAAGGAGAGGTAAGTGATGCGGCAGCTCTTCCTATAAGAGCACTGTTCCTCCCGATAATGGCGCCACAGCACGCCACAGATCGTTGGGTAAGCCCAAAACACTGTAGGCCAGACTCCGATGGAAATATATCTCCAATATTCCCAATTTTCGGCTACAATGGCAGAATATAGTCTCCTCCGTACCAGATAATTAGCAAAATTGCCCAAAGATGCAAACAGATTGTGGAGAGGGGAGACAGAGCAAGTTTAAAACGCGGCCACCATGATGCACCGCCCACCGGAAGTCGGCATGCCTATATTCTGTGTGTGACTGCGGCTGTATCTGCATATGAAATGCTACATTGCGTGTATTCCTGGAAATCACTGTAATGCAGCATTTCGTATGCAGATACAGCCACAGTCGCACACAGAATATAGGCATGATGCATATCATTTTAATCAGCAGAAGCTGCTTGTGCATCCTAGCCACATAGTAATGCAAATAAGATGAATTTTCCTAAACAAAAGGCGTCCGACGTTAGCAGAGCTGCCAGCTGACTCATGCCAGGCATTTCCTGCAGAACTAGCGGCGGTGCTAGGGGGCACCAGCCAAAATCTTGCCTAGGGCATCATATTGGTTAGGGCCGGCTCTGCGTAACCCACCAGAGCGTCCACCGCCACTGCTTGTGGGTCCCTCAACCTGAAACCATACTGCTTTAGCTTCTTGTTGAGACGAGAGGCCATCATATCTACCTGTGGAATTCCCTACCGACGTGTTAAAGACTCGAACACCTGCGGGTGAAGGCCCCACTCTCCTGGGTGGAGGTCGTGTCTGCTGAAGAATTCCGCTTCCCTGTTGTCTACTCCCGGAATGAAGATTGCCGTCAGCTCCACCACGTGTCTTTCTGCCCAGACGAGAATTCTTGTTACCTCTGACATTGCCCTCTGCTCTTCGTTCCGCCCTGTCGGTTTATAAACGTTACTGCCGTCACATTGTCTGACTGAACTTGATTGGCATGATCTTGAAGAAGATGTGATGCCTGTATAAGAGCATTGTAGCTCTAGAACATTGATCGGAAGAATGATTTCCTGACTTGTCCATTTTCCTTGGAACCTGGGTGACTGCTCCCCAACCTCTGAGGCTTGCGTCTGTGGTTAGCAGAATCCAATATTGAATCCTGAACCTTCGACCCTCGGTCAGGTGAGAAGTCTGAAGTCACCACAGAAGAGAAATCCTGGCTATTGGCGACAGACGTATCCTCTGGTGCATGTGAAGATGCAATCCGGGGCAGATTTTTTGGGGAGGATACACACATGATGTAGGTGCATAATAGTGGTGCCGGGCCAATTCATTCTGCACTTTACAGCATGTGTGTATTCTCCCAATCAAATCTGTGACCAAAAGACCATATAGCCCTCCATCTTATGAGTGAAAGTACTGCACCATATTTATTGGGAATTAAAATTAAAATAAACTGTTATTTAATCATTATAATTATTTTATTACATATATATCCAAATTGTGATGTAATGTTTTATGTTTATATATGTCATGTTGGCAAGACATTGCATAGTTTGCACAGTTGTTTAAAACAATTAAAAAAAAACACACTTTTTTTTCTATAAACAGTGTAAGTAACTAAACAGGTGTGGTGTGTATTTTATTTACCTTTAAATACTGGTCCTGCAGCACCTTGACAATGGCCTTGCGGGTGTCAGGGATGATCCGAACCAAAGCCTGGGGGGAGATGAGGGTCCCAAACTTCAGGTCCTCCAACGACCACCCTGTAGCCAGGTACCTCAGCGTAGCAGTCAGCCTCTCCTCAGCAGGGATGGCCCTCCGCATCTTGGTGTCCTGCCTCTCGATGTAGGGAATCATAAGGCCCAGCAACACATGGAAGGTATCGTCATCCATTCGCAGATAGTTGCGATAATCTTCAGGGTTATTATCCCTAATCTCGGTTAGGAGCGACATGTGAGAGAGAGTCCCCCCAGGGCCGAAACTAGGATTGTCGTCACCCGGGGCGAGGCAGCAATTTGGTGTCCCCCTCCCCCTAAGAAAACCCCCCAAAAACCAATCAAACAAACAAAAAAAACCCACAAAACAAAAAAAACAAACAAACAAACAAACAAACAAACAAACAAACAAACCCTATCAAACTAAAATAATCATATTATCAAAAGTTTTGAAAAAAGGGGATACTACTGGACAATATTCCTCTATCTTCAAATGCCCTATGCGTCACATGCCCGGCCAGCGTGTTCAATTACATGGTCCTCTGTGTGTCCCCATACATTGCACTATATCATAACACTTCGTCAATGCACTACATTCAGTGGCGCACCCAGGGGGGGTTTCCGAGCACCCAGAAACCCCCCTCCACTATAAATAAAAAATTTTTTTTTTTTTTTTTAGCTGCATGAGTATTATTAATGGCTGTCTAGCGTCCTCTGCAGCCTGCTGTCTTCCTGGTGGCACTTGTAAGTGCAAGTGCAATAAAAGTTTACTTTATTTTAATTATAGTACATATATATCCATGTGCATACATATATACACATGTATATACATACATATAAACACACACACACATATGATATATATATATATATATATATATATATATATATACATGTGTAAATATATGTGTACTGTATGTGTGTGTACATATATATATATATATATATATGTATGCATGTTTAATATGCTATGTATATGTGTATATTCATGTGTGTGTGTGTGTGTGTGTATGTATATATATATATATATATATATATATGTAGATATATGTATATATATATATATATATATATATATATACACACACACACACACACACACACTAGTTTTACGGACCCAGCATATACTGGGTCACCTCAGTCCCCACCCCCGTGATTGGCTCCGCCCAGTTCTGGAAAAAAAAACATGCAAATCCTGCGTTTGCCACTGACATTCCCCTATCCACTGCACTACATCGCTATGTATACTACATCCCCTACACGCTGAACTACAGTACATCACTACACTTCATGCCCCTATGCACTGCACTACATACCCTATATGCCACACTACATCACTACGCTACATCCACTTAAATGCTACACCACATAAGTGCACTACATGCCCCTATATACTGCAATACATTACTACACTACATACCCTATATGGTACACTACATCACTGCACTACACCACCCTGTAAGCTACACCAAATCCCCCCATCTGGGAGGCAAAGTGGAGGTTGATACTGCTAACTGGGAGCACAGTGCGCTTCTATAGCTTGTACGGTGCACCGCACGCTAGTCACATCACTGCATGGCAAAGAAGAGAATTTAAGACAGTAGCCAACATAGGAGCGTCGGGAGCCAGCTGCGGGCAGACAGGTGGATCAGATACATTGCCCTGGGAGCTGTCTGCTGTCTCACTGGAGCAGCACAGCACTGCCAGTAAAAAAAAAAAAGACAAAAAACCCTGCTCCTCTGTAACTGCTTGGCGCCCCCTCAAATCCTGCACCTGGGGCACATGCCCCCTTAGCCCCCCCCCCCCTAGTTACGGCCCTGGTCCCCCTCTTCATCAGCCACTCCTTGTTCCAAACAGACCTCTGCCTCTTCCGTTTCAGATCCCTGCCACGTTTCAGCTTCATATAGCCATAGGCTAACGGAAGTTGATACCTGTAGGAATCCATCTCAGAGTAGGGTATAGCACTTCGTTGAAACAAGCCAAACAAAGCAGGTAGCACGGTAGCAATGTGGAACGCTCGGAAGGTATAAACCAGCCTCACTAATCACAGAGCAGCAGCGTGCACATGGCTAAAATGGCTGCTGCTCTTTATATGCCTAGCTTCCCTGGCACCTTAATTCAGCCCATCAGATATATCTTATGGTACATGTGAATGCATTGCAAAAAAAAGTCACACGTACCAAACCGTATAGAATCATATGGAACCACTCCCGGGAAGCTCCCAGGAGAGTTCAAGGGAAATCGTATCCGACTTCAGCCTCAGACATATTGCTGTAGTGTGTGGGGCCCTTAACTGACATAACATCTGAATCCCAGACATTTAGAACAAGTTCAGCGCAGAATAACACCTTCTTTTTGTGAGCAATGCGCGCAGTGGCGCACACAGGGGGGGTTTCCGAGCACCCAGAAACCCCCCTCCACTAAAAAAAAAATATTTTTTTTTTTTTTTTTTTTTTTTAGCTGCATGAGTATTATTAATGGCTGTCTAGCGTCATCTGCAGCCTGCTGTCTTCCCGGTGGCACTTGTATGTGCGATAAAAGTTTACTTTATTTTAATTATAGTACATATATATCCATGTGCATACATATATACACATGTATGTACATACATACATATAAACACACACACACATATGATATATCTCCTATATAATAGCCCTATTCTGTGACCTTGTGATTCATTTGCTAACGCTGGGCGGAGTCAGAACAGTGGGCGGAGTTATTCAAATGAGTCACAGAGATCTGGCCAAATCTACAGGAGACTAGGAGCAGAAGCAGATAGCATGGGCATTGGGCATGTCACAGGCAGGGCTGCATACCTCCCAGCTTTCTGCAGGAGCTTTCTCCAGGCAGAAGGAGGGAAACACACTCGGCGAAAAGGGGGCGTGGCTTCACGGGAGGGTCCCCGTTTTCGTCAGTGAGGGGGCATGCCCAGCGCTCTGTGAGCTGCTGGCATGCTCCCAGGGGCTGATAATGAGTCTGGGGGGGCCAGGGCACTTGAGACAGGGGAGCCCTATCTCATTGCTGTGCCTGCTGGGTGTTGGGGGCGTGGCCTAATCGCGGACCGCGCGACCACGCCCCCTTATGCAAATTCCGATTTTTGTTTTTATTTTTTTTATGGGATTTTGGCCCCTCAGCTAGGGCTAAATCCAGAGGAGGTGGTCGCTTCCCCCTACACACCCGCACAGGGAGAAGAAAGCAGGGAGACTGCTGCCTCCCTGCAACACCACAGACCTGCCAATATGCAGCAGCGTGTGCTGACTGTAGCACAATGCTGCCACTGTTGCTGGCAGGACGGGGGGGGGGGGGAGCTTCTGAGCTGGGACAGAGCTACTCCAGCCGGGGGGGCCTCTAAAACTGTTGGGCCAACGGTACGTATCCCCCGCCCCCCCTTAATCCGGCTCCACTGATGGAACCCCCCCATTAATCCGTACCCCCTGATGCCCCCTCTCCCTCTGTCTCCACTATTCACCGCTGCTCTGCTAAGCAGAACAGCGAGTACAGGAGCTTTCCAACTGCCCCCCCCCCCCACCGCAGGATACTGCGACCCGCGGGTGGGACGGCGGGACAGACCCCAAAAAATGGGACTGTCCCGCGAAAATCGGGACATTTGGGAGGTATGGGGGTGTGTGAGGGGTATGTCATACAGACAGACGGGCACCGGCTCACTGTGTGCTTGATCCCCCACATCGGCATACTCAGCAGGGTCTCTCTGGTGCGGAGGAACGTCACTTTCTGACACACTCCACGCTTCTTAGCTGCAGTTTAGTGAGGCACCTGCCGCTGTGCAGGTTCCATACTGCCTCTGTTATCTCCAGCCCCGGCAACCCCACCGCTAGCTGCAGCGCTGCCACCCGCAGTGGAGTGCGCCCAGCTCATTCACACACTTTAGCTGGCGGGTAGCGCTGCAGAAATCCGAGCTGCTTGCAGGCTCTGACCCACTCCTCCCTCCAGCCGCAGCGTCTCCTGGGAGCTAACCAGTCACTCCCAGTCTCCCCTTACCACAGTGCCCGGAAGCCGTGAGGTCCGCGCCACGTGCATGCTATGACCCCCTCCTCCCTCCAGCCGCAGCATCTCCTGGGGGCTAACCAGTCATTTCCAGTCTCACCTTACCACAGTGCCCGGCAGCTGCGCGAGGTCTGCGGTGTGTGACTGAGGAGGGGGGGAGGGATGCGGACTGGCAGAGAAAGCAGGACTCCAGCCTGAGAGAGTCAGCCATGCCAAGTCTCCAGCAGCAGCAGATCCCAACAGGTTGGAATGGAACAGCAGCAGCCAGCAGCAGTGACTCCGGTAAGACACATCTGTCTGTCACCACTGTTTTGTCCCTAATACCAATCTCTCCCGTGCCCTGTGTTCTGTCATGTCCCTGGCCTTGCCCTGCCACCCTTATTCTGGCCCTTTCACCCTTATCCTGGCCCTGTCACCCTTATGCTGGCCCTGTTCCCCTATCCTGGCCCTGTCACCCCTGTGCTTGCCCTGTCAACCCTATACTGGCCCCGTCACCCCTGTCCTGGTCCTGCCGCCCCTACCCTGGCCCTGTCACCCCTATCCTGTCCCTATCATTTCTGTCCTGGCCCTGTCACCCCTGTCCGGGCCCCGTCACCCCTGTCCTGGCCCCGTCACCCCTGTCCTGGCCCCGTCACCCCTGTCCTGGCACCGTCACCCCTGTCCTGGCCCCCATCAACCCTGTACTGACCCTGTCACCCCTGTCCTGGCCCTGTTACTGCATACCCTCCAACTACCTTTTATGGCATGTACAGTACCCGCAGCGCCTCCAGACCTCTCCCCAATGCACCACACCTCCGCACCTTCCCCTCCACCACATGCGGCACTCCACCCCTCCCCCACATGCTGTGCCTCCAGACCCCCTACACCACCCGTGGCTCCCACTCCTCCACCCCTTCACCACCCACAGCACCTCCAGGCCCCTTCCACCATTCACCCCCTTTATACGTCTCCCCCCACACCTGCCCCCCTCCACCCGCAGCATCTGCAGACACCCTCCTCCATCAGCGGTCCCCCCCTCACCCACCCCTCCCCCACCAATGACACCCCTGCACCTGCCCCTCCACCACCTGCAGCACCTCCGGACCTCCTTTCCCATCCGCCGCAACACCCATACCTGCCCCTACCCTACCCATGGTGCCTGCGGTCCCCTACCCAACCCCCGGCACACCCGTCCCTTCCCATCCCACAGCACCTCCGGAACCCTTCACCCATCCACAACATCCCCACACCTGCCCCTCTCCCACCTGTGGCACCCCTGCCCCTCCCCCACCTGCGGTGCCTCCGGACACCTTCCCCATCTGCATCCCCCACTCCTCTGCCCCTCCCCCACGCGCAGCACCTCCCGAACCTTCCCCATCCGGGCCCCACCCCCACTTCTGCCTCCCCTCCACTAGCAGCATCTACAGACACCATCCGCAGTCCCCCCCGCACCCGCTACATTCTGTACATCGTGCCCTGCAGGTGCTGTTCACGCCGTCGCAAGGGGCTGCGCCTCCTTCACCATCGCACGCCCTTTCATTGTGCAATATTAAACCACTAACAAAGGAATGCAGGTAATACTCCATATAATACAAATATTAAACCCCAGAAAGGCATGCAAGGGTTAAGGGGGCGTAGCCCCTTGCGACGGTGTGAAGAGCGCCCGTAGGGCGCGATGAAGCACCTAGTATATATATATATATATATATATATATATATATATATACACACACACACACACACACACACACACACACACACACACTAGTTTTACGGACCCAGCATATACTGGGTCACCTCAGTGCCCACCCCCGTGATTGGCTCCGCCCAGTTCTGGAAACCCCCCCATGCAAATCCTGCGTTTGCCACTGGCGCGCCTTCTGCCCTGGCAACTCAGTTGTGTTTTGTGCTTATGTGATACCCTGAAACTGCAGCCCAAATCAACTGTGGCACTACAGGTGCCAGCATGACTTTCATAAAAGTAAAATGTTTGCTGGAGTTGCATAAGCACTGTGCCAGCAGCCTACAGCTTGCAGCACAGAAGGAGTTAACAGTACAGCTCATAGCAATACAGATCAGTCTGCAAAATGCAAAGGGCATGACTCACTCATTTGCAGACTCAGAGCGGGAAACTGAGAGCGGGAAAGACAGAGCGGGAAATCCCAGATTTAGAATGTGACCCTGGGAATGCAAGGTTATAAAAAGGTTGTCCTGCAGTGAGAGAGGAGACAGCTACAACAGAATGAGAGCAGCAGCAGCAGAGCAGAGAGCAGACAGACAGTGAGGAGAAGCACATGTTTTAGCTAGCTGAAGTGTGGTGGATTAACCAGAAAGATGTAGCCCCAGTGAGGGCTCCCCACATGTTTAGGTGGGGAGTGATGCCAGCCACAGCAAAGCATTTGACAGAGGGAGACATCGCAGTGTGAGAGCAGCAGTATGCAGAATCCAGTGAAAGGGTGATGCCAGGAGAAAAGTGTACTCAAGGTGTGAGTCTCGAGAGGTATCTGGGTGAAGTGGTCGGAAAGCCATGCGGCGTGAGTAAGCGCCCCCAAGGAAAAGAATCCTCGCTAAGTAAGAGAGAGAGAGAGACGGCAACCTGATGTGTAGCACTACTGGTCACAGAATGCCCTGGTATGTACTGATGTTCGCTATAAATATGCCGCTGCGACTAAGCGATGCGCTGGAGGAGGTGCCCTGATATGGGATCCACTGTAACTGATATGCTTTGTGCTGGAGGAGTGTTCACAAGTTATCCCTGAAATATCCGTTTGATGTTGAAAATAAGATTTTACTTACCGATAAATCTATTTCTCGTAGTCCGTAGTGGATGCTGGGACTCCGTAAGGACCATGGGGAATAGCGGCTCCGCAGGAGACAGGGCACAAGAATAAAAGCTTTAGGATCAGGTGGTGTGCACTGGCTCCTCCCCCTATGACCCTCCTCCAAGCCCCAGTTAGGATACTGTGCCCGGACGAGCGTACATAATAAGGAAGGATATTGAATCCCGGGTAAGACTCATACCAGCCACACCAATCACACCGTACAACTTGTGATCTGAACCCAGTTAACAGTATGATAACAACGAAGGAGCCTCTGAAAAGATGGCTCACAACAACAATAACCCGATTTAGTTAACAATAACTATGTACAAGTATTGCAGACAATCCGCACTTGGGATGGGCGCCCAGCATCCACTACGGACTACGAGAAATAGATTTATCGGTAAGTAAAATCTTATTTTCTCTGACGTCCTAGTGGATGCTGGGACTCTGTAAGGACCATGGGGATTATACCAAAGCTCCCAAACGGGCGGTAGAGTGCGGATGACTCTGCAGCACCGAATGAGAGAACTCCAGGTCCTCCTCAGCCAGGGTATCAAATTTGTAGAATTTAGCAAACGTGTTTGCCCCTGACCAAGTAGCTGCTCGGCAAAGTTGTAAAGCTGAGACCCCTCGGGCAGCCGCCCAAGATGAGCCCACTTTCCTTGTGGAATGGGCTTTTACAGAGTTTGGCTGTGGCAGGCCTGCCACAGAATGTGCAAGCTGAATTGTACTACAAATCCAACGAGCAATAGTCTGCTTAGAAGCAGGAGCACCCAGCTTGTTGGGTGCATACAGGATAAACAGCGAATCAGACTTTCTGACTCCAGCCGTCCTGGAAACATATATTTTCAGGGCCCTGACAACGTCAAGTAACTTGGAGTCCTCCAAGTCCCTAGTAGCCGCAGGCACCACAATAGGTTGGTTCATGTGAAAAGCAGAAACCACCTTAGGGAGAAATTGAGGACGAGTCCTCAATTCTGCCCTGTCAGAATGAAAAATTAAGTAAGGGCTTTTATATGATAAAGCCGCCAATTCTGACACACGCCTGGCTGAAGCCAGGGCTAACAGCATCGTCACCTTCCATGTGAGATATTTTAAGTCCACAGTGGTGAGTGGTTCAAACCAATGTGACTTAAGGAACCTCAAAACAACATTGAGATCCCAAGGTGCCACTGGAGGCACAAAAGGAGGTTGTATATGCAGTACCCCTTTTACAAATGTCTGAACTTCAGGTACTGAAGCCAGTTCTTTCTGGAAGAAAATCGACAGGGCCGAAATTTGAACCTTAATGGATCCTAATTTTAGGCCCATAGACAGTCCTGTTTGCAGGAAATGGAGGAAACGACCCAGTTGAAATTCCTCTGTAGGGGCCTTCTTGGCCTCACACCACGCAACATATTTTCGCCAAATGCGGTGATAATGTTTTGCGGTTACATCCTTCCTGGCTTTGACCAGGGTAGGGATGACTTCATCTGGAATGCCTTTTTCCTTCAGGATCCGGCGTTCAACCGCCATGCCGTCAAACGCAGCCGCGGTAAGTCTTGGAACAGACAAGGCCCCTGCTGGAGCAGGTCCTTTCTTAGAGGTAGAGGCCACGGGTCTTCCGTGAGCATCTCTTGAAGTTCCGGGTACCAAGTCCTTCTTGGCCAATCCGGAACCACGAGTATCGTTCTTACTCCTCTCCTTCTTATGATTCTCAGTACTTTTGGTATGAGAGGCAGAGGAGGGAACACATACACTGACTGGTACACCCACGGTGTCACCAGAGCGTCCACCGCTATTGCCTGAGGGTCCCTTGACCTGGCGCAATATCTGTCTAGTTTTTTGTTTAGACGTGACGCCATCATGTCCACCTTTGGTTTTTCCCAACGGTTTACAATCAGGTGGAAGACTTCTGGGTGAAGTCCCCACTCTCCCGGGTGAAGGTCGTGTCTGCTGAGGAAGTCTGCTTCCCAGTTGTCCACTCCCGGAATGAACACTGCTGACAGAGCTATCACATGATTTTCCGCCCAGCGAAGAATCCTTGCAGCTTCTGCCATTGCCCTCCTGCTTCTCGTGCCGCCCTGTCTGTTTACGTGGGCGACAGACGTGATGTTGTCCGATTGGATCAATACCGCCTGACCCTGAAGCAGGGGTTTCGCTTGACTTAGGGCATTGTAAATGGCCCTTAGTTCCAGAATGTTTATATGAAGAGATGTTTCCATGCTTGACCACAAGCCCTGGAAATTTTTTCCCTGTGTGACTGCCCATCAGCCTCTCAGGCTGGCGTCCGTGGTCACCAGGACCCAATCCTGAATGCCAAATCTGCGGCCCTCTAGTAGATGAGCACTCTGCAGCCACCACAGAAGAGACACCCTTGTCCTTGTCGACAGGGTTATCCGCTGATGCATCTGAAGATGCGATCCGGACCATTTGTCCAGTAGATCCCACTGAAACGTTCTTGCATGGAATCTTCCGAATGGAATTGCTTCGTAAGAAGCCACCATTTTTCCCAGGACCCTCGTGCACTGATGCACTGACACCTGGCCTGGTTTTAGGAGGTTCCTGACTAGCTCGGATAACTCCCTGGCCTTCTCCTCCGGGAGAAACACCTTTTTCTGGACTGTGTCCAGAATCATTCCTAGGAACAGTAGACGTGTCGTTGGAATCAGCTGCGATTTTGGAATATTTAGGATCCACCCGTGCTGACGTAACACTACCTGAGATAGTGCTACTCCGACTTCTAACTGTTCCCTGGACCTTGCCCTTATCAGGAGATCGTCCAAGTAAGGGATAATTAAGATGCCTTTTCTTCGAAGAAGAATCATCATTTCGGCCATTACCTTGGTAAAGACCCGAGGTGCCGTGGACAACCCAAACGGCAGCGTCTGAAACTGATAATGACAGTTTTGTACTACAAACCTGAGGTACCCTTGGTGAGACGGGTAGATTGGGACGTGGAGATAAGCATCCTTGATGTCCAGAGACACCATATAGTCCCCTTCTTCCAGGTTTGCTATTACCGCTCTGAGTGATTCCATCTTGAATTTGAACCTTTTTATGTAAGTGTTCAGGGATTTAAGATTTAAAATTGGTCTCACCGAGCCGTCCGGCTTCGGTACCACAAACAGCGTGGAATAATACCCCTTTCCCTGTTGTAGGAGGGGTACCTTGATTATCACCTGCTGGGAATACAGCTTGTGAATGGCTTCCAAAACTGCCTCCCTGTCGGAGGGAGACTTTGGTAGAGCAGACTTCAGGAACCGGCGAGGGGGAAACGCCTCGAATTCCAGTTTGTACCCCTGCGATACCACCTGTAGAATCCAGGGGTCCACTTGCGAGTGAGCCCACTGCGCGTTGAAATTCTTGAGACGGGCCCCCACCATGTCTGAGTCTGCTTGTAAAGCCCCAGCGTCATGCTGAAGACTTGGCAGAAGCAGGGGAGGGCTTCTGCTCCTGGGAAGCGGCTGCATGGTGCAGTCTTTTTCCCCTTCCTCTGCCCCGGGGCAGGAAGGAATGGCCTTTAGCTCGCTTGTACTTATGGGAACGAAAGGACTGAGTTTGAAAAGACGGTGTCTTTTTCTGCTGATGTGAAGTGACCTGGGGTAAAAAGGTGGATTTTCCAGCCGTTGCCGTGGCCACCAGGTCCGATAGACCAGCCCCAAATAACTCCTCCCCTTTATACGGCAATACTTCCATATGTCGTTTGGAATCCGCATCGCCTGACCACTGTCGCGTCCATAACGCTCTTCTGGCAGAAATGGACATAGCACTTACTCTTGATGCCAGGGTGCAAATATCCCTCTGTGCATCACGCATATATAGTAATGCATCCTTCAAATGCTCTATAGTTAACAGTATATTGTCCCTATCCAGGGTATCAATATTTTCAGTCAGGGAATCCGACCACGCGACGCCAGCACTGCACATCCAGGCTGAAGCGATTGCTGGTCGCAGTATAACACCAGTATGTGTGTATATACTTTTAAGAATATTTTCCAGCCTTCTATCTGCTGGTTCTTTGAGGGTGGCCGTATCAGGAGACGGTAACGCTACTTGTTTAGATAAACGTGTGAGCGCCTTATCTACCCTAGGGGGTGTTTCCCAACGTGTCCTAACCTCTAACGGGAAAGGATATAGTGCCAATAATTTTTTAGAAATTAGCAGTTTTTTGTCGGGGGAAACCCACGCTTTATCACACACCTCATTTAACTCATCTGACTCAGGGAAAACTATTGGTAGTTTTTTCACACCCCACATAATACCCTTCTTTGTGGTACTTGTAGTGTCAGAAATGTTCAATGCTTCCTTCATTGCCGTGATCATGTAACGTGTGGCCCTACTGGACATTACGTTTGTCTCCTCACCGTCGACACTAGACTCAGTATCTGTGTCTGGGTCTGTGTCGACCCACTGAGGTAACGGGCGTTTTAGGGCCCCTGACGGTGTCTGAGACGCCTGGACAGGCACTAATTGATTTGCCGGCTGTCTCATGTCATCAACCGTTCTTTGCAAAGTGCTGACATTATCACTTAATTCTTTAAATACGATCATCCAGTCAGGTGTCGACTCCCTAGGAGGTGACATCACTAACCCAGGCAATTGCTCCGCCTCCACATCATTTTCCTCCTCATACATGTCGACACACACGTACCGACACACAGCACACACACCGGGAATGCTCTGATAGAGGACAGGACCCCACAAGCCCTTTGGAGAGACAGAGGGAGAGTCTGCCAGCACACACCCAGCGCTATATATATATATACAGGGATAACCTTATATAAGTGTTATTCCCTTATAGCTGCTGTTTATATAGTTTTTAGCTGCCAATAGTGCCCCCCCTTCTCTTTTTTACCCTGATTCAGTAGCAAGTCTGCAGGGGAGAGTCAGGGAGCCGTCCTTCCAGCGGAGCTGTGAGGGAAAATGGCGCTTGTGTGCTGAGGAGATAGGCTCCGCCCCTTCACGACGTCCTTATCTCCCGCTTTTTCTGTAAAAAATGGCAGGGGTTAAAATACATCCATATAGCCCAAGAGCTATATGTGATGTATTCTTTAGCCAACCTAAGGTATTTCTGTTATATTGCGTCTCAGGGCGCTCCCCCCCAGCGCCCTGCACCCTCAGTGACCGGAGTGTGAAGTGTGCTGAGAGCAATGGCGCACAGCTGCGGTGCTGTGCGCTACCTTAGTCTGAAGACAGGATCGTCTTCTGCCGCCGATTTCACCGGACCTCTTCGCTCTTCTGGCTCTGTAAGGGGGCCGGCGGCGCGGCTCCGGGACCCATCCAGGCTGAACCTGTGATCGTCCCTCTGGAGCTAATGTCCAGTAGCCTAAGAAACCCGATCCACTCTGCACGCAGGTGAGTCCGTTTCTTCTCCCCTTAGTCCCACGATGCAGTGAGCCTGTTGCCAGCAGGACTCGCTGAAAATAAAAAACCTAAAATATACTTTTATTCTAAGCAGCTCAGGAGAGCCACCTAGCCTGCACCCTTCTCGTTCGGGCACAAAAATCTAACTGAGGCTTGGAGGAGGGTCATAGGGGGAGGAGCCAGTGCACACCACCTGATCCTAAAGCTTTTATTCTTGTGCCCTGTCTCCTGCGGAGCCGCTATTCCCCATGGTCCTTACGGAGTCCCAGCATCCACTAGGACGTCAGAGAAATAAACTTTATGCTGTTTTTCTGAGATGGCCTGGCGCCCAATTCTTTATGCGCTGCACCGACACCTGTAGTCCACACCCACAATGTACTTGTAGTTAAAGACCTGATTCTTCAGGGGACCCTCTTGTAACTGTGCCTGAACCCATGACAAGCCGGGGCAAGGTAAGGGTGATGTACTATACACAGTGACTGCAGATTTTGCATACTAGATACCAGTAGGGTATCACACTTACAGCTGCCTGCGCCAGAGGGAGATGGTAATTGGGTTGGAGGGGGCATGTAGATACAGACAAAGTACAGTATGGGCATCCCAAGTTAGTCACGGCACAGTCTGCTAATGTACCAGTTAGAAGGGGCATGGCTTGCAAGTTGTGAACTGACGTTAATAACAGACGCTGGCCATGCCTGATTGTCTGACTGCATCTAAGACACACCCAATAATTATGCAAATGTAGTATAACTGCGGCAGCTGCCATCAAGTAGCAGGATCACAGCATGCTGAATGCACCATTATGAAAAAAATGGAAGCATACTTCCTATTCTGGGGTCTATTCATGAAGCAGTGAAAAGAATGGAGGAGTGAGCCTGTGGAGAAGTTGCTTCGTACAACTGTATATGCAAATTATAAATGTTACCTCAATGCTGATTGGTTGCCATGGGCAACTTCTCCACTGGCTCACTTCTCCACACTTTTCATTGCTTCATGAATAAACCCCTCTGTAATATGTTTAATAGTTTTAAATAATAGGAACTTTTTTATTTGCATCGATTTGCTGCTAACAGGCTCCAATGGCCTTTGCATACTTATTATCTACAGTTTCCATCCAGTTGCTGTAACGTGTACCAATTGTGTACTTTGGGGGTCATCCCGAGTTGATCGTAGCTGTGCTAAATTTAGCACAGCTACGATCATTCACACTGACATGCGGGGGGACGCCCAGCACAGGGCTAGTCCGCCCCACATGTCAGTGCCAGCCTTCCTTGCAGAAGTGCAAAGGCATCGCACAGCGGTGATGCCTTTGCACTTCAAGAGTAGCTCCCGACCAGCGCAGCTTTAGCGTGCTGGCAGGGAGCTACTCGTCACTTCACGGGCCGCAGCGCCTGCGTGTGACGTCACGCAGCCGCCGCGGCCCGCCCCCCAACGTTCCAGCCACGCCTGCGTTGGCCGGACCACGCCCCCCAAATGGCGGCTTTACGCGGCCGTCCAGCTCCCTCCTGCCCAGCGACCGCCTCTGCCTCAGAGGCGATCGCTAGGCAAAGATGGCTGGCATACGCAGGCGCACTGCGGTGCTGGCGCATGCACTGTTCCGACCCAATTGCTGCGCTGCGACAAACTGCAGTGAGCGATCGGGTCGGAATGACCCCCTATGTGTAGGGCATCTGCCAGAAGCGTCACATGACCAGTCCTGCCCTTGTGCTATTTCTGTGGATTCACAATTACAAGATAAGCTGAAGGCTGCATAAGTCTGAAGCCATATAAGAGCCCAATTTTTTGTGATTGGTTGTTGGTGACTAAGCAGTTGCTAGGCAGATCAGTGTGTTCTTGGGTATTTTCCTATAGGATTATAGGGCTGTCCATCAAGGGTGTAGGGGTTGGTCTTGTAATAATATATAAGCCATGGTCATGTGACTCAGACTTCCTCTTGCCATTTTGGAATGGCCCAGGAAGGCTGAGTACAGATTGCACTTGTTTTCTGGTTTTATTGTGTTAAGTAATTCCTTGTGGTGTCTCCTTGTGGCCCGGTTTTGCCCCCCCCCCTCCCTTTCTCTCCCTACGTGTCTTTATGCATTTCAATAGGGTCCTTGTGTCCCTGTCCCCTGCGCTCCTCTGCCCGCATGCCTGCTTGTCCTCTCTCTCCCCCCCCCCCTTCGTTTGGCTGCAGCCGCGGGCTTCCGGCGCGGTCGTCCCCGGAGCGGGGCCTCCCCTGTCCCCGTCCCGGCATCCGACCGTACGCGGCGGAGTCGTGCCGCTTCGGCCCCCGCTTCTCCCCCTGCTGCTTCGGTGTGCGGGGTGGTGTGGCGCCCCTACAGCGGCGGGCTCTAGCGTCGTGCGGCCGCGGTCGCAGACGTCACCCCCGGCGTCTGTTTGGCGCCTGGCGGCTCTCCTCCGGCTCGTGCACCCTGCGTTCGTCCCCTGCTCCCTCCCCGTTTCCGGCCTGTGGGCCCACGTGGTGCCCGCCGTACGGCCGGGGGTGGGCGGGCGGGGGGGGATGGGGCAGCGGCGGTTTTCAGCACGCCAGGTATGATGGCCGGGGAGGGTATGGGGCTGCGGCGGTTCCAGCACTCCATGTTTTCTGATGCACTAGGTGCAGCTGGGGCATGCCACCAGGCTGGGGATTTGGTTGCGGGGTCCCTCAGTGGGGGTGGGTGGGTTATCGGGGCCCAGGCGCCCTGGTTTTGAGGACGGGTTTGCTGTGGGGGGTGCCGTTACGCGGGTGGCCCCCTTTAGCGGGGGACGCCTGCCGCTGGGCTCACGGCGGGGGTCTCGCCCGCGTGCCCCCCCCTTCTAGCACGGGGCTGTTCTGTCCTGCGCCCCCCCTCTCCCCCGTGTCGCGGCTTGCAGGTGCCCCCGTAGTTCCGAGCTGCTGTGGTGCGGAGTAATTTCTCCATTTTACTAACTGATCCAATTTTAAAAACAGAAATTGGTGAAAAACCTTCCATCATCTTTAAACGCTCTGCTAGTCTGCAACAACAACTTGCCCCCAGTTTTTTTGTAGACAAAAGAACAACGAGTCAATCAAATACCTCTCTGAATGTCTCACAATGGTTAACTAAGACGAAGGGGTGCTTTAAATGCGGCTCCAATCAGTGTATAACTTGCAACTTCATACAGAATAAAATTAAAACCTTTTCTTCAACAGATAACATTTGCTTTAGTATCAATTCCTATATCAATTGTAATAGCGATTTTGTTATATATCTATTAACCTGTAGTTGTCAACTTATATATGTGGGGCGTACAACCCGAAAATTAAAAATCAGATTTTTGGAGCATAGGCGTAACATACTTAAGGGACATCTCTTGCATAGTGTGTCTAGACACTTTGCCGAATATCATCACAAAAATCCACAGGATATTATTCTCATGGGGATAGAAGTCATTCCATCTACCCCAAGAGGAGGTGATAGGTACAGGAAGCTCTGCCAGCGTGAAAATTTTTGGATCCATAAATTGAGGACTCTTGTCCCCAATGGTCTGAATGAGACTATAGAATTCAACCCCTAAGGTCTGAATAGTTATAAATATAGATAGGGGCCATATTGCTCCTGTCTTAAATACACGATTAATTTATAATATTTCATTTTTAATGTATTTCATTTAGCAAGGCATAAATATAAACAACAATGTTAGACTAATAATACAACACTCAATTTTATCCTATGGTCTCACCACCTCTTTTTCTTCTTAGATCATTACTCATCTTCTTTTTTGTATTTTCTAATTTTATGGACACATATATAAATATAATACAATTTAACTATGGGGAAATAATTAATCCACCATTAGGAAAATTAAGATATTAGGAGCATACAAATAAAATAAAATTAATAATAAAAATCAATTTATATTGGGGTAGGTAATTACCTGGTAATTTAGGTAAAATAAACTTTTTTGGTCTCACTACAATTTTCTGCTATTTAAAATTTATATATATTTTTTTTACTCTTATTCTCTATTTTAGAAATCATTAATATAGATCATATAAAAGCAACTGGAGGGGAATAATATAACCTACCATCGGTATATATAGGATATCTATTTAAAATTATTTTGTCATATTGTAGCTACCTATGTTACTATTATAAACATCTAAGGATACTATAGGTCCCATAATATATAACTGCAGCAATCAATTACTGTTGCATCTGTCATTCGACCTTTTCAGCTGTTTTCAGTTTTCACATCTAACTGGTATGTGGTTGTAAAACATAACATATATTCTGTCCCGTTTTCTTTTATATTTCTTTTACTGTCTAATTACTCAATTATAGTATCATTTTTATTACAAAAGGTATCAAAAAAAATATATTATTTTGAGTTTCTATATTATGGAGAGCTGACTATAAACTTTTCTTTTACTAATTATCTATGTATGATATATTATTATCACCTGATTCTAATTATTCGATCACCATAAAAGTAAAGAGACATCAAGGAGGAGATATTCCTTTGAAAAAGTCACGTGATCGTGACGAAACGCGTTAGGCTCCTCCCAATATCGCTGACTGCTGACCCATTCTTGCTGTGGCTGCACACCACGGTTCACGGATCACCCCGGCCAGCGCTTCTCATCAAGCGCCTCATCTCGCTGCTGGCGGCGGCTGCCGCATATGGACATTACAGCTGCAGAGAGAGAATCTCTACCACTCTACCTGGAAGCCTAAGCCGATACCTATGCACATCGGGTATAACAGCCTGCTGGTAGCATTTAACGGCGTGGAACGGCTCACTCCCTCTTGCACATTGGTGGGCATAATAAAGGATCTGCACCAGCCCACGGGAGACTCCAGGAATCAGTCTCTCATCCAGAGACACTTGAAAGCGTATACAAACAGTCCCGTCTGGATTAATTTGCTACAGCTGCTTTTTCTTATACAAAAAAGGGCCTCAGTGGATCGCACCGGGGACGCCCGGTTCTGACAACCCAGGAGAGGTAATTCGTTCATTTACTAAATTAAATAACTCATTGCCGGGACTCTCCATATATCTCTAAGTACATGCTGCCTCTGTACTTATAGAGAACGTGCAGCCATAATTTGTTGTGAACATTTACTTTTCAGTAACTAATGACTTGATTGTTACACACTTGTCTATTTAATTTTTCATCTCTCATGAGATTATTGATTATTTAAACATCGTCATCTGTTACATAGTATTTTAGGGTCAGCTCAGAGTATTCTTATACTTATTATCTTTTAAGATATTGTATTTACACTATATTGTTACTTATTATCTTTTAAGATATCATACTTACATCATATTGGTATTTTAAATAAAATATTTTTATTTTTTGTTCATGGATTTGTCAGCTCTCCATTTATAGGATTATTTATACATTGTTTATTAGCATCATAAGCGCAGCCAATCTTTCTTCTTTGGCCCCCGTAGTTCCGAGCTGCTGTGGTGCGGAGGGTGGCGGCGCAGTCGCCTGTAGTGGCATCTTTCCACCTGCCTGGCCCTGTCCCTTGTTTCTCCAGAGGCTGGGTTTGCCGGGGGGCGGTTCCAGCAGTTTTTACCCAGAGCTCGTCCCTGCCCCATTCCGCAGACCGTTACCACATCTACGCGCCGCGCCATCCGGGTCTGCGGGCTCCTACCCCTGCAAATTCTCACCCTATTGGCTCAGTTTTTACCCCCGTGGGTCAGCCCACGTGGTCGGTCACCTGCCCTCGGGGCGACCCCCCTTCCTTCCCCCCTCCCGACTGTGCCTCCTGTTTCGTCATCAAAGCGCGGGCGCTTCCGGCGCTTGTTGTCCCCTCTATTTTTGTCTGCGCAGGTGTCTGCGGGTCCGGAGGAGTCGGGCGTCCGCACGAAGGAACCGGAGGCCAAGGAGGGATGCAGCGGCAGCGGAAGACGCACCGCCGAGATCGGTGGCGGCAGCTGATGGTGTTCCAGGACCTTCAGACACCGGTGAGCATGCTGTTGTTTCTCTTTATTGTTACAGTATTCCTTTAACCTCTGTAGTGTCCTCTGGCTCTCCTTGGCGCCCGCGTTGGTGGGCTAGGCTCATTGCGCGGCGTGGGACGTTAGGCGTCTCGGAATGGGACGGAGGCGACGGCTTCGGTGTCCCCCCCCCCCCCCCTGAGGTTCGCGGTGAGGGCAGGCGGGGGGGGGGGCTTTGGGTTTTTGCGGATGGTTGCACCGGGAGCGACCTGCCTAACATCCTAGCTGGGTGCAGTAGTTGTGTTAGCGTTTTAAATCCGAGGTTTACGCGCGGGTTGATTACGACGTGAAGTCCATCGGGCTCGGGGGGTAACGTCAATTTCTTGGGGTTGTATTTGGGGGTCACCCGGCAGGCCGGACCTCACAGTGGGGTCCCAGATCGCGGGACCCTCGCAGTTGGCGTTTCTGTTTCACGCTCCTTGGTAGGGGGGGGGGGTTGGTAGGGGGGGGGGGGGGTTTCGCTTATGGCAAGGGCTAGTACACCATAGGTCCACTCCCGTGTTCGGCACTCCTGCAAATTTGCTAGGCCTGTCTCCCGTCCAGTGACGGTGCCCCGGCCGCGAGCGGGTGTTGTAAGTCCGCGCACGCTTTCCCGCTTCAGGTCCGGCGGAGGGTGGTCGCCGAATCGGCTTGGGGCTCGTGTGGGCCCTATGCCGTTTTTTCCCCTCTTCCCGGCTTGTGCTTCTTCCCTGTGGGGTTGTTGCCAGGGACCCCGGGCTAGTGCCGCCTTAGCCTACATTTATCGTATCTTCAGGGGTTTTTCTTTTCATGCTCCATTTCCTAGACCGCGTGCGGGGTGAGTATTAGTCTTTTAGGGACTCTGCGTTTTGGTACGTGAATATGGGCCGGGTACCTCCCCTTTTGGTTAACTTATACGTGGGTCTTGTATGTGCCGCTTCCCCTGCGTCCCTATCACCTCCAATTTTTCGGGCCTCGATTAGGGGCCTGGTTTCTCTGCTGACAGGTTGGTATCCCTGAGTTTTTTCGGTCTCATGTGTTTTTTCTGAGATATTCTGCACTTCATTGCGCTGGCGCGACGGTCCGGATCCGGACCCTTCGGTGTTTCTCGCTACAGGAACTGGTTTCTCTTTAGGGGTCTGGGAGGCAATTTGGTTTGCAGCCATCCTTCGGTAGGGGGCCAGGTTTTTTGTCAGGGTCCTGGGGGATCCTGTTGCCCCGGTACGCGGCTGCGGCCCTACCGGTTGCCTGAGGTTCAGGGGTTGGCGCTGGGCACAATTGCGGGTTGCTGTCGCCTCCTCACTGACAAGGTACCGACACAGTTGGTGTTTTATTATCGACGGCTAGGGTTAACGTGAAGTCGGTTTAAGCGGGTGCAGTTGTTAGCTCCTCCCCTTTGGCGAGCAGGTTTATCCCCATGGGTGGCATAGTTTTCAAGAATCCTAAGGGCCCCTGCGGGGTCGACCAGGTAGCGTACCGCGGTTTCCCTTCCCGCGGGATCAGAGATGTTTGGGTGGATTTGGTCTTCATTCCTATAGTTTTTACGGGGAGGTTGTTGTGGCCTCCTCCCCCTTGTTCCCTACGGTCCCCCCAGGCTTTGCGGCTGTTGCGACAGCTGCGTGGCTGCTGGCGGTGCAGTTTTACCATCCCGCTCCGGAGTCGGAATGGGTTGGCGGATGCTTTGTCTCTTTGCAATTTGATGAGTGCCGCGAGTGGGTTCCGGGGTGGCGTCATAAGGTTTTCTCATGCCTGTCTTTTGGCGGGTGGATTGTCCAGGCGGGTTGGCTACTCGGACGGGTCATGCGTTGGCTCCTTCCTCGTTTGGGGCGTCTGCTGCGTCCCGGTGTTTTTTCAGTAGGTTGGGTACAGCGGGTGTGTCCCTGGTAGACGGTTGGCTGGTTTTCCTGTTCGAGCGTTATTTGGGAGGGAGGTCCTAGGCGGCCATGTATTCTGCCTTTGCGGGCTTTGCCTTCCGTTCTAGACTGCGCGGGCTGGTGGACCCCGCCTGGTCTTTCGTTAGCACTTTAGGGTGGGGGCTAGGGTGCGCCCCCGCGCCTGCGGATACACGTAGGCCTGCTACGTGGCAAATTTTGGCGGAGTTGCTTGGTGTGCTGCCTCCTGTCGCCAAGTTGGTGTGGGAGGTGGCCCCGGTTTACATTAGCCTTTGCTTTGGCTTTCTTCTGGTTTTTGCGGGTGAGCGAAGGGTAGCGAGCAGCAGGCAGTTCGGGATGCCGGGACCTTTATCTGTAACGCGGGTTGCAGGGTGGTCGGTTGCTCTGCAGGATGGTGTGATCCAAATCGGATCAAGCAGCTGGGGGTCGCTGGGTGTCCTTGGAGGCCCAGGAGGTGGTGGGTGTCTGCCCGCTGTGCCTGGCGCATGAGTATAGATGGGCCTCCGGGGGGGGGGGGAGGGGGCGACCAGTTGCTGATACAGGCGCTCGCTGGTTCTCTCACTAAGGTACAGTGTTGCTGCTGTGTTTGGGTTCGGTACCCATGGGGCTGCTGGCCATGCGGCAGCCACAGGGTCCGCCACGGTGGCTGTTCAGGTGCTGGCCCATTGGCGGTATACTTCTTGGGTCCTATTCCTTACGGATGGGGGAGGCTGCAATTTGGCAGCCACAGGGCCTCCACAGCAGCTATTCAGGAGTTGGGCCATTGGGGGGTATACTTCTTAGGTCCTATTCCTTGCGGTTTGGGGTGGCTACCATGCGGCAGCCACAGGGTCCTCCTCGGCTGCTGTTCAGGAGCTGGCCCGTTGGTGGTATACTTCTTAGGGCCTATTCCTTGCGGATTGGGGTGGCTACCTTGCGGCAGCCACAGGGTCCTCCTCGGCAGCTGTTGAGGAGCAGGGCTGTTGGGGGTGTGCTTCTTATAGGTCCTATCCCCGGCGGACTGGGGAGGCTGACCATGCGGCAGCCACAGGGTTCTCCACGGCAGCGGTTTCAGGAGCAGGGTCACTGGGGGGATGCTTGTTGCAGGTCCTGTTTCCTGGCCGATTGGGGAGGCTACCATGCGGCGGCCGCGGGGTCCCCCTCGGCAGCGGTTCCAGTGCTGGGACGTTGGAGGTATACTTTTTAGGTCCTGTTCCTTGCGGATGGGGGAGTCTGCCAGGCGGCAACCACAGGGTCCTCCCCGGCGGTTGTTCAGGTGCAGGGGCGTTGGAGGTTTACTCCTTATAGGTCCTATTCCTTGTGGATTGGGGTGTCTGCTGTGCGGAAGTCACAGGGTCCCCCGCGGCAGCGGTCCAGGAGCTGGGGCGTTGGGGGTGTACTTCTTAGGCCTATTCCTTGCGGATGGGGGTGGCTACCATGCGGCAGCCACAGGGTCCACCGCGGCAGCTATTCAGGAGGTGGTCCGCTGGAGGTATATTTGTTTTTTCGATCCATTCCTTGTGGAGGGGGGGGTGGCTGCCGTGTGGCAGACATAGGGTCCCCCTCGGCAGCTATTCAAGGGGTGGTTCATTGGAGATATACTTCTTAGGTCCTATTCCATACGGATGGGGGTGGCTACCATGCGGAAGCCACAGGTTCCTCCATGGCGGCTATGCAGGAGGTGGGCCGTTGGAGGTATACTTTTTGGGTCCTATTCCTTGCGGATGGGGGTGGCTACCGTGCGGCAGCCACAGGGTCCTCCACGGCAGCTATTCAGGAGGTGCTCCGTGGAGGGATGCTTACTATAAGCCTTCTGCATATGGATGATGTTTAGTTGCGCCTGTTGCGCTAACCCAAAAACTTGTTTACCCGTCGGTTTTTGAACAGGTAGCGTTCAGGAATCGAGGGTGTGAAGTGAATTTTTAAATTTTCCTCCGAGAGGGCCTAATTACAATTGGCTCATCAAAGGTCCACGGGAGGTTTTTTGAGTTTTCTCCTTCACTTGGGTTAATTCTGTTATCTGTCACTTGGTTTTCCTATGTGATGTATGTCAGTGATGATTTTAGGGTGTTTTGCTTTTGCAGCCGTCGATGGTTTGAATGGGAATGGCTGGATTGGCAACTCTTACATTTTGGGCGGCAGGGCATTACTTGGCGCATAGGACAGCTGATGTTTTGGGTTATGGCTTTTAGGTGGTCAGGCATCCTCTGCTGGTACTGCGTCAGCCGCAGTTTCGACAAGTGGGGAAGGCGTTTCGTCTTCTCCGGCTGGAGTTTTGCAGGTTTTGTCTTACCTGGGGTTTTGGTCCTTTTAGTTAGCTTTCTCCTTTTCCTGGTTTTTATTGGTTTGGATGGCGGGGCGGTTTGTTAAACCTTTGTGGCGGGAAGTCGCTACCAACCAGCGGTCAGAAGGGCATAAGTGGTCATTGTGAGGCACACTCTTTAGAAGGACGGCAGGTGTGTCCTTACCTTGCGGTTGGACATTTAGACGTTCCCCTGTGGGAACCGAACGTTTGCCAGAGAAAAGAGTGGTGAGGCCTGCACAATGCGGGTTATGCAGGGAGGAGGCGGGGTTTGGGTACTCCCCTCCTTGGTGGTTGGATTTCATCCAACGGACTGGAGCTGGTGTCTGGTAGTGACTGGTCCTTTGCCATCCTCCAATATAAAATCAATTCAATTACAATTATAGTTTAAAGAACAGGTCAGCGATCAATAAATATTGTCTGGCCTTTAACTACAGCTAACGTGTCCGTGTCGTTATTTTAGTGTGTCGTTATTTTAGTGATAAGCTAGCTTAAAGAAGTGTTTATGTCAATCGCAATAAAATTATGGGCGCCTTAGATAAGCTGAAGGCTGCATAAGCCTGAAGCCATATAAGAGCCCAATTTCTTGTGATTGGTTGTTGGTGACTAAGCAGTTGCTAGGCAGATCAGTGTGTTCTTGGGTATTTTCCTATAGGATTATAGGGCTGTCCATCAAGGGTGTAGGGGTTGGTCTTGGAATAATATATAAGCCATGGTCATGTGACTCAGACTTCCTCTTGCCATTTTGGAATGCCCTCCCGCCCGCCCTGACCATAATTTTATTTTATTTTTATTTTTTCCTACATCTTGTCTTTCTCGGTGGGCTCTTGACAGCCAGATTGGCGGGAAGTCACTACCAACCAGTGGTCAGATGGGCATAAGTGGTCATTGTGGGGCACCCTCTTTAGAAGGACGGCAGGTGTGTCCTTACCTTGCGGTTGGACATTTAGACGTTCCCCTGCGGGAACCAAACATTTGCCAGAGAAAAGAGTGGTGAGTCCTGCACAATGCGGGTTATGCAGGGAGGAGGCGGGGTTTGGGTACTCCCCTCCTAGGTGGTTGGATTTCATCCAACGGACTGGAGCTGGTGTCTGGTAGCGACTGGTCCTTTGCCATCCTCCAATATAAAATCAATTCAATTACAATTATAGTTTAAAGAACAGGTCAGCGATCAATAAATATCGTCTGACCTTTAACTGCAGCTAACGTGTCCGTGTCGTTATTTTAGTGATAAGCTAGCTTAAAGAAGTGTGTATGTCAATCGCAATAAAATTATGGGCGCCTTATAACGTCCTCCAACTTCTGCCATGGAACAGCACAGTCCTCAGACCAACATAGACGGCTCCAGGGATAATTTGGGTATTTATCCAGCACGTAGAAATAGAACAGCAGTAGTAATAAATTAGTAATGACTGTACTTAAGTCAGTAATGATTAAACAAAGGTTGTAAAAATTTAATTTGTCTGCATTTGCTGAGCCAACCCAACACGCACGTCCCCTGGGTATATCACTTACACATTATTCACAAATGCCAAAATGACATTAAGAGACCAGTCAGTCTCCAGATGTGGGTCACAAAGCACTCGCCCTCCAACCACACACCTGCCCAGAGCTTTAGCGTTATTCCAGGTAACCCTGTTTTGGAAAAGGCATGCATATATTTTCCAAATCAAAATGTGATTCATACACCTGTCATGTGGCCAACATTGTTTCTGTACTGTATACACAAGAAGCTCTTTGCAAATTGTATAGACAAAGCCTGTAAAATCCATGTTTTTTTTTGTATGTACTATTTATTTTTGTACAGTATGCTTATTGCTGCTGTTGAAAGGTACACATTGAGGCTGGGCATGAAGTACCTTGTTAGAGGTGAAAGGTAGAGTTCAGGAGTTGCAGGAGTGGATCAAGAGAGGGGAGGGCCTGTGTGCAGGCTCCATATGGGGTCCTCTCTCTCGCCGGTGGATTCCCCAGTAGATTATAGCACCATGTTAGAGCAGGATATGGTCGTTAGGTCGACACAGCTTTGGTCGACAGTCATTAGGTCGACCACTGAAGGTCGACATGTATTATGTCGAACGTGGACATTAGGTCGACATGTACTATGTCGACAGGTCAAAAGGTCGATATGATATTTTCACTTTTATTTTTTTGTATTTATTTATACTTAACGATCCACATGGACTATGACTGGAACGGTAACCTTGCCCGAAGCATGACGAGCGAAGTGAGCCATGCGAGGGGACACGGTGCACTAATTGGGGTTCGCCGTCACTTTCCGAAGAAAACGACAAAAACAAAAAATCCATGTCGACCTTTTGACCTGTCGACATAATGACCATGTCGAACTATTGTCCCTGTCGACAGAATGCATGTCGACCTTCCATGGTCGACTGAATTACTGTCGACCTAAGTTGTGTCTATCCAACGACCCATACCCGTTAGAGCAGGGGTGGGGAACCTCCGGCCTGCGGGTCGTATAAGGCCCGCAAAGCCGCTTGGTCCGGCCCACCCGCTCCTCTCAGTGAGACACGCCACCGCACAGTCCGGCGGCAGCGTGTCTCAGCTGTCACCACACGGAGGAGAGCGCGGCTATTGTCGGGCGGCGGCGGCGTGTAGGACTTGAAACCACCCGCCGGTTCGTGAGCCAATCAGAGCTCGCGGACCGGAAGCCAATCAGGAGCCGCGGCTGCCGGTCCGCGAGCTCTGATTGGCTCTCGAACCGGCGGCTGGTTTCAAGTCTTACACGCCGCCGCCCAACATAGCCGCGCTCTCCTCCGTGTACCCGCCGAAAGGAGCGGTAAGCGGGACGGGGGGGCGGCATCTGTATACCTGGCACTGTGGGGGTCATCTGTATACCTGGCACTGTGGGGGCATCTGTATACTTGGCACTGTGGGGGCATCTGTATACCTGGCACTGTGGGGGCATCTGTATACCTGGCACTGTGAGGGGCATTTGTATACCTGGCATTGTGGGGCCATCTGGCACTGTGGGGGCATCTGTATACCTGGCACTGTGGGGGGCATCTGTATACCTGGCACTGTGGGGGCATCTGTATACCTGGCACTGTGAGGGGCATTTGTATACCTGGCATTGTGGGGCCATCTGGCACTGTGGGGGCATCTGTATACCTGGCACTGTGGGGGCATCTGTATACCTGGCGCTGTGGGGGCATCTGTATACCTGGCACTGTGAGGGGCATTTGTATACCTGGCACTGTGGGTGCAATTGTGGATCTGGCACTGCACTATTGGGGGCATATGTGTATCACGTCCCATTTTAACTGGCCACACGGGGGGCAGACTTGTATGGCCCCCGAAGGATTTTATAAATATCCAAATGGCCCTCGGTAGAAAAAAGGTTCCCCACCCCTGCGTTAGAGCTTACTGCACATGCACAAATCTCTGGGAAAATAGCCCATGTTTCCGGTGATATCTGCAGCGCAGATCTCCAATAATATGGCACTTGCATCATGTTCCTTTCCCAGTGATATCTGTGGTGACGATGGATGGGTAAGTGTTGTGAATGGGTGCAGGGTGGGTGGTGGGGGCTCCCCTGGACCAATGGGCTCGTGTGCACCGTACACGCATTATAGATTTTCCCATGTCCTATTGAAATGTGCTGTCATCAAGGCTTTTAGCACTACCCAGCCGCACTCTGGCTTGCGTCCGCCGCAGACTCTGGCGCTGTCCGCCGTCAGAGTGGGCATCCAGCATCCCACGCAGCCACTTGCTGCATTCACTCAGCCGGCGGCCATAGTGTTCCTCTGTGACCACTCCAGTGTTCCTGCAGGTGATCTCCATGGACGGCGCCATGACAGTTCCTGGTCAGCTGATCATAGTAACATAGTATCTAAGGTTGAAAAAAGACAATTGTCCATCGAGTTCAACCTATTTGTGGTCTCCTATGCACGATTATTTTGTATAAAATTTTGACTAAAGTTGATGACTGCCGTTACGTTTTACCCCTCTTTTCTATAATAACCATAGTGCGTGACTATGCCCCGTAACCCTGGATATCCTTATCCATTAGGACTTTATCTCACCCATTCTTAAAGGTGTTGACTGAGTCGGCCATTACAACTCCCTCAGGCAGGGAATTCCAAACACGTATCGTCCTTACTGTAAAAAAGCCTTTACGCCGTATTGTGCGGAATCTCCTCTAACCTGAGCGAGTGTCCACGAGTTCTCTATGTTGATCTAACCAAAAACAGGTCCTGCGCAAGATCTGTATATTGTCCCCTTATATATTTGTAAATGTTGATCATGTCCCCTCTTAATCTCCTCTTTTCCAGTGTAAACATGCCTAGTCTTGCAAGCCTTTCCTTGTATTCCAGCGTCTCCATACCCTTAATTAGTTTGGTCGCCCGCCTTTGAACCTTTTCTAGCTCCAGGATATCCTTTTTTTTCATAAGGTGCCCAGAATTGTACACAGTATTCAAGGTGTGGCCTCACAAGTGATTTATATAACAGGAGTATAATACTCTCGTCCCTAGCATCAATTCCCCGTTTTATGCATGCTAATAATAAGATTTTAAACCTACCAGTAAATCTTTTTCTCGTAGTACGTAGAGGATGCTGGGACTCCGTAAGGACCATGGGATAGACGGGCTCCGCAGGAGACATGGGCACTTTAAGAAAGACTTTGGATCTGGGTGTGCACTGGCTCCTCCCTCTATGCCCCTCCTCCAGACCTCCGTTAGAGAAACTGTGCCCAGAGGAGACGGACAGTACGAGGAAAGGATCTTTGTTAATCCAAGGGCAAGATTCATACCAGCCACACCAATCACACCGTATAACTTGTGATATACTACCCAGTTAACAGTATGAAAACAACATAGCATCAGTCCAAGACCGATGAAAACTATAACATAACCCCTATGTAAGCAAAACTATATACAAGTCTTGCAGAAGTAGTCCGCACTTGGGACGGGCGCCCAGCATCCTCTACGGACTACGAGAAAAAGATTTACCGGTAGGTTTAAAATCTTATTTTCTCTAACGTCCTAGAGGATGCTGGGACTCCGTAAGGACCATGGGGATTATACCAAAGCTCCCAAACGGGCGGGAGAGTGCGGATGACTCTGCAGCACCGATTGAGCAAACAGGAGGTCCTCCTCAGCCAGGGTATCAAACTTATAGAACTTTGCAAAGGTGTTTGACCCCGACCAAGTAGCAGCTCGGCACAGCTGTAGTGCCGAGACCTCTCGGGCAGCCGCCCAAGATGAGCCCACCTTCCTAGTGGAATGGGCCTTAACCGATTTTGGTAACGGCAATCCTGCTGTAGAATGCGCCTGCTGAATCGTGTTACAGATCCAGCGAGCAATAGTCTGCTTTGAAGCAGGGCCGCCAACCTTGTTGGCTGCATACAGGACAAACAGTGCTTCTGTTTTTCTGATCCTAGCCGTTCTGGCCACATCAATTTTCAAAGCCCTGACCACATCAATGGACTCGGAATCCTCCAAGTCACGTGTAGCCACAGGCACGACAATAGGTTGGTTCATATGAAAGGATGAGACCACCTTAGGTAGGAATTGAGGACGGGTCCGCAATTCCGCTCTATCCATATGGAATCCAGATAGGGGCTTTTATGTGATAAAGCCGCTAATTCCGAAACTCGCCTAGCCGAAGCCAAGGCTAACAACATGACCACCTTCCAAGTGAGATATTTCAACTCCACTGTTCTAAGTGGTTCAAACCAATGTGACTTAAGGAAACTTAACACCACGTTAAGGTCCCAAGGCGCCACCGGAGGTACAAAGGGAGGCTGAATATGCAGTACTCCCTTCACAAAAGTCTGTACTTCAGGTAGAGAGGCCAATTCCTTTTGAAAGAAAATGGATAAGGCCGAAATCTGAACTTTAATGGAGCCTAATTTTAGGCCCAAATTCACTCCAGTTTGTAGGAAGTGAAGAAAACGGCCTAGATGGAATTCTTCCGTAGGAGCATTCCTGGCCCCACACCAAGAAACATATTTTCGCCATATTCGGTGATAATGTTTAGATGTCACGTCCTTCCTAGCCATTATTAGCGTAGGAATGACCTCATCTGGAATACCTTTTTCCGCTAGGATCCGGCGTTCAACCGCCATGCCGTCAAACGCAGCCGCGGTAAGTCTTGGAACAGACAGGGACCCTGTTGCAACAGGTCCTGTCTTAGAGGAAGAGGCCACGGTTCTTCTGTGAGCATTTCCTGCAGATCCGGATACCAGGCCCTTCGTGGCCAATCCGGAACAATGATTATTGTTCTCACTCCTCTTTTTCTTATTATCCTCAACACCTTGGGTATGAGAGGAAGAGGAGGGAATACATAGACCGACTGGAACACCCACGGTGTCACTAGGGCATCCACAGCTACCGCCTGAGGATCTCTTGACCTGGCGCAATACCTTTGTAGCTTTTTGTTGAGACGGGACGCCATCATGTCTATTTGGGGCAGTCCCCACCGACTTGCAATCTTTGCGAAGACTTCCTGATGAAGTCCCCACTCTCCCGGATGCAGGTCGTGTCTGCTGAGGAAGTATGCTTCCCAGTTGTCCACTCCCGGAATGAACACTGCTGACAGTGCGATTACACTGGGCGGAGAATTCTGGTGGCTTCCGCCATCGCCACTCAGCTCCTTGTGCCGCCCTGGCGGTTTACATGAGCTACTGCGGTGACGTTGTCTGACTGGATCAGATATGGTCGGTTGCGAAGTAAGGTCTCCGCTTGACGTAGGGCGTTCTATATGGCCCTTAGTTCCAGGATGTTTATGTGAAGACAAGTCTCTTGACTTGACAAAAGGCCTTGGAAATTTCTTCCCTGTGCGACTGCTCACCAACCTCGGAAGCTCACGTCCGTGGTCATCAGGATCCGATCCTGAATGCCGAACCTGCGGCCCTCTAGAAGGTGAGCACTCTGCAGCCACCACAGGAGAGATACCCTGGCCCTGGGGGACAGGGTGATCCGCTGATGCATTTGCAGATGTGACCCGGACCATTTGTCCAATAGGCCCATTGGAAAGTCCTTGCATGGAACCTGCCGAAGTGAATGGCTTCGTACGTCGCCACCATTTTTCCCAGGACTTGAGTGCAATGATGCACTGACACTTGTTTTGGCTTCAACAGGTTCTTGACTAGAGTCATGAGTTCCTGAGCTTTTTCTATCGGAAGAAAAACCCTTTTCTGGTCTGTATCCAGAATCATGCCCAAGAAGGTCAGACGAGTCGTAGGAACCAACTGTGACTTCGGGATATTGAGAATCCAGCCGTGTTTCTGTAACGCCTTCAGTGAAAGTGACACGCTGTTCAACAACTGCTCTTTTGATCTCGCCCTTATTAGGAGATCATCCAAGTATGGGATAATTGTGACTCCTTACTTGCGTAGGAGCACCATCATTTCCGCCAATTACCCTGAAATTGGTAACGACAATACTGTACCGTAATTCTCAGGTACGCCTGATGGGGTGGATAAATGGGAACATGAAGGTATGCAGCCTTTATGTCTAGATACACCATAAAATCCCCCCCCCTTCCAGGCTGGCGATGATCGCTCTGAGCGATTCCACCTTGAATTTGAACCTTTTCAAGTATAGGTTCAGAGATTTTAATTTTAAAATAGGTCTGACCGAACCGTCCGGTTTTGGGACTACAGCCAGGGTTGAGTAATATCCCCTTCCTTGCTGAAGGAGGGGAACCTTGAGCACCACCTGTTGGAGATACAATGTGTGAATTGTATTTAATATTATCTCCCTTTCTGGGGGAGAAGCCGGTAGAGCTGATAAGGAAAACCGTCGAGGAGGCACCTCTTCGAATTCCAGCTTGTAACCCTGAGAAACAATTTCTGTTGCCCAGGGATCCACCTGTGTTATGATTCCAGCACTCCTGGTCAGAGGAGATCTTATGACAAGGACCGGAGCACTGGAATGGAATGCTGGGGACGGGAGCAGGAAAGAATAATAGCCCCTGGCGCCCTAACTCTGTTGTCTCATCCGTGCTGTCAGAAATCCCTTGCGAGACTATGGTTTCTTGAGCCCTTGGCAGCCGCGTTTGAAGGGCGGATTATGTCTGCCCAACTCCGATGCCCCCCGGTCTTAATGAGAGACAAAGGGAAATCCGAGGCAGGATGATAACAAGAGGCCCTCTATCTAACAAACAGGCCAGGGGCTACGAGCTAACTAAAAAACCTAAAGTATGTGCGGAAAAACCGCCAGGGAAAAGGACAACCAAAATCCACTTGTCCAATACTCCTACCCGGCACCGCCGAATACCAGAGTGGACCTGTGGAAGCGGAACCCTCCGCAAAATGCTCCAAACACAAATTATAAAGGGTAAAGCGGCCGAGCCGCTACACACGGCAGAGCCGCGACTCACGAACACCATTGGATGTTAAACGGTGATCAGTCAGGACTCCAGGGACGAGATGATAACTCCCGAGTACAGGACTTCAGAGGACTGGAATGACCGGATACAGCAGGACTGGAAACAGACTCTCAGCAAACAAGACAGCATGCAAGAAGCTATTACCGGCGTCTGTGAGAAGCCCTGAGAGTGTATTTAATGAGGAGTCCTCCAATCAGCTGCTGACAGAGCTGATTAGAATGAATGCCGTGCAGCTGCCTTGCTGCATGGCCAGAGAACAGGTGCACTTATTAATTCCAAAAGGACCCAGCAACGGGGAACGCGGTCCGCCAGTGGCGTCCCCGTTGCTAGGGTCCGTGCGGCTCAGCGCGCCCGGCGTCTAGCGTTGCTAGGGAGCCGGCGGCTGTACGCGCACGGCGTCCCTAGTTGCTAGGCGCCGGGCCGCGCAGACGAGCGGACCCCGGCGCCTAACAGTACCCCCCCCTTGAGGAGGGGTCAAGGAACCCCTAAAGCCAGGTTTCCGAGGAAATTCCCGAAAAAATGCCCTCTTGAGCCTCGGGGCATGAAGATCCTTATCCAGGACCCAAGACCTTTCCTCCGGACCATAGCCTCTCCAGTGAACCAGAAAATAAAGCCGGCCCCGGGACAATTTGGAATCGAGAACCTTCTCCACCAAGAACTCCTGTTGTCCCTGTACATCCACCGGAGATCTACCCTGAGAGATCCTTCGAGGAAATCTACTGGAAGAAACGTATAGTTTCAACAGGGAGCAATGAAACGTATTTCCAATCCTGAGACATCTTGGTAAACGTAACCGGAAGGCAACTGGGTTGACTCTTTTAATAATAAGAAATGGCCCAATAAATTTGGGTCCCAATCTAGCCGAGGATTGTCGAAGCCTGATGTTACGAGTCGACAACCATACCCTATCTCCCACCTTAAAAGTGCAAGGACATCGGAGCCTGTCAGAAAAATTTTTCTCTCGAAAGGCCGCTTTTCTGAGAGCAAGGTGCACTTTTTTCCAAATGGCTCTGAGATGGGAGGTTAAGGTTAGCGAGGAGACTGAGGAATGATGAAAAAAAGAATTAGCTCTGGGGTGAAAACCAAAAACTGAAAAGAATGGAGACACTTTAGTGGAGGAATGACAAGAATTATTGTAAGCAAACTCCGCCAACGGAAGAAACTCGGACCAATCATTCTGGAGTTTGGCTGAATACAAACGCAAATACTGTTTCAATGATTGGATAACTCGCTCGGTTTGCCCGTTGGATTGTGGGTGGTAACCGGATGTTAACGACAATTTCATCTTTAATGAAGCACAAAAACATTTCCAGAATTGTGCGATGAATTGTGGACCCCGATCAGAAACAATATCAGTATGCAACCCATGAAGTCTGAAAACATGGTGGAGAAACAAAACTGCCAACCCTTGGGCAGATGGCAGTCGGGGAAGAGCAATGAAATGAGCCATCTTGCTAAAACGGTCCACTACCACCCATATGACTCGGAATCCGGCTGAAAGGGGAAGGTCAACCACAAAATCCATGGAAATATGAGACCATGGCCTGAGAGGGACATTTAAGGGCATAAGTTGCCCGATAGGCAAGGAACGGGGAACCTTATGCTGTGCACAGACCTGACATGAATAAACAAACTCCTTAACGTCTTTAGAAAGACCAGGCCACCATACTGAGCGAGAGACTAACTCCAAAGTCTTAGAGATTCCCGGATGCCCGGAAACTTTGTTATCATGGAATTCCGTTAAAACAGTAGCTCTCAAAAACTCAGGGACGTAAAGACGACCAGCAGGAGTATTTCCAGGAGCTTGGTGTTGAAGCTGTTTTAACTGGGTAAATAAATCTTGTGTGAGGTCTGCCCAGATGACAGAGGATGGAAGTATGGGAGTAACAGGACTGTTATTGTGAACCGGAAGAAAGCTGCGTGACAGGGCATCAGCCTTTGTATTCTTGGAACCAGGTCTGAAAGTGATTATAAATTTGAAACGAGTAAAAAATAAAGCCCAACGTGCCTGCCGGGCATTAAGCCGTTTAGCCGATTCGATGTATTGCAGGTTTTTATGGTCAGTCAATACTGAAATAGTATGTTTTGCTCCCTCCGGCCAATGCCTCCACTCCTCGAAAGCCCACTTTACCGCCAGTAACTCCCGATTACCAACGTCATAGTTGGATTCAGCGGAGGAGAATTTCCTGGACATAAAGGCACAAGGATGTAATTCCAGAGACTCCGGATCCTTTTGAGAAAGGACAGCCCCCACTCCAATCTCCGAGGCATCAACCTCCACAACAAAGGGCAATTCTGGATTGGGATGTCTGAGGACTGGAGCCGAGACAAAGGCTTGTTTCAAGGCCCGGAAGGACAACTCAGCTTCACGCGACCAGTTGGTAGGATCCGCTCCTTTCTTTGTCCGAGCTACAATGGGAGCAACCAGGTCAGAAAAAGAATGAATGAACCTCCTATAATAATTCGCAAACCCTAAAAAGCGCTGAATTGCTTTTAAATTGGTGGGTTGCGCCCAACTAAGGATGGCCTGGAGCTTCTTTGGTTCCATGGAAAATCCCCGAGGGGAAATAATGTACCCTAAAAAAGATACTTCCGTGATATGAAACTCACACTTCTCCAGCTTGGCATATAAATGATTCTCACGTAACTTTTGAAGAACCAGACGCACCTGGGTAACATGTTGTTCCATTGATTCAGAATAAATCAGGATGTCGTCTAAGTAAACGACCACGAATTTCCCTAGGAAGTCACGGAGCACATCGTTAATGAGGTCTTGAAAAACTGCTGGAGCATTAGACAAGCCGAACGGCATCACCAGGTACTCGTAGTGACCCGACTGAGTACTGAAGGCCGTCTTCCACTCATCTCCAGATTTAATTCGGATGAGGTTGTACGCTCCTCTAAGGTCAATTTTAGAAAAAATCACAGCCGAACGTAACTGATCAAAGAGTACAGAAATCAGCGGCAAAGGATAAGTGTTTTTAACTGAGATCTTATTCAGGGCTCTAAAGTCAATGCAAGGTCTAAGCGAGCCATCCTTTTTCTCCACAAAGAAGAAGCCTGCACTTAAAGGAGATTTTGATGGTCTAATAAATCCTTTCTCTAGGCTCTCCTTAACATAATCATTCATAGCCGCAGTTTCTGGCCCGGATAATGCATATAGTCTTCCCTTTGGCAAAGCGGCACCAGGAATTAGCTCAATAGCACAATCATAAGGCCGATGGGGAGGCAGAATGTCCGCATTGCCTTTGGAAAAGACATCAGCAAACTCCTGGTATTCCACAGGAATGAGTTCTGGAATGACAGCTGCTACTCTGACTGGAAACGTAATACATATCTCAGCACAAAAAGTTCCCCACTGTGAAATCTCCCCTGCCGCCAATCAATGGTGGGATTATGAAAGGCCAGCCAAGGGTGACCCAGAACAACTGGAACTGCTGGGCAATGAGTAAGAAAGAACTCGATTTTTTCAGAATGTAGAGCTCCTACTGGAAGTAATACAGGGGGTGTACGGAGAGAAATAACCCCATTGGACAGTGGACTCCCATCTAAGCCATGCATGGTGACACACCTACCCAAAGGTAACTGAGGAATGCCTAAGGCCTTAGCCCAAGTTAAATCCATAAAGTTTCCTGCAGCTCCACTGTCAACAAAAGCCGACACCGAAGAACTGAGGCTGCCAAAGGAAACTTTAACTGGGACTAAAAGGGAGTTATTCGGGGAGATAAGCTGCAGACCTAGGTGAACCCCCTCACAATTCACCTGGTCAAAGCGTTTCCCGACTTGTTCGGACAATTACGAGCAAAATGTCCCTTACCCCCACAGTACAGACAAAGACCAGAATTTTGCCTTCTGGCTCTTTCTTCAGGAAACAGCCGGGAGAGACCCATCTGCATGGGCTCCTCTACGTCTTCAGGAATGGAATATACACACGGACTTGACCTTACAGGTGCTCCTTTTTCAGCCCTCCGCTCTCTGAGACGACGATCAATCTTAATAGAAAGCTCCATGAACTTATCGAGAGTCTCAGGAGCGGGGTATTGAAGGAGACTGTCTTTTATAGACTCTGATAAGCCGAGGCGAAACTGACTGCGCAGGGCTGGGTCATTCCAGCCACAGTCGTTCGACCAACGGCGAAACTCCGTACAATAAATCTCCGCAGGATTCCTACCCTGTCTGAGAGCACGCAACTGACTTTCAGCAGACGCCTCTCTATCAGGGTCATCATACAAGAGCCCTAAAGACCCAAAAAAAGCATCAACTGACAACAATGCCGGATCCTCTGCTTTTAAACCAAATGCCCAGGTCTGAGGATCCCCCTGGAGCAAAGAAATAATAATCCCGACCCGCTGAGATTCAGTACCCGAGGAAGTCGGTCTTAAACGAAAATAAAGTTTACAGGATTCTTTAAAATTAAAAAACTCTTTCCTATCACCAGAAAAACGGTCAGGCAAATGCATCTTTGGTTCAGGGACTACCCTCGGGGAAGCTCGCAAAAGATCTTCCTGCGACTTCACCCGAAGAGAAAGATCCTGAACCATCTGAGTAAGTTCTTGAATCTGGCTGACTAAGAGCTGACCAGGATTTGGCCCTAAACCTGTTGGATTCATGAGGCCGATAAATTCTCACAAAACTGAATGAGAAAAAAATTAAACCCCGTTTAATTTTTAAGTTTTGGTCGGGCCGGTAATAATGTTATGATTCCAGCACTCCTGGTCAGAGGAGATCTTATGACAAGGACCGGAGCACTGGAATGGAATGCTGGGGACGGGAGCAGGAAAGAATAATAGCCCCTGGCGCCCTAACTCTGTTGTCTCATCCGTGCTGTCAGAAATCCCTTGCGAGACTATGGTTTCTTGAGCCCTTGGCAGCCGCGTTTGAAGGGCGGATTATGTCTGCCCAACTCCGATGCCCCCCGGTCTTAATGAGAGACAAAGGGAAATCCCAGGCAGGATGATAACAAGAGGCCCTCTATCTAACAAACAGGCCAGGGGCTACGAGCTAACTAAAAAACCTAAAGTATGTGCGGAAAAACCGCCAGGGAAAAGGACAACCAAAATCCACTTGTCCAATACTCCTACCCGGCACCGCCGAATACCAGAGTGGACCTGTGGAAGCGGAACCCTCCGCAAAATGCTCCAAACACAAATTATAAAGGGTGAAGCGGCCGAGCCGCTACACACGGCAGAGCCGCGACTCACGAACACCACTGGATGTTAAACGGTGATCAGTCAGGACTCCAGGGACGAGATGATAACTCCCGAGTACAGGACTTCAGAGGACTGGAATGACCGGATACAGCAGGACTGGAAACAGACTCTCAGCAAACAAGACAGCATGCAAGAAGCTATTACCGGCGTCTGTGAGAAGCCCTGAGAGTGTATTTAATGAGGAGTCCTCCAATCAGCTGCTGACAGAGCTGATTAGAATGAATGCCGTGCAGCTGCCTTGCTGCACGGCCAGAGAACAGGTGCACTTATTAATTCCAAAAGGACCCAGCAACGGGGAACGCGGTCCGCCAGTGGCGTCCCCGTTGCTAGGGTCCGTGCGGCTCAGCGCGCCCGGCGTCTAGCGTTGCTAGGGAGCCGGCGGCTGTACGCGCATGGCGTCCCTAGTTGCTAGGCGCCGGGCCGCGCAGACGAGCGGACCCCGGCGCCTAACAACCTGTGAGTGAACTCAGATGTGGCTGAAGAGTCGAAGACGTGCTCCCACTGGGGCGGACTCCCTTAGCGGAGCCCCAGCGTCATGCGGTGGATTTAGTAGAGGCCGGGGAGGATTTCTGTTCCTGGGAACTAGCTGTGCCTCTGGTAAGAAAGGAAGCTCCTCGTACTTTCTTGTTTTTCTGCGACCGAAAGGACTGCATTTGATAATGTCATGCTTTCTTAGGCTGTGAGGGAATATAAGGCAAAAGATCAGATTTACCAGCTATAGCTGTGGAAACCAGGTCCGAGAGCCCTTCTCCACCCAATTCCTCACCCTTGTAAGGTAAAACCGCCATATGCCTCTTTTAGTCGGCATCACCTGTCCATTACATGTTTCACAGGACACGTCTAGCAGAAATCGACATAGCGTTGACTCTAGAACCCAGTAGCCCAATGTCTCTTTGAGCATGTCTTTTATATATACGACAGCATCTTTTATATATCCTAGGGTCAATAGCATGGCATCCTTATCTAGGGTTTCAATCTCCGCTGATAAGGTATCTGTCCACGCTGCTACAGCGCTATAAACCCCTGCCGACACAATCACTGGTCTGAGTAGTGTACCAGAATGTGTGTAAATGGTCAAAGTACTTTTCTGCATGCTATCTGCAGGATCCCTGAGGGTAGCTGTATCTTGGTATGTCAGCGCTACCTTATGGGTAAACGTGTCAACGCCTTGTCCACCTTAGGGGAGGATTCCCATCGTATCCTGGCCCTAGCAGGGAAAGGATACGCCATGAGAATTCTTTTGGGAAACTGCAGTTTCTTGTCTGGAGATTCCCGCTCTTTTCCACACAATTCATTTGGTTCATGAGAGGGGGGAAATGTTATCTCAGCTTTCTTCCCCTTAAACATGTGTACCCTCGTGTCATTGACAGATGGGTCATCAGTGATATGCAAAACATCTTTTATTACAATAATCATATATTGAATACTTTTATGCCAGTTTTGGCTGTAACTTTGCATCATCGTAGTCGACACTGAAGTCAGACTCCGTGTCGGTATCAGTCTCTATTATTTTGGATAGTGGGCGTTTTGAGACTCTGAAGGTCCATGCGACATAGGGACAGACATGGGTAGATTCCCTGCCTGTTCTCTAATCTTTTGTGCAATAAATTTACCTCAGCACTTAATTCCACATATCCAGTCAGGTGTCGGCGTTGTCGACGGAGACACCACACACACACACACATTTGCTCCATCTCCTCCTTAGAAGAGCATTTTACCTCAGACATGTCGAGACACACGTACCGACACCCCACACACTCAGGGAATCCTCTTATCTGAAGACAGTTCCCCCATAAGGCCCTTTGGAGAGACAGAGAGAGAGTATGCCAGCACACACCCAGCGCTAATACCCCAGGAAAAACACACAATGTGTTTACCCAGTAGCGCTGTAATGCTATTATTTGCTGCCAATTATGTGCTCCCCCTCTTCTCTGAAACCCCCTTCACCGTGGATAAGCAGGGGAGAGTCCGGGAGCTTCCTCTCAGCTGTGCTGTGGAGAAAATGGCGCTGGTGAGTGCTGAGGGAGAAGCCCCGCCTCCTCGGCGGCGGGCTTCTGTCCAGCTTAAATATAATAAAAACTGGCGGGGGCTCTTTATATATACAGTACCTAGCTGTATATATATCTCTTTTGCCAGAAATTAGGTTTATATTGCTGCCCAGGGCGCCCCCCCAGCGCCCTGCACCCTTACAGTGACTGCCGTGTGTGAGGTGTGTGGGAGCAATGGCGCACAGCTGCACTGCTGTGCGTTACCTCAGTGAAGATCATGAAGTCTTCTGCCGCCTCTGAAGTCTTCTTTTTCTTCTCATACTCACCCGGCTTCTATGTTCCGGCTATGTGAGGAGGACGGTGGCGCGGCTCCGGGACGAATTCCAGGGTGACACCTGTGTTCTGACTCCCTCTGGAGCTAATGGTGCCCAGTAGCCTTAGAAGCAGAGCCTTGAAACTCACAGAAGTAGGTCTGCTTCTCTCCCCTCGATGCAGGGAGTCTGTTGCCAGCAGGCTCCCTAAAAATAAAAAACCTAACAAATATACTTTCTGTCAGGAAGCTCAGGAGAGCTCCCTGAAGTGCACCCATCTCCTCTGGGCACAGTATCAAACTGAGGTCTGGAGGAGGGGCATAGGAGGGAGGAGCCAGTGCACACCCAGATCCAAAGTCTTTCTTAAAGTGCCTATGTCTCCTGCACAGCCCGTCTATCCCATGGTCCTTACGGAGTCCCAGCATCCTCTAGGACGTTAGAGAAATCTTATTAGCCTTATTTGCTGCAGTCCTACTTTGGGTACTACTTAGTCTGCTATCTATGAGGACACCTAAGTCCTTTTCCAGTACAGAATCCCCTAATTTTACCCCATTTAGTAGGTAGGTGTTATTTTTGTTCTTGTTACCACAGTGAATTACCTTACACTTGTCTGTATTGAAGCGCATTCTCCATTTCGCTGCCAAGCTTCTAATTTAACTAAGTCGTTCTGAAGCGACTCAGCATCCCCCTCCGCATTTATAACTTTACACAATTTGGTATCATCTGCAAAAATTGACACCATGCTCTGTAGACCTTCTGTTAGGTCGTTAATGAAAATATTGAACAATAGCGGTCCTTATACTGAGCCTTGCGGCATACCACTTAGCACTTCAGTCCAATTTGAAAAAGATCCATTAACCACAACGCGCTGCTCCCTATCATCTAACCAGTTTTTGACCCAAGTGCATATTGTGCTTCCTAGCCCTGATTCTTGTAGCTTGTAGATAAGTCTCATGTGTGGTACAGTGTCGAATGCTTTGGCAAAATCTAAAAAGATTACATCCACCTCTTTACCCTGATCTAGGTTTGCGCTTACTGTTTCATAAAAGCCAAGTAAGTTGGTTTGACAGGATCTGTCCTTCATAAACCCATGTTGATTCCTTTTAATGACCTTATTGACTTCAAGGAACTTCTGAATACTATCTCTTAGAATACCTTCCAATACTTTCCCCACTATAGATGCAAGACTAACTGGTCTATAATTACCTGGTTCAGCTTTACTTCCTTTTTGAATATAG
The DNA here is from genome assembly GCF_028390025.1 of Pseudophryne corroboree. Classification (NCBI taxonomy): domain Eukaryota; kingdom Metazoa; phylum Chordata; class Amphibia; order Anura; family Myobatrachidae; genus Pseudophryne; species Pseudophryne corroboree. Next base: position 1,164,467,427 of record NC_086444.1, read on the forward strand.
GCACTACTTCCGCTATACGACAGTCTTTGGGAACCATACCTGACATTACTGAATCCTTAAAGATCAAAAATAGCGGTTTTGCAAGTTCAGAGTGAAGCTCCATTAGAACCCTTGGGTGAATACCATCAAGACCTGGTGACTTATTAATCTTTAAATGTTTTAATCGGTCACAGACTACTTCCTCACTTAAATAAGTACCTATCAGTGGGATATTCTCATTATTGAGATTATGTGTTAGTCCCTGAATTGGGTGCTCTCTAGTAAATACTGTTGAAAAAAACTAATTTAGTGTGTCCGCTATGTCATTATCATTTTTGCTTAAGACTCCCAACTTGTCTTTTAAAAGGCCTATACTCTCCTTCTTTAATCTCTTGCTATTAATGTATTTAAAGAATTTTTTGGGATTCGCTTTGCTTTCCTTTGCTACTTTAGCCGCTCTTATTTCCTTTTTGCAATTTTTGTTACATTCCTTATAGTGCTGAAATTACTCTGCTTCCCCGTCAGATTTGTATTTTTTAAATGCTCGCCTTTTCTTGCCCATAAGTTCCTTTATCTTTTTGTTAAGCCACATCGGTTTATGATTTTTATTCCTTTTTTTGCTGCTCGTAGGAATAAATTTGAGTGTATTTTTAGCTAGCCGGAATTTTAGTACCTCCCATTTCTCCGTAGTATTTTTTCCTAAAAACAAACCTTCCCATTCAATAACTCTGAAAAATACCCTCATCTTTTCAAAATTTGCTTTGCTAAAGTTTAGAGTTCTAGTTGAGCCAGTATAGGGCTGTTTATGAAAACTGATCTTGAATGTGACCATATTGTGGTCGCTGTTTCCTATGGGTTCCCCTACTACAATACCTGATACCAAATCCCCATTGTTTGTTAATACCAGGTCTAAGATTGCATTGTACCTAGTTGGTTACTCAATTAGTTGAACTAAGTAGTTATCATTAATTGTGTTTAAAAACATATTTGCCCCTAGCAGTATCACATGAATCGTTTTTCCAATTTATCTCTGGATAGTTAAAATCTCCCATCACTACTATGTCTCCTACTCCTGCTGCTCTTTCAATTTGCTTTAGTAACAATTCCTCATCAGATAAGTTGATACCAGGTGGCCTATAGCATACACCCAATACTAACTTTTTTATTCCTTTTTCCCCGCATGCAATTTCTACCCATAATGTCTCGACAGTGTCTACAGTCCCCTCCTGAATATCTTCCCGCATATTTTAAGTTTTTAAAAATGGCTTTACGTAAAGACACACCCCTCCACCCTTTTTATTTAGTCTGTCTCTCCTAAACAGTGTATAGCCCTCTAGATTGACTGTCCAATCATGAGATTCGTCCCACCAAGTTTCAGTAATGCCTATAATATCATACTGTTTGCTTGCTGCAAGTATTTCTAGTTCGCCCTACTTACCAGTAATGCTTCTAGCGTTTACATACATACAACTAAGATAAGTATTTCCCCTTGCGTTAGGGACATCTTTCACCTTATGTAGCAATGATGACCTGTAAGCGTCATTGGTTAGCGCTTTGGTAAAATCTCTTTTAGTACCCATGTTAGTAACCTTACCGCCTGCTCTTACCCTCCCGCCAACTTCTCCCCCATTTCGTTTACTACTGCCATCCCCACTATTCTCACTGCATGACCCGTAGTTTCTAGCTAAACCCTCCCCCCAGGCTCCCAGTTTAAAATCTCCTCCAACCTTCTAACCATCCTTCCCCCCAGCACCGCTGCCCCCTCCTCAGTCAGGTGCAATCAGTCACGACAAAAGAGATGGCGCCTGACTGAGAAGTCCGCCCAGTGTTCCAGGAACACAAACCCCTCTTTCCTGCACCAATCCCTAAACCACACATTTACCTCCCTAATCTCCCTCTGCCTCCCTGGACTAGCGCGTGGCATGGGTAATATTTCGGAGAATATTACCTTAGATGTCCTTGCCTTAAGTTTCTTTCCTAAGTCCCTATAGTCTTTCTTAAGGACATCCCACCTTCCGCTAACTTTGTCATTGGTGCCAACAATCTATCTACCCGGTCCACGATGTGCTGTACCCGAGCACCCGGGAGACAACAGACTGTACGGCGATCACGGTCCCGGTAGCAGATTGCCCTATCTGCCTTCCTGATGATAGAATCCCCTACCACCACCATCTGACTAGGTACCTCACTATCTTTTATCCCAACTGCGCCAGAGGGACCGCTCCTCTGGATGCTAGAGGGAGCAGTCTCCTCCGCCACCGTCATTTCTTCACTATCATCCTCCGATTCCTCGTCCAGTCGGGCAAATTTGTTCGGGTTTGATAGTTCGGAGATGTCGAGCCTCCCCCTCTTTTTCTTCCTTCTAACTGTGACCCAGCTGGCTACCTGATCATCATCCTCTTCTACCAGTGACCCCTCCCGCAACTCCTCCACCGTTCTGTCTAAACTTCGCTCGAGATTGTGAATCTCCCTCAGTAGCGTAACGGTTTGCTCTAGATCAGTTACCTGGGCTTCCAGGGCAACCGTTCGCACACACCTCGTGCAGATGTAATCACACTGGGCCGGTAGCTCCAGGTGTGCATACATCTTGCACGACATGCACTGAGTGAGGTCCCCAATCACAGCCCCTCCCATATTGTTTGTAAGGTCTAACTCCCTGTTACTCTCAAAGAAAAAGAAGCAAAAAGAAAAAGTAGAAGACAAACAATCTCATTTATACAATAATTAAGCTGGCTTATACTTATCTATCTTTGTGCGGTTCTTGGTCCTTCACTTTTATGCAGCCGTAGTACTCTCTCCTGCGGCACCGATACTCCACTTAGCAGTTGCAGTTGTTCCAGGTCACTGCACCTCCTTTTCACTCGGCTTTCAGCTCCTGCTTTTGCTGTTACCAACTCACATACACTTGCAAATCCAAGAGACACTTTAAAATACAAGCCCTTACAATGAGCAACCAGATCGTCTCAGGCCCAATCCGGAATCACTTCCTCATAATTTGTTTCTCTCATCCAGTCAGCAGAGAGCAAGGGGTATAAATTCCAAGTCCCAGCACTGGCAAGCTGTGCTTTGTTGTCTTTCAGCCTGTTGTGAGCAAGCTCCTGAATCTCCTGCTGGTAATAGACAGAGTGCAGTTTCCATGTACAGCACTACCTGACAACCTGGGTGTTCTTAAAGGGCCACTACTGCATTAAAACCGCAGCATACCCAGGTTCACTGGCAAGCCATTCCCAGTGTTCCTGAGGGACTGTTCTGCATACAATCGCGGCATTAGTACTTTGTTGGAAAGCCAGTCCCAGCATTCCTAAAACCTGAACATTCATCCTCCCAGTCGCTGGTTACCTCATGCCAAAGACATTCCGTTACTGGTGACACTACAGCTATCTATTGCACTGGTGGGTCTCACCAGTGTTCCAGTACCCACATAGCTGGTCTCCTTTCTGCTTCCTCTCTTAGGGGTCTATTTACTAAGCCTTGGATGGAGATAAAGTAAACGGAGATAAAGTACCAGCCAATCGGCTCCATACTGTCAAGGCAGTTAGGAGCTGATTGGCTGGTACTGTATCTCTGTACACTTTATCTCCATCCAAGGCTTAGAAAATAGACCCCATAGTCTTCTCAGCCAACTGCCACGTCTGCATGCAAAGAACTTATATTAAGCCTGCACAATTCTGTCCTCTAGATCTAGTCCGGATTCACAAATAACCACAGCCGTGATAGAGTCTTAGTAACACTAGGCCCATATACTGTATCTATATCCTCCATCTATAATACACTGCCAGTCAGCCGTTTTCTGTGTCTCTGTATATGTTTAGAACAGAAATCTATATAATAAAATCGGATGCTGATAAAAAAAGAGGTAATCACGTTGGAATGTAATGACAGTTGGTATGACCTCTGACCCCTTCCACCAGGGTCAGAGATGCACAGGTAAGAATAAGGAGTCAGCTACAGAGAAAGACAGTGGTGGGTGGGAGGGAGGGAGAGAGGTGAGGAGAAAGTGACTGGGGGGGGAGGAGAGAAGTAAAGAGAAGGTGAGAAAGAGAGTGAAAAATAAATATGACCAGGCAACGCCTGCATTACAGTCATGTTGCTGTAAGCATGGTCAGTACTGCTGTGTTGATCCGTTGTTTGTGGGGCAGTGCAAAAACAATTTTGTTATTTTGAAGGCATGGAGATTTGCATAACGCCATCCTGAGATGGCTTTTCACTGCTTTATACATTGATATTGCACACAATGGGGCCAACGGCGCCAGTATGTGAAAGAAAATTATACAGCCTTTTGCAATTTCATTTGAGTTGCTGGCATAGGTGCCAGGACGCGAGGGAGGGGGTAGGGTAGGGTGTGGCTCCCCCCTTCCTCAAACATTTGAGAGCATACCTTGGGTGCTGGCACTGGGGCCCTTACTTATTGCCCTCTGGGTAAACATTTCATTAGCTATTAATAGAGTATAAACTATCGGTAATGGCTATTTTAAAATGCATCACAAAACACCATTCCTCAAACCTATGAAGCAATAGAGCAGATTCAAGACTGCATCGCCAGAAATACTGCGTGAGGTTTTGCTCATCTTCTCACCAGCCAATGGCCGTTCAGGTTGTCTCATGTTTTTATAAGAATCATGCAACCGGTTTTGATGTTATCGCAAGCATATAACTTCCATAGGCCACGTCTGTCTGTCCACAGGTCAGTAAAAAACTCACAGACGGTCCTTGACATCACTCAACTGATGTATTACGGTGTGCAGAGCCCTGGCCGGAGCAGTACTGCGTTCATTATATATTAGGTATGGAAATACACAGTGCATTTTATCAAGGTCTACCACCTAACATGGTCTATTCTGAAATGCTGGGCTCATCTGAACCCTGATGATTGCAATACTATGTGTATATGGACCACAACATCATTTAGCTGTCCCTGTCATCTGCTAAACACAGGCTTGCCAAAAACGATGAGGTTACAAATTAACAAGACTGTGACGGTACAGGCTATAAATACATCACTGTTTACTTAGTGCAGAAACCGCCACTCTGCCTGTGACATACATGACATGCAGGTCATTAAGCAAATGACTTAAAGAGGAGTCCAGTAAATAATACATACTGTATGGATGAATCCTGGAGGAGACACAGTCTGAGATTCAGTCGTGACATCTAAGAAGTTCCGAATGATTTCAGAAGTTTGGACCCCATTTATCAACGACTGATAAAACTCATGTTTGAATCAATCAGCTTCTAACTGTCATTTTTTGAACAAATGACAGTTAGGAGCTGACCACATGACAGGAGCTGATTGGCTGGAGCACCATTTATCAAACGCAATGAGATTTAGCATTCAGAACTAGTTTTATCACTGGTTGATAAATGAGCCCCGTAATTTGTATTTTTTTACTTTTTTGCAGGTCACTTGGCTTACACCAACTTTCCTACGCTAAAAGCTGGACACGTTTGTGAAATCGCAGTTTAGAACATCCAGTAAGTTGTATTATTAGCACGGAATAAAACGGTATGGCAATCTGGAGACATCCACTTTGAGCATCTATAGACTCTGAAATACTACTTGGCGCATCAGCCTCATGGTAGCTGAAGAATCAGGGTATGGCCTATAGTGGAGAACCCAGAGGAGATATGCAGCTGACTAGAGATGGGGGCGGGGCCCAACATTACGAATCACTAGGTCCCACACCTCATAGGTATGCTGGGAGGGGCGGGACCAATATGACATGATTTACATAAGAAAACATCATGTTGGCCCTGACCCCTCTCTGTTTTACTCTATCTGGTCTCTATTGTGCCTACTGTCATAATGCGGGAGGTAAGCCTACTCTTCCGGGGGTGCGTGGGAATGGCAGTGAATATAATAGTCTCCCGCACCTTCCGGGACAGTAGCAAGTATGCTTCTACCTCCTGTAATTTTATAGGTCTGCGTAATCCAAACCCTCAGCCAAGTGCATCATTTTGTATTTATTCACAGAGAACAGCGTCTGCCACTTAGCTCTCCAAATAAGATGCAGTCATGTGACCGGCGCTCGGGATCCTGTCGTTCACCATGCCGACACCAGAATCCCGAATGATAAAAATGCCGCCTGACAGAATGCCGACACACAGGGTCTATTCCCACTCGTGAGTGTCCACAACACCCATAGAGTGGGAGTAGAACCTGTGGCGAGCGCAGCTCTGTTGCAATTGCCCCCCGCCGGTATTCTGCTGTCGGGATACCGGTGTCGATATGCTGTCCGCCGGCATCCCGGCCGCCGGCAAGTGCAAAGCGTTACCAATGCCTCCAAATTTGTACATGCACTTTTTCAGTGATGCCTTGGTTGTTCTGTACTATTTTATTCAGTCTGGAAGCAGAGAGATGTTCCCCTCAGTCCTCTTTTCTAAATAATGTAAAATTTAGTTTATATACAGTATGAGTTATTGATGAGTACTCGGCCAGACATCTATCAGGGCACAGATTGCATCCCTGAGACCAATGGAAAAGGATTTGCAAAATGTGTCTGGAATACATCCACTGTAGTATTATACATTTAGGCAGTGGCGTAAGTTCGTCCCAGTTGCCCGGAGGCAAGATAAATATTGGTGCCCCCCTATTTCCTATATTAAGATAAATATGTGCGTATTGTGTGTGTGTGCGTATTGTGTGTGTGTGTGTGTGTAGTGTTCTGAAAAAAATATATATACTGTATTTATACATTTAATTGTCTTTTATTTTAAATCACACATTTCTTAGCAGTCATACACAGGATTAGAACCCATGACCTGTTACACTAACAGCAGACACTTTACTGATGGAGTTATTTGCTCCTGTAGAGGAAGCATGAGAATTCTAACTATATGAAGTTACGTGTAATTGTCAGAAGTATCTTCATATAGTTAAAATTCTCATATTTCCTGTACAGGAGCAAATAGCGTCATCAGTAAGGTGTCTGCTTCCAGTGTAATAGGTTGTGGTTTCTAATCCTGGGTATGACACTTGTAAAATGTGTATATTCAGTATAATAAAGAGGGTGTGATTTGCAGCTATCAATTAACTTAATTCAATTCAATCGTGTCACAGAATGGGAGGAGAGGTTCCCCCTTCAGAGCAGAAACCCGGCGGCAGATGACTCCGTTGCCTCCCACAGTTCTGCCTCTGCATTTAGGGCAAATGTAATACGTTCACTTGGTGCAAAAAGAAAAACTAGCTGGGGTTTTACCTTTAATAACAATCATTTTTTTTTTTAAAGTCGGTCAAAATTGCTGAAAAGCGTGAACACCCAGTTCTATTGTATTCCGCCTGCCGTGTAATAAAACCATGGAGACTTATAGTTATATTATAAACAGGAAAATAAGCCATCCAAAACTATACGGAGAAGAGACTTGCGGGTATGTTTATGAGGTGGCAGCTTTTGCACAACACGTCGGGCTGCTTTCAATGTTAAGATCTAAGATTTTTCAGAAATATATCCCTTAATCTCAAAGTACCAGTCTATAGAAGAGTGTCATGTCATCTTAGGTACCGTCACCAGTCTGCCTTGGGTGAACTCTCATGGGCGGTTCAGTCTGTGCTACCTCTCACCTTAACGCCCATTAAATAAGACAGAATGCAAATATTAGTATATGAGCATCATAAGGACCATTCAGATGAATGTTATTTATTAATATAGCACCTGCATACTATGTAGCGCTTTACTGAGAATCTTCATTTGTTCATATTTATCCATGCACTAGTATCTTGCAACCTATACTACCTGCCATATGGACCAGAGGCGTAACTAGGGTAGGGCGAGTGGGGCACGTGCCCTGGGCGCCCTGGCAGGCCCAGGAGAGGGGGGCGCCGCCGGCGTCCAGGGCATCATGCCCCACTCGCCCCGTTACCCCTAAATGTGAGGGGAGGAGAGACCACAGCGTCTCTCCCTCCCCTCACCGCCGCTGGAGCACTAGCAGCGCTGCCAGCAGCGCTGCCGTGTCCGGTCTCCGGCGCTAGCCAATCAGGGCTTGCGGACCAGCTCCTGATTGGCTGCCGGTCCGCGAGCTCTGATTGGCTAGCGAACCGGCGCCAGACAGTCGCCGGCGTCCGGAGGGAGCAGCGAGGGAAAGGAGAGGCGCTGCGCTGCGCTCTCCTCCCCTCACAGGTGAGTGACGGGGCAGGGGGGGTCCGGCGGCGGAACGGGGGGTGCCTGGCACTGTGGGGCATGTATCCAGCACTGTGGGGCACTGTGGGGCACTGTAACTGGCACTGTGGGGCATGTATCCAGCACTGTGGGGCACTGTGGGGCACAGTAACTGGCACTGTGGGGCACAGTAACTGGCACTGTGGGGCACAGTAACTGGCACTGTGGGGCACAGTAACTGGCACTGTGGGGCACAGTAACTGGCACTGTGGGGCATGTAACTGGCACTGTGGGGCATGTAACTGGCACTGTGGGGCATTGTATCCAGCACTGTGGGGCATGTAACTGGCACTGTGGGGCATTGTATCCGGCACTGTGGGGCACTGTATCCGGCACTGTGGGGCACTGTATCCGGCACTGTGGGGCACTGTATCCGGCACTGTGGGGCACTGTAACTGGCACTGTGGGGCACTGTAACTGGCACTGTGGGGCACTGTAACTGGCACTGTGGGGCATTGTATCCAGCACTGTGGGGCATGTAACTGGCACTGTGGGGCATTGTATCCAGCACTGTGGGGCACTGTATCCGGCACTGTGGGGCACTGTATCCGGCACTGTGGGGCACTGTAACTGGCCCTGTGGGGCACTGTAACTGGCACTGTGGGGCATTGTATCCGGCACTGAGTGGGGCATTGTATCCGGCACTGAGTGGGGCATTGTTTCCGGCACTGAGTGGGGCATTGTTTCCGGCACTGAGTGGGGCATTGTATCCGGCACTGAGTGGGGCATGTATCTGGCACCGTGGGGCATGTATCTGGCACCGTGGGGCATGTATCTGGCACCGTGGGGCATGTATCTGGCACCGTGGGGCAATGTAACTGGCACCGTGGGGCAATGTAACTGGCACTGTGGGCCATTTTCAGTGGCCACACCCCTTCTGAAGCGTAGCCACACCCCTTCTTGAGTGTGACCACGCGCATGCTTCTTTTGCTGTTTTTTTTTTTTTAAGGGGGGGGGGGGCGCCATTTTCCATCTTGCCCTGGGCTCCAAAAACCCTAGTTACGCCTCTGATATGGACTCATACACACGGGTAATTATTCAAAAGACATCAAAACTACCTATGGGACTGATTTAGAGGATTACAGAACTTCAGTGTTCTTGCAAATCTCCGATATTCCTTGACCTGCACACGTGCCGGAGCCGCACAGTGCATATGCAGATCTGCTCCTGCAGCATCGGAAGCCGCTCACCGAAAGCTGCCACATGCTGCCAGAGTTTGGGGGCGGTGACGAGGAGCGTTCCAGAAGATGGAGGCGTGTCTGCCCCATTTTCTGGTAGTGCCAAAGCAAAGGACGCAGATTCACTTGCTGCAGCAGCGTGATTAACCTGAGAGTTACTCAGATGTCAGATGGCCGCCCCAGTGTTCATGCAGGGGATCCAATGCTGCATCTTCGTATGCAGCCAGCAGATCATAGGAGACGGCAGTCGGCGTCTTTTAACACAAGACACCTCCTGCATCATTTATATGTTTTAGAACAGCCACACGATCTTTAAATCAAGCTCTGTGTTTCTGGAGTATGGGAGGAAACCAGAACATCCAGAGAAAGCCAGGCAAACACGGAGAAAACAAACAATGGGGGTCATTCCGTGTTGAACGTAGCTGTGCTAAATTTAGCATAGCTACAATCACCTACCCTGACATGCGGGGGGACGCCCAGCACAGGGCTAGTCCGCCCTTCATGTCAGTGCCAGCCCCCCACGCTCCCCCCCCCCCCGCACAAATACAAAAGCATCGCACAGCGGCGATGCTCTTGTATTTGTGGAGTAATTCCCGGCCAGCGCAGCTGTTTGTCGATGCCGTTGGCCGCAGCAGCTGCGTGAGACGTCACGCAGCCGCCGCGGCACGCCCCCCCAACGGTCCGGCTATGACTGCATTGGCCGGACCGCGGCTACTAAACGGCAGCTTAATGCCGCCGTTCAGCCCCCTCCCGCCCAGCGACCACCTCTGTCTCAGAGGCGATCACTAGGCAATGAAGACTGCCATGTGCTGGCGCACTGCGGCGCCGGCGCAGTTCCGACCCGATCGCTGCGCTGCGACAAACTGCAGCGAGCAATTGGGTCGGAATGACCCCCAATATCCCCACATATAGGGCCTAATTCAGACCTGATCGTAGATGTGCTAAATTTAGCACATCTATGATCAGCTTCCCTGACATGCGGGTGGACGCCCAGCACAGGGCTTGTTTGCCCCAAATGTCAGGCCCTGCCCTGCCGCACAAGTACAAAAGCATCATACAGCGGCGATACTTTTGTACTTTAGAAGTAGCTCCCCACCAGCACAGCTCCTGTGCGCTGGCAGGAGCTACTCGTCACTGTGAGGGTCGCAGCGGCTACATGTGATGTCATGCAGCCACCGCGCCCCCCCAACGCAGGCGTGCCCGGACCGCGCCCCCTAAACGGCGGCCAAATTCCGCCGGCCCGCCCCTTCCCGCCCAGCGACCGCCTCTGCCTGTCAATCAGAGGCACCGGCGCATGCGCAGCTCAGACCCGATTGGCTGCTGATCAGGTCTGAGTTAGGCCCATAGTCCTGGTTCAAATTAAATCCATGACCCCTGCACTTTAAGGCAGCAATGCTAACCACTGCGTTCATGTAAGCATGGGTGCAGCCAGGGCAGTCGATAGCCTGGCTGGGCCCAGGTACTTTTCAGGGGCTGTGGCCTAATCGCAGGAGATGTGGCCCAGTACCCTTGGAAAAAAAATACAGAAAAAATTGTAAGCACCACCCTGGCCACATTGCAGTCCGGCACACAGCAACGTGTGGTGGGCTGAAAAGAAAAGCTGCTGCCAGGTAAGGGGCGGGGGGCGACTTGGACCCCTGCTGGGCCCCTCCATCAGGCCTGGGTCTGGGTCAACAGTACCTGCTCTCAGGCTCGGACTGGCCCACAGGGGTACAGGGGAAAACCACCGGTAGACCCCACTGCCTGGAGGGCCCTCCTCCTCTAGGGATCAGGTTCCAGACTGTGCACTTGAATTATATATATACATATGTTACCTTATACTGCACAGGATTATGATGTATTCTCTACAGTACATTGCTGTCATTAATCTGGCACATTATCATGCATGCACTAGCATTAATTACTAGTGATGTGCACCGGACATTTTTCGGGTTTTGTGATTTGGTTTTGGATTCGGTTCCACGGCCGTGTTTTGGATTCGGACGCGTTTTGGCAAACTTCACCGAAATTTTTTTGTCGGATTCGGGTGTGTTTTGGATTCGGGTGTTTTTTTCAAAAAACCCTAAAAAACAGCTTAAATCATAGAATTTGGGGGTCATTTTGATCCCATAGTATTATTAACCTCAATAACCATAATTTCCACTCATTTCCAGTCTATTCTGAACACCTCACAATATTATTTTTAGTCCTAAAATTTGCACCGAGGTCGCTGTGTGACTAACCTAAGCGACACAAGTTGCCGACACAAACACCTGGCCCATCTAGGAGTGGCACTGCAGTGTCAGACAGGATGGCACTTCAAAAAAATAGTCCCCAAACAGCACATGATGCAAAGAAAAAAAGAGGCGCACCAAGGTCGCTGTGTGACTAAGCTAAGCGACACAAGTGGCCGACACAAACATCTGGCCCATCTAGGAGTGGCACTGCAGTGTCAGACAGGATGGCACTTCAAAAAAATAGTCCCCAAACAGCACATGATGCAAAGAAAAATGAAAGAAAAAAGAGGTGCAAGATGGAATTGTCCTTGGGCCCTCCCACCCACCCTTGTGTTGTATAAAGAGGACATGCACACTTTAACGAACCCATCATTTCAGCGACAGGGTCTGTCATACGACTGTGACTGAAATGACTGGTTGGTTTGGGGTATCCATTCAGATGGTCGACCATGTTATGGTCGACAGTCATTAGGTCGACCACTATAGGTTGACATTGACATGGTCGACATGGACACATGGTCGGCACATGAAAATGGTCGACACGTGAAATGTCGACACATGAAAAGGTCGACATGAGTTTTTGAACTTTTTTTTCTTTTGGGGAACTTTTCCATACTTTACGATCCACGTGGACTACGATTGTAACGGTAATCTGTGCCGAGCGAAGCGGTAGCGGAGTGAAGGCACCATGCCCGAAGCATGGCGAGCGAAGCGAGCCATGCGAGGGGACGCGGTGCACTAATTGGGGTTCCCAGTCACTTTACGCAAAAAACGACACCAAAAAAAGTAAAAAAACTCATGTCGACCTTTTCATGTGTCGACCATTTTCACGTGTCGACCAAGTGTACATGTCGACCATGTCAGTGTCGACCAATAGAGGTCGACCTAATGACTATCGACCATAACATGGTCGACCATTCATACCGGAACCTTGGTTTGGGCCCCCACCAAAAAAGAAGCAATCAATCTCTCCTTGCACAAACTGGCTCTACAGAAGCAAGATGTCCTCCTCCTCATCATCCTCCGATTTCTCACCCCTTTCACTGTGTACATCCCCCTCCTCACAGATTATTAATTCTTCCCCACTGGAATCCACCATCTCAGGTCCCTGTGTACTTTCAGGAGGCAATTGCTGGTGAATGTCTCCACGCAGGAATTGATTATAATTCATTTTGATGAACATCATCTTCTCCACATTTTCTGGAAGTAGCCTCGTACGCCGATTGCTGACAAGGTGAGTGGCTGCACTAAACACTCTTTCGGAGTACACACTGGAGGGAGGGCAACTTAGGTAGAATAAAGCCAGTTTGTACAAGGGCCTCCAAATTGCCTCTTTTTCCTGCCAGTATACGTACGGACTGTCTGACGTGCCTACTTGGTTGCGGTCACTCATATAATCCTCCACCATTCTTTCAATAGTGAGAGAATCATATGCAGTGACAGTAGACGACATGTCAGTAATCGTTGGCAGGTCCTTCAGTCCGGACCAGATGTCAGCACTCGCTCCAGACTGCCCTGCATCACCGCCAGCGGGTGGGCTCGGAATCCTTAGCCTTTTCCTCGCACCCCCAGTTGCGGGAGAATGTGAAGGAGGAGATGTTGACGGGTCACGTTCCACTTGACTTGACAATTTTCTCACCAGCAGGTCTTTGAACCTCTGCAGACTTGTGTCTGCCGGAAAGAGAGATACAACGTACAGTAGGTTTTAAATCTAGGATCGAGCACGGTGGCCAAAATGAAGTGCTCTGATTTCAACAGATTGACCACCCGTGAATCCTGGTTAAGCGAATTAAGGGCTCCATCCACATCCCACATGCCTAGCGGAATCGCTCTGTTTTAGCTCCTCCTTCAATGTCTCCAGCTTCTTCTGCAAAAGCCTGATGAGGGGAATGACCTGACTCAGGCTGGCAGTGTCTGAACTGACTTCACGTGTGGCAAGTTCAAAGGGTTGCAGAACCTTCCACAACGTTGAAATCATTCTCCACTGCGCTTGAGTCAGGTGCATTCCCCCTCCTTTGCCTATATCGTGGCCAGATGTATAGGCTTGAATGGCCTTTTGCTGCTCCTCCATCCTCTGAAGCATATAGAGGGTTGAATTCCACCTCGTTACCACCTCTTGCTTCAGATGATGGCAGCGCAGGTTCAGGATTGGTGGTGCTCCAGTCTTCTGTACGCGGTGGCTGAATGCCGAAAGTGGCCCGCAATTCTTCGGGCCACCAACAGCATCTCTTGCACGCCCCTGTCGTCTTTTAAATAATTCTGCACCACCAAATTCAATGTATGTGCAAAACATGGGACGTGCTGGAATTTGCCCAGATGTAATGCACGCACAATATTGCTGGCGTTGTCCGATGTCACAAATCCCCAGGAGAGTCCAATTGGGGTAAGCCATTCTGTGATGATCTTCCTCAGTTTTCGTAAGAGGTTGTCAGCTGTGTGCCTCTTATGGAAAGCGGTGATACAAAGCGTAGCCTGCCTAGGAACGAGTTGGCGTTTACGAGATGCTACTACTGGTGCCGCTGCTGCTGTTCTTGCTGCAGGAGGCAATACATCTACCCAGTGGGCTGTCACAGTCATATAGTCCTGAGTCTGCCCTGCTCCACTTGTCCGCATGTCCGTGGTTAAGTGGACATTGGGTACAACTGCATTTTTAGGACACTGGTGAGTCTTTTTCTGAGGTCTGTGTACATTTTCGGTATCGCCTGCCTAGAGAAATGGAACCTAGATGGTATTTGGTACCGGGGACACAATACCTCAATCAAGTCTCTAGTAGTACAAGTGGTCTTTCGACTTGCCCTCTGGGATGACGATCGACTCCCAGCAGCAACAACAGCAGTGCCAGCAGCAGTAGGCGTTACACTCAAGGATACATCGGAGAAATCCCAGGCAGGAGAGGACTCGTCAGACTTGACAGTGACATGGCCTGCAGGACTATTGGCTTTCCTGGGTAAGGAGGAAATTGACACTGAGGGAGTTGGTGGTGTGGTTTGCAGGAGCTTGGTTACAAGAGGAAGGGATTTAGTGGTCAGTGGACTGCTTCCGCTGTCACCCAAAGTTTTTGAACTTGTCACTGACTTATGATGAATGCGCTGCAGGTGATGTATAAGGGAGGATGTTCCGAGGTGGTTAACGTCCTTACCCCTACTTATTACAGCTTGACAAAGGCAACACACGGCTTGACACCTGTTGTCCGCATTTGTGTTGAAATAATTCCACACCGAAGAGCTGATTTTTTTTTGTATTTTGACCAGGCATGTCAATGGCCATATTCGTCCCACGGACAACAGGTGTCTCCCCGGGTGCCTGACTTAAACAAACCACCTCACCATCAGAATCCTCCTTGTCAATTTCCTCCCCATCGCCAGCAACACCCATATCCTCATCCTGGTGTACTTCAACACTGACATCTTCAATTTGACTATCAGGAACTGGACTGCGGGTGCTCCTTCCAGCACTTGCAGGGGGCGTGCAAATGGTGGAAGGCGCAAGCTCTTCCCGTCCAGTGTTGGGAAGGTCAGGCATCGCAACCGACACAATTGGACTCTCCTTGGGTATTTGTGATTTAGAAGAATGCACAGTTCTTTGCTGTGCTTTTGCCAGCTTAAGTCTTTTAATTTTTCTAGCGAGAGGATGAGTGCTTCCATCCTCATGTGAAGCTGAACCACTAGCCATGAACATAGGCCAGGGCCTCAGCCGTTCCTTGCCACTCCGTGTCGTAAATGGCATATTGGCAAGTTTGCGCTTCTCCTCAGACGCTTTTAAGTTTGATTTTTGGGTCATTTTACTGAACTTTTGTTTTTTGGATTTTACATGCTCTCTACTATGACATTGGGCAGCGGCCTTGGCAGACGACGTTGATGGCATTTCATCGTCTCGGCCATGACTAGTGGCAGCAGCTTCAGCACGAGGTGGAAGTGGATCTTGATCTTTCCCTATTTTAACCTCCACATTTTTGTTCTCCATATTTTAATGTGTGGAATTATATGCCAGTATCAATAGCAATGGCCTACTACTATATATACTGCGCACAACTAAAATGCACCACAGGTATAGAATGTAGATGGATAGTATACTTAATAACGACACAGAGGTAGGTACAGCAGTGGCCTACCGTACCGTACTGCTATATATAGTATACTGGTGGTCACTGTGTCAGCAAACTGCAAAACTAAAATGCACCACAGGTATAGAATGTAGATGGTTAGTATACTTAATGACGACACAGAGGTAGGTACAGCAGTGGCCTTCCGTACCGTACTGCTATATATAGTATACTGGTGGTCACTGTGTCAGCAAACTGCAAAACTAAAATGCACCACAGGTATAGAATGTAGATGGATAGTATACTTAATGACGACACAGAGGTAGGTACAGCAGTGGCCTTCCGTTCCGTACTACTATATATAGTATACTGGTGGTAACTGTCAGCAAAACTCTGCACTGTACTCCTCCTATATAATATTATACTGGTGGTCCCGACTCCCCAGTCCCCACAATAAAGCAGCACACTGAGCACAGATATGGAGTGTTTTTCAGGCAGACAACGTATAATGGTGGTCACTGTCAGCAAAACTCTGCACTGTACTCCTCCTATATAATATTAATTATACTGGTGGTCCCCAGTCCCCACAATAAAGCAGCACACTGAGCACAGATATGGAGTGTTTTTCAGGCAGACAACGTATACTGGTGGTCACTGTCAGCAAAACTCTGCACTGTACTCCTGCTATATAATATAGCTGCTCCCCAGTCCCCACAATTAAACAGTGTGAGCACAGATATATGCAGCACACTGAGCACAGATATGGAGCGTTTTTTTCAGGCAGAGAACGGATAACTGGTGGTCACTGATCAGCAAAACTCTGCACTGTACTCCTCCTATATTATACAGCTGCTCCCCAGTCCTCCCCACAATGAATTAAGCAATAATGCACAATCAAATTCAACAATAACGGAGAGGACGCCAGCCACGTCCTCTCCCTAACATTTGCAATGCACGAGTGAAAATGGCGGCGACGCGCGGCTGCTTATATAGAATCCGAATCTCGCGAGAATCCGACAGCGGGATGATGACGTTCGGGGCGCGCTCGGGTTAGCCGAGCAAGGCGGGAAGGTTCGAACCTGCCTCGGACCAGTGTAAAAAGGGTGAAGTTCGGGGGGGTACGGTTTCCGAGAAACCGAACCCGCTCCCGCTCATCACTATTAATTACTATATAAATTATCAAGGAGTCCAGACCAGGTACTCTATAATGGTTAGCCAAACCTCTGTGGTGGCTGGCCACACCTCTAATCATGGGCCCCTACCTCTGCATACCCCCGGTGGGCCCGTCATGCTCCAGTCCGACACTGCCTGCTCCCCCCCTCCCCTCCCCTCAGCACCGCTGGAAGCACCACCAAAGCTTGGAGAGAGATAAAATAGAGAAAGAGAGATAAAGTATCAACCAATCAGTTCCTAATTGTTATTTCTCACAGCCTGTAACATGACAGCCAAGAGTTGATTGGCTGGTACATTATCTCTCCCCCTCTCTCTCTTTGCAATATATTCCTCCTCTGCAGCATCTAAAAAAATTGTAACATTCTAGCAAAGGTATATCTCAGGGCCCGTGCGCCCCTGGTAAGGTAAGGAACTTGCGCCCTCCCCCTCAACCCCCCCCCCCCCAAACATGGCAGAAAATAAAGGGGCCTGGAATCAGTGCCAACTCAAATACACCACACAGATGTACCCCTTACAGATATGCATATGCTCTGCAGACCCCATATTGGGTGGAGTCCCCAGCTATGATGTAATGCTCTGCAGACCCCATATTGGGTGGAGTCCCCCCTATGATGTAATGCTCTGCAGACCCCTTATCAGTGGCAGCTTTCTCCCCATATCATAGGCAGTCCTCTCCCTATGTTGTGATGCTCTGCAGATCCCATATCTGGTGCAGCTCTCCACCCTGTAATGGGATGCTCTGCAGACCTCATATGTGGCGCAATCTCCCTATAATACAATGCAGACCCCATATCAGGTGTAGCCCTATCCCTATGATGTCATATCAGGGGCAGCCTGGAATATGTTGCTCTACAGATGCAGGCTCACTGACCAGAGTAGGGGACACACATGTGCGGAGCACACGGAACCAGCACTGGGCGGCTGGGTCTAATCCTCCTGTCCATGGCTGCAGTTTCCTCCCCATATCCACCATGCGTGGAGCCTGGAATATGGGCCAGCACCTGCTGGAGGAGGGCGGGAGGTACTCACCTCACCTGTCACATTTACAGCCCAGAGACCTCTGTCCCGCTCCCGCACCATATCCCGGGGGCCATGGGAGAAAAGCACTTCTCCAAGCTGCGGTATGTGCATTTATTGCCCCACACTGGTACCACACACTGGGGGGCGGGAGCTGAACGCATGGGGTAATGGCTTCTGCAGTGCTCATACTGTTATGGCTATACTGGGGGGCCCTGGTGATGACAGACGGCAGTGCAAAGCCGCAAACCAATTCAGCAGTACCAGCTGCTGATTGGTTTGTACCGCCGTCAGTCATCAAATGTGAGGTGGTGGCTGATTGGCTGCTGCTGCAATCATTCAGGCCAGCTGAGAGGTAGCGTGGGACGAGCGGCTATTGGCCAGGCCACAAGCTGTCATTCAGGAGGTAGGAAGGAGGCATCCAAGCGGGGAACTGTCTCAGTAGCCTAGTATGTGATTTTACCCCCTGGCCACGGGTGGCACCGCTAACCCCCCCCCCCCCCTTAGGCCAACGCCCCTGGCGAGTGCCATCCTTGCCAAGGGGTAGATACGCCCCTGCATTCTGGTGTCAAAAGACAGGCATCAGTGCAAAGTGAGAGTGAGCTAATAGCAAAACTTATCTGTATACATAAAAGGCAAAAAAGGAGATTGACTCACTGATTGACTCATCACAAAATCTCTAAAACACAAAGGCCTACAATCTTGAAACTTGGCAGTAGCTTCTCCTTAGGTTCCAGGTGCTTGCTAAGAACCGGTTTTACAAATGTCACTGTCCATCCACGAAAATCTGCAAAAATGGATGTGTGTACTGTGATGTATGTATGTATGTATGTATGTATGTATGTATGTATGTATGTATGTATGTATGTATGTGTATATGCACGTTCCAGCATAACTCCGGAATGCCTTGTATATCTGGCACAGTGGGGCAATGTATGTTTCTGGCACAGTGGGGCACTGTATATCTGGCACAGTGGGGCAATGTGTGTTTCTGGCACAGTGGGGCAATGTGTATCTGGCACAGTGGGGCAATGTGTGTTTCTGGCACAGTGGGGCAATGTGTATCTGGCACAGTGGGGCAATGTGTATCTGGCACAGTGGGGCAATGTGTGTTTCTGGCACAGTGGGGCAATGTGTGTTTCTGGCACAGTGGGGCAATGTGTGTTTCTGGCACAGTGGGGCAATGTATGTTTCTGGCACAGTGGGGCACTGTATATCTGGCACAGTGGGGCAATGTGTGTTTCTGGCACAGTGGGGCAATGTATGTTTCTGGCACAGTGGGGCACTGTATTTCTGGCACAGTGGGGCAATGTATATCTGGCACAGTAGGGCAATGTATATCTGGCACAGTAGGGCAATGTATATCTGGCGCAGTGGGGCAATGTATATCTGGCACTGTGGCAACATATGTCTATCTGGCACTGTGGCAGCATATGTTTATCTGGCAGTGCACTACTGGGGGCATATGTGTATCTGGCAGTGCACTATTGGGGGCACCCATTTTACGCACGCACACAGAACCACTAAGATGCATATATACTGAAGGCATATCTACTGGGGCATAACTACTGGGGGCAGGCTAATTTTTAAGTTGATAATTTTCGTATGGCTACCAAAGGATTTTATAAATATCCAAATCGCCCTTGGTAGAAAAAAGGTTCCAGACCCCTGATATAGGGGGTGGGGGCACCAATATGTATCTTGCCTCCAGCCAACTGGGACAAACTTACACCATTGCTGAGAGTTGTATCGTGGGAAGAGCAGGGTCCCCCAAAGTGGGCCAGGGAAGCAAGATATGCCTATATACTAGATCTCCAAGTCTCCAACCAACGTAAATCATACTTGCCTACCTGACCCTCTCCATGAGGGAGAAAATTCTCTGTTCCTGGACTTTCCTGGTAATGTATGATTGCCATCACCTGTGGTGAAACACCTTTCTTATCAATTAACTAGCTCACCACAGATGATGGCAATCATACATTACCAGGAAAGTCCAAGAACAGAGCATTTTCTCCCTCATGGAGAGGGTCAGGTAGGCAAGTATGATAAATTAACGGACAACTATAATTCTAATTTACCATCCTCATCCAGCAAAGCACGTGTATTCAGCTAGTTTCATATTTGTGGCCATACTGCAACTTGACTGAGCAGTAACCTCTCATAAATTCCACCTATCAGTGAAGATAAGTAACAGGTTGCAAAGCAACAGGTATAATTCATACTTGCCTACCTGACCCTCTCCATGAGGGAGAAAATGCTCTGTTCCTGGACTTTCCTGGTAATGTAAGATTGCCATCACCTGTGGTGAGCTAGTTAATTGATAAGAAAGGTGTTTCACCACAGGTGATGGCAATCATACATTACCAGGGAAGTCCAGGAACAGAGCATTTTCTCCCTCATGGAGAGGGTCAGGTAGGCAAGTATGGTATAATTACAGTCCAGTCCAAAGAGCATTGGTTCTACATTTTCATTAATGTAAGCTACCAGGCAACAAGAGGAAGCCAGCATTAACTCTACAACACCCGTAACCCTGCCAGCCTTGGCATAGTGGTTGTGTCACTGATCTGGCAGCAACCTCGAGTCACCCGGGTGCAGCACAGTCTCTCACCTCAGGCTCTGGTGGGTCAGACTTTAGCACACAGGTGTCCACACACTCGCAGGTCTAGTATCAGTGAAGAATATCCAGCAGTGAACAGTTGTGAGTGGTGAACTGAGTTGGTGCCAGCTGCTAGGCCATCTGGTTTGGATGAAATAAATGAGGTGGATCATTAACAATTAATTGTCACATCTTCCAGCTTTACTCTCTAGAACATCTCACGGAGTTATATGTGGCACAATA
The DNA here is from genome assembly GCF_028390025.1 of Pseudophryne corroboree. Taxonomy (NCBI): domain Eukaryota; kingdom Metazoa; phylum Chordata; class Amphibia; order Anura; family Myobatrachidae; genus Pseudophryne; species Pseudophryne corroboree. The sequence continues at coordinate 1,164,488,024 of NC_086444.1, forward strand.
AATAACTGACATAAGAGCTGACACTTTCAAGTTATGTGTTTGTCACTTTCACTCTATTAATTCTCTTTGCCTCTACACGTTGCTATCTCACCAGTGTACTCGTATAGCTCCATGTATCAGCTGCACTTAGGTAACTAGCAAATTACACCTCCCATGTGCCTCTCAGAGGAGTTCTGGGGAAGTGTGTGGGGGAGGGGTGACTCATAGGGCTGTAACACACACTCCGGTTTTTCCCGGATGGCAAAAAGCCGGACAAACTTTGTCCGGCTTTTTGCCATCCGGGAGAAACCGGCAGAGTCTGTCACACAGGACGGCTTTGAGCCGTGTGTAATGCTGTGCGCATGCGCAGCATTAGACACGGCTTGGGAAAAAACCGTTGTGTGTGAAAGCTCCCCTTCACACACACGGTTTACTGGCTGCAAAGACGGCCAGGCGCCCGCCCGGCAGCCGGACTTTCCAGTGGTGAGACCCGGCTGCAACCCGGCAGCCGGGCCGGGACCGCGCCGTGTGTAAGGACACATTGCGCTGCATGTGTCTTTACATAACGGCAGCGGTTTAAAGTCGGCCGGGTGTTTGCCGGGCAGCGCCAGCCGCCTCGTGTGTTTCGGCCCATAGGCTTTCAATGACCTTAGATTGCACGCCCAGAGTGGTGTGGCATGAGGTTTCATGGACAGTTGGAGGTAGTGGATAAATGAGAAACTGATTATATACAGCAGGCAGTCATCTGTGTCATGTATGTAAATAGCATCTGATATTACTTCTGGGTTCACTTGTAAAATGTTCCTGTATTTTATGAAACTTGTGATGGTAAAACTATTATGCTGCTTTCAGATCGCAAATGCCGGATCCCACCCGGTAAGAGAAACGTGTCCTTACCGGGTGGGATATGGCATTTGCGCTCCTTTGTTGGCTTTCCGACCAGGCAATATACCGGGTCGGTTGCCATAGCAGCGGGGGGCGCAGCAGCAGCAGGGGCGGGGGTGGAGGCGGCACTGGGAGATGAGCTCATCTCCTGCGCCGCCTCTCCCTATGCTGTGTATGGGAGCCGTGTCGCATCGGAACGGCTCCCATTCACACTGTACCTGACCCGGTATTCAACCCGGTAATAACCCTTCTTTTTTACCGGGTTGAACTACCGGGTCAGGTGACCCGCTAATTCACCAAAGGAGCTTTCACATCTCACACTGACCCGTTTCGACACGGCAATATGCCGGTCACCAGTACTACACCCATGGGTTGGTGGTTCCTGTTGGAAATGATGTGTGTGCAAGTGTTGATATTGGGGGTGATTCTGAGTTGTTCGCTCGTTAGCTGCTTTTAGCAGCATTGCACACGCTAAGCCGCCGCCTACTGGGAGTGTATCTTAGCTTAGCAGATTTGCTAACGAAAGCTTCGCTAATTTTCTCGTAACGATTACCCCGCAGTTTCTGAGTAGCTCCAGACTTACTCAGCCATTGCGACCAGCTCAGTCCTTTTCGTTCCTGGTTTGACATCACAAACACACCCAGCGTTTGCTCAACCACTCCCCTGTTTCTCCAGCCACTCCTGCGTTTTGCAACTCGAACGCCTGCGTTTTTCCGCACACTCCCATAAAACGGACAGTTTCCGCCCAGAAACACCCACTTCCTGTCAATCACACTACGATCAGCAGAGTGATGAAAAAACTTTGTTACGCCGTGAGTAAATTACCAAACTTTTGTGCTAATTTACTTGACGCAGGCGCTCTGCGTACATTGCGCATGCGCAGTTTGCGACTAATCGCTCCGTAGCGAAAAAAAAAATAACGAGCGAACAACTCGGAATGACCCCAATTGTACAGTTATATAAGTACATAACAGTTACTCAAACTGTGAAACGCCCAGTGGTGTTGGTTTATTAATAGACAGCAGGTACAGCTGTACTCACTGTTTCATGTGCACTGGTGTTGGAATAGAGCTTGAGTGGAGTCAGGTTTCATACAACTCACCAGCCGGGGAGTGTATAATGTAAACAGGTAGCGGTACATGGATGCTGGAACTGCTAAATATGCAGGTAATAATCAGGTCTCCTATAGGAGCAATGCAGGAGACTTCTGTCTCCTACAATGTTTACACAGTAAAGAACAAGATGGCCCCTGCACATGCTCAGTAGTGATCTCGGCAGCCTTCTTGGGCTAGGTCTTGAAGCCTCCCTGGAAGACTGGGTTCAGCACAGTAGCGCACTCCTCTTTCAATCGTTCCAACATCGTCTGGGAAAATTGTCCTCCATGTTTGAATATCCATGGACTTGGACTTTGGCCCTCACACATTATCTATCCTTTATTTAGTGGGTGCCCCCCCCCCCCCCCCAGCCCTATGGGCCTAGTGCCGGCCTATCTGTTTAACATGGGCCTAAGGGGCTAATTCAGGTTGGAACGCAAACAGCAATCCAACCTGAATTTTTTGATCGCCCTGCGGGAGCATACACAGGGCCCATCCTGCACATGCGCCCGCATTTTCTGCAGTCATCCCACAGCAAATGCATTTGCCTCTGCCTGTCAATCATAGAATAGAAACAGGGATGGCAGCAGACGAACATAGAAACGTCATAGAAACGGGGATGGCGGCAGACGAACATAGAAATTTCATAGAAACGGGGATGGCGGCAGACGAACGGGGGGCATGGTGTGGGCGGCTGCGTGACATCACACGCTGCCACTGCGATCACAAAGATGGCGTCGGGCCTCCTGTGGTCGCAGCCAAGCTGCGCCGGCAGAAGGCTAGTCTGTTTTTAAAGGATCATGCTGAAATTGCGGTCTGATGGGGGGCGGCGGATGGCATGCTGGGCGGCCCCTTGCCACCAGGGCTTAGGCATCCTGGAGTCTTCTGGCTTGACTTGGCATCTTCTGTCTTCCTTCTACCGCATCTTCCAGTCTCCTGTCTTCCAGCGCCTTCATCGTCTTCCCACCAGGTCGTCTCGTTCAGTGTGGTGCCCTCCATACCGCTTCGGGAAATCTTGCAAACTACCGCACACCACTGTAATGACTATGCGCCAATCGCAATGGCTAATAAAAGCCACAGTAAGAGGGTGGAGAGATCTACTCACCGTGGCCACTCCTGATTGACTGCTGGCCAGTGAGCTGCAATATGAAAAGCCCAGGGATCTGATGTCTTGTCCCAGCGCCGACCACAATGTGGTACCCCCTGGGATGGCGTGAATCATCTGTGAAGATGCAGATTGTGGGAGGGTTGCTGGCAATCTCCTGCTGCGGACACTAGTGCCATGTGGGGTTGTAAGAGGCATATCAGGGGAGACACTACAACTCTGCATTAATTGATCATTGGTCACCTGTGATCTATTGTTGCAGAGATAAGGAGTGAGCTGAATAATACAGTATATACATCTATTGCCCAAGCCTCTCTCTCTCTCTCTCTCTCTCTCTCTCTCAGCTGGAAAGTGGTAAAGCACCAACCAATCAGCTCCTAACTGTCATTTTTTCAAACACAGCCTGTAACGGGATGCGGTCAAGATCCCGCCGGACGGAATCCCGGCGGTCAGAATACTGACATCGGGATCCCGACCGGCACAATCCCGACATATTCTCCCTCTGTGGGTGTCCACGACACCCATAGATGGAGAATTAATTAGTGTGCCGAGCGTAGCGAGCCCGCAAGGGGCTGCGTTGCGCTCGCCCCCATGTCGGGATTGTGCCAGTCGGGATCCCGGTGTCGGTAATCCGACCGCCGGGATTCCGTCCGGCGGTAATACTTACTGATCCCTCTGTAATATGGCAGTTTGGAGCTGATTGGCTGGCATTTTATCACTCTCCATTTTTTAAGGCTTAGTACATCTGGCCCCCTATGCTTAAAGGAATACTAAAAGATGAAGTGGAGAAACGCGTTAAGGAATTAATCACTTTATTGTGTACAGACACTGTGAGTACACCCTTTGCTTCTTCAGTGGACGTGCCTATGATCTATCACCCTGAATATTCCCGCACTGTTGTAATCTGTATCACTCACTGACAACAGGTAGGGTGGTGAGACATTTAGCGACAGCTCTGTAGAACACTCTGCATCACAGTCTAATCACTTGGGATTAAACCGATTGATGTGGATTATTTGGGTTCCACCTTGGAATGATATTTACCTGTGCTTGGGTTTAAATATTACGCATGATTAAGATGCACTTTTGGTATTGATCCATTTGTCTGTGAGCTCTTTCAGTTTATCGGTGATACTCCCTGGTGTGTGAAGTGTACACATGCCACTTATAAATACTGTTATTCAAAATGTATGTTTATCTTACACTGATGTTTTCAGTTCTAGGTTTATTTTGTGCAACTGTTCTGCACTATATCTAGTCAGTTAGCGCTGCGGACATGCACTTATATACTGTTACTGCTGCCAGCCAGTGTTACCGGAGAGCTGATCACAGCTCAGCTGCCCGGGCGGCTTTCTCCTGATCAATAGCTAAAATGAAGATTTCTATTGCTGCAATGGGCTACGGCTGAGATGCATATGGCTGTGTTGCTTTTGCAGTTGTAACACCCTAAAAATATAAATATCTACAGTTTATATATATATATATATATATATATATATATATATATATTTATATGGTAATGAAAATGTAGCTGGCTGAATAGGGAACAATGGTTGTGGGATCTCTCATGAAGGGAAAGCAGCAGTGACCACACAGATGTAATTTAATGGATAAAACAATCCCCTCATGGAGGTGAGCTGGAGCGTGACACACTGAACACCCCAGCACCACGAGCAGCGGCACGAGCAGGGACTGGAAGGAAAGAGACCTCTCGCGGCAGGGCGGTTAGAACGGTCCGGCGAGTGCTGCGTAGTGAGCGGGTGATGGACGGAAAAACGGCTGTGTGAGCTCTTTGGAGGCGGCTGCGAGTTCCCGGTGCCGGGGCGGCAGACAGAGGCCAAGGAGAGAGACCGCAGTGACCAGCGGAGATACCAGCGAGAGGCGGACTGGACTTACCAGGGGCAGAGAGAGCTGCGGTGGTGCGAGTAGCAGCCATCAGCTCCCGGCTTCAATACCAGGACAGAGAAGCGGAGTGGCTGACGCCAGTGGTAGGAGTGACCAGTCTATCTCGGGAGGTGACTACGGCAACAGGGTGATGCCCTCATCACCAAGTAAGGCAAGGGGAAGGATCGACTACCCCTGATTGACACTAGCCAGCAATTAAACTGTCCGGGAGGGTGGAGCTGAAGTATGGCCATAGAATTTTCTTAGCCCTGCACCACAAAGTCCCTCAGTGGAAACCCACAGCTATTTAGGGATGCACATATGATTTGAAATATGCAGTGACATTTGAGTGGTATTGCCGATCACAGCCTGGTTACGACAGTGCTCAGTGATAACCAAGGAATTATATAGACTTTATGCAGCCCCTCGTCACCCCTGATTAATAATAGAGAAAGTATAGTGGGGCACAACCATTCCGTTATGTAACTAGTGAAGCGCTGCATTTAGTTACACCGTCACAGCCATTGCCCATCTGATATTGGAGTACACTTAATGTCCTTCACACCTGCTGCAGGGAACATTGGTTAGTGATCGGAGGCCGGTTGGGGCTGTTAACTAGCCTAATTCAAGGTCCACTGTCGCCCCAGGATATGGTGCCACCCAACGCAATATAGTTGAGTATAGCGATAGCTTCGAGTCGGCTGCCAGGAAGAAGAGTTTATCCACCTCCTATAACAACATACTGAGCGACCTCACCAGAGTCAAGAGTTCGAGTAGTACTCCAGTGATAGCTACAGGTTTGCGCATAATAAATTAAAGATAGCGTACGGACACACAACTTTATTCCAGGGAGTTCAGTGAACAGACAGAATAACACCCAAATTGCGCTACCAAACCCGGGTTTGCACCATTCAAGTATCTAATGCAGTAGCGCCATCTCTTAATCCAGATACCGCGTAGATTCAGGAAAACAGCTTATCATCTTCAGCTTTAGTGTTCCAACTTTGGAAATAAGACGCTAATTTGATTACTAGGGAGTATATTCCAGCCGAGCTGCATTACAATACCTGTTAGCACCAGGATAGACTCTGTAGATGTTAGTAGTCCATTGATTGCTTAGTCAGATGTAACGCTTTATTCAGATATTTGCGTGCATAGGTATATATATATATAGATATAAGCTTATAAGTCGGTATAGAAAGGTATATTTGGTACTATTGATATGTTGAGAAATATAGAGTAAAGAACCGATATGCTTACTAAACAAATTCTTTAGGTATCCACTCCCTTGGGAAAGTGATGACCTGTTCCGGAGCAGTATAATAAATATTGTACCATTCTCAGGTGTTACATTTAAGACTATTAACAATTGATTGTAACTGTGTTTTGGAAGTCTCTTAAAATTTATAATAGTGTGACATTTTGCCCTGAATAAACTTGTTCTTTAGCTTATCGGAACAAAGAGCGACAGTTATTGCGTGTAATTCATCGGATGCCCGGTTCAAGTAGATAGTTACTTGTGGTATCACAATTAAAAATTTGGTCGCCACACCATTTGTTATTGTGACTGATAACAACCCACTGGCTCACTTGTCCACTGCCCATTTGGGGGCCTTGGAGCAAAGGTGGTTATCCAGGCTGGCCAATTTCCGCTATACTGTCAGTTACAGAAGTGGCAAGTCAAATGGGAATGCGGATGCGTTATCCCGTCTGCCTACCGCCAACATCGAGGAGGAATTAGGTGACAGAGCCGAAGATGTGGAGACTCCGTTATTTCAATTTCCGCCAGGGGTACCACCAGTTGTCAACCTGGACCCTGTATCTACAACTGGGAACTGGAGTCCGGAGAGTTCTTCCGATGAGTCTCTACCTCTCGACTGGAACACCATACAGCGGGAAAATTCGGTGATACGAGAATTGATAGTCATTCTTCGGAGACAAGATCAACTAAACAAAGCTCAAAGAGCCAAGGCCGATCCAGAGTTAATTAAATTATTACAACATCGAGAAAGATTACAGTTCCGTCAAGGATTGTTGGTGCGGACTAGTCTGGACCCTGGAACCCATCAGAAGATTGTACAAGTTATTGTTCCCAGACAATGGGCTGACTTCCTGCTTAGGGCTTACCATGACCAGTCTGGCCACTTTGGCTCCAGGAAAACGGAGGCAGTGTTAAGAAAGAGATATTTCTGGGCCGGCATGAAGACTGATATTGAAAGGTGGTGCCGTGATTGTGTGGCCTGCAATCTCAAGAAAGCTCCCAAGACAAATCAGAGGGACCCATTACATCCGATAATAAGTTGTCGGCCACTCGAACTGGTAGTATTAGATCATGTCAAGCTGGAGCCAAGTTCGAATGGACTCCAATATGCTCTGACCATTGTTGATCATTACAGCAAGTTCCTGGTCGTAGTGCCAGTAAGAGACTTAACAGCAAAGACTACAGCTGAACTGTTTTTTAAATATTTTGTTCGACCATATGGATACCCTGACCAGATCCTGTCTGATCAAGGCCCCGCGTTCGAAGCCCAACTGTTCCAGGAGCTATGTTTTCTCTACAAATGCAAGAAGTTGCTGACCACGCCTTATCACCCACAGTGTAACGGGTTATGTGAGCGAACAAATCAGACAGTGATCGGGATGTTAAGAAGTCTTTCAGTGGAACAACGTTCTCAATGGCCGTCCCTTCTGTCTGAGTTGGCGTATTTATACAATAATATTGAACATTGTTCCACAGGATTTACACCCTTTTATTTAATGTTCGGAAGACACGGGAAACTCCCGAAAGATCTGGAGTTGACTCCCGGAGTGACCGAGACCGAAACCTTTCAAACTGATTGGGTGAGCGAACACCAAGACCGCATGGCTATTGCGAGAGGTATCGTACAGAAACGTATGGAGACGGTGCGTCAACGTCAAGAAAATAATTATAATGAGGGAGCTAGAGCTATCCCTCTGCAAGTAGGGGACAAAGTATGGAGAAGAAAGAATCACCGATCCAGCAAATTGGATACTCTCTGGGAAAGAACCCCATATGTTGTGCTTGGCGTTCCTACTGCTAATTTTTATGCTTATCAAATTCAGAAAGTTCATGGCGGGCCTGTCAGCACCGTATCTCGGGAAAAGTTGAAGCTATGTACTACAGAGGTTCCGGACTTGCTGCCCGAGGGCACGTGTGAAAATGAGGAACAGAGATTTTCTGGGAATACTCCTTTTAAAAGTCTCACAGATTTGCTAATGGACATGTGTGGACCAAGTCCATTGAGCCTCACTAGAGATGCAAATCCCCCACCTTTAATGGACCAAACGGTAGAGAACGAGGATAACACCTGTGGAATGGTTGACCGGCCAGAAGAAAACATCACTGATTTTATCGTTAGGAGGTCGGAACGCAGCACCCAGGGTGTCTTACCCTTGAGATACCGAACATAATTGCTATAAAGATATCTATGTACTAGTGTAAAGTTGTTGGAAGGGGCATTACAGGTGGACTTCTGGGATGCGTGGGGACACGCATACTTCTGAGGGGGGTATATGTAACACCCTAAAAATATAAATATCTACAGTTTATATATATATATATATATATATATATATATATATATATATATATATATATTTATATGGTAATGAAAATGTAGCTGGCTGAATAGGGAACAATGGTTGTGGGATCTCTCATGAAGGGAAAGCAGCAGTGACCACACAGATGTAATTTAATGGATAAAACAATCCCCTCATGGAGGTGAGCTGGAGCGTGACACACTGAACACCCCAGCACCACGAGCAGCGGCACGAGCAGGGACTGGAAGGAAAGAGACCTCTCGCGGCAGGGCGGTTAGAACGGTCCGGCGAGTGCTGCGTAGTGAGCGGGTGATGGACGGAAAAACGGCTGTGTGAGCTCTTTGGAGGCGGCTGCGAGTTCCCGGTGCCGGGGCGGCAGACAGAGGCCAAGCAGAGAGACCGCAGTGACCAGCGGAGATACCAGCGAGAGGCGGACTGGACTTACCAGGGGCAGAGAGAGCTGCGGTGGTGCGAGTAGCAGCCATCAGCTCCCGGCTTCAATACCAGGACAGAGAAGCGGAGTGGCTGACGCCAGTGGTAGGAGTGACCAGTCTATCTCGGGAGGTGACTACGGCAACAGGGTGACGCCCTCATCACCAAGTAAGGCAAGGGGAAGGATCGACTACCCCTGATTGACACTAGCCAGCAATTAAACTGTCCGGGAGGGTGGAGCTGAAGTATGGCCATAGACTTTTCTTAGCCCTGCACCACAAAGTCCCTCAGTGGAAACCCACAGCTATTTAGGGATGCACATAAGATTTGAAATATGCAGTGACATTTGAGTGGTATTGCCGATCACAGCCTGGTTACGACAGTGCTCAGTGATAACCAAGGAATTATATAGACTTTATGCAGCCCCTCGTCACCCCTGATTAATAATAGAGAAAGTATAGTGGGGCACAACCATTCCGTTATGTAACTAGTGAAGCGCTGCATTTAGTTACACCGTCACAGCCATTGCCCATCTGATATTGGAGTACACTTAATGTCCTTCACACCTGCTGCAGGGAACATTGGTTAGTGATCGGAGGCCGGTTGGGGCTGTTAACTAGCCTAATTCAAGGTCCACTGTCGCCCCAGGATATGGTGCCACCCAACGCAATATAGTTGAGTATAGCGATAGCTTCGAGTCGGCTGCCAGGAAGAAGAGTTTATCCACCTCCTATAACAACATACTGAGCGACCTCACCAGAGTCAAGAGTTCGAGTAGTACTCCAGTGATAGCTACAGGTTTGCGCATAATAAATTAAAGATAGCGTACGGACACACAACTTTATTCCAGGGAGTTCAATGAACAGACAGGATAACACCCAAATTGCGCTACCAAACCCGGGTTTGCACCATTCAAGTATCTAATGCAGTAGCGCCATCTCTTAATCCAGATACCGCGTAGATTCAGGAAAACAGCTTATCATCTTCAGCTTTAGTGTTCCAACTTTGGAAATAAGACGCTAATTTGATTACTAGGGAGTATATTCCAGCCGAGCTGCATTACAATACCTGTTAGCACCAGGATAGACTCTGTAGATGTTAGTAGTCCATTGATTGCTTAGTCAGATGTAACGCTTTATTCAGATATTTGCGTGCATAGGTATATATATATAGATATAAGCTTATAAGTCGGTATAGAAAGGTATATTTGGTACTATTGATATGTTGAGAAATATAGAGTAAAGAACCGATATGCTTACTAAACAAATTCTTTAGGTATCCACTCCCTTGGGAAAGTGATGACCTGTTCCGGAGCAGTATAATAAATATTGTACCATTCTCAGGTGTTACATTTAAGACTATTAACAATTGATTGTAACTGTGTTTTGGAAGTCTCTTAAAATTTATAATAGTGTGACATTTTGCCCTGAATAAACTTGTTCTTTAGCTTATCGGAACAAAGAGCGACAGTTATTGCGTGTAATTCATCGGATGCCCGGTTCAAGTAGATAGTTACTTGTGGTATCACAATTAAAAATTTGGTCGCCACACCATTTGTTATTGTGACTGATAACAACCCACTGGCTCACTTGTCCACTGCCCATTTGGGGGCCTTGGAGCAAAGGTGGTTATCCAGGCTGGCCAATTTCCGCTATACTGTCAGTTACAGAAGTGGCAAATCAAATGGGAATGCGGATGCGTTATCCCGTCTGCCTACCGCCAACATCGAGGAGGAATTAGGTGACAGAGCCGAAGATGTGGAGACTCCGTTATTTCAATTTCCGCCAGGGGTACCACCAGTTGTCAACCTGGACCCTGTATCTACAACTGGGAACTGGAGTCCGGAGAGTTCTTCCGATGAGTCTCTACCTCTCGACTGGAACACCATATAGCGGGAAAATTCGGTGATACGAGAATTGATAGTCATTCTTCGGAGACAAGATCAACTAAACAAAGCTCAAAGAGCCAAGGCCGATCCAGAGTTAATTAAATTATTACGACATCGAGAAAGATTACAGTTCCGTCAAGGATTGTTGGTGCGGACTAGTCTGGACCCTGGAACCCATCAGAAGATTGTACAAGTTATTGTTCCCAGACAATGGGCTGACTTCCTGCTTAGGGCTTACCATGACCAGTCTGGCCACTTTGGCTCCAGGAAAACGGAGGCAGTGTTAAGAAAGAGATATTTCTGGGCCGGCATGAAGACTGATATTGAAAGGTGGTGCCGTGATTGTGTGGCCTGCAATCTCAAGAAAGCTCCCAAGACAAATCAGAGGGACCCATTACATCCGATAATAAGTTGTCGGCCACTCGAACTGGTAGTATTAGATCATGTCAAGCTGGAGCCAAGTTCGAATGGACTCCAATATGCTCTGACCATTGTTGATCATTACAGCAAGTTCCTGGTCGTAGTGCCAGTAAGAGACTTAACAGCAAAGACTACAGCTGAACTGTTTTTTAAATATTTTGTTCGACCATATGGATACCCTGACCAGATCCTGTCTGATCAAGGCCCCGCGTTCGAAGCCCAACTGTTCCAGGAGCTATGTTTTCTCTACAAATGCAAGAAGTTGCTGACCACGCCTTATCACCCACAGTGTAACGGGTTATGTGAGCGAACAAATCAGACAGTGATCGGGATGTTAAGAAGTCTTTCAGTGGAACAACGTTCTCAATGGCCGTCCCTTCTGTCTGAGTTGGCGTATTTATACAATAATATTGAACATTGTTCCACAGGATTTACACCCTTTTATTTAATGTTCGGAAGACACGGGAAACTCCCGAAAGATCTGGAGTTGACTCCCGGAGTGACCGAGACCGAAACCTTTCAAACTGATTGGGTGAGCGAACACCAAGACCGCATGGCTATTGCGAGAGGTATCGTACAGAAACGTATGGAGACGGTGCGTCAACGTCAAGAAAATAATTATAATGAGGGAGCTAGAGCTATCCCTCTGCAAGTAGGGGACAAAGTATGGAGAAGAAAGAATCACCGATCCAGCAAATTGGATACTCTCTGGGAAAGAACCCCATATGTTGTGCTTGGCGTTCCTACTGCTAATTTTTATGCTTATCAAATTCAGAAAGTTCATGGCGGGCCTGTCAGCACCGTATCTCGGGAAAAGTTGAAGCTATGTACTACAGAGGTTCCGGACTTGCTGCCCGAGGGCACGTGTGAAAATGAGGAACAGAGATTTTCTGGGAATACTCCTTTTAAAAGTCTCACAGATTTGCTAATGGACATGTGTGGACCAAGTCCATTGAGCCTCACTAGAGATGCAAATCCCCCACCTTTAATGGACCAAACGGTAGAGAACGAGGATAACACCTGTGGAATGGTTGACCGGCCAGAAGAAAACATCACTGATTTTATCGTTAGGAGGTCGGAACGCAGCACCCAGGGTGTCTTACCCTTGAGATACCGAACATAATTGCTATAAAGATATCTATGTACTAGTGTAAAGTTGTTGGAAGGGGCATTACAGGTGGACTTCTGGGATGCGTGGGGACACGCATACTTCTGAGGGGGGTATATGTAACACCCTAAAAATATAAATATCTACAGTTTATATATATATATATATATATTTATATGGTAATGAAAATGTAGCTGGCTGAATAGGGAACAATGGTTGTGGGATCTCTCATGAAGGGAAAGCAGCAGTGACCACACAGATGTAATTTAATGGATAAAACAATCCCCTCATGGAGGTGAGCTGGAGCGTGACACTGAATACCCCAGCACCACGAGCAGCGGCACGAGCAGGGACTGGAAGGAAAGAGACCTCTCGCGGCAGGGCGGTTAGAACGGTCCGGCGAGTGCTGCGTAGTGAGCGGGTGACGGCCGGAAAAACGGCTGTGTGAGCTCTTCGGAGGCGGCTGCGAGTTCCCGGTGCCGGGGCGGCAGACAGAGGCCAAGCAGAGAGACCGCAGTGACCAGCGGAGATACCAGCGAGAGGCGGAGTGGACTTACCAGGGGCAGAGAGAGCTGCGGTGGTGCGAGTAGCAGCCATCAGCTCCCGGCTTCAATACCAGGACAGAGAAGCGGAGTGGCTGACGCCAGTGGTAGGAGTGACCAGTCTATCTCGGGAGGTGGCTACGGCAACAGGGTGACGCCCTTATCACCAAGTAAGGCAAGGGGAAGGATCGACTACCCCTGATTGACACTAGCCAGCAATTAAACTGTCCGGGAGGGTGGAGCTGAAGTATGGCCATAGACTTTTCTTAGCCCTGCACCACAAAGTCCCTCAGTGGAAACCCACATCTATGCAGTGACATTTGAGTGGTATTGCCGATCACAGCCTGGTTACGACAGTGCTCAGTGATAACCAAGGAATTATATAGACTTTATGCAGCCCCTCGTCACCCCTGATTAATAATAGAGAAAGTATAGTGGGGCACAACCATTCCGTTATGTAACTAGTGAAGCGCTGCATTTAGTTACACCGTCACAGCCATTGCCCCTCTGATATTGGAGTACACTTAATGTCCTTCACCTCTGCTGCAGGGAACATTGGTTAGTGATCGGAGGCCGGTTGGGGCTGTTAACTAGCCTAATTCAAGGTCCACTGCCGCCCCAGGATATGGTGCCACCCAACGCAATATAGTTGAGTATAGCGAAAGCTTCGAGTCGGCTTCCAGGAAGAAGAGTTTATCCACCTCCTATAACAACATACTGAGCGACCTCACCAGAGTCAAGAGTTCGAGTAGTACTCCAGTGATAGCTACAGGTTTGCGCATAATAAATTAAAGATAGCGTACGGACACACAACTTTATTCCAGGGAGTTCAATGAACAGGACAGGATAACACCCAAATTGCGCTACCAAACCCGGGTTTGCACCATTCAAGTATCTAATGCAGTAGCGCCATCTCTTAATCCAGATACCGCGTAGATTCAGGAAAACAGCTTATCATCTTCAGCTTTAGTGTTCCAACTTTGGAAATAAGACGCTAATTTGATTACTAGGTAGTATATTCCAGCCGAGCTGCATTACAATACCTGTTAGCACCAGGATAGACTCTGTAGAAGTTAGTAGTCCATTGATTGCTTAGTCAGATGTAACGCTTTATTCAGATATTTCCGTGCATAGGTATATATATATAGATATAAGCTTTTAAGTCGGTATAGAAAGGTGTATTTGGTACTATTGATATGTTGAGAAATATAGAGTAAAGAACCGATATGCTTACTAAACAAATTCTTTAGGTATCCACTCCCTTGGGAAAGTGATGACCTGTTCCGGAGCAGTATAATAAATATTGTACCATTCTCAGCTGTTACATTTAAGACTATTAACAATTGATTGTAACTGTGTTTTGGAAGTCTCTTAAAATTTATAATAGTGTGACATTTTGCCCTGAATAAACTTGTTCTTTAGCTTATCGGAACAAAGAGCGACAGTTATTGCGTGTAATTCTTCGGATGCCCGGTTCAAGTAGATAGTTACTTGGGGTATCACAATTAAAAATTTGGTCGCCACACCATTTGTTATTGTGACTGATAACAACCCACTGGCTCACTTGTCCACTGCCCATTTGGGGGCCTTGGAGCAAAGGTGGTTATCCAGGCTGGCCAATTTCCGCTATACTGTCAGTTACAGAAGTGGCAAGTCAAATGGGAATGCGGATGCGTTATCCCGTCTGCCTACCGCCGACATCGAGGAGGAATTAGGTGACAGAGCCGAAGATGTGGAGACTCCGTTATTTCAATTTGCGCCAGGGGTACCACCAGTTGTCAACCTGGACCCTATATCTACAACTGGGAACTGGAGTCCGGAGAGTTCTTCCGATGAGTCTCTACCTCTCGACTGGAACACCATAAAGCGGGAAAATTCGGTGATACGAGAATTGATAGTCATTCTTCGGAGACAAGATCAACTAAACAAAGCTCAAAGAGCCAAGGCCAATCCAGAGTTAATTAAATTATTACGACATCGAGAAAGATTACAGTTCCGTCAAGGATTGTTGGTGCGGACTAGTCTGGACCCTGGAACCCATCAGAAGATTGTACAAGTTATTGTTCCCAGACAATGGGCTGACATCCTGCTTAGGGCTTACCATGACCAGTCTGGCCACTTTGGCTCCAGGAAAACGGAGGCAGTGTTAAGAAAGAGATATTTCTGGGCCGGCATGAAGACTGATATTGAAAGGTGGTGCCGTGATTGTGTGGCCTGCAATCTCAAGAAAGCTCCCAAGACAAATCAGAGGGACCCATTACATCCGATAATAAGTTGTCGGCCACTCGAACTGGTAGTATTAGATCACGTCAAGCTGGAGCCAAGTTCGAATGGACTCCAATATGCTCTGACCATTGTTGATCATTACAGCAAGTTCCTGGTCGTAGTGCCAGTAAGAGACTTAACAGCAAAGACTACAGCTGAACTGTTTTTTAAATATTTTGTTCGACCATATGGATATCCTGACCAGATCCTGTCTGATCAAGGCCCCGCGTTCGAAGCCCAACTGTTCCAGGAGCTATGTTTTCTCTACAAATGCAAGAAGTTGCTGACCACGCCTTATCACCCACAGTGTAACGGGTTATGTGAGTGAACAAATCAGACAGTGATCGGGATGTTAAGAAGTCTTTCAGTGGAACAACGTTCTCAATGGCCGTCCCTTCTGTCTGAGTTGGCGTATTTATACAATAATATTGAACATTGTTCCACAGGATTTACACCCTTTTATTTAATGTTCGGAAGACACGGGAAACTCCCAAAAGATCTGGAGTTGGCTCCCGGAGTGACCGAGACCGAAACCTTTCAAACTGATTGGGTGAGCGAACACCAAGACCGCATGGCTATTGCGAGAGGTATCGTACAGAAACGTATGGAGACGGTGCGTCAACGTCAAGAAAAGAATTATAATGAGGGAGCTAGAGCTATCCCTCTGCAAGTAGGGGACAAAGTCTGGAGAAGAAAGAATCACCGATCCAGCAAATTGGATACTCTCTGGGAAAGAACCCCATATGTTGTGCTTGGCGTTCCTACTGCTAATTTTTATGCTTATCAAATTCAGAAAGATCATGGCGGGCCTGTCAGCACCGTATCTCGGGAAAAGTTGAAGCTATGTACTACAGAGGTTCCGGACTTGCTGCCCGAGGGCACGTGTGAAAATGAGGAACAGAGATTTTCTGGGGATACTCCTTTTAAAAGTCCCACAGATTTGCTAATGTACATGTGTGGACCAAGTCCATTGAGCCTCACTAGAGATGCAATTCCCCCACCTTTAATGGACCAAATGGTAGAGAACGAGGTTAACCCCTGTGGAATGGTTGACCGGCCAGAAGAAAACATCACTGATTTTATCGTTAGGAGGTCGGAACGCAGCACCCAGGGTGTCTTACCCTTGAGATACCGAACATAATTGCTATAAAGATATCTATGTACTAGTGTAAAGTTGTTGGAAGGGGCATTACAGGTAGACTTCTGGGATGCGTGGGGACACGCATACTTCTGAGGGGGGTATATGTAACACCCTAAAAATATAAATATCTACAGTTTATATATATATATATATATATATATATATATATATATATTTATATGGTAATGAAAATGTAGCTGGCTGAATAGGGAACAATGGTTGTGGGATCTCTCATGAAGGGAAAGCAGCAGTGACCACACAGATGTAATTTAATGGATAAAACAATCCCCTCATGGAGGTGAGCTGGAGCGTGACACACTGAACACCCCAGCACCACGAGCAGCGGCACGAGCAGGGACTGGAAGGAAAGAGACCTCTCGCGGCAGGGCGGTTAGAACGGTCCGGCGAGTGCTGCGTAGTGAGCGGGTGATGGACGGAAAAACGGCTGTGTGAGCTCTTTGGAGGCGGCTGCGAGTTCCCGGTGCCGGGGCGGCAGACAGAGGCCAAGCAGAGAGACCGCAGTGACCAGCGGAGATACCAGCGAGAGGCGGACTGGACTTACCAGGGGCAGAGAGAGCTGCGGTGGTGCGAGTAGCAGCCATCAGCTCCCGGCTTCAATACCAGGACAGAGGAGCGGAGTGGCTGACGCCAGTGGTAGGAGTGACCAGTCTATCTCGGGAGGTGACTACGGCAACTGGGTGACGCCCTCATCACCAAGTAAGGCAAGGGGAAGGATCGACTACCCCTGATTGACACTAGCCAGCAATTAAACTGTCCGGGAGGGTGGAGCTGAAGTATGGCCATAGACTTTTCTTAGCCCTGCACCACAAAGTCCCTCAGTGGAAACCCACAGCTATTTAGGGATGCACATATGATTTGAAATATGCAGTGACATTTGAGTGGTATTGCCGATCACAGCCTGGTTACGACAGTGCTCAGTGATAACCAAGGAATAATATAGACTTTATGCACCCCCTCGTCACCCCTGATTAATAATAGAGAAAGTATAGTGGGGCACAACCATTCCGTTATGTAACTAGTGAAGCGCTGCATTTAGTTACACCGTCACAGCCATTGCCCCTCTGATATTGGAGTACACTTAATGTCCTTCACACCTGCTGCAGGGAACATTGGTTAGTGATCGGAGGCCGGTTGGGGCTGTTAACTAGCCTAATTCAAGGTCCACTGTCGCCCCAGGATATGGTGCCACCCAACGCAATATAGTTGAGTATAGCGATAGCTTCGAGTCGGCTGCCAGGAAGAAGAGTTTATCCACCTCCTATAACAACATACTGAGCGACCTCACCAGAGTCAAGAGTTCGAGTAGTACTCCAGTGATAGCTACAGGTTTGCGCATAATAAATTAAAGATAGCGTACGGACACACAACTTTATTCTAGGGAGTTCAATGAACAGACAGGATAACACCCAAATTGCGCTACCAAACCCGGGTTTGCACCATTCAAGTATCTAATGCAGTAGCGCCATCTCTTAATCCAGATACCGCGTAGATTCAGGAAAACAGCTTATCATCTTCAGCTTTAGTGTTCCAACTTTGGAAATAAGATGCTAATTTGATTACTAGGGAGTATATTCCAGCCGAGCTGCATTACAATACCTGTTAGCACCAGTATAGACTCTGTAGATGTTAGTAGTCCATTGATTGCTTAGTCAGATGTAACGCTTTATTCAGATATTTGCGTGCATAGGTATATATATATAGATATAAGCTTATAAGTCGGTATAGAAAGGTATATTTGGTACTATTGATATGTTGAGAAATATAGAGTAAAGAACCGATATGCTTACTAAACAAATTCTTTAGGTATCCACTCCCTTGGGAAAGTGATGACCTGTTCCGGAGCAGTATAATAAATATTGTACCATTCTCAGGTGTTACATTTAAGACTATTAACAATTGATTGTAACTATGTTTTGGAAGTCTCTTAAAATTTATAATAGTGTGACATTTTGCCCTGAATAAACTTGTTCTTTAGCTTATCGGAACAAAGAGCGACAGTTATTGCGTGTAATTCATCGGATGCCCGGTTCAAGTAGATAGTTACTTGGGGTATCACAATTAAAAATTTGGTCGCCACACCATTTGTTATTGTGACTGATAACAACCCACTGGCTCACTTGTCCACTGCCCATTTGGGGGCCTTGGAGCAAAGGTGGTTATCCAGGCTGGCCAATTTCCGCTATACTGTCAGTTACAGAAGTGGCAAGTCAAATGGGAATGCGGATGCGTTATCCCGTCTGCCTACCGCCAACATCGAGGAGGAATTAGGTGACAGAGCCGAAGATGTGGAGACTCCGTTATTTCAATTTCCGCCAGGGGTACCACCAGTTGTCAACCTGGACCCTGTATCTACAACTGGGAACTGGAGTCCGGAGAGTTCTTCCGATGAGTCTCTACCTCTCGACTGGAACACCATACAGCGGGAAAATTCGGTGATACGAGAATTGATAGTCATTCTTCGGAGACAAGATCAACTAAACAAAGCTCAAAGAGCCAAGGCCGATCCAGAGTTAATTAAATTATTACGACATCGAGAAAGATTACAGTTCCGTCAAGGATTGTTGGTGCGGACTAGTCTGGACCCTGGAACCCATCAGAAGATTGTACAAGTTATTGTTCCCAGACAATGGGCTGACTTCCTGCTTAGGGCTTACCATGACCAGTCTGGCCACTTTGGCTCCAGGAAAACGGAGGCAGTGTTAAGAAAGAGATATTTCTGGGCCGGCATGAAGACTGATATTGAAAGGTGGTGCCGTGATTGTGTGGCCTGCAATCTCAAGAAAGCTCCCAAGACAAATCAGAGGGACCCATTACATCCGATAATAAGTTGTCGGCCACTCGAACTGGTAGTATTAGATCATGTCAAGCTGGAGCCAAGTTCGAATGGACTCCAATATGCTCTGACCATTGTTGATCATTACAGCAAGTTCCTGGTCGTAGTGCCAGTAAGAGACTTAACAGCAAAGACTACAGCTGAACTGTTTTTTAAATATTTTGTTCGACCATATGGATACCCTGACCAGATCCTGTCTGATCAAGGCCCCGCGTTCGAAGCCCAACTGTTCCAGGAGCTATGTTTTCTCTACAAATGCAAGAAGTTGCTGACCACGCCTTATCACCCACAGTGTAACGGGTTATGTGAGCGAACAAATCAGACAGTGATCGGGATGTTAAGAAGTCTTTCAGTGGAACAACGTTCTCAATGGCCGTCCCTTCTGTCTGAGTTGGCGTATTTATACAATAATATTGAACATTGTTCCACAGGATTTACACCCTTTTATTTAATGTTCGGAAGACACAGGAAACTCCCGAAAGATCTGGAGTTGACTCCCGGAGTGACCGAGACCGAAACCTTTCAAACTGATTGGGTGAGCGAACACCAAGACCGCATGGCTATTGCGAGAGGTATCGTACAGAAACGTATGGAGACGGTGCGTCAACGTCAAGAAAAGAATTATAATGAGGGAGCTAGAGCTATCCCTCTGCAAGTAGGGGACAAAGTATGGAGAAGAAAGAATCACCGATCCAGCAAATTGGATACTCTCTGGGAAAGAACCCCATATGTTGTGCTTGGCGTTCCTACTGCTAATTTTTATGCTTATCAAATTCAGAAAGTTCATGGCGGGCCTGTCAGCACCGTATCTCGGGAAAAGTTGAAGCTATGTACTACAGAGGTTCCGGACTTGCTGCCCGAGGGCACGTGTGAAAATGAGGAACAGAGATTTTCTGGGGATACTCCTTTTAAAAGTCTCACAGATTTGCTAATGTACATGTGTGGACCAAGTCCATTAAGCCTCACTAGAGATGCAATTCCCCCACCTTTAATGGACCAAATGGTAGAGAACGAGGTTAACCCCTGTGGAATGGTTGACCGGCCAGAAGAAAACATCACTGATTTTATCGTTAGGAGGTCGGAACGCAGCACCCAGGGTGTCTTACCCTTGAGATACCGAACATAATTGCTATAAAGATATCTATGTACTAGTGTAAAGTTGTTGGAAGGGGCATTACAGGTAGACTTCTGGGATGCGTGGGGACACGCATACTTCTGAGGGGGTATATGTAACACCCTAAAAATATAAATATCTACAGTTTATATATATATATATATTTATATGGTAATAAAAATGTAGCTGGCTGAATAGGGAACAATGGTTGTGGGATCTCTCATGAAGGGAAAGCAGCAGTGACCACACAGATGTAATTTAATGGATAAAACAATCCCCTCATGGAGGTGAGCTGGAGCGTGACACACTGAATACCCCAGCACCACGAGCAGCGGCACGAGCAGGAACTGGAAGGAAAGAGACCTCTCGCGGCAGGGCGGTTAGAACGGTCCGGCAAGTGCTGCGTAGTGAGCGGGTGATGGACGGAAAAACGGCTGTGTGAGCTCTTCGGAGGCGGCTGCGAGTTCCCGGTGCCGGGGCAGCAGACAGAGGCCAAGCAGAGAGACCGCAGTGACCAGCGGAGATACCAGCGAGAGGCGGACTGGACTTACCAGGGGCAGAGAGAGCTGCGGTGGTGCGAGTAGCAGCCATCAGCTCCCGGCTTCAATACCAGGACAGAGAAGCGGAGTGGCTGACGCCAGTGGTAGGAGTGACCAGTCTATCTCGGGAGGTGACTACGGCAACAGGGTGACGCCCTCATCACCAAGTAAGGCAAGGGGAAGGATCGACTACCCCTGATTGACACTAGCCAGCAATTAAACTGTCCGGGAGGGTGGAGCTGAAGTATGGCCATAGACTTTTCTTAGCCCTGCACCACAAAGTCCCTCAGTGGAAACCCACAGCTATTAAGGGATGCACATATGATTTGAAATATGCAGTGACATTTGAGTGGTATTGCCGATCACAGCCTGGTTACGACAGTGCTCAGTGATAACCAAGGAATTATATAGACTTTATGCAGCCCCTCGTCACCCCTGATTAATAATAGAGAAAGTATAGCGGGGCACAACCATTCCGTTATGTAACTAGTGAAGCGCTGCATTTAGTTACACCGTCACAGCCATTGCCCCTCTGATATTGGAGTACACTTAATGTCCTTCACACCTGCTGCAGGGAACATTGGTTAGTGATCGGAGGCCGGTTGGGGCTGTTAACTAGCCTAATTCAAGGTCCACTGTCGCCCCAGGATATGGTGCCACCCAACGCAATATAGTTGAGTATAGCGATAGCTTCGAGTCGGCTGCCAGGAAGAAGAGTTTATCCACCTCCTATAAAAACATACTGAGCGACCTCACCAGAGTCAAGAGTTCGAGTAGTACTCCAGTGATAGCTACAGGTTTGCGCATAATAAATTAAAGATAGCGTACGGACACACAACTTTATTCCAGGGAGTTCAATGAACAGGACAGGATAACACCCAAATTGCGCTACCAAACCCGGGTTTGCACCATTCAAGTATCTAATGCAGTAGCGCCATCTCTTAATCCAGATACCGCGTAGATTCAGGAAAACAGCTTATCATCTTCAGCTTTAGTGTTCCAACTTTGGAAATAAGACGCTAATTTGATTACTAGGAAGTATATTCCAGCCGAGCTGCATTACAATACCTGTTAGCACCAGGATAGACTCTGTAGAAGTTAGTAGTCCATTGATTGCTTAGTCAGATGTAACGCTTTATTCAGATATTTGCGTGCATAGGTATATATATATAGATATAAGCTTATAAGTCGGTATAGAAAGGTATATTTGGTACTATTGATATGTTGAGAAATATAGAGTAAAGAACCGATATGCTTACTAAACAAATTCTTTAGGTATCCACTCCCTTGGGAAAGTGATGACCTGTTCCGGAGCAGTATAATAAATATTGTACCATTCTCAGGTGTTACATTTAAGACTATTAACAATTGATTGTAACTGTGTTTTGGAAGTCTCTTAAAATTTATAATAGTGTGACATTTTGCCCTGAATAAACTTGTTCTTTAGCTTATCGGAACAAAGAGCGACAGTTATTGCGTGTAATTAATCGGATGCCCGGTTCAAGTAGATCGTTACTTGGGGTATCACAATTAAAAATTTGGTCGCCACACCATTTGTTATTGTGACTGATAACAACCCACTGGCTCACTTGTCCACTGCCCATTTGGGGGCCTTGGAGCAAAGGTGGTTATCCAGGCTGGCCAATTTCCGCTATACTGTCAGTTACAGAAGTGGCAAGTCAAATGGGAATGCGGATGCGTTATCCCGTCTGCCTACCGCCAACATCGAGGAGGAATTAGGTGACAGAGCCGAAGATGTGGAGACTCCGTTATTTCAATTTCCGCCAGGGGTACCACCAGTTGTCAACCTGGACCCTGTATCTACAACTGGGAACTGGAGTCCAGAGAGTTCTTCCGATGAGTCTCTACCTCTCGACTGGAACACCATACAGCGGGAAAATTCGGTGATACGAGAATTGATAGTCATTCTTCGGAGACAAGATCAACTAAACAAAGCTCAAAGAGCCAAGGCCGATCCAGAGTTAATTAAATTATTACGACATCAAGAAAGATTACAGTTCCGTCAAGGATTGTTGGTGCGGACTAGTCTGGACCCTGGAACCCATCAGAAGATTGTACAAGTTATTGTTCCCAGACAATGGGCTGACTTCCTGCTTAGGGCTTACCATGACCAGTCTGGCCACTTTGGCTCCAGGAAAACGGAGGCAGTGTTAAGAAAGAGATATTTCTGGGCCGGCATGAAGACTGATATTGAAAGGTGGTGCAGTGATTGTGTGGCCTGCAATCTCAAGAAAGCTCCCAAGACAAATCAGAGGGACCCATTACATCCGATAATAAGTTGTCGGCCACTCGAACTGGTAGTATTAGATCACGTCAAGCTGGAGCCAAGTTCGAATGGACTCCAATATGCTCTGACCATTGTTGATCATTACAGCAAGTTCCTGGTCGTAGTGCCAGTAAGAGACTTAACAGCAAAGACTACAGCTGAACTGTTTTTTAAATATTTTGTTCGACCATATGGATACCCTGACCAGATCCTGTCTGATCAAGGCCCCGCGTTCGAAGCCCAACTGTTCCAGGAGCTATGTTTTCTCTACAAATGCAAGAAGTTGCTGACCACGCCTTATCACCCACAGTGTAACGGGTTATGTGAGCGAACAAATCAGACAGTGATCGGGATGTTAAGAAGTCTTTCAGTGGAACAACGTTCTCAATGGCCGTCCCTTCTGTCTGAGTTGGCGTATTTATACAATAATATTGAACATTGTTACACAGGATTTACACCCTTTTATTTAATGTTCGGAAGACACGGGAAACTCCCGAAAGATCTGGAGTTGACTCCCGGAGTGACCGAGACCGAAACCTTTCAAACTGATTGGGTGAGCGAACACCAAGACTGCATGGCTATTGCGAGAGGTATCGTACAGAAACGTATGGAGACGGTGCGTCAACGTCAAGAAAAGAATTATAATGAGGGATCTAGAGCTATCCCTCTGCAAGTAGGGGACAAAGTCTGGAGAAGAAAGAATCACCGATCCAGCAAATTGGATACTCTCTGGGAAAGAACCCCATATGTTGTGCTTGGCGTTCCTACTGCTAATTTTTATGCTTATCAAATTCAGAAAGTTCATGGCGGGCCTGTCAGCACCGTATCTCGGGAAAAGTTGAAGCTATGTACTACAGAGGTTCCGGACTTGCTGCCCGAGGGCACGTGTGAAAATGAGGAACAGAGATTTTCTGGGAATACTCCTTTTAAAAGTCTCACAGATTTGCTAATGGACATGTGTGGACCAAGTCCATTGAGCCTCACTAGAGATGCAATTCCCCCACCTTTAATGGACCAAACGGTAGAGAACGAGGTTAACACCTGTGGAATGGTTGACCGGCCAGAAGAAAACATCACTGATTTTATCGTTAGGAGGTCGGAACGCAGCACCCAGGGTGTCTTACCCTTGAGATACCGAACATAATTGCTATAAAGATATCTATGTACTAGTGTAAAGTTGTTGGAAGGGGCATTACAGGTGGACTTCTGGGATGCGTGGGGACACGCATACTTCTGAGGGGGGTATATGTAACACCCTAAAAATATAAATATCTACAGTTTATATATATATATATATATATATATATATTTATATGGTAATGAAAATGTAGCTGGCTGAATAGGGAACAATGGTTGTGGGATCTCTCATGAAGGGAAAGCAGCAGTGACCACACAGATGTAATTTAATGGATAAAACAATCCCCTCATGGAGGTGAGCTGGAGCGTGACACTGAATACCCCAGCACCACGAGCAGCGGCACGAGCAGGGACTGGAAGGAAAGAGACCTCTTGCGGCAGGGCGGTTAGAACGGTCCGGCGAGTGCTGCGTAGTGAGCGGGTGACGGCCGGAAAAACGGCTGTGTGAGCTCTTCGGAGGCGGCTGCGAGTTCCCGGTGCCGGGGCGGCAGACAGAGGCCAAGCAGAGAGACCGCAGTGACCAGCGGAGATACCAGCGAGAGGCGGAGTGGACTTACCAGGGGCAGAGAGAGCTGCGGTGGTGCGAGTAGCAGCCATCAGCTCCCGGCTTCAATACCAGGACAGAGAAGCGGAGTGGCTGACGCCAGTGGTAGGAGTGACCAGTCTATCTCGGGAGGTGGCTACGGCAACAGGGTGACGCCCTCATCACCAAGTAAGGCAAGGGGAAGGATCGACTACCCCTGATTGACACTAGCCAGCAATTAAACTGTCCGGGAGGGTGGAGCTGAAGTATGGCCATAGACTTTTCTTAGCCCTGCACCACAAAGTCCCTCAGTGGAAACCCACAGCTATTAAGGGATGCACATATGATTTGAAATATGCAGTGACATTTGAGTGGTATTGCCGATCACAGCCTGGTTACGACAGTGCTCAGTGATAACCAAGGAATTATATAGACTTTATGCAGCCCCTCGTCACCCCTGATTAATAATAGAGAAAGTATAGTGGGGCACAACCATTCCGTTATGTAACTAGTGAAGCGCTGCATTTAGTTACACCGTCACAGCCATTGCCCCTCTGATATTGGAGTACACTTAATGTCCTTCACCCCTGCTGCAGGGAACATTGGTTAGTGATCGGAGGCCGGTTGGGGCTGTTAACTAGCCTAATTCAAGGTCCACTGCCGCCCCAGGATATGGTGCCACCCAACGCAATATAGTTGAGTATAGCGAAAGCTTCGAGTCGGCTGCCAGGAAGAAGAGTTTATCCACCTCCTATAACAACATACTGAGCGACCTCACCAGAGTCAAGAGTTCGAGTAGTACTCCAGTGATAGCTACAGGTTTGCGCATAATAAATTAAAGATAGCGTACGGACACACAACTTTATTCCAGGGAGTTCAATGAACAGGACAGGATAACACCCAAATTGCGCTACCAAACCCGGGTTTGCACCATTCAAGTATCTAATGCAGTAGCGCCATCTCTTAATCCAGATACCGCGTAGATTCAGGAAAACAGCTTATCATCTTCAGCTTTAGTGTTCCAACTTTGGAAATAAGACGCTAATTTGATTACTAGCTAGTATATTCCAGCCGAGCTGCATTACAATACCTGTTAGCACCAGGATAGACTCTGTAGAAGTTAGTAGTCCATTGATTGCTTAGTCAGATGTAACGCTTTATTCAGATATTTCCGTGCATAGGTATATATATATATAGATATAAGCTTATAAGTCGGTATAGAAAGGTGTATTTGGTACTATTGATATGTTGAGAAATATAGAGTAAAGAACCGGTATGCTTACTAAACAAATTCTTTAGGTATCCACTCCCTTGGGAAAGTGATGACCTGTTCCAGAGCAGTATAATAAATATTGTACCATTCTCAGCTGTTACATTTAAGACTAATAACAATTGATTGTAACTGTGTTTTGGAAGTCTCTTAAAATTTATAATAGTGTGACATTTTGCCCTGAATAAACTTGTTCTTTAGCTTATCGGAACAAAGAGCTACAGTTATTGCGTGTAATTCATCGGATGCCCGGTTCAAGTAGATAGTTACTTGGGGTATCACAATTAAAAATTTGGTCGCCACACCATTTGTTATTGTGACTGATAACAACCCACTGGCTCACTTGTCCACTGCCCATTTGGGGGCCTTGGAGCAAAGGTGGTTATCCAGGCTGGCCAATTTCCGCTATACTGTCAGTTACAGAAGTGGCAAGTCAAATGGGAATGCGGATGCGTTATCCCGTCTGCCTACCGCCGACATCGAGGAGGAATTAGGTGACAGAGCCGAAGATGTGGAGACTCCGTTATTTCAATTTGCGCCAGGGGTACCACCAGTTGTCAACCTGGACCCTATAGCTACAACTGGGAACTGGAGTCCGGAGAGTTCTTCCGATGAGTCTCTACCTCTCGACTGGAACACCATACAGCGGGAAAATTCGGTGATACGAGAATTGATAGTCATTCTTCGGAGACAAGATCAACTAAACAAAGCTCAAAGAGCCAAGGCCAATCCAGAGTTAATTAAATTATTACGACATCGAGAAAGATTACAGTTCCGTCAAGGATTGTTGGTGCGGACTAGTCTGGACCCTGGAACCCATCAGAAGATTGTACAAGTTATTGTTCCCAGACAATGGGCTGACTTCCTGCTTAGGGCTTACCATGACCAGTCTGGCCACTTTGGCTCCAGGAAAACGGAGGCAGTGTTAAGAAAGAGATATTTCTGGGCCGGCATGAAGACTGATATTGAAAGGTGGTGCCGTGATTGTGTGGCCTGCAATCTCAAGAAAGCTCCCAAGACAAATCAGAGGGACCCATTACATCCGATAATAAGTTGTCGGCCACTCGAACTGGTAGTATTAGATCACGTCAAGCTGGAGCCAAGTTCGAATGGACTCCAATATGCTCTGACCATTGTTGATCATTACAGCAAGTTCCTGGTCGTAGTGCCAGTAAGAGACTTAACAGCAAAGACTACAGCTGAACTGTTTTTTAAATATTTTGTTCGACCATATGGATACCCTGACCAGATCCTGTCTGATCAAGGCCCCGCGTTCGAAGCCCAACTGTTCTAGGAGCTATGTTTTCTCTACAAATGCAAGAAGTTGCTGACCACGCCTTATCACCCACAGTGTAACGGGTTATGTGAGCGAACAAATCAGACAGTGATCGGGATGTTAAGAAGTCTTTCAGTGGAACAACGTTCTCAATGGCCGTCCCTTCTGTCTGAGTTGGCGTATTTATACAATAATATTGAACATTGTTCCACAGGATTTACACCCTTTTATTTAATGTTCGGAAGACACGGGAAACTCCCAAAAGATCTGGAGTTGACTCCCGGAGTGACCGAGACCGAAACCTTTCAAACTGATTGGGTGAGCGAACACCAAGACCGCATGGCTATTGCGAGAGGTATCGTACAGAAACGTATGGAGACGGTGCGTCAACGTCAAGAAAAGAATTATAATGAGGGAGCTAGAGCTATCCCTCTGCAAGTAGGGGACAAAGTCTGGAGAAGAAAGAATCACCGATCCAGCAAATTGGATACTCTCTGGGAAAGAACCCCATATGTTGTGCTTGGCGTTCCTACTGCTAATTTTTATGCTTATCAAATTCAGAAAGTTCATGGCGGGCCTGTCAGCACCGTATCTCGGGAAAAGTTGAAGCTATGTACTACAGAGGTTCCGGACTTGCTGCCCGAGGGCACGTGTGAAAATGAGGAACAGAGATTTTCTGGGGATACTCCTTTTAAAAGTCCCACAGATTTGCTAATGTACATGTGTGGACCAAGTCCATTGAGCCTCACTAGAGATGCAATTCCCCCACCTTTAATGGACCAAACGGTAGAGAACGAGGTTAACACCTGTGGAATGGTTGACCGGCCAGAAGAAAACATCACTGATTTTATCGTTAGGAGGTCGGAACGCAGCACCCAGGGTGTCTTACCCTTGAGATACCGAACATAATTGCTATAAAGATATCTATGTACTAGTGTAAAGTTGTTGGTAGGGGCATTACAGGTGGACTTCTGGGATGCGTGGGGACACGCATACTTCTGAGGGGGGTATATGTAACACCCTAAAAATATAAATATCTACAGTTTATATATATATATATATATTTATATGGTAATGAAAATGTAGCTGGCTGAATAGGGAACAATGGTTGTGGGATCTCTCATGAAGGGAAAGCAGCAGTGACCACACAGATGTAATTTAATGGATAAAACAATCCCCTCATGGAGGTGAGCTGGAGCGTGACACACTGAATACCCCAGCACCACGAGCAGCGGCACGAGCAGGGACTGGAAGGAAAGAGACCTCTCGCGGCAGGGCGGTTAGAACGGTCCGGCGAGTGCTGCGTAGTGAGCGGGTGACGGCCGGAAAAATGGCTGTGTGTGCTCTTCGGAGGCGGCTGCGAGTTCCCGGTGCCGGGGCGGCAGACAGAGGCCAAGCAGAGAGACCGCCGTGACCAGCGGAGATACCAGCGAGAGGCGGACTGGACTTACCAGGGGCAGAGAGAGCTGCGGTGGTGCGAGTAGCAGCCATCAGCTCCCGGCTTCAATACCAGGACAGAGAAGCGGAGTGGCTGACGCCAGTGGTAGGAGTGACCAGTCTATCTCGGGAGGTGGCTACGGCAACAGGGTGACGCCCTCATCACCAAGTAAGGCAAGGGGAAGGATCGACTACCCCTGATTGACACTAGCCAGCAATTAAACTGTCCGGGAGGGTGGAGCTGAAGTATGGCCATAGACTTTTCTTAGCCCTGCACCACAAAGTCCCTCAGTGGAAACCCACAGCTATTTAGGGATGCACATATGATTTGAAATATGCAGTGACATTTGAGTGGTATTGCCGATCACAGCCTGGTTACGACAGTGCTCAGTGATAACCAAGGAATTATATAGACTTTATGCAGCCCCTCGTCACCCCTGATTAATAATAGAGAAAGTATAGTGGGGCACAACCATTCCGTTATGTAACTAGTGAAGCGCTGCATTTAGTTACACCGTCACAGCCATTGCCCCTCTGATATTGGAGTACACTTAATGTCCTTCACCCCTGCTGCAGGGAACATTGGTTAGTGATCGGAGGCCGGTTGGGGCTGTTAACTAGCCTAATTCAAGGTCCACTGCCGCCCCAGGATATGGTGCCACCCAACGCAATATCGTTGAGTATAGCGAAAGCTTCGAGTCGGCTGCCAGGAAGAAGAGTTTATCCACCTCCTATAACAACATACTGAGCAACCTCACCAGAGTCAAGAGTTCGAGTAGTACTCCAGTGATAGCTACAGGTTTGCGCATAATAAATTAAAGATAGCGTACGGACACACAACTTTATTCCAGGGAGTTCAATGAACAGGACAGGATAACACCCAAATTGCGCTACCAAACCCGGGTTTGCACCATTCAAGTATCTAATGCAGTAGCGCCATCTCTTAATCCAGATACCGCGTAGATTCAGGAAAACAGCTTATCATCTTCAGCTTTAGTGTTCCAACTTTGGAAATAAGACGCTAATTTGATTACTAGGAAGTATATTCCAGCCGAGCTGCATTACAATACCTGTTAGCACCAGGATAGACTCTGTAGAAGTTAGTAGTCCATTGATTGCTTAGTCAGATGTAACGCTTTATTCAGATATTTCCGTGCATAGGTATATATATATATATATATATAGATATAAGCTTATAAGTCGGTATAGAAAGGTGTATTTGGTACTATTGATATGTTGAGAAATATAGAGTAAAGAACCGGTATGCTTACTAAACAAATTCTTTAGGTATCCACTCCCTTGGGAAAGTGATGACCTGTTCCGGAGCAGTATAATAAATATTGTACCATTCTCAGGTGTTACATTTAAGACTAATAACAATTGATTGTAACTGTGTTTTGGAAGTCTCTTAAAATTTATAATAGTGTGACATTTTGCCCTGAATAAACTTGTTCTTTAGATTATCGGAACAAAGAGCGACAGTTATTGCGTGTAATTCATCGGATGCCCGGTTCAAGTAGATAGTTACTTGGGGTATCACACAGTTTCTATAAAACGTGGGATCCGTCTACAGGGCGGAGTTGCGTGCATTTCAGACACGGGCCCTAACAGTCTATTTTCTGCGAGTTTCTAGTGATTTATGCTACATGGGTTCTTCTAAATGGGTGTGGTTCATAGGGTTGATCACACTTAGGTCAACAGTGTCTAGGTCGACCACTATTGGTCGACAGTAACTAAGTCGTCATCCAAAATAGGTTGACACAAGCATTAGGTTGACATGAACAAGGTCAACATGACAACAGGACGACATGAGGGTATTTTTTTGTGTCGTTTTCTTCTAAAAGTGACCAGGAACCCAATTAGTGCACCGTGTCCCCTCACATGGCTCGCTGCGCACGCCACAGGTTACCGTTCCCAATTGTAGTCAACGTGGATCCTAAAAGTGGTCCACGTGGATCGCTGCATAACATAAATACAACATTGCTTCTCCATAGGTGACATCCTCTCTGGCCTGTATGTATGGTACTGTTTTATTATTAATGACATAGAAAACTTTATTAATAAATACATAAATGAACACTTGCAATGAGTAACCTTTGTGTACAGTACTGGCAGATTGTGTGACTGTAATGGTGCATACACACTTGCTGAGAGCGTAAACGATGTCGCTCATTTTCACCCTTCCTAAGCGACATTGTTTACTTTCTTGGCAAGTGTGTCGCCGCCCCCAAATGGCAGCAGACTGTCAATCACTGACAACTCTGCAGCTGATCTGGGGCCACCATTGCAAGGTCCGACATGTGCAATACGGGTCCAGCACCGAACATCAGTGCTTTGCGGCATGAGCCGCGCTACCGAATGGATTTGAATCAGGCCCATGGACCGCAGTCTCTGTTATAACTTATTGCTCTCTAGTAAAAGCTCTCACTCACTGTGAGACCTGAGTTCTTTATCTAAACCATCTTCTCGGATCATGAACCACAACATTACCGTGCAGTACTGCATGAAAGCTGTTAATGAGATAAGATGTAATGACATGCTTTACAGGGATCATTACTGTAGTGCCTGTACTAAGCCCCTAGTGACATCAGCACTTTACCGATGGCTTTATGTAGAATGATTAGGAAGCGCTTTGCTAATATCTCTCTTCCCAGGAATATTATAGCCATCATAAATATATAACTATCATAAACACTGCAGTATCTGTAAAGGGGGTGATAGGTGACCAAGGTGGTCATTCCGAGTTGATCGCTCGCTAGCAGTTTTTAGCAGCCGTGCAAACGCTATACCGCCTCCCACTGGGAGTGTATTTTAGCTTAGCAGACGTGCGAACGAAAGGATCGCAGAGCGGCGGCAACGTTTTTTTGTGCAGTTTTAGAGTAGCTCAATACCTACTCAGCGCTTGCGATCACTTCAGACTGTTCAGTTCCTGTTTTGACGTCACAAACACGCCCTGCGTTCGCTCAGCCACGCATGCGTTTTTCCGAACACTCCCTGAAAACGGTCAGTTGACACCCAGAAACGCCCACTTCCTGTCAATCACTCTGCGGCCAGCTGTGCGATTGAAAAGCTTCACTAGACCTTGTGTGAAACTACATCGTTCGTTGCATTTGTACGACGCGCGTGCACTTTGCACCGCATGCGCAGAAGTGCCATTTTTTTTGCCTCATTGCTGCAGAGCGAACGAAAGCAGCTAGCGATCAACTCAGAATGACCCCCCCAAGTACGCACCAGAAAGAGATTTCATATTGTCATACATATTTGCCAACGTTAACATCTGTGGAATGATCACTGTGGGGGCAAGCCATCCTCCTGGTTAGACCCTGCTCTCTCTCTGCATAATGGCGCGGATAGCGGGTCCATGAAGAGTGGCGTGGTCAAGTTGATGCTCCGTGAATCACGCCATCGCACCTCTTTCCACATCCATTTAAAAAGTGGGATACCGGAGGGTGACGTACTCTTACGGGACTCCATGGGATTCTGCATAAAACTTGGGAGCTCTCCAGAGGTTCTGCCAGAGTAAGCATGTACGATGGGGCCTCATAATGTATTTTCAGCACGATAGACACTACTGGCTGCAGGGTGACGCTCCAGAACAGTGACGGTGCATGACGGCACCTCTTGCACGCCCATACCTACGGCCCTGATAACACAATCATTAATGAACATACTGACCCATATTGGCTAACATTGGCATGTCCCTCTCCAGGAGAGGAAGGGAAGGTCCTGGAGGTGCGGGGGTTTGGGCTGCTAGACTTTACCCCAAATTCTGGAGTCTCCTGTAAATTTGGAGAGAGTGCACAAGAATGAATTTGCCTTCTCTCCAGGAATGTCTATGCGCTCTCAGTGGGCAGTGAATGGTTCAATATACTCTGTAGGTAATGTGGTGTAATATCACTGGATCATACAGCCCACCAAGAACCTCGCGTTCTGGCTGGACCAATTTGCAATATCTATCCTTGCGTATCAAATCCTCATTTAATAGACTGTAAGCTTGTGAGCAGGACCCTCTTGTTTTATGACTGTTTTGTTCCCCTTTGTAAAGCGCAATGGAATATGTTGACGCTATGTAAGTAAATATTGATAAATAAAAAAATTAACAACAGCAGGTTTTTACCTCTTGTCAGTAAAAGGAACTAAACAGTTACACTCACAGATGAGGGTTGCCTCATGCAGGGATTAGTCCAGTATAGAGATACTGTGGGGTCTATGGGGGTTATTCAGGTTGGATTGCAGATTATGCTAAAAAGCAGAATCTGCAATCCATTTTTCGCATGCTGGGGGCCCCCTGTGGACGACCCCCTGCCTCCGCAGCCCGGCTGCGAAGGCAGACGGCTTGTCGACATTTTTTTTTTCAATCGGTGCGGCGACATGTGACGTCACGCAGCCGCCCTGAAAATGCAGCGGACCCGCCCCCCTTTTCCCTGCAATGGTCAATTGCCGCCTTGCTTCTACCTGTCAATCAGGTAGAGCCATTCGCTGCCAATGCGATGCTATCGCATTGGCCACGCACGCGTAGTATGGGACCTGCGCGTGCGCACTGGGGATATTGCAGATATCGCACTGGCGATATTGCAGTTATCGCATTGCTTAGCAATGCGACCAGAGTAACCCCCTATGCACTAAAGTACCAGCCAATCAGCTCCTAACTGTAATTTTTCAAAAACAGCCTGTAACATGGCAGTTAGGAGCTGATTGGCTGTGACTTTCTCTTTCTCTACATTATCTCTCTTCAAGGCTTAGTACATCTGCCCCTGTATATTGATAACCGCATGTCAGAGAGCAATACGTGAGCATGTGACAGAAGAACGGTTCTGGGAACCATGACATCAGATACATAGAAGATATAGTGCTGCTGATAATTGTACTGTGTTACCTCATACTGCAAGTTATATCATGTCTGCTTCTGAGGGTAACGGTTCTGGGGCTGAACACACTGCCGGTATTGCTGAAGCCACAGACCCATATGAGGAGAATATAGCAGCTGTGGGCTCTGGTTCTGGGGGCTCCTTGCCCCCCAGTGGGACTGTGGCAACGGAGGCACATACTGACCCACCGTGGGCCGCTTTTTCCACGCTTCTGCATATGCTAGTTTATAAACTAACACCCACCATGGGACCCCCAATGCCGGCACAACCGTATGTGGTCCCTGCAGCTAACCCGCCGTGGGCGGACGATTTTTCTGCTCAGTTAAAGAAGTTGAACCAGTCCTTGACTACTAAAAAGTCTGACCATCGCTCGCCTAAGTCCACGGGGTCCTCTAAGCGAGCGCTTGTCTCCTCACAATCAGGGCCGGTGCAAGGTCTATTTGCACCCTAGGCAAATCTCCAGCCCAGCGCCCCCTAACCTGCAAACAGCCCCACCTTTTGGAGGGGAGATGCAGGTGGCCACTAGGTGGACTAGGGTAAATTGCATTATTATACATATACAGAATGAAGAAACAACACTCATGGACTTTTAAAGTGAAAAAGTATATTTTCGTGACTTTGTTCACAATATACAGTACTTTTACGTTCAAATCCTTGAGTGATGACCGTTCTTTCTGCCTATGTATACATGCTAGCTGGCATGTGGGCAATTGTATAGGACACTGAGGCCAATTTAATTTTTATTGCTGAGTGCTGGGATAATTATCTATTTATCTATCTATCTATCTATCTATCTATCTATCTATCTATCTATCTATCTATCTATCTATCTATCTATCTATCTATCTATCTATCTATCTATCTGTCTGTCTGTGTCTATCTATC
This sequence comes from Pseudophryne corroboree, assembly GCF_028390025.1. NCBI lineage: Eukaryota > Metazoa > Chordata > Amphibia > Anura > Myobatrachidae > Pseudophryne > Pseudophryne corroboree. The sequence goes on from NC_086444.1 coordinate 1,164,522,518, forward strand.
TAGTATACACTGCATCTGTATATGGGGTCTTTTGGGATATTTAATTGTATGTGTATCCATACATACAGTATTATATACATATATTTGTATGCTCCTTATTGTGTTCCATCCCCCCATCTGTAAGTTAATTACTGACCCCCCCTCTCCATATGTACTGTATTGTACCCCAGTGACTGTGTTTCCCTATTATGTTGTATAAAAGTGCAAACCACCCACCAGGCTTTAAGATCTGTACTGTCTGTGGTCCCACAGAAACCCCCATGGGTTTCTTACCTAAAAGCTGTTTCCTTGTTTTCCCTCATAATTGGTATGACTCCTCTTACAGGCGGCAGCAGCATTACAGCGACGCTGCAGGTGCAAACATGTAGTCTGGTGCTGCTTGCTGCTGGAGAGTCGGGATCCAGGGATCTGCATCAGTACTATGAGGAGCAGCCGTGGGGGCGCCCCTTGGGGAGCCATAGTTACATCCGCCTCCTATGTGCCTTCATATGACATGATGTTACACTTGTTAGCACGGAGGAAGCGCTGAGGCACTCTGTTGTATATCCTGATAGTGACGGCTGCACCTGATTAGACCCGCAGCAGCAGCCAGCACAGTGTAAAGAGGAGGCCGCACACAGAGTCATCCTTCAGTTTTTTGCTAGATGAATTTAGTGGCACCTTCCAGGAGCCGGCGCCCCTAGGCAGCCGCCTAAAGCTGCCTAATGGTAGAGCCGGCCCTGCTCACAATCCACTGCTGTCACTGACACCTCGTCTGATGAAGACTGCACGTATACTGACCCCACAGGTTCTGACTCAGATACGGCTGATGGGGAGGGTAGTTCACATGTGGATGTTCCTGATCTTTTGAAGGCTATTAAATTAATTCCACAGATTACGGATTATCCCGAGCCATCCGTCCCTCCTAAGAAACCAGATAGGTTCAAGCGGCAGAAGGGGGTTAAACAAGTTTTACCTCACTCTGACCAACTAGTGTATATACGTCAGGAACCCTGGGAAAACCCGGGTACGAAGTTTGTGCCTCACAAGAAGATGCTGGCTCGCTATCCCCTCGCGCCAGAGCTGTCTAAGAATTGGCCAGGATGGTGGTTTCCTCAGCTCTGCCTGTCACTACCGTCACGTCTCTAAAAGAGCCTACGGATAAGCGTGTGGAGGGTTGTCTGAAAGCGATTTACACCCTCACGGGTGCTGCGCAAAGGCCCACTATTGCAGCTACATGGGCTGCAGAGGCTATTGAAGCGTGGGCCTTGGAGTTAGATACTGAAATCTCCTCTGACCATGCTAGACAATGCTTGTCATATATTGTCACAGCTTCTCGCTATATTAAAGAGGCGGCTTCGGATGCCGGTTTCCTAGCAGCCAAGGCCTCTACTACGTCAGTCCTGGCTTGTCGGATATTGTGGCTGAGATCCTGGTCTGTGGATCTGGACTCTAGAAAAACCCTGGAGGTACTCCCTTTCAAGGGAGATATTCTGTTTGGGGAGGACTTAAATAAGATAGTGGCTGACTTGCCTGTCTACCAAATACCGCTTCTTCTGTGTCGAAGGCTAAAGGTATGTCCTTTCGCCCTTCAGGTAAAGCAAAAGGTCAGGCGTACCACAAGCAGGCCCACACTTCCAAACCTGGTAAGCCGAAGCCCAAAAGAGCCTGGGCTGCCCATCAGCCAGCTTCTAAGACCGATAAGCCTGCCGCATGATGGGGCGGGCCTCCCCCTTGGGGATCCCAGGTTGGGGGGCTGGCTTCTAGGGTATACCCAGGAATGGTTGAAGACCACTTCAGATGCCTGGGTACGGGAAGTCATCACTCGAGGTTTCACCATAGCCTTCAAAAACCGACCCCCTCGTCGATTTTGCCAGACAGACGTCCCGTCGGACCAGACAAAGGCAAACACTCTGCATTCGGCGGTACAGACCCTCCTGGATACAGGAGTTGTAGTACAGGTGCCTCTTGCTCAGAGAGGCCGGGGGTACTATTCTCCGCTGTTTCTAGTCCCAAAACCGAATGGGTCCTCCCGGCCCATTCTCAACCTCAAGGCATTGAACAAGTTTGTGAAGGTTTCCAAGTTCCGTATGGAAACCCTTCGCTCTATAGTTCTGGCCTTGGAACCTGGGGACTACATGGTCTCCCTGGATATACAGGATGCTTACCTGCATATTCCTATAGCAGCGTCACATCAGCAATACCTGAGGTTCGCTATTGGCAACCTTCATTACCAGTTTCGGGCGTTACCTTTTGGTTTAACAACGGCTCCGCGAGTTTTCACCAAAGTAATGGCAGTGATGACGGTGGTACTCCGCCGTCAAGGGGTCAGGATACTGCCGTACCAGGACGACTTGTTAATCTTGGCAAATTCCCCAGATCTTCTCCTGTGTCATCTGGATATGACGATCCGGTTTCTACAAGCCCACGGGTGGCTCATCAACTGGAAGAAATCCTCCCTGGTCCATGCTCAGAGCATGGTGCACCTGGGAGCGCTATTGGACACTCACAACCAGCGGTGGTTCTTGTCTCAGGAGAAAGTCCTGAAGCTTCAGGACAGGATTCGTTGCTTCCTTTCTCGTCCGCAAGTGTCGATACATTCGGCGATGCAGGTGCTGGGCCTCATGGTCTCAGCATTCGACATGGTGGAGTATGCTCAATTCCATTCTCGCCCCCTCCAGAGGCTGATTCTAGCCAAGTGGGATGGCCTGCCTCACCGGATCAGGTCTCACATGATCTCATTGACTCCGGAGGTCCGTCTGACGCTACTTTGGTGGCTCCGGGACCAACAGTTGTGCAGGGGCCGTCCCTTCTGGATATCCAACTGGGTCCTGTTGATGACAGATGCCAGTCTAAGAGGTTGGGGCGCGGTGCTGGAGCAACACTTCCTTCAGGGTCGGTGGACCAAGGAGGAATCGCTCCTCTCGATCAACATTCTGGAATTGCGGGCGGTCTTCAATGCGTTGAACCTGGCCCAGCATTTAATTCAGAACTGCCCTGTTCAAATACAGTCGGAGAACGCCACCACAGTGTCTTACATAAAACATCAAGGCGTCACTCGAAGCTGTTTGGCAATGAAGGAAGTCTCACGGATTCTACGTTGGGCGGAACGCCATCTACCGGCCATATCGGGAGTCCTGAATTGGGAAGCGGACTTTCTCAGTCGTCAGGACATGCATGCCGGCGAGTGGAGCCTCCATCAAGAAGTGTTTCAACTCCTAGTGGAAAAGTGGGGTCTTCCAGATGTAGATCTGATGGCGTCTCGACACAATCACAAGGTTCCGGTCTTCGAAGCAAGGACAAGGGATCCTCAAGCAGCATTCGTGGATGCGCTGGCGGCGTCGTGGAGGTTTCGGCTGCCGTACGTGTTCCCTCTGGTGTCACTCCTGCCCTGGTTAATTCGGAAGTTCAAGCAAGAAAAAGGAAATCTGCTTCTCATAGCTCCGGCGTGGCCCAGACGGCCCCGGTTCTCAGACCTGCAAGGCCTATTGTCAGAGCGTCCACTTCTGCTTCCACAATGCCCAGACCTCCTCGTTCAGGGCCCCTGTGTCTACCAGGACCTAGCCCGGCTGTCTTTGATGGCGTGGCTCTTGAAGCTTCCGTCTTGAGGGCTAAGGGTTTTTCTGAAGAGGTCATTAAAACTATGTTGCGGGCCCGGAAACCGGCTTCTGCTCGGATTTACTATAGGGTCTGGCATTCCTACTTTGTTTGGTGCGCATCTAATAATTATGACGCTTCCAAGTTTAGTACAGCCAAACTTTTGGCTTTTCTGCAGCAGGGCCTAGATTTAGGCCTGCGTCTGGCCTCCCTCAAGGTTCATATTTCGGCCTTATTGGTGTGGTTTCAGAGAAAAATTGCGACTTTACCTGATGTTCATACTTTCACTCAGGGTGTGTTGCGTATCCAACCTCCCTATGTCCCGCCTGTGGCTCCTTGGGACTTGTCGGTGGTTTTGGAGGCGTTGCAGGAGCCTCCGTTTGATACCCTGGGTTCAGCTGACCTTAAGTGGCTTTACCTTAAGGTGGTGTTCTTGCTGGCTATTGCCTCTGCTAGAAGAGTGTCGGATCTGGGTGCCTTGTCTTGTAGTTCCCCATATCTGATTTTTCACAGTGACAAGGCAGTTCTTAGGATTCGTCCCGGATATTTACCTAAAGTGGTTTCTTCGTTCCACCTTAATCAGGAGATTGTGGTTCCGGCCTTTGTCTCTCCTGATTTGTCTCCCAAAGAGTGTTCTTTGGATGTGGTGCGGGCTCTCCGTATCTATGTGAAGAGAACTGCTTCTATTCGAAAATCTGATTCTCTCTTTGTTTTGTTTGGATTTCACAAACGTGGCTGACCTGCTCACAAGCAGACCCTGGCCAGATGGATTAGAATGGTGATTGCACATGCTTATGTGAAGGCTGGTCTGTCAGCTCCTGCTCACATTACGGCCCATTCTACTCGGTCTGTTGGACCTTCTTGGGCGGCCCGCCGTGGTGCGACCCTTGAACAATTGTGCAAGGCGGCTACGTGGTCCTCCGGGAACACGTTCATAAGGGTCTATGCCTTCGATACTGCCGCTTCCCAGGATGCTTCCTTTGGACGCCGGGTTCTAGTGCCCGCTACAGTGCTTACCTTCCATTAAGGAACTGCTTTAGGACATCCCCATTGTCCAATCCTTGTGGAGCCCAATGTACCCCACAGCAGAAAACGACATTTATGAAAAGAACTTACCTTTGTTAAATCTCTTTCTGCGACGTACACTGGGCTCCACAAGGCGCCCACCCTAATGCACTTGGCTTCTTTGGGTTGATATGGCATTAGCTGCTGACACTTCTCTTGTCGTGAGAGTGTGGTGTATGTGGCTCCTAACCGTTGTCGTCTCTTTTCCTGCTACTGCATTGGGCTGGTTAACTAAAAACTGAGCTCCTGTGCAGGGAGGCGGGGTTATAGAGGAGGCGGCGCTGTGCATTCTGGGAACAGTCAAAGCTTTGAGCCTGTTGGTGCCTCGGATCAAGATCCTACTCTACACCCCATTGTCCAATCCTTGTGGAGCCCAGTGTACCTCGCAGAAAGAGATTTAACAAAGGTAAGTTCTTACCATAAATCTTGTTTTTTATAAAATCAGTGAAACAGTCATTTTGACTCATAAATAGAATATAATTTTTTAGTAATCTAAATTGATGGAGTTTGAAAATTTATTGAGTGAAATTTTTAAAGGGATTACTATTGTTGAATTGTCAGAATCCTCAAACCTGAGGTAAAATAAATGATTACGGTGGTGAATTTGTAAGTTTCGTTGTAAGACTAATGGGCCGGACCAGAAAATGGCTCATTGGCTGTATGTGGTGCCTCATTCCTCTGTGCTGTCATTGGCTCCTGTGATCATTACTGTTGGTCATGCTCTATAAAGGAAACTGCATTCAGTTGTACAAGGCATTGTTCAGTCTTTAGCTGGCCATACGCTTGTCCAATATAGCCTCTTTTCACCCAATTCCGACGGATCGGGCCGAGAAATCGGGTGAAAAGTAGCCAAATCGGATGTGTTTGACATCCGATACGATGCGCGTTCCCATATGCATCAGGTTCAGAGATCGGATTTGTGACACGGGCTCTGGCAGCAGGGAACGTTATCGCATGCGATATGTCACATGCAAAAGGACCACATGCGATATATCGCATGCGATCCTGCCGCCCGGAAGGCTCCTGGGCGGCTGATGGGGCATGGGCTGCGATTTCTCCCGTAGTAGTAATGTATGGGGGTCTTCACTGTGACGTTATGAGATGTGGAGTAACACAGATTAACGAAATATTTTCCCCTGAAGCATAATGCTAGGATAATGATGCATATTCTCTTATTTACAAAGAACATCAGATTTTAATGCTGTTCGTTATTAAAGAGAAATTGATGTCCAACAGGCACAATTATTAATATTGCATAGAACCTACCTGGCCCCAGTACGACTGGTAAAGTTTGGTGGTCATACGACGGCTGTCTGCCCTAAATGTAATTTGGGAATGCCCAATGATTCAAGTATTCTGGTCTCAGATAAAAACAGCTTTGTTGACCACCGGTATCCCATATGTGATCCTTACTCCCAATCAGGGCTTAAAGTGGTCCTGGAGAGGTGGTGGAACTCATTTACCGGACACCACATGCTGTCCAACAGACACAGCGCGTGTGAGTACCAGGAGGGGTGGGCTGTTAATGGAGGAGGACCATGGAGCCACCAGGACCCGAGTAAGAAGGAGGTGGCTGCAGCTCATCAGTAACACTAGCACCGCCTGCATCATCTATTGACTTAGGGGCAGTTTTTTCTGCTGGAATTACTGTGCAGGACAATAGAGGTGGTGGAACTAGTTCCCCCTACCATTGCAGGTGGTGGAACTCAGTTCCACCTTTTCTCCCCCCCCCCATCCCCACACTTTAACCCCTGCTCCCAATATATGCGTGCTGGGAATGCCCAACGATTCAAGCATTCTGGTCTTAGATAAAAACAGCTTTGTTGACCCCCGGTATCCCGTGTGTGATCCTTACTCCCAATAAATGCGTGCTGGGAGCCAGGGAGGAGGAAGTGCTTAGTAGAGGTGATATTCAATGCATTACTAACACATGTGCGTTAGCTAAGGTAGCCCGCTCATGGCTGGCACAGATTGGGCCTAACTTCTCTGCCTGGAAAGCCTTAGTAAACTCTACTATTAATCATGGCAGATATGTGTATTAGTCCAGAGGGGCTATTTCTAAGTTTGAAAGTACCTGGTCCAGATGACTCCCTATTTATACCTCCCCAGATTAAGGAGTCTATTCATGAAGCAGTGAAAATAGTGGAGAAGTGAGCCAGTGGAGAAGTTGTCCATGGCAACCAATCAGTGTTGAGGTAACATTTATAAAGTGCATTCTATAAAAGTATACGTAGCGGCTGATTGGTTGCCATGGGCAACTTCTCCACAGACTCACTTCTCCACTCTTTTCACTGCTTCATGGATAGACCCCTAACCCACATACTACCTTTGTCTTGTGATTCTGCTCAGATAACACTGCATCTAATGCTGGCCATACACTTGTCACAAATCGCACCTGAACTGCCAAAGTGGTTACCATGCGATCATGCGATAGATCGCATGGTAATCACGTGATGGGCACGTCACCGCCGAGTGGGAGCGGCCTCTGGACGCTCCTGGCGGGTGCCCATCGCACATCGCAGTGCGATATATCTCATGTGGGTTTAAATCCACATGCGATCGCACTGCGATGCGAGAAATATTAAGTGCAGCACATAATATCTTGAGACGCGATATTCGACCGGCGTGCCCGCGCATCGCGTCTCAAGGTACCTAAAATGTGCATACAATCCTTCGATTTCTCTCACAGATGTGGTCGAAATCGAAGGATAGCACCGATTATCTCATAAGTGTATGGGCACCATTAGTCTCTAATATACTCATTAGTGATTTGCTCATATAATTATATTGCACATTTGCTTAATTCTGCCATTAAGATAGTCCTTAAGGTCAGACACGGTCTAGCTCTCATCAGTATCAAACACCTTACTTAAGATCTTTCTATCTTTTACTTCTACTTCTTATTGTATGTCTAGGTTGTTTTTCTTTCTAAGGAGAATATAAAAAAAAAATTACAATAGAACAACGGAGCTACAATTATAATAGAATGTTTTTGGTTTTTTTATGGCAAGCATTAATAGGATTAATCCAGAAGCAATGCATATTGTATTGATTTTTAACATTAACCATATTGCAAGTGACTATGCCATGAGAATTAAAAAGTGCTCTTGTCCCTACTATACAGCTCTGTCAAATGATTGTAACTATGTTATACTTCTTCAATAAAAACACTTTATTTATTTTTTATTTTTTATTTCAAAACAATGTTTATTGAAGAAAGGTAAAGATAGGTGTACAAAATTCCATGTCTGGAACAATAATAGCCGGTATGTGGAAAAACATGCAAAGTTATAATACATGTAAAAATTTGGTAACAAATGATAGCCATAGGTTATATTCCACTCCTACCATCCAAGATTAACATTCCGCTTAGTGAAATGTGAGATCTGGTATTAAAGGAACATGAAAGTATCTAATGGTAGTAAAGATTTGTTATAAGCCTCAATATCTGACCACATAGCCACCTAGCATCTGAGAGTCCACTACAGACAAGGAGAGAGAAAAACAAAAAATGCAGAAATAAAAACCTTTCTTCAAACAATTTTCTATTTTATAAAGAAGAGTGGTTAGGTAGAAATTTGAAATCGTATAGATTGTAGAGAAAAGAGAAATGGGAGGAGAAAGAAAGGGGGGGGGAGAAGGAAGGAGGGGAAGGGGGGGTGGTGGTGAACAAGACATAAAACAGGACAACATACAGCATCGTTCTCTAAAGGAGAGATTATACCATAAGGTTGGCAGATTACATATATATCCTGCCGACTGCGAAAAGTAGGCAGCACCTACAGGTTTACCATATTTCAAGCATAGCAAAGTTAATAGTATCAATCAATCTGTCTATACAAATACCAAGTAGTGGGTTCGAAGATTTTCTGGATTCAGAGCTGAGTGGCGTCATCAAAGCTTTGTATAACAGTTTCCCATTTCCCATAGAATCTAGGGGCCCCTGACTCTATATCCGGTACTAGAGCCTGTCGCTCGTAAAATATGTTGTTTAGCAGAGAGGTTCTCAATTCTGCAATAGATGGAGATTGTCTGTGTAACCAATGGGTGAGGATTAATTTTTTAGCGATAGTAAGGATAACTGTCAGGGCAGGTATAATCTTCTGTTTGTGTGGTCCCAGGTCCCAATCTGAAAAGCAGTAAAATAGGCATGCGGTAGGGAGCTTGTTAATGCGAATTTAAAAGATATCATTAACATGATTTATCAGCTTGTCCCAGAAAGTTCTTATTTTTCTGCAGTCCCAGAAGTTATGATAGTGGGTGGCCTCAGCCATCCCACATTTAAAACATCGACCCGTAGAGGCCAGGGTGAAATAGGAATGCTGTTTCGGGGAGATGTAGAATTTAAGAATTTGAGGTGAGTTTCCTGCAAAGCTGCAGATTTTAAATATTTAAATGTGGGGGGCAGTTTGGACATAAGTACCGACATAGCCGGGAAATCGGGGATGTCCCGCAGCCAGCGCGAGTGGAGAGCGCGTTGCAAAGGTGTTTTCCCTGAGTCTATAAGAATAGAATATAAATTACGCAGCCTATAACCTATGATTAGATTGAAACGCAAGAGAGGGGTAAGAGGGTCAATGGTTGTATCAAGGGTCATTCCAGGTGGTAGCGACTGTGCAAAATGACGGGATTGGAGGTACATAAATAATTGGGAGTTGGGTAGACCATACCTATCCGACAATGCAGAGAAAGAGTAGATCACACCCCCAGGGTCAAAGATATCTCAAATGGACGATATGCCCGTCTCTCTCCACGTCAAGTAAGCACGGCCGTCCAAACCAGGAGGAAATTGCGGGTTGCCACAGAAGGTGGTGTAAGGGGAGTTAGAGAAATTCCTGTGTAATCGTTTGTTGATAGCTTTCCAGGCTTTATAAGTGTCATGAAAGAGTATGTTGGATTTTATATGGGAAGGAATCAGTGAGGTAGGTGCATGTAGGAGAGCAGCTGGGGAGAAAGGATGAAAAAGGTGTTCCTCTATGTTAGGGAGAGTATATACAGAGCCACCAGAAAATCAATCTACCATGTACCGAAACATAGCTGCATTTGAGAAAGCAGAAATGTCTGGCATCCCAAAACCACCCTCCGGCCTCGGCAGTCGCAAAATATAGCGAGATACCCTAGATTTCTTTTTTGCCCAGATGAATCTTGTAAATAGGGAGTCAAATCGTTGGATATCTGACTTGGAAAGTTGCAGGGGAAGCATTTGGAGGACATAGGCTAATTTGGGAAAAACAAAGCTCTTAATAACCACTACCCTACCAGACAATGATAGAGGTTAAGTCTAACCATCCGTTCAATATTTTCTCCGCCGAGGAGTAAATCTGGTGGAAATTAGCAGAGTAAAGGGCGTCTAGACTAGGGGGAATCATGATGCCTAAGTATTTAAGTGGGGAGCGACAAATTGTAAATTGTGTCAGTGTGGGAGATAGGAGGTTTGAGGAGTGGCCAGAGCCCAAAGGGAGGAGGCGCGATTTGTCATAATTCACGCGAAATCCCGAGAAAGAGCTAAAATGGTCTATAATATGTTTTATAGCAGGGATGGAAGATTGGGGGTTAGAGATAAATAAAAGCATGTCATCAGCAAATAGACTGAGTTTCACTTCAGTCGACCCAATGACAATACCGGTATATTCTAGAGACATGCGCAGTGCAGTGGCTAGGGGTTCTATAGCTATAGCAAATAGAAGAGGTGAAAGGGGGCAGCCTTGTCTGGTCCCTCTATGAAGAGGAATGGGAGAGGACATATAATTGTTAGAGAGGATTTGGGAGGAAGAGTCATGATAAAGAAGACGTACTGCATGGATGAAAGCCTCCGGGAACCCAAACCTGTGCATGGTGTCAAAAAGGTGATCCCATGTGACCAGGTCAAAAGCCTTCTCAGCATCAAGGGAGAGAAGGGCATAGGGGTCCTGGTCTCCCGAAGTCTCCAGCCACTGCATGAGAGTCAGTATCTTACGCACATTCACCGTAGAGTGACGCCCCCATATAAACCCCATTTGGTCCTCCTGGATCAGAGAGGGCAAGAGAAGCTTTACCCGGTCTGCCAAGATCTTGGTATATATCTTGTAATCCGTATTCAATAAGGATATAGGTCTATATGAACTGGGAAGCAGGGGGTTTCTCCCTGGTTTATGGAGAATTTTCAGAATCGCAGCATTGAAGTATAGTGGAGGGGGGGTCCCGGACAACAGCAAGTTGAATAGCTCACAAAGGGGTTTGACCAATTGAGGGGCCAGTATTTTATAGTACTCGTTGGTCAGACCGTCAGGCCCAGGGGTTTTGTTCGGTTTCACACAGTGAATTGCATGGAGCACCTCCTCCTCAGTAATGGGGCTCAGTAGAGGTTAGGACGAGGTAGAAGACAGAGAGGGAAGAGTAAGGGAAGACCAGAAAGAGTGTTGTTGTTGGTGATCAATAGAGGGTTCGGAGTATAATGAGGAATAAAAAGACTGCAGAACCTCAGACACCTGGCCACAATCATGTACCACAGTGCCATCAGCCCCAGTCAAAGCACGGATAAGTGTCGGGGGGTGTTGACCTTTCAGGAGATTTGAAAGCAATTGACTAGATCGATTGCCAAATTTATGGAATCTACATTGAGACATAAATGTTAATTTAGATTCGGTTTGAGTTAAGAGTTTGTCAAAAAGGGATTTTTGTTCATGGTAGAGTTTTTTGGTAATTGGGGTGGGGGATTGTGTAAATGCCTGGTAGGCGTCAGTAAGTTTAGATTGAGCATCAAGGTAAAGAGCTTGCATGTCTTTCCTATGTTTGGAAGTGAAGGAGATAATAGAGCCTCTTAGTACTGACTTAGACGTCTACCAGAACAGGAGCGGTCAATCATTCTCTGCAGCTACATTACAATGTTTAAAATCAGCACATGAGGCCTCCAGCATATTTCTAAATTGGATGGAATTGGTCAGGTGGGATGGGAAGCGCCATTGTCTGATAGGGCCTCTATTGGGGAAGGTGGCGAGAGTCATCCAGCAGACGGCATGATCAGATAAGGACACAGGTTCAATTTCAGAAGTCTGTACCTTGGTAAACATAGAAGCCGAGATGAGCAAATAATCGATTTTCGACAGTGTACCATGAGCAGCCGATAAACATGTATATTCACGGCCGACTGGATGACAGGCTCACCAGACATCCACCAGGTGCAGCTGTGACATTAAATATGGTAAACCATATTTGGGGGTATAACGGCTAGATCTGGATTTAGTATTCCTATCAAGAGCATTGGATACAGTAGAATTAAAATCACCTGCGAGGATCAACTGTTTATGAGAGTGCGGATGCAGTTTAGTGGCAATGGACAGAAAAAAGGGTTGGGGATCAATATTGGGGGCATAGACATTACACAAGAGAAAACGAGAATCATCTAGAGTGACGTCTACAATGAGAAATCTGCCTTCAGTATCTGACTGGGAGGAGTGAAGGTCTACTTGAACTGAACGTCTAACCAAAATGAGTACCCCACGGGCCTTGGCGGTAAATGGGGCGGACGCCAACACTCTCCAGCCCAGGCAGTTGAGCTTGTCAATCTCAGGGGGAAGAAGGTGAGATTCTTGGAGGAATGCAACATCCACATACAGTTTAGACAAGTAAAGTAAGATTTTCTTCCTCTTTATGGGGGAGTGGAAGCCACCTACATTATATGTGCCAAATTTTAAACTGCCTATCATTCAGCTAAAGAAAGGTATGATTCATGGCAATATATAAAACCGATAATGTCATATCTACAGAATACATTGCTATCATGGACATAGAAAACTGACAGGACAAGACACAGAGAGGAGAGAACATTGGGTAGAAAAGGTGGGGGAAAGTAAAGCAGAGGATCCAGAAAAGAATGGATCAAAAGATTAGCATCAAAAGTGTACTTCAGGTACAAAGAAAATATAGATTGACCTATAGTTCGCCAAATGGAGAACCAAATAAGAACTCCAGGCTTGCCCCAGCCCTGGAACTGAAAAACAATAAGCATAGCTTATACATGGCATAAACAAAATATGAACTCAGAATAACATGTGGAGAACATTAGGTGGAAGGCGCCTTAAAGGAAACATCACATTAAGAATGGGATTAATGGCAATATAGTACCCGACATGGCATCCATGTCAGTAAGAGAGGCGCCGCCTCCCAGCAATAATTTCAAAAACTTCCAGCGATTATCAGCTATAACATAAACAAATATATCAGAGCAGTAAAGTAATCGCCAGTAAAGGAGGAGATGACCACGCTAAGAAGTTTCACAGCCGTGGTCAGCAGTCAGGAGTCAAGTCTGTTGAGGGTAGGTGCAGTGAAGAACGGCCGTTTTCCTCTTCCAACAGATAGGCTTCCGCATCAGCCACGGTGGAGAAGTCCGTAAATGAGGATCCTTTGAACAGGCGCAACCGTGCCGGGTATATGAGAGCGAATTTTCTGTTTGTTTTGGCCAGGCGGGAACAAAGTGGGGTGAATTCACGTCGTGCCCTAGCCACCTCTGCCGAATAATCCTGGAAGATAAAAATCCTCACGTCGTTCCATTGTAAATTCCGCTTACGACGAGACGCAGACCAGATAGTGTCTTTGTGGATGTAATTAAGACAACGGAAAATAACAGCCCGGGGTCGGGTATCCTGTGTAGGCCTTGCAGGACCAATGCGATGGGCCCTCTCCACAATCATACCCGTGCAGGAATCTTGAATATATAGCAAATCAGGCAGCGTGTCTTGTATGAAGGAAAAGAGTGCTGGCCCTTTAAGAGCCTCGGGCAGCCCAACAACCCTCAAATTATTTAGACGTGATCTGTTCTCAAGATCGTCGACTTTATTGAGAAGCTGGTAATGAGATTTCTGAAGAAAAGCGCACTGTTCCTTTAAATCGGCAACGTCATGAAATGTCTCCCCAAGGCGCTGTTCATTAGCCTGCACCCGTTTGGAAAGCTGTTTGAACTGTGATTTGATGTCATGCACTGCCTGCGTGACTTTGGCAGCATGAGATTCCATAATAGGGTTAATGGAGTCTTGAATTGCCTTTACCATATCAGAATATGTAATTGGGCCCTCAGCCTGCTGTGTAGTCTTATGAGACTTCTGTGTAGAGGGGGCAGTATGTACAGGGAGAGCTGTGGTCACAGAGGAGTCAGAGGAGGAATGTAACTCACGGTCTGTGTGCACTTGCTGCTGCTGAGGCTGTGTCTGCTGCCCGGCGGCCATCTTGGAATCCCCTTTCATTTTTGCAGGACGTTGTTTAAGGGGCTTTGCCACTTCTGGGGCGGCCAGGAAGCGCTCCATCAGGTGCCAGCAGTGTTCCCACAGGCAGGTGAGCGGTCTGGGAGCGGGGTGTAGCGCTATGTACAGCATACGGGCTAGCGCGGGCTGGGGCGGCACACGGAGCTCACACTGCTGCTGCTGCACGCATTGGCGCCGTACCCGGAAGTGCTCAAAAACACTTTATTTTTTTTAAAAAAGAGAAATTGATGGATTAGGTGAGTATTTCACAATTCTGGTAAATATCTTCTAAAGGTTACATATGAAGAGATCCGCACTTGGCGACAGTCACTTACATACTGTATCTCTGCTAGATATAATGTGTCCTCCTCTTTTATGGCTGAAAACTAAGATGCACGCAGAGTTAATTATTTTTACGAGAAATGTCATCTGTTATGTTATTTCAGCACCGTTTGTTCAACAATCTTTTGTAGAGAAGGGAAGTTTTGGTTCCATCCAAGTCACACAGAGGTCTACCTTGTTTTAAATAGGAAATCTAGAATTTACTTTTAACAGTTATTTTATTTTTCATTAAACTTAATAGATGAGGGCCATCCATTTTGATCAGCTGTTGCTTATCCTACATAAGTGTACCAAATAATTTGGCGATTTTTGCAGAGAGTCTGTGGATTGAATCTACTGTTTAAGTGATACTGATGCCTGAGAACCCTCCTCAATGTTTCCACTAGTTCCTAGTGACTTAATAACATCTTAGCAATGTTGGTGGTTTCAAATTAGCTAGACAGGAATTGTTTTTTTGTTTTTGGGGGGTGTGGGGGGGGGGTAGAATTTATAACACTGTGTGATTAGAAAGGTAGGGCCATCTCCATTGCCAGGCCTGGCAGCAAGGCTGGATAGGCTGCCTTAATCATAAGGATATCCAACAAGGGATAACTACAAACTTACTTAGGGTGGTCAAGACCGCCATTGGTTTTGTGGAAACTCTCCGCACTGTGGATGGGCTGAAGGGAAGGGTCCTGAACCAAAATAAGCGGAGATGGTATGTCAAGCTGTAGGAGGCAATGATGGCCCTCCTAGATGGCAACATGCATGTTGGCACCGTTGATGCCCATAGACACCATCAAATCATTAATGCGTTATGCTGGTGATTGCAAAGCCTCTGTAGAGTCTAAAGGACCTAAATTATTTGCCTTCTGTACCATGAAAAGCGTTTTGGAGCAGAATCCTTACCCCCTCTTGTCTTCATGACACCCAAGGGGAGCAAGGTCTGAATATCTCCATATGCTTTATTGGGTCTACGGGCAAACCGGTGGCAAAGAACCATTTTGAGGGAGACCTCAAAAGGTCTATGGTGTATTCCCTTGACACAATTCCCCAAAATTAAATTCTGAAATGGAACTGAACCACATGTCTTTGAAGCAGAGCAACAGCCTCTTACCACGGTGGCCTCAGGTGGTCATTGTTCCTGTCATGCCAACTGTGATCTACTATACAGACTGTCTCAGTGTGCGTTACTATATGACTGTCATCTCACTGTCTCAGTGTGCGTTACTATATGACTGTGTCATCTCACTGTCTCAGTGTGCGTTATTATATGACTGTCTCATTTTGTGTTGACAGATTAAGGACTCTGTTCCAGTTGAAGTGGCAGAGAGCTCTGTGTGACCCCGGAGAAGCGGTGGGGCTTCTCGCTGGTCAGAGCATTGGTGAACCCTCTACACAAATGACACTGAACACCTTCCACTTTGCCGGCAGAGGGGAGATGAACGTCACGCTGGGTATTCCCAGGTAAGTGTGCTGCACGGCAGACACTAGTATCCTTTATTCATGAATTAGCAGTTACTATATAGCTCCAGCGTATTCCGTAGCGCTTTACAGTTGGGAACATACAGTAAAAAAGACTGGCTAATAACCGAGAAAGAAGTAAGCCGTACCACAGCTTCTACACCCCTTTCTTACCGCACATTAGACCCAGGTTATTCCCAGGTCGTCACTTTCACACTGCACCTGTGTTGCACCTGAGTTTGCCATGTGTGCCGTGTCTTGTCATTCCCTTGAGGCGGGACATGAGGAACACAGCCAATCAGCAGCTTTGACAAGTAACCGGTTCATGCCTTTCAGACTGTATTGTGAGCCTAATTCAGCATAAGTTGTAGTTATGCGAAAAATCGCAAAACTACAACTCCTGTCTCTAGCATCCGTGGGGCCACCCAGCACATGGCAAGTCCGCCACGCACAGCAGGTTACCCCCCTGCTCGAAATGTGACCACATGCTAAGGGTAGCTCCCTGCCTCCGCCTCCATTTTTTGGGTTGCAGTGGCTGAGTGTGACGTCATTTGGCCGCCGTCATTTGGATGATGGTTGTGTGGTGTGTTCCTACTTGGACCCATTGTAGATATGCCATTGGCTGTAATCCAGATTTACAACATTTAAATGTTGTGACATTACTGGACCTGTCCCTTTTACATAACTCCACTAGAGCTCTCTGTGCATTTCTCTCTGGGGCAAGGCTGTCACTCACTCTAAGGCAAGATGAGCGCAGCTATTATATCTACGATTATATATATCATAGCTGTATCGTGGCTCCTTTTCTATGCAGTGAATGGTTTAAACTAGTAGAATTGTCTGTTTTAAAAAAGAAAAGATACAGAGGAAGAGAGAGCCACGGTATATACAGTGGGTGTGGAGTGCCTTCCTTATCTCTTCCCCTCTATCTTTTTAGTTGTAAAATGAGACGCCAGTTCCAGGTTTAAGTAATAATCAAATATTTACATCTTCATCGCATAGAAACAGACTGTAAATGGCAACCGCAGATAGCTGTGTTCAATGTGACCGGTACAATTCTTCCATATAATAGTTTCTTGCTTATATTTGCATACTGTTGCTAATGGCACAATGCGGGTTATTCCAGCAGGGGTGAGCTGCTAACGGCACAATGCAGGTTATTCCAGCAGGGGTGAGCTGCTAATGGCACAATGCGGGTGATTCCAGCAGGGGAGAGCTGCTAATGGCACAATGCGGGTGAATCCAGCAGGGGTGAGCTGCTAATGGCACAATGCGGGTGATCCCAGCAGGGGTGAGCTGCTAATGGCACAATGCGAGTCATTCCAGCAGGGGTGAGCTGCTAATGGCACAATGCGGGTCATTCCAGCAGGGGTGAGCTGCTAATGGCACAATACGGGTGATTCCAGCAGGGGTGAGCTGCTAATGGCACAATGCGGGTGAATCCAGCAGGGGTGAGCTGCTAATGGCACAATGCGGGTGGTTCCAGCAGGGGTGAGCTGCTAATGGCACAATGCGAGTCATTCCAGCAGGGGTGAGCTGCTAATGGCACAATGCGGGTCATTCCAGCAGGGGTGAGCTGCTAATGGCACAATGCGGGTGATTCCAGCAGGGGTGAGCTGCTAATGGCACAATGCGGGTCATTCCAGCAGAGGTGAGCTGCTAATGGCACAATGCGGGTCATTCCAGCAGGGGTGAGCTGCTAATGGCACAATGCGGGTGATTCCAGCAGGGGTGAGCTGCTAATGGCACAATGCGGGTTATTCCAGCAGGGGTGAGCTGCTAATGGCACAATACGGGTGATTCCAGCAGGGGTGAGCTGCTAATGGCACAATACGGGTGATTCCAGCAGGGGTGAGCTGCTAAAGGCACAATGCGGGTGATTCCAGCAGGGGTGAGCTGCTAATGGCACAATGCGGGTGATTCCAGCAGGGGTGAGCTGCTAAAGGCACAATGCGGGTGATTCCAGCAGGGGTGAGCTGCTAACGGCACAATGCGGGTGATTCCAGCAGGGGTGAGCTGCTAAAGGCACAATGCGGGTGATTCCAGCAGGGGTGAGCTGCTAATGGCACAATGCGGGTGATTCCAGCAGGGGTGAGCTGCTAATGGCACAATGCGGGTATATCCAGCAGGGGTGAGCTGCTAATGGCACAATGCGGGTGATTCCAGCAGGGGTGAGCTGCTAATGGCACAATGCGGGTTATTCCAGCAGGGGTGAGCTGCTAATGGCACAATGCGGGTATATCCAGCAGGGGTGAGCTGCTAATGGCACAATGCCGGTGATTCCAGCAGGGGTGAGCTGCTAATGGCACAATGCGGGTCATTCCAGCAGGGGTGAGCTGCTAATGGCACAATGCGGGTGAATCCAGCAGGGGTGAGCTGCTAATGGTACAATGCGGGTATATCCAGCAGGGGTGAGCTGCTAATGGCACAATGCGGGTCATTCCAGCAGGGGTGAGCTGCTAATGGCACAATGCGGGTGAATCCAGCAGGGGTGAGCTGCTAATGGCACAATACGGGAGACTCCAGCAGGGGTGAGCTGCTAATGGAACAATGCGGGTGATTCCAGCAGGGGTGAGCTGCTAATGGCACAATGCGGGTGATTCCAGCAGGGGTGAGCTGCTAATGGCACAATACGGGTGAATCCAGCAGGGGTGAGCTGCTAATGTCACAATACGGGTGATTCCAGCAGGGGTGAGCTGCTAATGGCACAATACGGGTGATTCCAGCAGAGGTGAGCTGCTAATGGCACAATGCGGGTGATTCCAGCAGGGGTGAGCTGCTAATGGCACAATACGGGTGAATCCAGCAGGGGGTTAGCTGCTAATGTCACAATGCGGGTGATTCCAGCAGGGGTGAGCTGCTAATGGCACAATACGGGTGATTCCAGCAGAGGTGAGCTGCTAATGGCACAATGCGAGTGATTCCAGCAGGGGTGAGCTGCTAATGGCATAATACGGGTGAATCCAGCAGGGGTGAGCTGCTAATGGTACAATGCGGGTATATCCAGCAGGGGTGAGCTGCTAATGGCACAATGCCGGTGATTCCAGCAGGGGTGAGCTGCTAATGGCACAATGCGGGAGACTCCAGCAGGGGTGAGCTGCTAATGGCACAATGCGGGTATATCCAGCAGGGGTGAGCTGCTAATGGCACAATGCAGGTTATTCCAGCAGGGGTGAGCTGCTAATGGCACAATACGGGTGATTCCAGCAGAGGTGAGCTGCTAATGGCACAATGCGGGTGATTCCAGCAGGGGTGAGCTGCTAATGGCACAATGCGGGTGATTCCAGCAGGGGCGAGCTGCTAATGGCACAATACGGGTGAATCCAGCAGGGGTGAGCTGCTAATGGCACAATGCGGGTGATTCCAGCAGGGGTGAGCTGCTAATAGCACAATGCGGGTGAATCCAGCAGGGGTGAGCTGCTAATGGCACAATGCGGGTGAATCCAGCAGGGGTGAGCTGCTAATGGCACAATGCGGGTGAATCCAGCAGGGGTGAGCTGCTAATGGCACAATACGGGTGAATCCAGCAGGGGTGAGCTCCTAATGGCACAATGCAGGTTATTCCAGCAGGGGTGAGCTGCTAATAGCACAATGCGGCTGAATCCAGCAGGGGTGAGCTGCTAATGGCACAATGCGGGTGATTCCAGCAGGGGTGAGCTGCTAATAGCATAATGCGGGTGATTCCAGCAGGGGTGAGCTGCTAATAGCACAATGCGGGTGAATCCAGCAGGGGTGAGCTGCTAACGGCACAATGCGGGTGATTCCAGCAGGGGTGAGCTGCTAATAGCACAATGCGGGTGATTCCAGCAGGGGTGAGCTGCTAATAGCACAATGCGGGTGAATCCAGCAGGGGTGAGCTGCTAATGGCACAATACGGGTGAATCCAGCAGGGGTGAGCTGCTAATGGCACAATGCGGGTGAATCCAGCAGGGGTGAGCTGCTAATGGCACAATGCGGGTGATTCCAGCAGGGGTGAGCTGCTAATGGCACAATACGGGTGATTCCAGCAGGGGTGAGCTGCTAATGGCACAATGCGGGTGATTCCAGCAGGGGTGAGCTGCTAATGGCACAATGCGGATGAATCCAGCAGGGGTGAGCTGCTAATGGCACAATACGGGAGACTCCAGCAGGGGTGAGCTGCTAATGGTACAATACGGGTGAATCCAGCAGGGGTGAGCTGCTAATGGCACAATGCGGGTGATTCCAGCAGGGGTGAGCTGCTAATGGCACAATGCGGGAGACTCCAGCAGGGATGAGAAAATACGATGAATGTAATATAATATAGCGTTTGGGAAATACATCTGGCTCTTCGCTTATTGTGTGCGCTGAGCATAACAATTGGATATCAAATTTCTCTCCGTATGAGATTAAGCATGATGACCATGTTCAGGTATTTGCTGTTGGGCGACAATACCTTGGTACCTCAGTTGGATTTATGCCCACTTACACCAGGTGACTCTTGGAATGCTGACATGTCGGTTATGGCTAAACGCCTCTGGTTATTAGTATTACATCACGTCTGCAAATATTTACTCTAGACCGAAGCATGTTTATTCACGGAGACAGGTGGAATTTATTCTGAGAGAGAGCTACAATACCATGGGGACAATACAACCAGCCACAATGGCTTCCTGCAGCCTGGCGGAATTTCCCTCTGCTGATTTGTTTTGTTTTATTAATGAGCAGTGACATCCTATATGTGAGAGTTAAGTTCTCAGCTGTAAATCCCCCATGTATGGGCAATATCCAGCTGTACAGGCCTGCAGACGTTTACTGATAGAGGATTACAAGTGCCCGGGATCCCTCCTCTAACCAGACCCTACTGATTGATGATTCGGCTGTCTGGTAGTTGTTCCTCTGTTGTTCTCATTCATAGACTGGCTCCTTCCTGCAAGGGGCGCCGTTAGAAGACAAAGAGGAATGCTTCGTGGCAGTGAATGCATCCGCTGTGCAGAAGGGTTACATATTAGATGGACAGGGCACCATACATGTAGCCATTAGCAGTGGTGGGCCCAGGTGCAAAAATGTAATATGGTAATTTGGGCTCCCCTCCTCCCCCCCCAACCCAATTTCACAATATGCCACATAGTAGTGTGTTACAGCGAGAGGCAGAAGGTGACAGCAGAATGCAGGGAGAGGTAAAGGGTGTCAGGGAGGCAGTGGGTGGCTGGGGTACATGTACAATGTCTTGAATTCACAGACAGCAGTAAGTCATAAAAAAAAATGTACAGCTGTCGGTTAATTAGATGCAGTATGTGGCTGTGATCATCAGTGCTTATAGGTGGCAGGGCTCCTCTATCAGTCCAGAACACACAAGGTCAGCCCTGCTCCCCTAAGGTAAGGGGCAGTCCCTCAGTTAGTGGTGCCCACCTTGCTCTCCGCACTGGGCCATTCATCTGGCATTGCATAAAATAGTCTGCGAGGGTAGAGGGGGCGTGGGGGGGTGGCAGGAGATAACGCATTGCTGGTCTCGCCAGCAGTAGGCCTCTTAGTCTGCACCAGCTGGACTAATGGTAGTTCTGCGTCTGGCCATTAGAATGTTAACTGCAGCACATATTGGGCCTTATTCATGTGCACTTTTATTTTTATTTTTTTAAAGAAACTTGAGGATTCTTAAACTGTGTATGCACAATTTTTGTTTTTTTGTTTTTTTAAGACTGATTTGAAACTATGAGGGAGGTGTAAGAAGAGGCGGTAAGTGTCAAATGCTCTGTAATCAGCACTATTTGACACTTACAATGAGCGCCGATATGTATGTAAGCAGATAATGTAGAGAAAAATCACTTTTCCCTCCAGTAGCTGCAAGCGTCTACCGATTTCACCGTCACCGTACTGTTCTGTGGCACGGTAAATCATCGGGATGTATTAAAAAACTGTAAGCGCGCACCGGCCGGTATGTGTGCTGACCTGTTGTGGCCGCCGGGGTCCGGGCTGTGCGCCAGAGATCTCGTGCATGCCCAGTGGAGCGGGCCAGCTGGTGAGAAACAGCGCATCAGCACTGGGCTCATGTAATCATGGGAAGTGGGCGTGAATGTGGCTGCAGCAGGCTCACACTGGCAGCAAAAGTATAGGAAGGGTGTTTTCTGGACGTGTAGTCTTTAGTTAAGACAAAATGGCAGCCGCTTCACAGTGGCGGAATTTACCTATGGTCTGCAGGACTGCAGCCTCCCCAGGTAAAATCCGCCACCCCCTCTGTGTCAGGGAGTCAGATGCAGTCCGTGATTGCACTGGCTTCACTGTGAGCGGCAGTCCTATTGGAAGTTCTACCTGCCAGTCACAGACACTACAAGCAGTCCCATTGGGAGGTGTTTCCTCCCTCTGGGACTTCCAGACCGGGCTGTGATAGGCAGAGAGCTGGCTTCCTTTAGGAAGCCTTTTCCTGCCTTTGGCGTAGCCCAATCTGGCTTCTATGGGCTGCAACTGCAGTCTATATAAAAGTTGGGGGTCTGCGCATACAAAATTGCAACGCGGCGTCTGCACATGCACAGGTCACGGCACTTGCCAGATCCATTGTGCAGGTACCGTGACTTAGCGCTGACAGGGTTCAGCTCTCCTCGCATCCTCTTTTGTAAGTAAGCTTAACAAGAAATTTCTCTTACATCCTGGAGGATACTGGGAATCCTTTTAGTACCATGGGGTATAGACTAGTGATGTGCACCGGACATTTTTCGGGTTTTGGTTTTGGAATCGGTTTCGCTGCCGTGTTTTGGATTCGGACGCGTTTTGGCAAAACCTCACTGAAAATTTTTGGTCTGATTCGGGTGTGTTTTGGATTCGGGTGTTTTTTTACAAAAACCCCTCAAAAACAGCTTAAATCATAGAATTTGGGGGTCATTTTGATCCCATAGTATTATTAACCTCAATAACCATAATTTCCACTCATTTTCAGTCTATTCTGAACACCTCACTCCTCACAATATTATTTTTAGTCCTAAAATTTGCACCGAGGTCGCTGGATGACTAAGCTAAGCGACCCAAGTGGCCGACACAAACACCTGGCCCATCTAGGAGTGGCACTGCAGTGTCAGACAGGATGGCACTTCAAAAAAATAGTCCCCAAACAGCACATGATGCAAAGAAAAAAAGAGGTGCACCAAGGTCGCTGGATGGCTAAGCTAAGCGACACAAGTGACGAAAGTGACCTCACCGCTGACCTGAAAGTTCCCACCATTGGTTACAATGGAGCGCCAGAGGCGGAACTACCGGCAGTGCAAGCAGTGCACTGCACTGGGGCCCGCCTCTGTCCAGGGGCCCAAGCATGTAATGAGTCAAACTGACTCATTACATGCCGCTGTGCGCTGCGGGCAACCGCTGCCCGCAGCGCACAGCCGCCCGGCGAGGAGAGGAGCAGCGGCACGGACGGGGGAAGGAGGAGGAGGGAGCCGGAGGAGGGAGCCGCAGCAGCGCTTTGTTACTGGTGGAGGCGCTGCTGCTGCTGCTCCTCTGCTTCCCTATAGGCTGTCTTCCGAGAACAGCCTATAGGGAAGCAGAGGAGCAGCAGCGCCTCCACCAGTAACAAAGCGCTGCTGCGGCTCCCTCCTCCACCTCCCTCCTCCTCATTCTCTACTGCCCGGGAATCGTCGTCTGACGCAGCTGCACCGAGGAGCCTGAGCCGGCGGAGAGGGTAAGTATAATTCTTCTTTCTTTCTTTTTCTCTTTTTCTTTCTTTATTTTTTTACTTTCTTTCTTTCTTGGGCCTGCCTGCCGCAATGTGTAAAAATGGGGGACTGCCTGCCGCTATGTATAGAAAGGGGGGACAGCCTGCCGCTATGTGTAAAAAGGGGGGAATGCCTGCCGCTATGTATAAAAAGGGGGAATCAGCCTGCCGCAATGTGTAAAAATGGGGGACTGCCTGCCGCTATGTATAAAAAGGGGGACTGCCTGACGTAATGTGTAAAAAGGGGGAATCAGCCTGCCGCAATGTGTAAAAAGGGGTAATCTGCCTGCCGCAATGTGTACAAAGGGGTAATCTGCCTGCCGCTATGTGTACAAAGGGGTAATCTGCCTGCCACAATGTGTAAAAATGGGGAATCTGCCTGCCGTAATGTGTAAAAATGGGGACGCTTTCTGCCGTAATGTGTAACAAGGGCACGCTGTCTGCCGTAATGTGTAAAAAGGGGACGCTGTCTGCCGTTATGTGTAAAAAGGGGACGCTGTCTGCCGCTATGTGTAACAAGGGCACGCGGTCTGCCGTTATGTGTAAAAAGTGTACGCTGTCTGCCGTTATGTGTAACAAGGGCACGCTGTCTGCCGTTATGTGTAAAAAGTGTACGCTGTCTGCCACTATGTGTAACAAGGGCACGCGGTCTGCCGTTATGTGTAAAAAGGGCACGCTCTCTGCCGTTATGTGTAATCCAAAAATATACTGGTAGGTTAATTGGCTCCCAACAAAATTAACCCTAGCATGAATGTGTGTGCGTGTACATGTGATAGGGAATATAGATTGTAAGCTCCACTGGGGCAGGGACTGGTGTGAATGACCGAATATTCTCTGTAAAGCGCTGCAGAATTTGTGTGCGCTATATAAATAACTGGTAATAAAAATAAAATAAATAAATAAATAAAAAGGGCACGCTGTCTGCCGTTATGTGTAAAAAGTGCACGCTGTCTGCTGTAATGTGTAAAAAGAGGAATCTGTCCGCTGTAAGGTGTAAAAGGGTCTCTACCTGGTGTAGTGGTGCTACTGTGCGACGTAATTTGAATAATGGAGACTACTGTGTACCGTTTTATGAAATGGTATTATTTTGTGGCCACACCCCTTCACCACGAAGCCACGCCACTATGTATTTTTGCGCGCGCCTACGGCGCGCACTGCCCCTGTTTTGCATGCAGGGGTGGGGCTCCGATGCCGTTTCTTGCACACAGTGCTAAAATGTCTACTTACGGCACTGTTGCTAGGTATCCATTTCTCTGGCCCTGAGCAGGTCCCCCTCACCAGATCCTCTCCAGGGGTGAGGGGGTGGACTTGGATGGGATGTGTGTGTGTGGGGATATGTGTGTGTGGGGGGGGGGGGCCCAAAGCATTTTGTCGCACCTGGGCCCACCGCTCGCTTGTTCCGCCACTGTGGAGCGCATAGGCGCTACATTGTAACACTGCCGTGTGCCGCCTGTCATACAGTACAGGAGCACACAGCCGATCAGGAGGGTGCCACAACGTGGCGCTCCCTGATTGGCTGAAGAAACCCACTTAGACATCAGTCAGAGTGGGTTTCTGGCATTCGGGGAAAGGGGGCCCATGTGAAAACATGGGTCCCCTTTCAGTTCGTGGTCGGGTATCCGTTTTTTTATTTTTTCAAGTACGTGGATTACAAAAGGATTTACCGAGGAGCCGAAAACACTGGATTATGTGAGTATAATTTTTTCAACAGGTACACCATGGATTCTACTGCAGAAGAGGACCGACCTGCGTGGGAACATAAGGTAAGTATGTGTATATGGAGGTGTGGATGGATGTATTAAAGTTATACTTTCAAGGTGTGTGTGTGTTGTCTTTATTGGGGTATTTTTTTAGTAGTAGTACTACAGGTACCAGCGGGCCCGTTTTTCCGCCGCATGCTGGTACTTGTGGTTCTCCAAGTACCAGCTTGCGGGGGAGGCTTGCTGGGCCTTGTAGTACTGCTACTAAAAACAATATCAATCACTTTTCACAAAGGCTATCAGCCCCCCATCCGCAGCCCATTGGATGGGGGGGACAGCCTCGGGCTTCACCTCTGGCCCTTGGGTGGCTGGGGGGGGGGACCCCTTGATTGAAGGGGTCCCCACTCCCCCAGGGTACCCCGGCCAGGGGTGACTAGTTGGATATTTGATGCCACGGCCGCAAGGCACTGTATAAAAGTGACCCCCGGCTGTGGCATTATCTGTCCAGCTAGTGGAGCCCGGTGCTGGTTTCAAAAATACGGGGGACCCCTACTCTTTTTGTTCCCCGTATTTTTGGAACCAGGACCAGGCGCAGAGCCCGATGCTGGTTGCTTAAATATGGGGGAACCCCTGTCCATTTTTTTCCCATATTTCTGCAACCAGGATCGGCTCAAAGAGCCCGAGGCTGGTTTGCCTTAGGAGGGGGGACCCCACGCAATTTTTTTTCTGAAAATTTATAACATTTCCCCCCCCTTCCCACTGAAAAACATGCACGGATCTCATGGATCCGTGCATGCCTATACAAACACGGGATAAAAAAGCAGGTCTGTTTTTTTTTAGCACTTTTTCACGATTTGTATTTTATCACGGCAGTGTCTGGCTATTGTCGGCAGTGTTTGTGTTTTGCACTTTTTAGTAAATGACCGATTTCTAGCAAATTGCAGGCGTATTTGACCGATGGTGTATTGATTCGTGATTTTTTCCTAGGACTTCCAAAATATTACGAATGCCCTCATCACTGCCGTGATTTTTGCTTAGTAAATTACCGAGATGACACTTTGAAGAAAAAACGGCATCTCGGTCAAAATCGGGACCTTAGTAAATATTCCCCCTGTTGTCAGCATTTGTGTTAAAATAATTCCACACCGAAGAGGTGAATTTTTTTGTATTTTGACCAGGCATGTCAATGGCCATATTCGTCCCACGGACAACAGGTGTCTCCCCGGGTGCCTGACTTAAACAAACCACCTCACCATTAGAATCCTCCTTGTCAATTTCCTCCTCAGCGCCAGCAACACCCATATCCTCATCCTGGTGTACTTCAACAGTGACATCTTCAATTTGACTATCAGGAACTGGACTGCGGGTGCTCCTTCCAGCACTTGCAGGGGGCGTGCAAATGGTGGAAGGCGCAAGCTCTTCCCGTCCAGTGTTGGGAAGGTCAGGCATCGCAACCGACACAATTGGACTCTCCTTGGGGATTTGTGATTTCGAAGAACGCACAGTTCTTTGCTGTGCTTTTGCCAGCTTAAGTCTTTTCTTTTTTCTAGCGAGAGGATGAGTGCTTCCATCCTCATGTGAAGCTGAACCACTAGCCATGAACATAGGACAAGGCCTTAGGCGTTCCTTGCCACTCCGTGTCGTAAATGGCATATTGGCAAGTTTACGCTTCTCCTCAGACGCTTTTAATTTTGATTTTTGGGTCATTTTACTGATCTTTTGTGTTTTGGATTTTACATGCTCTGTACTATGACATTGGGCATCGGCCTTGGCAGACGACGTTGATGGCATTTCATCGTCTCGGCCATGACTAGTGGCAGCAGCTTCAGCACGAGGTGGAAGTGGATCTTGATCTTTCCCTATTTTACCCTCCACATTTTTGTTCTCCATTTTTTAATGTGTGGAATTATATGCCGGTATCAATAACAATGGCCTACTACTATATATACTGCGCACAACTGAAATGCACCACAGGTATGGATGGATAGTATACTTGACGACACAGAGGTAGGTAGAGCAGTGGCCTACTGTACCGTACTGCTATATATTATATATTGCAAAATTATGCACTGTACTCCTACTATATACTACAATGCAGCACAGATATGGAGCGTTTTTCAGGCAGAGAATGTATAATACTGGTGGTCACTGGTCAGCAAAACTCTGCACTGTACTCCTCCTATATAATACTGCTGGTCCCCAGAATAAAGATATTTGCAGCCCTCTGAAAGTTCTAAAACAAAGTGAGAGGACGCCAGCCACGTCCTTTCACTATCATTTCCAATGCCCGAGTGAAAACTGGCGGCGACGTGCGACTCCTTATATAGAATCCGAATCTCGCGAGAATCCGACAGCGGGATGATGACGTTCGGGTGCGCTCGGGTTAACCGAGCAATACTGGAGTATCCGAGTATGCCTCGGACCCGTGTAAAATGGGTGAAGTTCGGGGGGGTTCGGATTCCGAGGAACCGAACGCGCTCATCACTAGTATAGACGGGTCCACTAGGAGCTTTGGGCACTTTAAGAGTTTGATAGTGTGTGCTGGTTCCTCCCTCTATGCCCCTCCTACCATACTCAGTTTAGAAAATGTGCCCGGAGGAGCCGGTCACGTTGCATGGAAGTTCCTGAAGAGTTTTCTGCATTTATTTTATCTGTTTGTTATTTTCAGGCAGGACTGGATGGCACCAGCCTGCCTGCTTCGTGGGACTTAGGGGGGGGGGACGGCCCGACCTCTTGAAGGGTTAATGGTCCCGTTCCCCGCTGACAGGAGACTAGCTCCTGAGGGAACTATTCGCACGGCCCACCACGGTAAGTGTACATTCCCGCAGCACGCCGCCACCCCTAACAGAGCCAGAAGATAGAAGAGTGGTGAGTACTAAGCCGGCGTCCCGGTTAGCAGGTCACCGGCCATTGTGGCGGCATGAGGGTACAGAGACGCCCGGCTTCAATGGGGGCGGAGGAGTCTCCAGACTCAGTACACAGTGCAGACGCACCGCTTCTGAGGGAGCAAACTGAGTCTAAGTACAATACGGGTGTACACAGTACCCAGACTGGCATTAGACTTAAAAGGCGATGACTCCATTTTAAGCACTAAAAATTACCTCAGCCAGTGTAAAAAAGCGGGACGGGGTGGGGCTTTCACTATGAGCGGATCCAGCAGCTCACCAGCGCCATTTTCCATCTGCAGTAGGCACAGACGCTGACTGACAGGGACGCGCAGCTACTACGGAGAGAAACCAGATTGCCTCAGCAGTACCAGGTCATAGCAGGGGGGAGCGTTTACTAGTGTACTAAGTCCCCAGTCTGGGTACTTAGTCTGTGACCCAGCTAAGCTTGGCATTAGCAGTAAGGGCGGTGTGTGCTAGCTCCAGGCTATCTCTGTGTCTCTCTTGAAGGGCTCTTTGTGGGTTAATTGTGCATTTAACCTTTTCGTGTGTGTGTGTGTGTGTGTGTGTGTGTGTGTGTGTGTGTGTGCGCTGTCACAGCATGTCAGACAAAGAGTGTGTTTCATGTAAGGCATAGTGTTCTTCTCCAGGGGGTTCACTACCGTGTACTCAGTGCAGTGTCCCCTCCCAGGCTAGTGGGGCAGAGCTAGCTTGGCTGGATACCATTAGGGGTATGATTTCCAATATCTCTTCTTAATTGTCCCACAATGAGAAAGAGGCGCAATACTTATGACAATCGATGACTGAGTTTATGAACAGAGACTCCGTACCCAAACCAGTGTCTCCGTCCCCTGCCATTTGTCCGGAAAAAAACGTCCTTTGGCTCATATCCTGCAGTCTGACTCGATGGTGGACTCAGAGAAGGTGGGAGAAGCTACTCTGTCACAGGGAATAGTAGCTCTCATAGAAGCTATCGGAGACGTTCTGCATATCCCTGATAAGTTAACAGAGGAGACTGAGGAGGCTTATTTTAGTATAAAAAAGAAATCCTCAGCCACTTTACCTGTGTCAAAGGAATTAAATACCCAGTTTGAAGAACTGTGGGTTAATCATGATAGGAAATGTCAAATCCCTAAAAGGTTGCTCTCATCTTTTCCTTTTCCTCCTGAGGATAGGAAAGAATGTGAAAATCCACCGATAGTGGACGCATCAGTATCCAGGCTGTCACGGAAAATTGTACTGCCGGACCCGGGTGCAGTTTCCCTAGAAGACACAGCTGATCGTAGCATTGAGAATACACTCAAATCTTTGCATACAGCTGCTGGGGTGGCCCAGAGACCCACTATAGTAGGGGTGGGCAAAATACGGCCCGCGGGCCGGATGCGGCCCGCAAACCGATCCTGCCCGGCCCACTGCCTCCCACCAGCGAGCAATGACAAGCGGCCCGACCGGCTGTCACTGCAGTACCTCCAAGCTGCCAGCGGCGCCTCTCTCCCCTGCTGCTCCTGCTGCTGCGTTGTAGCAGCCTCCTCCAGAGTCCCCAGTGACAACGGCTGTGTTCAGCCGAGAAGGGGGCGGGGCTACGTGTCGATGAGGGGGCGGGGCTACACGGGGCCTCAGGGGGCGGAGCTACACGGGACAAGAGCCAGACTGCTACAGATCCATCCTTCCTGCCACCTCCAGCCAGATCAGTAAGTTAATGGGAAAAGTGAAAGAAAGTGTGTGTGTGTGTGTGTACGTGTGTATATGTGTGTGTGATAGTGTGCATATATTTGTGTGTGCGGGCAGTGGCGTCAGACTGTTTTTAGGTTTGGGGGAGAGATCTTTAGCTCTCGCTGTACCAACCCCTCCCGTGTTCTGTCACCATGTCATCCCCATGTTCTGTCACTATGTCGCCCCCCCCCCCCCGTGTTCTGTCACTGTGTCACCCCCCCGTGTTCTGTCACTGTCACCCCCCCGTGTTCTGTCACTATGTCACACCCCCCGTGTTCTGTCACTATGTCACACCCCCCGTGTTCTGTCACTGTCACCCCCCCGTGTTCTGTCACTATGTCACACCCCCCGTGTTCTGTCACTATGTCACACCCCCCGTGTTCTGTCACTATGTCACACCCCCCGTGTTCTGTCACTATGTCACACCCCCCGTGTTCTGTCACTGTGTCACCTCCCCGTGTTCTGTCACTGTCACCCCCCCGTGTTCTGTCACTATGTCACACCCCCCGTGTTCTGTCACTATGTCACACCCCCCGTGTTCTGTCACTGTCACCTCCCCGTGTTCTGTCACTATGTCACCCCCCCGTGTTCTGTCACTATGTCACCCCCCCCGTGTTCTGTCACTATGTCACACACCCCGTGTTCTGTCACTATGTCACACCCCCCGTGTTCTGTCACTGTGTCACCTCCCCGTGTTCTGTCACTGTGTCACACCCCCCGTGTTCTGTCACTATGTCACACCCCCCGTGTTCTGTCACTAT
Source organism: Pseudophryne corroboree (assembly GCF_028390025.1). Lineage (NCBI taxonomy): Eukaryota > Metazoa > Chordata > Amphibia > Anura > Myobatrachidae > Pseudophryne > Pseudophryne corroboree. The sequence goes on from NC_086444.1 coordinate 1,164,552,875, forward strand.
GTCACACCCCCCGTGTTCTGTCACTGTGTCACCTCCCTGTGTTCTGTCACTGTGTCACCTCCCCGTGTTCTGTCACTGTGTCACCTCCCCGTGTTCTGTCACTGTCACACCCCCCGTGTTCTGTCACTGTGTCACCCCCCCGTGTTCTGTCACTGTGTCACACCCCCCGTGTTCTGTCACTGTGTCACCTCCCTGTGTTCTGTCACTGTCACACCCCCCGTGTTCTGTCACTGTGTCACCTCCCTGTGTTCTGTCACTGTCACACCCCCCGTGTTCTGTCACTGTGTCAGCTCCCAGTGTTCTGTCGCTGTCAACCCCACCATGTTCTGTCACCATGTCACCCCCCCGTGTTCTGTCACTGTCACCCCCACCGTGTTCTGTCACCCCCCTCCCGTGTTCTTTCACTGTGTCACACCCCCCGTGTTCTGTCACCCCCACCGTGTTCTGTCACTGTGTCACCCCCACCGTGTTCTGTCACCGTGTCACACCTTTCCCCAGGGGCCAAAAGACACTGGATAATTTGCTTGCTGCACAATAATTATCTTAAATAGAATGTTAATGTGTAAAAAGGCTCTCTACCTACCGTAATGTGTGTAAAAGGGGCTCTACCTGGTGTAATGTGTGTAAGTGGCGCTGTATGGCGCAATTTGAATAATGGAGATTATTGTGCAGCCTAATATGAATCTGTATTATTTTTTGCCCACACCCCTTCCACATGAAGCCACGTCCCTATATTTTTGGCAAGTGGGGTGAGCTGCTATTTTGTATGTGGCCCTCGGATACTGACAGGAAATGTCAAGTGGCCCCTCAGCTGAAATAATTGCCCACCCCTGCACTATAGCATTCGGGTGGATTACTAAGGCCATCGCCAAATAGTCGGGTAACCTAATTGAGTGGTTAGGTACCTTGCCTCAGGGGGATATTATTTTACTCCTGCAACATATACAGGACTCTGCAAATTTTATGGTGGAAGCCATAAAAGAAATAGGCTTGCTTAATGCACGCACCACTGCTATGGCAGTGTCAGCACTCAGAGGCTTATGGCTACGCCAGTGGACTGCTGATGCTGACTACAGGAAGGCCTACCCTTCACAGGAGAAGCCTTATTTGGAGATGAACTTTACTAGAAAAATGGATCTCCAGAGCTATTGCGGGTAAGTCCACGTATCTTCCTTCTGCAGCTCCCCCAGCCAGGAAGGCCTACTCAGGACCTAATCTGCAGTCCTTTCGGACTGCCAAGTTTAAGGGCAAAACCAGAGGTTCTTCTACAGCCACCAGAGGCGCTAGAGGTAAACCACGAAAACCAGCAACTGCCGGTCCACAGGAATAGAGCTCAAACTCTGTCAAAGCCTTCAGCATGACGGTGGACCGCGATGTCTGGAGGACTGGCAGCTGGGAGCCCGACTAAAATTTTTCAGTCGCATCTGGCCAACTTCTTGCCAGGATCCCAGGGTCATAGATCTAATTTCCCAGGGCTACAGACTGGAGTTTCAGGAGCTCCCACCTCACAGATTCTTCAAATCAGGCTTTACCAGTTTCACAGGAAGCAAGTATAACCTTACATGACGTCATTCAAAAACTGGTACAGACTCAGGTCATTGTTCCAGTTCCACCTCATCTGCAAAACGGGATATTATTTCAACTTGTTTGTACTACCGAGACCGGACGGTTCGGTAAGACCGATTTTGAACCTCACAAGGCGTTGAACCCGTACTTACGAGTGTTCAAATTCAAGATGGAGTCTCTGAGAGCGGTGATCTCAGGTCTGGAGGATGGGGAATTCCTAGTGTCTCTGGATATCAAGGATGCATACCTTCACATTCCGATCTGGCCGCCTCATCAGGCTTATCTGCGGTTTGCACTGCAAGACTGCCACTACCAGTCCCAGGCCCTGCCATTTGGTCTCTCCACGGCACCGAGAGTGTTCACCAAGGTAATGGCAGAGATGATGTTTCTACTCCGCAAACAGGTAGTGAACATATTTCCGTACCTGGATGATCTTCTGATAAAGGCACCGTCCATGGTGCGGTTGTTGGACAGCATTGGCCTCTCAACCAGACTATTCCTTGATCACAGGTGGATTCTGAACTTACCAAAATCTTACCTGGAACCGAAGCAGAAGCTCTCCTTCCTGGGAATGATATTGAACACAGAGCTCAGAGAGTGTTCCTTCCCTTGGAGAAGGCTATGGAAGTCCAGTCGATGGTATGGGCTGTCCTGAAGCCAACCCGGATCTCGGTGCATCTGTGTGTTCGCTTTCTGGGGAAAATGGTGGCCTCTTACGAGGCGCTTCAGTACGGAAGGTTTCATGCGAGGCCCTTCCAGCTGGATCTGTTGGACAAATGGTCCGGATCGCATCTTCACATGCACCAGAGGAATCTGTCTGTCACCAAGAGCCAGAATCTTCCTCCTGTGGTGGCTACAGACTTCTCACCTCGTCGAGGGTCGGAGGTTTGGGATTCAGAATTGGGTTCTGCTAACCACAGACGCAAGTTTCAGAGGTTGGGGAGCAGTCACCAAGGGGGTGCAGTTTCAAGGAATATGGTCAAGTCGGGAAGTCGTCCTTTCAATAAACATCTTGGAACTCAGGGCAATCTACAACGCCCTTCTGCAGGCCTCATCTCTACTTCTGAATCAGGCCATTCAGGTCCAGTTGGACAATGTAACGGCGGTAACGTACATAAACCTACAGGGCAGAACGAAAAGCAGTGCAGCAATGTCAGAGGTGTCAAGAATTCTCCTCTGGGCGGAAAAACACGCTGTGGCGTTGTCTTTGGTCTTCATTCTGGGAGCAGACTTCCTCAGCAGACACGACCTGCACCCGGGGGAGTGGGGCCTCCACCCGGAGGTGTTCCGATGGTTGACATGTCGGTGGGGATATCCACAGATCGACATGATGGCCTCTCGACTCAACAAGAAGCTCAAACGGTATTGTTCCAGGTCGAGAGACCCACAAGCAGTGGCAGTAGACACTCTGACAACTCCGTGGGTCTACCAGCTGGTGTACGTGTTTCCTCTACTTCCTCTGATCCCAAGAATTCTAAAAAGAATAAAGAGGGAAAAGGTTCAAGCAATCCTCATTGCTCCAGACTGGCCTTGAAGAGCCTGGTACGTGGACCTTCTCGAGATGCTGATAGAAGTTCCGTGGCCTCTACCTCTTCGCGAGGATCTTCTGCAACAGGGCCCGTTCATCTATCAAGACTTACCACGGCTATATTTAATGGCATGGAAGTTGAACGGCTGATTCTAACCAGGAGATGGATTCCTGACAAGTTCATCCCAACTATTATCCAAGCCAGGAAGGGGGTAACGTCAAAAAATTACCACCGTATATGGAAGAAGTACGTCTCTTGGTGTGAGAGCAGACAATATTCTGCGGTGGAATTTCATCTGGGATGTTTCCTGCTTTTTCTGCAGTCGGGAGTGGATGTGGGCCTACGCCTAGGCTCTATTAAAGTCCAGATTTCTGCTTTGTCTGTTTTCTTTCAGAAACAATTGGCTTCTCTCCCTGAGGTCCAGACGTTCTTGAAAGGTGTTCTGCACATCCAGCCGCCCTTTGTGCCTCCCACGGCACCTTGGGATCTCAATTTGGCACTTTCTCCAATCAGACTGGTTTGAACCGTTACAGGAGGTTGATGTAAAGTACCTTACGCGACAGACCGTCACACTGTTGGCCTTGGGCTCAGCAAGACATGTGTCGGACCTAGGGGCGTTGTCTCACAAGAGTCCCTACTTAATTTTCCATGAGGATAGAGCTGAACTCGGAACTCATCAGCAATTTCTTCCTAAGGTGGTGTCCGCTTTTCACATCAACCAACCTATTGTGGTTCCGGCTGTGACGGACACCTCTGCTACTTCAAAGTCTTTGGATGTTGTGAGGGCTTTGAAGGTGTATGTAAAGAGAACAGCTCGTCACAGAAAATCCGACTCGCTGTTCGTTCTCTATGATCCCAATAAAATTGGGTGTTCTGCTTCAAAACAGTCTATCGCACGCTGGATCAGTCTCTCTATCCAGTATGCTTATTCCACGGCAGTATTGCCGATTCCAAAATCTGTACAAGCCCACTCTACTAGCTCGGTGGGTTCTTCTTGGACGGCTGCCCGGGGTGTCTCGGCTTTACAGCTCTGCCGAGCAGCTACTTGGTCAGGTTCGAACACGTTTGCCAACTTTTACAAGTTTGATACTTTGGCCTCTGAGGACCTTCAGTTTGGTCAATCAGTTCTGCAGGAACCTCAGCACTCTCCCACCCAGTTTGGGAGCTTTGGTACTTGCCCATGGTACTAAATGGATTCCCAGTATCCTCTAGGACGTAAGAGAAAATAGGATTTCAATTACCTACCAGTAAATCCTTTTCTTGTAGTCCGTAGAGGATACTGGGTGCCTGCCCGGTGCTTTGTTCTTCCTGCACTGTTACTTGGTTAAGTATTCTGGTTGGTTCAGCTGTTGCTGTTCCTGTTTCAAGTTTGGTTAGCATGACTTTCCTATTGTTCTGTGTGCTGGTTCATTATCTCACCATTTTCCTTATCTATCGATCTCTCAAAGTATGTCCCTCTCCTCGGGCACAGTTTCCTAGACTGAGTCTAGTAGAAGGGGCATAGATGGAGGAGCCAGCGCATACTATCAAATTTTTAAAGTGCCCAAGGCTCCTAGTGGACCCGTATATACCCCATGGTACTAAATGGATTCCCTGTATCCTCTACGGACTACAAGAAAAGGATTTACCGGTAGGTAATTAAAATCCTATTTTTACACAGCAAGGAACACTAAAGGCACGGCGGGGGGAATGACAGCAGCATGACTCTCATTAACGAGGACCTCCCTCATCTGTACATGTTCAGACAAGGGACAGGGTCATTAAAGATGCTTGGGAGCGCACATCATTAACGACATTGAGTGTACACACTGGACGAGATTGTGAAAGATCCTTCTGAGTGAGATCTTTCACTTTCTCGTCTAGTGTGTATGGGCTCAATTTTTCTCAAATAAAGAGTGATTCATGTACAATTGCAGACAGGGAAGACACTTTTCCCCCTTACCCAATTGTCCAGGAATCTTTATTTGTACAAAAATGAGTGTTCTTTGCTGTGTAAAATGTATTTTTATGCAAGTGTTGAAATAAAAAAAAAAAAAGATGTATTTGCATCTAATTTGTGGAGCAGTTCGGATGCTCCGAGCCACGCGAGTACTTTATAGCTGCACGGTCTGGCCATTGACTTCAGTCTACTTCCATTGTGTCCTGTCCATGAAGTCACGCTTCCTGCTGCCATCCAGTTTCATCCGGGACGTAGCCCCAAACCCCCTTCCCCATTCTCTCTCCACAGCAGTTGTTCTTTTTATGCGCCATAGTAGTGCCCTAGTCAATTTTATGAACTGTAGTGCTGCCCTGGATAATGTTATGCCCCATAGTAGTGCCCCCAGTTCATATTATGTCACATTGAAGGCCAGTATGCATGCCAAACAGTGCCCTTAGTTCACATTATGCCACACAGTGCTTAGCGGGCATTTCTGGAAACCTAATAGAGTTTGGGACCTGGGTGCAGTTGTCCAGCCCCAGAAGTGGCCCCCTAAGCCTCTGGGCCCCATAGTAATGGCACCCCCTGCCCCCATTATAGCTACGCCCATGAGTTTCATCTAAGCCATGTACGGCAATGGGTGTAAGGCGCAACCAATCAGAGGGAGTCGCAGCCCTAGATTTGGGGGGACACCGCTGACTCAGAATGAGACTGATTAAAGTTTCAGACGGACTCTGAATAAGGGCCATTTTGTCACCTTCCGTGTGTCCACGTGTAGGCATGAATTTAGAAACAAATGTACAAAGTATTAGCGTTTTATTCAACCATCTTTATAAAATAGTAGGAATTGAATTTTTCAGGTCAATGCCCATTGTATCAAGTGCCATTTCAGCTGGAGCCCCAGTGCTGCTGTATAATACTCTGTTAGCAGATTTATAATATTAGCCTGTTATATCTTCATTAGAATTTCAGAATTCATTGATTTGTTTTCATTTTACGTAGCTATTGGATTGTTTTTGCAGTATACTTTTCATGATGAATAGAAAGTTCTATGGTTGTTACTTCGTAGCTATCCATATTTCCGTGTGGTCCCCTTTGATTTAGTGAGTCTGCCGTTTGCTTATTGAAAACGTAATAAACTTAGTAAATCTTCTCCTGTCCTAAATACATTCATTTCTATTTCCTTTCTCAGGCTTAGAGAAATTCTTCTCATTGCAAGCTCTAATATAAAGACTCCTATGATGAGCGTGCCTGTCCTCCCCACAAAGCGAGCCATGAGGAAAGTAAAAAACCTGAAGAAACAGCTGACGCGTGTGTGTGTGGCTGAGGTAAATCTATATTGTGCATTCTCCACAACACAAACGTCTCCTGCTGATTTGTAGCATTGTAGTGTCAGGAGACAGCATTCTGCAATGGAACGCTATCATTATATTTCCTTTTCTTTTGTGCTAGTCTAATTTAAATGTATTTTTATTATTTATTATCTTTTTATTCTACATTTATGTTAATTTGCAACAAATATATGTTATCTGTATCAGCCCCAGACCCATTAGAAGCAGTGAAAAGAGTGGAGAAGTGAGCCAACTGAGAAGTTGCCCATGGCAACCAATCAGCTGCTACGTTTCATTTAATAGAATGCACTTTATAAATGTTAACCTCAACACTGATTGGTTACCATGGGCAACTTCTCCACTGGTTCACTTTTCCACTTTTTTCCATGCTTCATGAGGTAGGCCCCTAACAGTCTAAACCAGAGCATCCAGAGGAAACCCATGCAAACATTCGGGGTACATGCAAACACCACACAGATGCACCACGTTCAGGAATTGGCTCTGATCCGGTTCGATGATGAGTTGATTGCTGCCATCTTAACCGCAAAATTGTGTTGTTGTTGATGCCACCACTAAATCTAAGGTTGGGTTGGGATCCCTGCGGTCTGCATGCCGGCGTGGGGACAAGCGCAACGAAGCTGCGCTCACCACAGGTTCTATTCCCACTCTATGGGTGTTGTGGACACCCACGAGTGGGAATAGTCCTCAGTCCCCTGTCGGCATTCTGGCATCCAGGATCCCGGCGTTGGTATGCTGACCACCGGGATCCCGACCACTGTGATAGTGACACAATCTACCATTCAGTGTTCAGCTATTGTTTCTCTTTTCTTTCTCATGATCCCTGTACCTCCCAGAGCTCTCCTGTCTCTCCTTTCCATACAACCCCTCTTGGCTACACCCTCCAAAGCTCTGCCGCTTCTGCCCCATTCCGCATTCTTGGCCGGAGTAGGTGCAAGCCAGCATCTCTGCCGTCCTTTTCTCTGTGCCTAAGAAAGGAAACCAAACACTAAGCATAAATTGATCTGGAGCGATATTGACACTCTTCCCCTCTCTTCTGGATGCCAAATCTATGTGAGCCTTCATCATGCCTCTCGGTACAACCTCCGAATGGTAGCTGGTGGTCCACCAATTCTTCTTTACATCGAAGAGGGGGTTGGGTTTATAGTGACGGGATAATGAGACTTTTTGCTTTTGTTCTGCTGTCCCCTGGGTATTGCTTATTTTTCTTTGATTGCTGTTTGCGTCATCTTTGTTTATCATGTGCATTCTTATGCTTTAAATACAGATGTTACATTTATAATGTTTGTGGACTATACTTTGGTATGACTCCCCCTTTTCAAGTGTTTTTGTTTCTTTTTGTTTATGTAACTGTAGGGCAGATTTATTAAGCCCGGTGAAGTGATAAAGTGGAAGGTGATAACGCACCAGCCAGTCAGCTCCTAACTGTCATTTCTCTGACGTCCTAGTGGATGCTGGGGACTCCGTAAGGACCATGGGGAATAGACGGGCTCCGCAGGAGACTGGGCACTCTAAAAGAAAGATTAGGTACTATCTGGTGTGCACTGGCTCCTCCCTCTCTGCCCCTCCTCCAGACCTCAGTTAGAATCTGTGCCCGCTAGTAAAGAAAGTAATTGTTAGGTTTTTTATTTTCAGTGAGATCTGCTGGCAACAGACTCACTGCTACGTGCGACCGAGGGGAGAGAAGCAAACGTACCTGTTCCCAGCTAGGTTGCGCTTCTTAGGCTACTGGACACCATTAGCTCCAGAGGGTTCGAACACAGGCAGAGGTCCTCGGTCGTCCGTTCCCGGAGCCGCGCCGCCGTCCCCCTCGCAGAGCCAGAAGATCAGAAGTTGGTGATGAAATCGGCGGCTGAAGACTCCTGTCTTCATTAAGGTAGTGCACAGCACCGCAGCTGTGCGCCATTGCTCCCACTGCACACCACACACTCCGGTCACTGTAGGGTGCAGGGCGCTGGGGGGGGGGGGGGGGGGGCGCCCTGGGCAGCAATAAGAATACCTTTGGCATAAAAAAGACACATAAAACAGTCTGTGACTGTATATGTGTAAAACCCCCGCCATTTTTTAGTCAGAAACAGCGGGACAGAAGCCCGCCGCTGAGAGGGCGGGGCCTTCTTCCTCAGCACACCAGCGCCATTTCTCTTCACAGCTCCGCTGGAAGGACGCTCCCCAGGCTCTCCCCTGCAGTCTCCTGGCACTAAGAGGGTAAAAAGAGAGGGGGGGCACATAAATTTAGGCAAAAGGTGTATTTATACAGCAGCTATTGGGAAAAATTCACTTCTGGTAGTGTGTATCCCTGTGTATATAGCGCTGTGGTGTGTGCTGGCATACTCTTTCTCTGTCTCCCCATAGACCTTGTGGGGTCCTGTCCTCAGTCAGAGCATTCCCTGTGTGTGTGCTGTGTGTCGGTACGGCTGTGTCGACATGTTTGATGAGGAGGGTTACGTGGAGGCGGAGCAAGTGCAGATAAATGTGGTGTCGCCCTCGTCGGTGCCGACACCTGATTGGATGGATATGTGGAAGGTCTTAAATGACAATGTAAACTCATTACATAAGAGATTTGATTATGTTGCTGCCGGGGGACAGCCGGGCTCTCAACCCGGACCTGCCCAGGCACCTCAGAGGCCGTCAGCATCTCAAAAACGCCCACTATCTCAGTTGGTTGACACAGATGTCGACACGGAGTCCGACTCCAGCGTCGACGATGATGAGGCACTATTACAGCCCAAAATGACTAAGGCCATCCAATACATGATTATGGCAATGAAAAATGTATTACACATTTCAGAGGCTGACCCTGTCCCTGACAAGAGGGTAAATATGTTTGGGGAGAAAAAGCAGCCAGTGACTTTTCCCCCGTCACATGAATTCAACGAGTTGTGTGAAGAAGCGTGGTCTTCCCCTGATAAGAAAGTGGTGATTCCCAAGAGAATATTAATGGCGTACCCTTTCCCGCCAACGGATAGGTTACGCTGGGAATCCTCCCCTAGGGTTGACAAGGCCCTGACGCGCTTATCTAAAAGAGTGGCCCTGCCGTCTCAGGATACGGCCGCCCTAAAGGAACCTGCGGATAGGAAGCAGGAAGGTATCTTGAAGTCAGTGTATACACACTCTGGTACTCTACTGAGACTGGCTATTGCTTCAGCTTGGATGTGCAGTGCTGTTGCAGCATGGACAGATACTCTGTCGGAGGGGTTAGATACCCTGGACAGGGATAACGTATTCCTAACACTTAGCCATATTAAAGACGTCGTCTTATATATGCGGGATGCCCAGAGGGACATTTGCCTGCTGGGCTCTCGAATAAATGCAATGTCCATTTCTGCCAGGAGGGTCTTATGGACTCGGCAATGGACAGGGGATGCCGACTCTAAAAAACACATGGAGGTTTTGCCTTATAAGGGTGAGGAATTGTGTGGGGACGGTCTCTCGGACCTCGTATCCACAGCGACAGCTGGAAAGTCGACTTTCTTGCCACAGGTTTCCTCACAGCCTAAGAAAGCACCGTATTACCAAATGCAGTCCTTTCGTTCTCAAAAAAGCAAGAGAGTCAGAGGTGCATCCTTTCTTGCCAGAGGCAGGGGTAGAGGAAAAAAGCTGCACCATGCAGCCAGTTCTCAGGAACAAAAGTCCTCCCCTGCTTCCACTAAGTCCACCGCATGACGCTGGGGCTCCACAGGCGGAGCCAGGAGCGGTGGGGGCACGTCTCCGAAATTTCTGCAACCAGTGGGTTCGCTCACAAGTGGATCCTTGGGCTATACAAATTGTATCTCAGGGATACAAGCTGGAATTCGAAGTGACGCCCCCTCACCGTTACCTAAAATCCGCCTTGCCAGCTTCTCTGTCGGGGAGGGAGATAGTCCTGACGGCTATTCACAAGCTGTACCTCCAGCAAGTGATAATAATGGTACCCCCCCTTCAGCAGGGAAGGGGTTACTATTCCACACTGTTTGTGGTACCGAAACCGTACGGTTCGGTAAAACCCATTTTAAATTTAAAATCCTTGAACATTTACATGAAAAAGTTAAAGTTCAAAATGGAATCGCTCAGAGCGGTCATTGCCAGCCTGGAAGAGGGGGATTTTATGGTATCTCTGGACATCAAGGATGCGTACTTGCATGTCCCCATTATCCGCCTCACCAGGAGTACCTCAGGTTTGTGGTACAGGACTGTCATTACCAATTCCAGACGTTGCCGTTTGGTCTATCCACGGCACCGAGAGTCTTTACCAAGGTAATGGCGGAGATGATGGTACTTCTCCGGAAGCAAGGAGTTACAGTTATCCCGTACTTGGACGATCTCCTCATAAAGGCGAGGTCCAGAGAGCAGTTGTTGATCAGCGTAGCGCACTCTCAGGAAGTGTTGCTACGGCACGGTTGGATTCTGAATATTCCAAAGTCGCAGCTGATTCCTACGACGCGTCTGCCCTTCCTGGGCATGATTCTGGACACAGAACAGAAGAATGTATTTCTCCCGGAGGAGAAGGCTCAGGAGTTAGTGACCCTGGTCAGGGATCTCCTGAAACCAAAGCAGGTGTCGGTGCATCACTGCACGCGAGTCCTGGGAAAGATGGTAGCATCATACGAAGCCATTCCTTTCGGCAGGTTCCATGCCAGAATCTTTCAGTGGGATCTGTTGGACAAGTGGTCCGGATCGCATCTTCAGATGCATCGGCTGATTGCCCTGTCCCCGAGGGCCAGGGTGTCTCTTCTGTGGTGGCTGCAGAGTGCTCATCTTCTCGAGGGCCGCAGCTTCGGCATACAGGACTGGGTCCTGGTGACCACGGATGTAAGCCTCCGCGGATGGGGGGCAGTCACTCAGGGAAGAAACTTCCAGGGGCTGTGGTCAAGTCAGGAGACTCGTCTGCACATAAACATACTGGAATTAAGGGCCATATACAACGCCCTGAGTCAAGCGGAGCCCCTACTTCGAGACCAACCAGTGCTGATTCAGTCAGACAACATCACGGCAGGCGCCCATGTAAACCGACAGGGCGGCACAAGAAGCAGGGTGGCGATGGCGGAACCCACAAGGATTCTTCATTGGGCGGAGAATCACGTACAAGCACTGTCAGCAGTGTTCATTCCGGGAGTGGACAACTGGGAAGCAGACTTCCTCAGCAGGCACGACCTCCACCCGGGAGAGTGGGGACTTCATCAAGAAGTCTTCGAGCAGATTGCAAATCGGTGGGAACGGCCACAGGTGGACATGATGGCGTCCCGCCTAAACAAAAAGCTAAAAAGATATTGCACCAGGTCAAGGGACCCTCAGGCGATAGCTGTGGACGCACTGGTAACTCCGGGGGTGTTCCAGTCGGTATATGTGTTTCCTCCTCTTCCTCTCATACACAAGGTACTGAGAATAGTAAGAAAAAGAGGAGTGAGAACGATACTCATTGTTCCGGATTGGCCAAGAAGGACTTGGTACCCAGAACTTCAAGAGATGGTCACAGAGGACCCATGGCCTCTGCCTCTCAGACAGGACCTGTTGCAGCAGGGGCCCTGTCTGTTCCAGGACTTACCGCGGCTGCGTTTGACGGCATGGCGGTTGAACGCCGGATCCTAGCGGAAAAGGGTATACCGGATGAAGTAATTCCTACGCTGATAAGAGCTAGGAAGGATGTGACAGCAAAGCATTATCACCGCATATGGCGGAAATATGTTGCTTGGTGTGAGGCCAGGAAGGCCCCTACAGAGGAATTCCAGTTGGGTCGTTTTCTGCATTTCCTACAGTCAGGTGTGACTATGGGCCTCAAATTAGGGTCCATAAAGGTTCAGATCTCGGCCCTATCCATTTTCTTTCAAAAAGAACTGGCTTCACTGCCTGAGGTTGAGACGTTTGTAAAGGGAGTGCTGCATATTCAGCCTCCTTTTGTGCCACCAGTGGCACCTTGGGATCTTAACGTTGTGTTGGATTTCCTGAAATCCCACTGGTTTGAGCCACTTAAGACCGTGGAGCTAAAATATCTCACGTGGAAAGTGGTCATGCTATTGGCCTTAGCTTCGGCTAGGCGGGTGTCAGAATTGTGCGGCTTTGTCATGTAAAAGCCCCTATCTGATCTTCCATATGGACAGGGCAGAATTGAGGACTCGTCCCCAATTTCTCCCTAAGGTGGTATCATCGTTTCATTTGAACCAACCTATTGTGGTGCCTGCGGCTACTAGGGACTTGGAGGATTCCAAGTTGCTGGACGTAGTCCGGGCTTTGAAAATCTATGTTTCCAGAACGGCGGGAGTCAAAGTCTGACTCGCTGTTTATTCTGTATGCAGCCAACAAGGTTGGCGCTCCTGCTTCGAAGCAGACTATTGCTCGCTGGATCTGTAGCACGATTCAGCTGGCTCACTCTGCGGCTGGATTGCCGCATCCACAATCGGTAAAAGCCCATTCCACTAGGAAGGTGGGCTCTTCTTGGGCGGCTGCCCGAGGGGTCTCGGCTTTACTGCTTTGCCGAGCTGCTACTTGGTCGGGTTCAAACACATTTGCTAAGTTCTACAAGTTTGATACCCTGGCTGAGGAGGACCTTGAGTTTGCTCATTCGGTGCTGCAGAGTCATCCGCACTCTCCCGCCCGTTTGGGAGCTTTGGTATAATCCCCATGGTCCTTACGGAGTCCCCAGCATCCACTAGGACGTCAGAGAAAATAAGAATTTACTCACCGGTAATTCTATTTCTCGTAGTCCGTAGTGGATGCTGGGCGCCCGTCCCAAGTGCGGACTTCTTCTGCAATACGTGTATATAGTTATTGCTTACTAAAGGGTTATTGTTATGAGCCATCCGTTGATTGAGGCTCAGTTGTTGTTCATACTGTTAACTGGGTATGGTTATCACAAGTTATACGGTGTGATTGGTGTGGCTGGTATGAGTCTTACCCTGGATTCCAAATCCTTTCCTTATTGTATCAGCTCTTCCGGGCACAGTTTCCCTAACTGAGGTCTGGAGGAGGGGCATAGAGGGAGGAGCCAGTGCACACCAGATAGTACCTAATCTTTCTTTTAGAGTGCCCAGTCTCCTGCGAAGCCCATCTATGGTCCTTACGGAGTCCCCAGCATCCACTACGGACTACGAGAAATAGAGTTACCGGTGAATAAATTCTTATTTTTTCAAACCCAGCCTGTAACATGGAAGTTAGGTTCTGATTGGCTGGTGCGTTATCACCTTCCGCTTTATCACTTCACCAGGTTTAATAAATTTGCCACTGAGTTATGCACTTAATGGTTTTTCTTTCTTGATCGTGTAATTTGCTTAGATTAGATAAGCTGAAGGCTGCATAAGCCTGAGGCAATATAAGAGTTCAACTTTTTGTGATTGGTTGGTTAATGACTAAGCAGTTGCTAGGCAGATCAGTTTTTCCCTGTGGTTTTTCCTATTGGATTAGAAGGTTGTCCATCAAGATTAATAGGTTGGTTTTAGGATAGTATATAGGGCAGGGCCATTTTCCTCAGACTTCCTCTTGCCATTCATTGTATGGCCCAGGAAGGATAAGTATATTTCACAGCACTTGCTTTGTTCCTTTGTATACTGCCTTGTTAATTCTGCACCACCTTCCCCCTCCATTGTGGTTCTCACTGCTGCATAGTTTATTGTATTGTATATCTGTCGGTTCACCCCACTCCTGTGATGCCGCGTCCACGCCGCTCTGCCCCTCCCCCCCGCCGCCTCATGGAGGCTGTGGGCACCCCCCGCTCCCGCAGTGCTCCCCCCCGGAGGTTGCCTACGACGGCGGCTGGCATGCGGCGTGGTCGGGCCGCGATGGCCCGATACCCTGCCAGCGGGAGACCAGCGGCCGGCGGCCTCCCGGCGCGTGGCGTCGGGACGCGCGGCTCGGCTGGGCCGTTGTCGCCGGCGTCCCCAGCGACCTCAGTTCCTCCTATGGCTCCCTTGCCCGGCGTGCTGGTCAGCGTCGGGTCTCCCCCACCTTCGCCGCCAGCGGCTCTCAGCGGCGGCTCGGGCGCCCACGTGGTGCCGGGCGGCCGCGGCGGGGCTGCGGAGGGCGAGGGGGGGGCTGGCTCACCAAGGGGGGCTATGAATCTGGGGCAGCAGGGTGAGGTGCCCGCTGTCCCCAGTACATTTTCAATGGGGCATGTACCCCTCCCTGCGGAGGGGCCTGTGGCGCCCAGGTATAGAATTGTGCACGGGGTGATGGGGGCGATGTCTGAGGTTCCCGGGGCGGGGGGCGTGGCTGGGGCTGCTGCAACGCCCGCCCCTCCTTCAGTTCCATGGCAGGCTTTCCCGGAGGGGAATCCCGCATCGGGGGCATTTTGGCTGGGCCCCCGGTCGCCCGTCGATCGGCTGCCCGTGGCGGCGTCCCTGTACGTCGGGTTTCAGGCGCCTCACCCCGGCCCACCGGGGGCATTGCAGCTGGTGGCAACTCAGTCGTCCATTGCGGCGACTTACCACCTACCCGGCCCTGCTCACTCGTTTGCCGCACCGTAAGGCTTCGCTGGGGGCCAGTTTCTCCCCGGTGGCCTTCCTTGGCCCCTGGCGACGGCGTTCCCGGCAGCTGCCGGAGCGTCCTCCATGGGCCTAACCGTGGCGTCCGCTCTGCAATTTTCACCGTACTTTGACGGCTCGGGCGCCGGCGTCCAGACCACATGGTCGGTCGGCGGCCCCCGGTTTACGGTTCCCCTCCCTGCTTTTGCGGGCTCGCAGCACTGGCCGTCCCTGTCTGGAGCGAATCAGTTGGCGCACATTTTGCTGCCCCCCCCCTGCTCCTCCGCGGTCCCTCCCGGTTTCGTCCGGACTTTCGGGGGCGGGCGGTTACACGCCGCATAATTCATGGCGGCCTGCTTACTCCATGGGGGTCGCTTCGGGGGTCGGGGCTGTCTTTCCCCACGCCGTTACGTACCCCTCAGGCGGGGGTCCTCCCCCGCAGCTTCCAGCCGGCCCTCCGCCGTAGGGCGAATGGGCTTGGCCTCCTCCCCCGCATGTTCACCCCATTGCTAATGATGCGCTGGTTTCCCCCGCGCCTGTTGTTCCCTCTGTTTCTCCCTCACAGGTGCTGGCTGACTCAGGGGCTACGTCACGTAGGGGACGAAGGCCGCAGAGGGCCGCAGCCGCGACATCTGCGGGAGAAGTTCGGCTGCCAACGGAGGCGGGTGCAACGGACGACGCTGTTCCTGGTCCTTCTAACACTGGTGAGCATGCCCCTCCTTTACACAGTTCATCCTGTAGTTCTTCCTCATCTAGCAGTGTTTCGTCAGGTTCTCCGCGGCGCCCGCGTAAATTAGCTAGACTTATCGCGCGCCGCATGGCGAAGGAAGCGCAGAAATTGGCAGCGCCAGCGTCAGCAGTTCCCCTGGACCCCCCCCCCCCCCGTTATGCGGAGATGGTGCATTGCGCCAACACGGCAGTTACGCGGGGGGTTCGTAAGCGAATGCGAGAAAAAATCCGGAAGGGGAAGTACGTTGACATCTTCACCCTTACGGATGAGATGCGGCAGGGTTTTGAGGCAGCTAAGAAACCGGGTGGCATTGGGGAAAATGCTTTCCGCAATTTTCACCAGTGGTTGCGAGGGTTTTTGTTTTTTACTGCTTGCTACACGGAATCGCGACCCGCGGAGTATTCCAACTTAGTTAAGTATTTGTTTTTGGTACATGACATGTACTTAAAATCCAAGGGTTCCGCTTGGCGGGATTACGATGAGAAATTCCGTCGCAATCAGGATGGCAACCCCATCCTGCCCGCGGGTTTTAAGGATGTCGAGGTGTGGTTGGAGGTCACGCAGCAGGTTAAGCCCACCCCGGACAAGAAGCCCGGGGCGGCCGGGGCTTCGGGTTCCCGCTTGATAGGGAAAGGGAAGTGTTTTGCCTACAACGAGGGCAAATGTGTCAAGGGGGTGAATTGTCGTTTTCGCCACTCGTGTAAGTTGTGCGGGGCAAGTCACCCGGCCAAGGATTGCACCTCGGCGGTAAGCCCTCCGCTCCTGCCGAGGCCGGGGGAGTTGGCAAGTAAGGCCTTCTCCCCGATTCGAGTTCCCGAGTTGCGGCGCTGGCTGAGCTTATACCCCGACGAGTCGGCTGTGTAGTTCCTCTTGGAGGGTTTTCGGCACGGTTTTCGTTTGCCCATTTCGGATTCGGTGCACGTGGTGGCGCGCCAGAATTTGAGATCGGCTCGCGAATTCCCGCAGGAGGTCCGGCGGAAAGTGGACGGGGAGATCGGCCTGGGACGCATGGCGGGGCCCTACGCCTTTCCCCCGCTGCCCTCCTTGTGCATTTCCCCAGTGGGGGTGGTGCCCAAGAAGGCCGCGGGCAAGTTTCGCTTGATACAGCACGTGTCGCACCCTCCGGGTTTGTCGGTCAACGACGCTATTCCGGAAGCAGAGTGCAGGGTACGTTATCAGTCTTTTGATGACGCTCTGCGCTTGGTGCGAGATTGTGGTCCGGGGGGTCTGTTGGCAAAATTGGACGTGGAGTCGGCCTTTCGGCTACTCCCACTGCACCCGGACTCCCTGCGGTTTCTGGGCTTTAAACTAGGGGGCGAATTTTACGTGGATCGGTGTCTCCCCATGGGTTGTTCGGTCTCCTGCGCCTACTTTGAGAGTTTTAGCACATTTTTGCACTGGTGCGTCCAGGCCGCCTCCGGCCAACGGGGGGTGGCTCACTACCTGGACGACTTTCTCTTTGTGGGGCCGGGGGACAGTTCGATCTGTGGGGACATTCTGTCGGTGGCTAGATCATTATTCGACAGTTTAGGGGTGCCTGTCGCGCAGGACAAGTGTGAGGGCCCTTGCACTTGTCTTAGCTATCTAGGTATCGAAATAGACACGGTGGGGGGTTGCTGTCGCCTACCCGAGGATAAAGTGCGTAAGCTTTTGGGTTTAATTACTGACTGTTTAGGCAAACGCAGGGTTCGGCTTAAGCAGGTGCAGTCTTTGCTGGGTTCTTTCAATTTTGCGTGTAGGATTATCCCCATGGGTAGGATTTTCTGTCGCAAGCTTGAACGGGCCACGGTGGGGACGGTCCGGCAGAATCACACCGTGTACCTTTCCCGCGAGATCAGGGATGATTTGCGGATTTGGGTCTCTTTTAGAGATGAGCGCCGGAAATTTTTCGGGTTTTGTGTTTTGGTTTTGGGTTCGGTTCCGCGGCCGTGTTTTGGGTTCGACCGCGTTTTGGCAAAACCTCACCGAATTTTTTTTGTCGGATTCGGGTGTGTTTTGGACTCGGGTGTTTTTTTCAAAAAACCCTAAAAAACAGCTTAAATCATAGAATTTGGGGGTCATTTTGATCCCAAAGTATTATTAACCTCAAAAACCATAATTTACACTCATTTTCAGTCTATTCTGAATACCTCACACCTCACAATATTATTTTTATTCCTAAAATTTGCACCGAGGTCGCTGTGTGAGTAAGATAAGCGACCCTAGTGGCCGACACAAACACCGTGCCCATCTAGGAGTGGCACTGCAGTGTCACGCAGGATGTCCCTTCCAAAAAACCCACCCCAAACAGCACATGACGCAAAGAAAAAAAGAGGCGCAATGAGGTAGCTGACTGTGTGAGTAAGATAAGCGACCCTAGTGGCCGACACAAACACCGGGCCCATCTAGGAGTGGCACTGCAGTGTCACGCAGGATGTCCCTTCCAAAAAACCCTCCCCAAACAGCACATGACGCAAAGAAAAAAAGAGGCGCAATGAGGTAGCTGACTGTGTGAGTAAGATAAGCGACCCTAGTGGCCGACACAAACACCGGGCCCATCTAGGAGTGGCACTGCAGTGTCACGCAGGATGTCCCTTCCAAAAAACCCTCCCCAAACAGCACATGACGCAAAGAAAAAAAGAGGCGCAATGAGGTAGCTGACTGTGTGAGTAAGATAAGCGACCCTAGTGGCCGACACAAACACCGGGCCCATCTAGGAGTGGCACTGCAGTGTCACGCAGGATGTCCCTTCCAAAAAACCCTCCCCAAACAGCACATGACGCAAAGAAAAAAAGAGGCGCAATGAGGTAGCTGACTGTGTGAGTAAGATAAGCGACCCTAGTGGCCGACACAAACACCGGGCCCATCTAGGAGTGGCACTGCAGTGTCACGCAGGATGGCCCTTCCAAAAAACCCTCCCCAAACAGCACATGACGCAAAGAAAAAGAAAAGAAAAAAGAGGTGCAAGATGGAATTGTCCTTGGGCCCTCCCACCCACCCTTATGTTGTATAAACAGGACATGCACACTTTAACCAACCCATCATTTCAGTGACAGGGTCTGCCACACGACTGTGACTGATATGACGGGTTGGTTTGGACCCCCCCAAAAAAAGAAGCAATTAATCTCTCCTTGCACAAACTGGCTCTACAGAGGCAAGATGTCCACCTCATCATCATCCTCCGATATATCACCGTGTACATCCCCCTCCTCACAGATTATCAATTCGTCCCCACTGGAATCCACCATCTCAGCTCCCTGTGTACTTTGTGGAGGCAATTGCTGCTGGTCAATGTCTCCGCGGAGGAATTGATTATAATTCATTTTAATGAACATCATCTTCTCCACATTTTCTGGATGTAACCTCGTACGCCGATTGCTGACAAGGTGAGCGGCGGCACTAAACACTCTTTCGGAGTACACACTTGTGGGAGGGCAACTTAG
The DNA here is from genome assembly GCF_028390025.1 of Pseudophryne corroboree. Classification (NCBI taxonomy): domain Eukaryota; kingdom Metazoa; phylum Chordata; class Amphibia; order Anura; family Myobatrachidae; genus Pseudophryne; species Pseudophryne corroboree. The sequence goes on from NC_086444.1 coordinate 1,164,571,818, forward strand.
GTAGAATAAATCCAGTTTGTGCAAGGGCCTCCAAATTGCCTCTTTTTCCTGCCAGTATAAGTACGGACTGTGTGACGTGCCTACTTGGATGCGGTCACTCATATAATCCTCCACCATTCTTTCAATGTTGAGAGAATCATATGCAGTGACAGTAGACGACATGTCCGTAATCGTTGTCAGGTCCTTCAGTCCGGACCAGATGTCAGCATCAGCAGTCGCTCCAGACTGCCCTGCATCACCGCCAGCGGGTGGGCTCGGAATTCTGAGCCTTTTCCTCGCACCCCCAGTTGCGGGAGAATGTGAAGGAGGAGATGTTGACAGGTCGCGTTCCGCTTGACTTGACAATTTTCTCACCAGCAGGTCTTTCAACCCCAGCAGACTTGTGTCTGCCGGAAAGAGAGATCCAAGGTAGGCTTTAAATCTAGGATCGAGCATGGTGGCCAAAATGTAGTGCTCTGATTTCAACAGATTGACCACCCGTGAATCCTTGTTAAGCGAATTAAGGGCTCCATCCACAAGTCCCACATGCCTAGCGGAATCGCTCCGTGTTAGCTCCTCCTTCAATGTCTCCAGCTTCTTCTGCAAAAGCCTGATGAGGGGAATGACCTGACTCAGGCTGGCAGTGTCTGAACTGACTTCACGTTTGGCAAGTTCAAAGGGCATCAGAACCTTGCACAACGTTGAAATCATTCTCCACTGCGCTTGAGACAGGTGCATTCCACCTCCTATATCGTGCTCAATTGTATAGGCTTGAATGGCCTTTTGCTGCTCCTCCAACCTCTGAAGCATATAGAGGGTTGAATTCCACCTCGTTACCACTTCTTGCTTCAGATGATGGCAGGGCAGGTTCAGTAGTTTTTGGTGGTGCTCCAGTCTTCTGTACGTGGTGCCTGTACGCCGAAAGTGTCCCGCAATTCTTCTGGCCACCGACAGCATCTCTTGCACGCCCCTGTCGTTTTTTAAAAAATTCTGCACCACCAAATTCAAGGTATGTGCAAAACATGGGACGTGCTGGAATTTGCCCATATTTAATGCACACACAATATTGCTGGCGTTGTCCGATGCCACAAATCCACAGGAGAGTCCAATTGGGGTAAGCCATTCCGCGATGATCTTCCTCAGTTGCCGTAAGAGGTTTTCAGCTGTGTGCGTATTCTGGAAACCGGTGATACAAAGCGTAGCCTGCCTAGGAAAGAGTTGGCGTTTGCGAGATGCTGTTACTGGTGCCGCCGCTGCTGTTCTTGCGGCGGGAGTCCATACATCTACCCAGTGGGCTGTCACAGTCATATAGTCCTGACCCTGCCCTGCTCCACTTGTCCACATGTCCGTGGTTAAGTGGACATTGGGTACAGCTGCATTTTTTAGGACACTGGTGACTCTTTTTCTGAGGTCTGTGTACATTTTCGGTATCGCCTGCCTAGAGAAATGGAACCTAGATGGTATTTGGTACCGGGGACACAGTACCTCCAACAAGTCTCTAGTTGGCTCTGCAGTAATGATGGATACCGGAACCACGTTTCTCACCACCCAGGATGCCAAGGCCTCAGTTATCCGCTTTGCTGTAGGATGACTGCTGTGATATTTCATCTTCCTCGCAAAGGACTGTTGGACAGTCAATTGCTTGGTGGAAGTAGTAAAAGTGGTCTTACGACTTCCCCTCTGGGATGACCATCGACTCCCAGCAGCAACAACAGCAGCGCCAGCAGCAGTAGGCGTTACACGCAAGGATGCATCGGAGGAATCCCAGGCAGGAGAGGACTCGTCAGAATTACCAGTGACATGGCCTGCAGGACTATTGGCATTCCTGGGGAAGGAGGAAATTGACACTGAGGGAGTTGGTGGGGTGGTTTGCGTGAGCTTGGTTACAAGAGGAAGGGATTTACTGGTCAGTGGACTGCTTCCGCTGTCACCCAAAGTTTTTGAACTTATCACTGACTTATTATGAATGCGCTGCAGGTGACGTATAAGGGAGGATGTTCCGAGGTGGTTAACGTCCTTACCCCTACTTATTACAGCTTGACAAAGGGAACACACGGCTTGACACCTGTTGTCCGCATTTCTGTTGAAATAGTTCCACACCGAAGAGCTGATTTTTTTGGTATTTTCACCAGGCATGTCAACGGCCATATTCCTCCCACGGACAACAGGTGTCTCCCCGGGTGCCTGACTTAAACAAACCACCTCACCATCAGAATCCTCCTGGTCAATTTCCTCCCCAGCGCCAGCAACACCCATATCCTCCTCATCCTGGTGTACTTCAACACTGACATCTTCAATCTGACTATCAGGAACTGGACTGCGGGTGCTCCTTCCAGCACTTGCAGGGGGCGTGCAAATGGTGGAAGGCGCATGCTCTTCACGTCCAGTGTTGGGAAGGTCAGGCATCGCAACCGACACAATTGGACTCTCCTTGTGGATTTGGGATTTCGAAGAACGCACAGTTCTTTGCGGTGCTACTGCTTTTGCCAGCTTGAGTCTTTTCATTTTTCTAGCGAGAGGCTGAGTGCCTCCATCCTCATGTGAAGCTGAACCACTAGCCATGAACATAGGCCAGGGCCTCAGCCGTTCCTTGCCACTCCGTGTGGTAAATGGCATATTGGCAAGTTTACGCTTCTCCTCCGACAATTTTATTTTAGGTTTTGGAGTCCTTTTTTTACTGATATTTGGTGTTTTGGATTTGACATGCTCTGTACTATGACATTGGGCATCGGCCTTGGCAGACGACGTTGCTGGCATTTCATCGTCTCGGCCATGACTAGTGGCAGCAGCTTCAGCACGAGGTGGAAGTGGATCTTGATCTTTCCCTAATTTTGGAACCTCAACATTTTTGTTCTCCATATTTTAATAGGCACAACTAAAAGGCACCTCAGGTAAACAATGGAGATGGATGGATACTAGTATACAATTATGGATGGACTGCCGAGTGCCGACACAGAGGTAGCTACAGCCGTGGACTATTGTACTGTACTGTGTCTGCTGCTAATATAGACTGGATGATAATGAGATGTAGTATGTATGTATAAAGAAGAAAGAAAAAAAACCCACGGGTAGGTGGTATACAATTATGGACGGACTGCCGAGTGCCGACACAGAGGTAGCTACAGCCGTGGACTACCGTACTGTGTCTGCTGCTAATATAGACTGGTTGATAATGAGATGTAGTATGTATGTATAAAGAAGAAAGAAAAAAAACCACGGGTAGGTGGTATACAATTATGGATGGACTGCCGAGTGCCGACACAGAGGTAGCTACAGCCGTGGACTACCGTACTGTACTGTGTCTGCTGCTAATATAGACTGGATGATAATGAGATGAAGTATGTATAAAGAAGAAAGAAAAAAAAAACCACGGGTAGGTGGTATACAATTATGGATGGACTGCCGAGTGCCGACACAGAGGTAGCTACAGCCGTGAACTACCGTACTGTGTCTGCTGCTAATATAGACTGGTTGATAAAGAGATGTAGTATGTATGTATAAAGAAGAAAGAAAAAAAAACCACGGGTAGGTGGTATACAATTATGGACGGACTGCCGAGTGCCGACACAGAGGTAGCTACAGCCGTGGACTACCATACTGTACTGTGTCTGCTGCTAATATAGACTGGATGATAATGAGATGTAGTATGTATGTATAAAGAAGAAAGAAAAAAAAACCACGGGTAGGTGGTATACAATTATGGATGGACTGCCGAGTGCCGACACAGAGGTAGCTACAGCCGTGGACTACCGTACTGTACTGTGTCTGCTGCTAATATAGACTGGATGATAATGAGATGTAGTATGTATGTATAAAGAAGAAAGAAAAAAAAAACACGGGTAGGTGGTATACAATTATGGATGGACTGCCGAGTGCCGACACAGAGGTAGCTACAGCCGTGGACTACCGTACTGTGTCTGCTGCTAATATAGACTGGTTGATAAAGAGATGTAGTATGTATGTATAAAGAAGAAAGAAAAAAAAACCACGGGTAGGTGGTATACAATTATGGACGGACTGCCGAGTGCCGACACAGAGGTAGCTACAGCCGTGGACTACCGTACTGTGTCTGCTGCTAATATAGACTGGTTGATAAAGAGATGTAGTATGTATGTATAAAGAAGAAAGAAAAAAAAACCACGGGTAGGTGGTATACAATTATGGATGGACTGCCGAGTGCCGACACAGAGGTAGCTACAGCCGTGGACTACCGTACTGTGTCTGCTGCTAATATAGACTGGTTGATAAAGAGATGTAGTATGTATGTATAAAGAAGAAAGAAAAAAAAACCACGGGTAGGTGGTATACAACTATGGATGGACTGCCGAGTGCCGACACAGAGGTAGCTACAGCCGTGGACTACCGTACTGTACTGTGTCTGCTGCTAATATAGACTGGATGATAATGAGATGTAGTATGTATAAAGAAGAAAGAAAAAAAAAACCACGGGTAGGTGGTATACAATTATGGATGGACTGCCGAGTGCCGACACAGAGGTAGCTACAGCCGTGGACTACCGTACTGTGTCTGCTGCTAATATAGACTGGTTGATAATGAGATGTAGTATGTATAAAGAAGAAAGAAAAAAAAACCACGGGTAGGTGGTATACAATTATGGACGGACTGCCGAGTGCCGACACAGAGGTAGCTACAGCCGTGGACTACCGTACTGTACTGTGTCTGCTGCTAATATAGACTGGATTATAGGCCATAGTCACACCATCTGGCAAGATAGGAGCTTATACAAAAGTGACGGCCTGCACCCATCTTCAACGGGAACGAAAATACTAACTGAACAGTTTGGATGCTTCATCAAGAGCTATTTAAACTAACAAAGGGGGGCAGTGAACCAAATAGGAATAAAGAAATCTGCTCCCCCAACACAGAGGTATTGTTTCTGCAGGCAAAGGGAATAGGAAGCATATCCACAGCAACAGAAGATAATTCAGAACAAAACCAAATAAAAATAGGCAGAGAGAAGAACATAGCTAGGAACAGAAAAAGCACAAACAAAACTCTAAAAGCTATGTGTGCAAATGCTAGGAGCTTAGGAAATAAAATCCCAGAACTAACTGCAATAATGACAAGGGATGATCTAGACATTGTGGCAATTACAGAGTCATGGTACAATGAAAATCATGACTGGGACATAGCTATACCGGGATATACTTTGTTTAGGAAGGACAGAATTGGAAAAATCGGGGGAGGGGTAGCAATGTATGTAAAAAATGCCATAAATACTACATTAATACAAAGTATTGAAGAAAAAACTGAGGCCCTTTGGGTGACCATAGAAACAGGGGAAAAGTTGATTATTCGTATTGGCGTGATATACAGGCCACCAGGTCAGGAAGAGGAACTTGACAAGAACCTATTGCAGGACATAACTAAAATGGCATTAAAAGGAGAGGTAATAATCATGGGAGACTTTAATCTTCCTGATGTAAACTGGGAGGTGTCTGTTGCTAGTTCCACTAGAAGTAGGAACATTTTAAATTCCCTTCAGGGAGCATCCCTCCACCAATTGGTGAGGGAGCCCACTCGGAAAGACGCAATATTAGACTTAATACTTACAAATGGAGACAGATTATCAGACGTAAAAGTGGGTGAAAACCTCGGATCCAGTGATCATCAAGCAGTATGGTTCAGCATTAAGACAGAGACTGACTCGTCCCATACAAAAACAAAGGTGTTGGATTTTAGGAAGGCTGATTTTGTAGGGATGGGAAAATGTGTAAGCGATTCTTTGGCAGAGTGGAGGAACTTGGAAACAGTGCAGGAGAGGTGGAAAACATTCAAATGTGCAATATTGAAGGCAACAGACCTTTGTATCAAAACTGTTAGGAAAAACACAAGGAAAAGGAAGCCAGTGTGGTTTGCAAAAGAAGTAGCAAATATTGTGAGAGCAAAAAAGATGGCTTTTAGGAAATATAAGCAGACACAAAATAATGAAGACAAAAAGATATATCTTGTTAGACAGAAGGAGACAAAGAAGGTAATCAGATGTGCAAAGGCACAAGCTGAGGAGAAAATGGCCCAGTCAGTGGGTAAAGGAGGCAAAACTTTTTTTAGGTATATAAGCGAAAAAAGAAAAACAAAAGGCGGAATTATAAAACTAAAGACGGACACTGGGAATCTTGTTGAGGGAGACAATTTAATAGCAGATCATCTTAATGATTATTTTTGCTCAGTATTTACTACTGAAAGAGAGGGGAAGGGGCCACAGTTAAGTTGCAGGGATATTCAGGAAAATGAAACAAGTACATTTACAGAGGAGAAGGTCCTAACAGAACTCTCAAAGCTGAAAGTGGACAAATCTATGGGGCCAGATGGGATACATCCAAGGATACTAAAAGAACTTAAAGAGGTGCTGGTAGCACCATTGACAGAATTATTCAACCAGTCATTAGCTACAGGAGAAATTCCAGGGGACTGGAAAAGAGCAAACGTAGTCCCACTGCACAAAAGTGGAAGCAAGGAAGAGGCAAACAACTACAGACCAGTGAGTCTTACATCAGTAGTAGGGAAATTGATGGAAACACTCTTAAAAGAAAGAGTTGTAGATCATCTCAAATCCGGCAATTTACTGGATCCCAAACAGCATGGATTCACTGGGGGAAGATCATGTCAAACAAATCTTATTGACTTTTTTGATTGTGTGACTAAAGTGATGGATAAAGGTGGAGCCATGGATATAGCTTATCTTGACTTTAGTAAGGCTTTTGACACAGTTCCACATCGCAGACTGCTAAATAAACTTGAAAGTTTGGGATTGGATATTAGGATTATTGAATGGATAAGATCTTGGTTGAAGGATAGAAAACAGAGAGTTGTGGTAAATGGAGTGCATTCACAGGAGGGAAATGTTACCAGTGGAGTACCCCAGGGATCTGTACTTGGACCAGTGCTTTTCAATATCTTTATTGGTGACATTGCAAATGGGATTAAAGGGAAAGTATGCCTTTTTGCAGATGACACAAAGGTATGCAACAGGGTAGACACACCAGGTGGGGTAAAACAAATGATTGAGGATCTAGGTAGACTAGAGGAATGGTCAAGAGTCTGGCAATTACAGTTTAATGCCAAAAAATGCAAAATCATGCACTTGGGTCTCAAAAATCCTAAAGCTAAATACAGTATTAATGGCACTATACTGGAAACTACTGAGGAGGAAAGGGATCTAGGAGTCACTATTTCAGATGACTTAAAGGCAGGTAAGCAATGTAACAAGGCAATGAGGAAGGCTAGTCAGATGCTTGGCTGCATTGGGAGAGGAATCAGCAGCAGAAAGAAAGAAGTAATAATGCCACTGTATAGGTCATTGGTACGGCCTCATCTAGAATACTGTATTCAGTTCTGGAGGCCATATCTTCAAAAGGATATTAATACATTAGAAACTGTACAAAGGAGGGCAACTAAAATGGTGCATGGCCTACATCACAAAACATACCCAGAAAGACTAAGAAATCTCAATATGTATAGTTTGGAGCAGAGAAGAGAAAGGGGCGACATGATAGAAACTTTCAAATATATGAAGGGTTTTAACAAAGTCCAGGAGGGAAACATTCTCCAAATGAAGAGAAGCAATAGGACACGAGGACATGCACTGAGACTGGAGGGGGGGAGGTTCAGGGGAAATTTGCGGAAAAATTATTTCACAGAAAGGGTAGTGGACAAGTGGAATAGCCTCCCATCAGAGGTGGTAGAGGCTAAGACAGTAGAGCAATTTAAACATGCATGGGATAGACATAAGGATATCCTTACAAAGAAATAAGGATCAAATAAGGTTAGTGATAAAAAAAAAATAATATATAAAAAAAAAAAAAGGGGCAGACTAGATGGGCCAAGTGGTTCTTATCTGCCGACAAATTCTATGTTTCTATGTTTCTATGTTTCTATGATAATGAGATGTAGTATGTATAAAGAAGAAAGAAAAAAAAAACCACGGGTAGGTGGTATACAATTATGGATGGACTGCCGAGTGCCGACACAGAGGTAGCTACAGCCGTGAACTACCGTACTGTGTCTGCTGCGACTGGATGATAAATAATGATATAAAAAATATATATATATCACTACTGCAGCCGGACAGGTATATATTATATAATGACGGACCTGCTGGACACTGTCTGTCAGCAGAATGAGTTTTTTATTTTATAGAATAAAAAAACACCACACAAGTCACACGACGTGTGTTTAACTTTTACAGGCAGACATTCACAATACAATATAGTATACTATATACTGGTGGTCAGGTCACTGGTCAGTCACACTGGCAGTGGCACTCCTGCAGAAAAAAAGTGTGCACTGTTTAATTTTAATATGTACTCCTGGCTCCTGCTATAACCTAACTGCTCCCCAGTCTCCCCCACAATTAAGCTGTGTGAGCACAGTCAGATATTATACATAGATGATGCAGCAGCACACTGGGCTGAGCACAGATATGGTATGTGACTGAGTCACTGTGTATCGTTTTTTCAGGCAGAGAACGGATTATATTAAATAATATAAAACTGCACTGGTGGTCACTGGTCAGTCACTAGTATAACTAACTAATACTATCAGCAAAATTCTGCACTCTCTGTCTGAGTACTCCTCCTAAGCTCCAGTAAATGAAGTGTCACTGTCTCACTCTCACTCTCCTATCTATTTCTTCTCTAAACGGAGAGGACGCCAGCCACGTCCTCTCACTATCAATCTCAATGCACGTGTAAAATGGCGGCGACGCGCGGCTCCTTATATAGAATCCGAGTCTCGCGATAGAATCCGAGCCTCGCGAGAATCCGACAGCGTCATGATGACGTTCGGGCGCGCTCGGGTTAACCGAGCAAGGCGGGAAGATCCGAGTCGCTCGGATCCGTGTAAAAAAAGCTGAAGTTCGGGCGGGTTCGGATTCAGAGAAACCGAACCCGCTCATCTCTAGTCTCTTTCCTGGTGTCCTTCAACAGGGAGGTTTTGTGGCCGGCGCCTTGTTGTTCCAGTAAGCAGCTGCAATTGTACACGGATGCCTCGGGCAGTCAAGGTTTTGGCGCGTTTTTTGCTGGGGCATGGTGCGCTGCTGCTTGGCCGGCCTCTTGGGTAACGCGTGGGTTTACCAAGAACCTCCTTTTGCTGGAATTGTTCCCGATCATAGTGGCGCTTGAATTGTGGGCCTGCCAGTTCGCGAATAGGGACATCTCGTTTCGTTGCGACAACTTGGGGGTGGTACATGCGATTAATAATCAGCGTTCCTCCTCGCCGCAGGCTCTGAGGCTGCTACGGCATCTAGTGTTAGTTTGCTTGCGGCGCAATATTAATTTCGGGGCCCGCCACGTTCCCGGAATTGACAACGGAATTGCGGATGCATTGTCTCGGTTCCAATTTGACAAATTCAAGGCGTTGGTTCCGGGAGCGGCGGCGGAGGGTTTACAGTGCCCGCCTTCTGTCTGGCAGATTGTCGAATCGGGTTAGCTGCTTTAGCCAGGTGTGCTCTGGCTCCCTCCACTCTCAGAGCGTATGATGCAGCCTGGCGGGATTGGTCGGTCTTTCAGCGTAGGTACAGGGTAGCAGGTGAGTCCTCGGCCGACGCCCTGATGACCTTTGTTTGGGAACATTACCAAAACGGTAGGTCAAAAGCGGCCATGGCATCTGCCCTTGCGGGCATTTCTTTTCACTCGCGGCTCCACGGCATGACGGACCCCACGGGGTCTTTTGTCCTTTCCAGAGCGCTGAAAGGTTGGGCTAGGTTGCGCCCGGCGCCCGCGGACTCACGTAGACCCATGACGTTGCAGCTTCTAACAGAGTTACTGCGTGTGCTGCCTCAAATTGCGACCTCGGAATTCGAGGTGGCGTTGTTTAGTTGCGCGTATACCCTGGCCTTTTTTGGGGCTTTCCGAGTGAGCGAGTTGGTGGCATGCAGCAAGGCGTCTCGGGAGTCGGGTCTGCTTTACGAAAATGTGCGCTTGCAGGAGGGCCTGTTGCTCTGTAGGATTGTGCTGTCCAAGACGGATCAAACAGGTCGGGGTCGCTGGGTGTCCTTGGAGGCTCAGTAGGAAACGGGTGTTTGCCCGCTGCGGTTGACGCAGGAGTATATACGCTTGAGGCCTCCGGGGGGCGTCCAGTTGCTGGTGCACGCGCAGGTGGACCCGCTGACAAAGTTTCAATTTGCTGCTGTGTTTAAAAAATGTTTGGCGGCATTGGGCTTGCAGGGGGCGGACTTCGGTACCCATTCCTTTCGGATTGGGGCGGCTACCCATGCAGCGGCTACGGGTTCATCCCCTGCGGCTATTCGGGAGTTGGGCCATTGGAAGTCTGCCTCCTATAGGTCTTATGTCCGTTTGGATAAGTTATAGGTGCGCCTGTTGCGCTAACCCAAAAACGTGTTTACTCGTCGGTTTTTGAACGCTTACCGTTCAGGAATCGAGGGTGTGAAGTGAATTTTTAAAATTTTTCCTCCGAGGGGGCCTAATTTCAATTGGCTGTTCTATCAAGGTCCACGGGAGGTTTTTTTATTTTTCTCCTTCACTTGGGTTTTTGTTACGTTGTGCTTTATGTATGTATTATGTTCACAATTCTGATGTTAGGATGTTTTCTTTTGCAGCTATCGACAATTTTGGGGAACATGTATGGCTGGTTAGCCATTCCTATATTTTTTGGGCGGCAAGGCATGGCGCTTAGGGCAGCTGATGTTTTTGGGTCTAGGCAATTGCGATGGTTAGGTGTCAGAGGTATGTTGTGGGGTGATTTGTTGCGGCTCCTTTTTTCTCGGGAGCGCCGCTGGGGTCGCCCTAGTTGTATTGTCCTTCATTTAGGTGGTAATGATCTAGGTCGAGTTAAGGGCATAGATTTGATTTTGTCCGTTAAGGCGGATTTGGTGGCGATCCGTTGTCACTGGCCGGGAGTCTGCATTGTTTGGTCGGAGACAGTGCCACGTTTTCATTGGCGTGGTGCGGTGCGTTTCTCGGCGCTGGAGAAGGCACGCAAGAAGGTGAATTCGGCGGTGTCTCTTTTTGTCAGGGCCATAGGTGGAGTAGCGATCAGGCATCCTCTACTTGTGCTAAGGAATAGGCAGTTCTACAAGGAGGATGGGGTTCATCTTTCTCCGGAAGGAGTGCAGATTTTCCTGGAGGATATTTTTGGTCTTTTTCGGTAGGGCTATTTAGTTGTTCTTAGTTGGTTATTGTTGCTGGTTGCGGATGGCGGTGGCGGTTTTGTAAACCTTGGTGGCGGGAAGTCGCTACCAACCAGCTGTCACACAGGCATAAGTGGTCATTGTGGGGCTCCCTCTTTAGAAGGACGGCAGGTGTGTCCTTCTCTTGTGGTTGGACATTTAGACGTTCCCCTGCGGGAACCGAACGTTTGCCAGAGAAAAGAGGGGTGAGGCCAGCACAATGCGGGTTATGCGGGAAGGAGGCGGGGTCTGGGTACTCCCCTCCTTGGTTTGGTGGTTTTTCATCTAGGTGACTGGTGCTGGTGTTTGGTAGCGACTTTCTGTTGCCATCCTTCAAGCTAAATTTAAATCTATATTCTAAATTAATTCTAATTCGATCACAATTATAGTTTAAAGAGTTGGTCAGCGATCAATAAACATCGTCTGACCTTTAACTCCAGCTACTGTGTCCGTGTCTTTATTTCAGTGTGTGGTGTTGTTTATTTTAGTGATAAGCTAGCTTAAGAAAAAGGTTTATGTAATCACAATAAAGTTATGAGCGCCTTAGATAAGCTGAAGGCTGCATAAGCCTGAGGCAATATAAGAGCTCAACTTTTTGTGATTGGTTGGTTAATGACTAAGCAGTTGCTAGGCAGATCAGTTTTTCCCTGTGGTTTTTCCTATTGGATTAGAAGGTTGTCCATCAAGATTAATAGGTTGGTCTTAGGATAGTATATAGGGCAGGGCCATTTTCCTCAGACTTCCTCTTGCCATTCATTGTATGCCCGCCCGCCCTCCCGGATTGCATATATGGTTTTGTTTCTACAGTTGGCTATTGAAAGCCAGATTGGCGGGAAGTCGCTACCAACCAGCTGTCACACAGGCATAAGTGGTCATTGTGGGGCTCCCTCTTTAGAAGGACGGCAGGTGTGTCCTTCTCTTGCGGTTGGACATTTAGACGTTCCCCTGCGGGAACCGAACGTTTGCCAGAGAAAAGAGGGGTGAGGCCAGCACAATGCGGGTTATGCGGGAAGGAGGCGGGGTCTGGGTACTCCCCTCCTTGGTTTGGTGGTTTTTCATCTAGGTGACTGGTGCTGGTGTTTGGTAGCGACTTTCTGTTGCCATCCTCCAAGCTAAATTTAAATCTATATTCTAAATTAATTCTAATTCGATCACAATTATAGTTTAAAGAGTTGGTCAGCGATCAATAAACATCGTCTGACCTTTAACTCCAGCTACTGTGTCCGTGTCTTTATTTCAGTGTGTGGTGTTGTTTATTTTAGTGATAAGATAGCTTAAGAAAAAGGTTTATGTAATCACAATAAAGTTATGAGCGCCTTATTAATTATTATCATCCTTTATTTATATTGTGCAACAAGGTTCCGTAGCGCTAACAATGTACATAAACAAATAAGCAAACAAGAAAGCAGTCACTTATATTACAAAACAATGCAGGACAAGTACGTGGTTTATAAACATTGCTGCATAAATGGGCATAGCACTTGAGTAAGCAGCAGGTTGTCAAAAACCAAAGGTTACTGTAGTAGAAGGGAGTTTAAAAATAGATGATAGTATATGTAAGGGAATGCAAAGCACAGGAGGTAGGAGGGCCCTGCTCGTGAGAGCTCACATTCTCAAAGAAAAACCTAAAAATGACATTTGATTAAAAAATACATAAAAAAATACAAATTTCAAAAACATGGAGCTGCAACTAGTAAGTGTCCAGTATAAAGAATTAAGACCAAATGATTATAATCCATTAATCTTAAAAAATATTAATACAATCAAAAAACATGAAACAGAACAAAGAATAAAAATAAATGGAAAACCATTAGAAGTCCTTTTATAATAAGCATGCATAGAAAACGGATCCCAATATAGAAATCCCATCAGGTGGAGGAAACTGTAGCACTCAGAACCCCGGTATCGGATTGGGGATTCTCAAGGTGCTTCTCTCGGATTTCAGCGACTACGGTGACCACCGATGGCTGCCTTTAGGTGCCAGCGTACCAGACTTCTCCATCTAGGTATTCCAAAGGTGTTCAATATCCGTTCCACCTGTGCTGACAGCATGGAGTCTCACTCACTCGTTTCAAGACAGGCACCCACTTCAAAATGCCATCATTGGCCAATGTAGAACTGGAATCTCTTTGTTTCAGATCAGTCAAGAAAAGAAGCGCCTTGGAACCAGGTCCCTTTGTTGATGAATGATGATCCGATGCAGCCACAGTCAAATCACTTTCAACCCCCGGCAGTATGCAAAGAAAGTCCTGCTGTCAGGCCAGATGCTACCAGGTAATTTGCCTGCAAGCCTCCGGAGTGAGAGCAGGTCTTACGTTGCAGGCAGCCAATGCTGATGGCTAATATCAAAGAATGAATGAACTGTTGCGTGACCATTCTTAACCTTCATCAGTAAACAATTCGACAATGGCTGCACAGATAGATCATTAATCGGCAAAGGGATCTGAATGCAGGGGAGCTTCTTTTCTCCACTGATTTCATACAAAATGTACGAGGTCAATTCAATTAAAGGTGATATGAATAGCGTGGGAAGGAGGTCCCGGAGCTATTTAATTCAGGGCACTGCTATGCCCAACCAGAGGACTTCCGCTTGCACTCCTCCTGTGCTGCGAGCAGAAATCCGACTAAACTACTGCCGCAAAGCTGTTTTCTGCCATTAACGCGTGCAAACAGCATCGCAGCAGGCACTGAAGTCGGAAAATGCCCCTTCACACGACTAAACACCCAGTTTAAGGCGCGAGTACCGGCATTCTTCGACATGGGTGGTCTTCAGTTTGCCGGCTGTAGGGATCCCGGCGCACAGTATACCGGTGCCGGAATCCCGACAGCCGGCATACCGACACCTTTTCTCCCTCTGGGGGGTCCACGACCCCCCTGCAGGGAGAATAGACAGCGTGTAGCGCACCACTGTGCCCGTAGCGTGGCGAGCGCAGCGATCCTGCATGGGGCTCATTTGCGTTCGCCCAGCTGTTGGTATGCCGGTTGTCCAGATTCCGGCGCCGGTATGCTGGCCGTTGGCATACCCTACTACACCCTTCAACATAACAGTGCGCTGAATTGAATAGCTCTGGGACCTCCTTCCCGGCACTATTCACGTTTAATTGAATCGACTCCTACAAGTCTTAATTCTAGCACTATACCCTTAATAGCGCATTTCCATTTTTTTTGTCCTCTCTGTCTGCTGGCTGGAAGAAACCATGCTGCAATGCAAGGGGAGCAAGTACATTTAACATTCTTGCACTTGCAGATCAGAGTTTGCACGCACCTGTTTCACATCTAAATCTTTGTGCAAATGTGACACCTGCCCCCCTGCAGTGCAACAATATTTTAATTACTGTTTCTTATCTGATCTCTCATTACTCATCTGGCTCATTTCCTGACCATCCCTGTCTGCCCTTTAACTTCATCTTGTGGTTTTTTTTAATATATACTTTTTATTGTTTAGTTTTTTTTTATGACAAAAAGGACAAATGCATGTGCATTGAATACAATGTTCAAATGTCAAACAATACTTTGACTGCATCCACATTTAAAGTTCTGATCTTATGGGTGTCAAGACAGATGAGATGCATCATCCGCTTGGATAGTTGAGGAGAGGGGATACAATTATGTGACCGGCGGTCTCCACAATACCGACCACCGAAAATCCACCCGCTCACAATCCCGCCGGTCAGCATGCCGACCAACAGGGACTATTCCCACGAGCCTGCAAGGGGCTTGTGGCGCTCCACACCCCCTTCCCCCCCTTGCGCGCGCAGCGGGCACCTCAATGCTGCGATCCCGGCGTCGGTATGATGACCGCCGGTCATTCATACCCAACCCATGCAGAGGCCATCCTTAGCCAAAACTTAGGTCGGCCTGGACACGCCATCCACAGCCTAAACTTAGGTCGGTCTCAACGACTCCCAACAAAGGCTCTCCATCATCAGCTGGTATTGCAGTCCAGTCGGGATGTAGACCGCTGGTCACAATACCGACGCCTACATCCTTCCCCCTCAAAATCCCGATAGTAGCCTCTCCCACCAGCATTCTAATCCCTGGGATCCCGGCGTCGGTATGCTGACCGGCGGGATCCCAAACGCCGGTCACCCATACCCAACCCATCCAGTCATGTCCTGGTGTCTATCTTGTTCTGTTGCTTGTCTTGATAAGATTCTTAGTACATTAGATATATCAGTTTTTACACATTAAAGGGATTGTCACCTTGCATGTTAAAGGGACTTTCTCATTAACATAGAAACAGAGAATTTGACGACAGATAAGGACCACTTGGCCAGTCTAGTCTGCCACCAGTCAGCCCTCTTCTTCCTCATGGCTATCTTCGTTGTTAGCTGAGCCCAGCATTAATAATGATTTTCTGGTTCCCAGACTTGATGTACTGCAGACAGATCTTGCGCCATAGGAACTGGGAAAAGTAGGACATTAGGTGGGCCCGTGCTGTTATACAGTGTGTTTTTGTAGCCCACATTGCAGATCCCCACATCCTTTCCACATAAACTTCACACGTCAGATGCATTCGCCACTCAAGCACACTTATCTTAGTAAATAAAGACACAACAACCGTAATTGGCGTGAAAGGGGTCAGCTTTTTATTTTGACTGAGAGGAAGGCCTATTAATACTAAAACTAAGAATGCAGACTTCCCTCTCTAACTAAGGTGGCGGGGAGAAGAACGGTTAAGCATGATAAACAACTTAATACGGGTGATCCAAAATTATATGACAAAATAGAGCAATAAACATATGTGTGTGAGGGGACCTTCTGCCCCAGATGTTCCGGGATCGGCCTCCTGCCTCCATCCCAAGCAATAAAAACATATGTGTGAGGGGGCCTTCTGCCCCAGATGTTTCGGGATCAGCCTCCTGCCTCCATCCCAGACATCGGAAATCCAAAAACCAAGGCCAGGGGTCGACCTTCTGCCACTTCCCCTGCCCACCCACAGTTGTAGGGACGGAGGTATGCTCCGCCCCTATGGGGTAAAAAATTGGGCCTCCGGCCCCGATATCCACACATGTTTATGGTCTATCATATGGGCCCCACCAGGTACGGTGGTACCCATCAATTAATACTAAGACTATAAAATACCTAAAAGTTCACCCGAACTTACTAACAATAAACTCCTTAAGTTACACTAAAATAACCGTTCGGAAACCGGCCAACTGCCAGGTTACCAACCTGCCACCGCCACCTGAAACAAGAAAAACTAAACTAAACTAAAACTAAAGAAAAACAGAACACGACGCTAACAAGACCTCAAGACTCGGTGTACCAGATCATTGCCACCCACGGCCGACAAGCCATATAAAGCGCGGATCTAGCCGCCTTCCTGCAAAAGAAGGGTGTGACTGAGGTTAATGCACGAAACATAGTATGGAGAAAATGGGTAACCTAACCTGCGTCCCTAACAGGGGGGGGGGGAAGGGGGGGGGAAGGGGGTCGCCCAATTTGACTTGAGTCAAAAACACAAAACTTCGTCAGCCGGCAAAAGACGCAATTAAAACCAACGATAAAACAAAAATTCCTCAAGGCCCCCGCAGTCGCAAAGTGCAACTGCGACGAGCAGCTAATCCTCAAAGGGGCGCACTGGGAGGACAAGGCCTGATATAGCGTCTGACTGCACCAGACCTCCACCTACCCAGTGCCCGGACGTCGACTTCGGACCCACCCGCCGCAGCAGCAGCTGAAGCAGCGCCGGTGCGGAAAGAGTGAGTCCCATGGTCGTCCAGAGGTAGACCCAGGTATAAGATACAACGTCCAAAAACCGACCAAAATTGATAAGCGGACAACAGGAAACCGTCAATATGGACGAGCCACCCGGAAGGCGTTGGAGGCCGTACGGACGAATAAGACCGGGACGCGATAACTGGACAAATGCCCCGCACACGAGCCCGACCCCACTCGAACCCACAGCTCCCTGCCGACTACGTCAGTCTTGGAGCGCTGAATCCTACACCACAAACCGTGGGGGCGTACGACGACGTGGGCCGCCAGCATGGGCGAGGCAGAAGTCCGAGAGAAGGACACCAGCTCACCCACCCTGAACGCACCATGGAAGGCCATCGTAAAGGCCGCCATGAAGAGGCGAACCTCGTATACCCGTATCGTATCCCCGTATCACGCGCGCTGAATCCTATACCACAAACCGTCGGGGCGTACGTCGTATCCCCGTATCGTGAGCGCTGAATCCTACACCACAAACCGTCGGGGGGTACGTTGACGGCTTTTATGGACTGAGAGGAAGGCCTGTTAAATCTAAACTTGGATGAAAAACTCCCTCTCTAACTAAGGGATGGTCGAAATAATTAGCACACATAGCACAAAGCAGACAGCACATGAAAAGAAAATATCTCAAAATTATAATTGAAATAATATCCTAAATGTAGGAGATGTTCCGGGATCGGCCCTCTGCCACCATCCCTGAGGGCCTGCTGCCCAGATGTGCAGGGATCGGCCTTCTGCCACCATCCCTGACCATACTGAATCCAATGCAACTATGGGCCATCTGCCTAGTGAGGGGTCTTACCACTATGGCCCCTTTCCAGAAGGTAGCGATTCCACCACTCCCAAGCGGCCAGATAAGCCGCGAAAGTTGCAGGAGCCAGATACCTGTGGGCTAAATCCTCCAATCCGCACACAGAAGCAGGACAGAAGTCCCCTTGGATTAGAGCTGCAGGAGCCAACTGGCTAAACCGCTGCCAGGCGCCGCGAGAAAGGGTACCATAAATTTTGTGGCGCGTGGCCGGGACATGCGTGGCTCGCCACGTAATGTTGTTCACCCAGCATAGCAAGACTATCTGCGCGAAGACCCGCCGTACCGGCAAGGATGTGGACTCCTGCCTGATGATGGCAAAAAACCATGGCCAAATTGTCACACCAGAAGACCACCTGTTTGTTACGCAGGTCATAGCGCCAGAGCTCCAATGCGCCCAATATGGGAAAAATTCCAGCAACAGCAAGTGTGTCGTGAAGCGCTCGCTAATCGCAAGCACCAGAGGCGTCCGAGAAAAGCTCCAGGGAGGTGCCAGACACGACCGCCTCCCACCCAACACAAACGGCGCTGAAACGAACCAGAAATTCATCCCTTGTACAGAAATCCCGACAAATTTCGAGGGACAATCTGAGAAAATGATGCGGGCGTCGAATTACAACTGTCGGCCGCTCCAATTTCCTACAGAAAAACCCCCCCATGGGGATAACTTTGCAAGCAAAATTAAACAGGCCCAACAGGGATTGAGCCTGCATGAGAGTAAGCTTGCGCGAAGCAAGCGCATAAAGGATATCATCGTGAAGACGTAACACCTTATCCACAGGGAGCCTACAGAGGCCGACGACCGAATAAATCTGAAGTCCGAGATAAACTACGGATGCAGAGGGCCCCTAAGGCCGCTCAGGCGTCACCGGAACCCTGAAGCGTGCGAAGGGGGCGAGTGTCCTCCGTAACAAGCGAGCGCAGCGATCTGAGTCCTGTGGCCCGATCAAAAGAAAATCATCCAAGCCGTGCAAAATTTGCCGTTCGCCCGTCGCATGCTCCAGGCACCAATGGAGGAAAGAACTGAATCCCTTGAAGTATGCGCAAGAGAGAGAACAACCCATAGGGAGGATCCGATCAATGTAATAGCCATCGCCCAATATAAAACCCATAAACCAAAAGGCCGAAGGGAGCAGAGGGAGAAGACGAAATGCTGACTGGATGTCCAAGTTACACATCACGGCCCCCGTTCCAAAGGACCTAATGGTGGCTGTGGCCGAATCAAAGGACAGGTAAATGACCCTACACTGATAATCGGGATAGCATCATTTACGGATGACCCCAGGGGACAGGAAAGATGCTGTTGGAGTCTATATGTGCTCGCAGTCTTCTTGGGCACTATCCCGACGGGGGACAAGACCAAATACGGTAAGGGGGGGGATGGGTTCCGAAAAGGGGGGGGGGGGCATCCTCCTGCCCAACGAAACCTCAGCCTGAACATTCTGCCGGTGCACGACCGGAAACTCCCGAGCCGAACGCAGGTTCGTACCAGCCCCGGGACCAAGTAGCCAAGATATCGGTAAGGAGAAGCCGAACGCGAAACCCGCGAGCAAAAATTGGGCGTCCACCCGCCGCGGGTACCCTAGCAGCCAGGGTATGAGCGCCATTAACCTAATTGGGGTGGGGGCCAAGGACAGTGCCTGGGGCCGCGGGAACTAGAGATGAGCGCCTGAAATTTTTCGGGTTTTGTGTTTTGGTTTTGGGTTCGGTTCCGCGGCCGTGTTTTGGGTTCGAACGCGTTTTGGCAAAACCTCACCGAATTTTTTTTGTCGGATTCGGGTGTGTTTTGGATTCGGGGTTTTTTTTCAAAAAACCCTAAAAAACAGCTTAAATCATAGAATTTGGGGGTAATTTTGATCCCAAAGTATTATTAACCTCAAAAAACATAATTTACACTCATTTTCAGCCTATTCTGAACACATCACACCTCACAATATTATTTTTAGTCCTAAAATTTGCACCGAGGTCGCTGTGTGAGTAAGATAAGCGACCCTAGTGGCCGACACAAACACCGGGCCCATCTAGGAGTGGCACTGCAGTGTCACGCAGGATGTCCCTTCCAAAAAACCCTCCACAAACAGCACATGACGCAAAGAAAAAAAGAGGCGCAATGAGGTAGCTGACTGTGTGAGAAAGATAAGCGACCCTAGTGGCCGACACAAACACCGGGCCCATCTAGGAGTGGCACTGCAGTGTCACGCAGGATGTCCCTTCCAAAAAACCCTCCCCAAACAGCACATGACGCAAAGAAAAAAAGAGGCGCAATGAGGTAGCTGTGTGAGAAAGATAAGCGACCCTAGTGGCCGACACAAACACCGGGCCCATCTAGGAGTGGCACTGCAGTGTCACGCAGGATGTCCCTTCCAAAAAACCCTCCCCAAACAGCACATGACGCAAAGAAAAAAAGAGGCGCAATGAGGTAGCTGTGTGAGTAAGATTAGCGACCCTAGTGGCCGACACAAACACCGGGCCCATCTAGGAGTGGCACTGCAGTGTCACGCAGGATGGCCCTTCCAAAAAACCCTCCCCAAACAGCACATGACGCAAAGAAAAAAAGAGGCGCAATGAGGTAGCTGACTGTGTGAGTAAGATTAGCGACCCTAGTGGCCGACACAAACACCGGGCACATCTAGGAGTGGCACTGCAGTGTCACGCAGGATGTCCCTTCCAAAAAACCCTCCCCAAACAGCACATGACGCAAAGAAAAAAAGAGGCGCAATGAGGTAGCTGACTGTGTGAGAAAGATAAGCGACCCTAGTGGCCGACACAAACACCGGGCCCATCTAGGAGTGGCACTGCAGTGTCACGCAGGATGTCCCTTCCAAAAAACCCTCCCCAATCAGCACATGATGCAAAGAAAAAGAAAAGAAAAAAGAGGTGCAAGATGGAATTATCCTTGGGCCCTCCCACCCACCCTTATGTTGTATAAACAAAACAGGACATGCACACTTTAACCAACCCATCATTTCAGTGACAGGGTCTGCCACACGACTGTGACTGATATGACGGGTTGGTTTGGACCCCCCCCAAAAAAGAAGCAATTAATCTCTCCTTGCACAAACTGGCTCTACAGAGGCAAGATGTCCACCTCATCTTCACCCTCCGATATATCACCGTGTACATCCCCCTCCTCACAGATTATCAATTCGTCCCCACTGGAATCCACCATCTCAGCTCCCTGTGTACTTTGTGGAGGCAATTGCTGCTGGTCAATGTCTCCGCGGAGGAATTGATTATAATTCATTTTAATGAACATCATCTTCTCCACATTTTCTGGATGTAACCTCGTACGCCGATTGCTGACAAGGTGAGCGGCGGCACTAAACACTCTTTCGGAGTACACACTTGTGGGAGGGCAACTTAGGTAGAATAAAGCCAGTTTGTGCAAGGGCCTCCAAATTGCCTCTTTTTCCTGCCAGTATAAGTACGGACTGTGCGACGTGCCTACTTGGATGCGGTCACTCATATAATCCTCGACCATTCTATCAATGTTGAGAGAATCATATGCAGTGACAGTAGACGACATGTCCGTAATCGTTGTCAGGTCCTTCAGTCCGGACCAGATGTCAGCATCAGCAGTCGCTCCAGACTGCCCTGCATCACCGCCAGCGGGTGGGCTCGGAATTCTGAGCCTTTTCCTCGCACCCCCAGTTGCGGGAGAATGTGAAGGAGGAGATGTTGACAGGTCGCGTTCCGCTTGACTTGACAATTTTGTCACCAGCAGGTCTTTCAACCCCAGCAGACCTGTGTCTGCCGGAAAGAGAGATCCAAGGTAGGCTTTAAATCTAGGATCGAGCACGGTGGCCAAAATGTAGTGCTCTGATTTCAACAGATTGACCACCCGTGAATCCTTGTTAAGCGAATTAAGGGCTGCATCCACAAGTCCCACATGCCTAGCGGAATCGCTCCGTGTTAGCTCCTTCTTCAATGCCTCCAGCTTCTTCTGCAAAAGCCTGATGAGGGGAATGACCTGACTCAGGCTGGCAGTGTCTGAACTGACTTCACGTGTGGCAAGTTCAAAGGGCATCAGAACCTTGCACAACGTTGAAATCATTCTCCACTGCACTTGAGACAGGTGCATTCCATCTCCTATATCGTGCTCAATTGTATAGGCTTGAATGGCCTTTTGCTGCTCCTCCAACCTCTGAAGCATATAGAGGGTTGAATTCCACCTCGTTACCACTTCTTGCTTCAGATGATGGCAGGGCAGGTTCAGTAGTTTTTGGTGGTGCTCCAGTCTTCTGTACGTGGTGCCTGTACGCCGAAAGTGTCCCGCAATTTTTCTGGCCACCGACAGCATCTCTTGCACGCCCCTGTCGTTTTTTTAAAAATTCTGCACCAGCAAATTCAAGGTATGTGCAAAACATGGGACGTGCTGGAATTTGCCCATATTTAATGCACACACAATATTGCTGGCGTTGTCCGATGCCACAAATCCACAGGAGAGTCCAATTGGGGTAAGCCATTCCGCGATGATCTTCCTCAGTTGCCGTAAGAGGTTTTCAGCTGTGTGCGTATTCTGGAAAGCGGTGATACAAAGCGTAGCCTGCCTAGGAAAGAGTTGGCGTTTGCGAGATGCTGCTACTGGTGCCACCGCTGCTGTTCTTGCGGCGGGAGTCCATACATCTACCCAGTGGGCTGTCACAGTCATATAGTCCTGACCCTGCCCTGCTCCACTTGTCCACATGTCCGTGGTTAAGTGGACATTGGGTACAACTGCATTTTTTAGGACACTGGTGAGTCTTTTTCTGACGTCCGTGTACATTCTCGGTATCGCCTGCCTAGAGAAGTGGAACCTAGATGGTATTTGGTAACGGGGGCACACTGCCTCAATAAATTGTCTAGTTCCCTGTGAACTAACGGCGGATACCGGACGCACGTCTAACACCAACATAGTTGTCAAGGACTCAGTTATCCGCTTTGCAGTAGGATGACTGCTGTGATATTTCATCTTCCTCGCAAAGGACTGTTGAACAGTCAATTGCTTACTGGAAGTAGTACAAGTGGGCTTACGACTTCCCCTCTGGGATGACCATCGACTCCCAGCGGCAACAACAGCAGCGCCAGCAGCAGTAGGCGTTACACGCAAGGATGCATCGGAGGAATCCCAGGCAGGAGAGGACTCGTCAGACTTGCCAGTGACATGGCCTGCAGGACTATTGGCATTCCTGGGGAAGGAGGAAATTGACACTGAGGGAGTTGGTGGGGTGGTTTGCGTGAGCTTGGTTACAAGAGGAAGGGATTTACTGGTCAGTGGACTGCTTCCGCTGTCACCCAAAGTTTTTGAACTTGTCACTGACTTATTATGAATGCGCTGCAGGTGACGTATAAGGGAGGATGTTCCGAGGTGGTTAACGTCCTTACCCCTACTTATTACAGCTTGACAAAGGGAACACACGGCTTGACACCTGTTGTCCGCATTTCTGGTGAAATACCTCCACACCGAAGAGCTGATTTTTTTGGTATTTTCACCTGGCATGTCAACGGCCATATTCCTCCCACGGACAACAGGTGTCTCCCCGGGTGCCTGACTTAAACAAACCACCTCACCATCAGAATCCTCCTGGTCAATTTCCTCCCCAGCGCCAGCAACACCCATATCCTCCTCATCCTGGTGTACTTCAACACTGACATCTTCAATCTGACTATCAGGAACTGGACTGCGGGTGCTCCTTCCAGCACTTGCAGGGGGCATGCAAATAGTGGAAGGCGCATGCTCTTCACGTCCAGTGTTGGGAAGGTCAGGCATCGCAAACGACACAATTGGACTCTCCTTGTGGATTTGGGATTTCAAAGAACGCACAGTTCTTTGCGGTGCTTTTGCCAGCTTGAGTCTTTTCAGTTTTCTAGCGAGAGGCTGAGTGCTTCCATCCTCATGTGAAGCTGAACCACTAGCCATGAACATAGGCCAGGGCCTCAGCCGTTCCTTGCCACTCCGTGTGGTAAATGGCATATTGGCAAGTTTACGCTTCTCCTCCGACAATTTTATTTTAGGTTTTGGAGTCCTTTTTTTTCTGATATTTGGTGTTTTGGATTTGACATGCTCTGTACTATGACATTGGGCATCGGCCTTGGCAGACGACGTTGCTGGCATTTCATCGTCTCGGCCATGACTAGTGGCAGCAGCTTCAGCACGAGGTGGAAGTGGATCTTGATCTTTCCCTAATTTTGGAACCTCAACTTTTTTGTTCTCCATATTTTATAGGCAGAACTAAAAGGCACCTCAGGTAAACAATGGAGATGGATGGATTGGATACTAGTATACAATTATGGACGGACTGCCACGGTTAGGTGGTATAAAAAAACCACGGTTAGGTGGTATATATTATAATAATAATACAATTATGGATGGACGGACTGCCTGCCGACTGCCGACACAGAGGTAGCCACAGCCGTGAACTACCGCACTGTACACTGGTTGATAAAGAGATAGTAGTATACTCGTAACAACTAGTATGACACTATGACGACGGTATAAAGAAAGAAAAAAAAATACCACAGTTAGGTGGTATATATTATAATAATAATACAATTATGGATGGACGGACTGCCTGCCGACTGCCGACACAGAGGTAGCCACAGCCGTGAACTACCGCACTGTACACTGGTTGATAAAGAGATAGTAGTATACTCGTAACAACTAGTATGACACTATGACGACGGTATAAAGAATGAAAAAAAAACCACGGTTAGGTGGTATATATTATAATAATAATACAATTATGGATGGACGGACTGCCTGCCGACTGCCGACACAGAGGTAGCCACAGCCGTGAACTACCGCACTGTACACTGGTTGATAAAGAGATAGTAGTATACTCGTAACAACTAGTATGACACTATGACGGTATAAAGAATGAAAAAAAAACCACGGTTAGGTGGTATATATTATAATAATAATACAATTATGGATGGACGGACTGCCTGCCGACTGCCGACACAGAGGTAGCCACAGCCGTGAACTACCGCACTGTACACTGGTTGATAAAGAGATAGTAGTATACTCGTAACAACTAGTATGACACTATGACGACGGTATAAAGAAAGAAAAAAAAATACCACAGTTAGGTGGTATATATTATAATAATAATACAATTATGGATGGACGGACTGCCTGCCGACTGCCGACACAGAGGTAGCCACAGCCGTGAACTACCGCACTGTACACTGGTTGATAAAGAGATAGTAGTATACTCGTAACAACTAGTATGACACTATGACGACGGTATAAAGAATGAAAAAAAAACCACGGTTAGGTGGTATATATTATAATAATAATACAATTATGGATGGACGGACTGCCTGCCGACTGCCGACACAGAGGTAGCCACAGCCGTGAACTACCGCACTGTACACTGGTTGATAAAGAGATAGTAGTATACTCGTAACAACTAGTATGACACTATGACGACGGTATAAAGAAAGAAAAAAAAATACCACAGTTAGGTGGTATATATTATAATAATAATACAATTATGGATGGACGGACTGCCTGCCGACTGCCGACACAGAGGTAGCCACAGCCGTGAACTACCGCACTGTACACTGGTTGATAAAGAGATAGTAGTATACTCGTAACAACTAGTATGACACTATGACGACGGTATAAAGAAAGAAAAAAAAATACCACAGTTAGGTGGTATATATTATAATAATAATACAATTATGGATGGACGGACTGCCTGCCGACTGCCGACACAGAGGTAGCCACAGCCGTGAACTACCGCACTGTACACTGGTTGATAAAGAGATAGTAGTATACTCGTAACAACTAGTATGACACTATGACGACGGTATAAAGAATGAAAAAAAAACCACGGTTAGGTGGTATATATTATAATAATAATACAATTATGGATGGACGGACTGCCTGCCGACTGCCGACACAGAGGTAGCCACAGCCGTGAACTACCGCACTGTACACTGGTTGATAAAGAGATAGTAGTATACTCGTAACAACTAGTATGACACTATGACGGTATAAAGAATGAAAAAAAAACCACGGTTAGGTGGTATATATTATAATAATAATACAATTATGGATGGACGGACTGCCTGCCGACTGCCGACACAGAGGTAGCCACAGCCGTGAACTACCGCACTGTACACTGGTTGATAAAGAGATAGTAGTATACTCGTAACAACTAGTATGACACTATGACGACGGTATAAAGAAAGAAAAAAAAATACCACGGTTAGGTGGTATATATTGTAATACAATTATGGATGGACGGACTGCCTGCCGAGTTCCGACTGCCGACACAGAGGTAGCCACAGCCGTGAACTACCGCACTGTACTGTGTCTGCTGCTAATATAGACTGGTTGATAAAGAGATAGTATACAATACATACAACAATATACTACTATACTGGTGGTCAGGCACTGGTCACCACTAGTCACACTGGCAGTGGCACTCCTGCAGCAAAAGTGTGCACTGTTTAATTTTAAATTAATATAATATTATGTACTCCTGGGGGCTCCTGCTATAACAACCTGCAGTGCTCCCCAGTCTCCCCCACAATTATTATAAGCTTTGCCTTTTATACATTGATGTGCAGCACACTGGGCTGAGCTGAGTGCACACAGACTGAGTCACACTGTGTGACTGGCTGCTGCTGTGTATCGTTTTTTTTCAGGCAGAGAACGGATATAGCAGAGAACGGATATATTATATTAAAATAAATAAAAGTTAACTAACAACAACTGCACTGGTCACTGTGGTAAACTCTGTCTGACTCTGCACAATCTCTCTCTCTCTTCTAATCTAATTTCTAATGGAGAGGACGCCAGCCACGTCCTCTCCCTATCAATCTCAATGCACGTGTGAAAATGGCGGCGACGCGCGGCTCCTTATATAGAATCCGAGTCTCGCGAGAATCCGACAGCGTCATGATGACGTTCGGGCGCGCTCGGGTTAACCGAGCAAGGCGGGAGGATCCGAGTCTGCTCGGACCCGTAAAAAAAACATGAAGTTCGTGCGGGTTCGGTTTCAGAGAAACCGAACCCGCTCATCTCTAGCGGGAACCCGACTCTGTCGGGTCCACGAGCCGGAATTACCCCCTGTCCCAGGACTGGTGCAGTCCGTGATCCCATGGGCTCCGCCACCGCCGATGCAGGAGCGACGAAAACGACACCGACCACCCAACTCACATTGGGCATTATGGAAAGCGAAGCATTTACCATGCCCTGTGCGGGATGGGCCCGCTTGAAAAGCAGCAGAACGAGAGCCAGGCCGCTGTGGCCACCGTCTCACCGTACTGCCCTCCTCGGTGCCCACGGAGCCCTGCGTCAGCTACGAGCACAATTCGACATCCATCTTACCGAAAATGGAGATCTCCCAGCCGAGCAGTGTGCGCCGGAAGCCTAAAAGTAACGTCGCCCAGCAGACCCGTTACACTCCTGGTACAGCACGTGTATAAGGACTTGAGAGCACACTAGGGTCATGTGCTCGTACGGGCGCGTCTCTAAATAACACGCCGCGAAGATTAACATGCACCTAACCCAATTAGGGTAGGATCGTAAAGCGGCTACGCTGCCCTGTCTGTTATTGCGTAGCCGAAAGAAAGCTGAACGATCAACACTAGTGAGGGCGAAGATATTGACGTATTCTCCTTTACGGATCCCGTACGACGTAGCACCGCCGTGGTAGCGCAATAAACGGTGTCCGACTCGAACGACACTTGCGAGGCTGAAGAGGTTGAACACCAGCACTCGCGTCGTTTGTGACGCTGGACCGTGCAGACCGCCATGGAGGCCAGGAAGGAGTCCGTGCCCCGACGCCTGCGCCAGTGTCTAATGTGCATGCTGGAAAAAACTATGCGCGCTGTAACCCTCGCTAGAGGAGCGGGACTGAGTACTTGATCCCTAGCCGCTACGGGGGCAACCGCGCTCCCCTCGGACCCGTCTGGGTCCCTGAAGACTCACCTGCAGGAGAGGGAACTCCATCCGTCCCAGCAGCCTCCGGACGCCTTGTAGATGCACCGACCGACACCACTCCCGAAACGACGGGGACGCTGGAGAAACAAAAGAGACATTGTGCCACTGGTCCCGCAGCCGCCGGGAGTGGCGTTGGCGGGGCGACCGTCGCACCAGAGGACAGGAGCGGGGTAAGAGTTCGCGCAATGCTATCCGGCAAGGAAGCAGTGGGCCACCCCAGTCCCCGGGTACGGGGGATAACAATGGAGCCACCGCCGACACGACAGCGGCACAAATGGCGGACAAGACGGTGGCGTCCACCAAGGGTGCGGCCGCCGCGGCAGGCGCTCTAAGTTAGACCCGACACGCGAGTCGAGCGCCCCACGAGAGGTTCGCAAACCTCCCGTCGGGAGCAAGGACCCGTATAAGCCCTCGCAGGTAGGTATCACGGCACATCCGTCCTGCCGCGAGAAAAACCCCGGCCGAACCGCCTGCACCGAGCCCTCCACCTATCCCAAGCAGTGGCCTCAGGATGGAAAACCGGAGAGTCGTCACTGCCAGAGAGAGGAAGCGGAATGGCGGAATGAGGGCTATCCGCTGCAGCGTCGGAAGGAGACGTCTGGACGCAGGGAGGGCCAGCTCGCTCACCACCCGCCTGCGCACGCCGCTCCAGGAAGGGGCGAGTGACCGGCAACTGAGACCCCAGCCTGAGACCCGCAGGAGTCGCACGGCCACGGCTGGTGGTAATACTAAGCGACACGTGAGCCAAAACGGAAAGGGGGCGGGCGCCACGGGACCCAAGCCACGGCAGGAGAGGCCAGGGGGCCCGTCCCACCGCGGGCGATCGCGGCACGCCCCCGCCCGATGGGCCATGCAATGTAGACCGTCGGCAACAGCCCATCCGCAGCCGCAGAGCGGGCGTGTCGCCCCGCCCTGACGCGGGAGGGCGCCGACCGGCAGGGAATGTAGGTAGCAGCACCAGAGGGAGTAGGCCTCATATGGGCCCCCCTGGTGATTGCAGGAGTGCCGGCACGCGCGTGCCGCCCAGACCCTTCACGTGCGGCGGCCGCGCGACTCCCCGCTAGCCCGCTGGGTAGTCGTGACAAGACCCCCTTAGTAAGCAAGACATTTTTTTTATTTTTTTTATTTTTTCTTTCTTTCTTTATTTATTTAAGTTTTTTGATGATTTTATTTTATTTTATCAGTAAAACTAAGCCACGAGGGCTATATGAAGAAATGGGGGCTGCCCCCCCCCTGGCGGGAGGGAGCCGCTGAGCCGCAATGAGGGCTGTCCGCTCCCCCCGCGACTCGCGCGGCCGCCAGCCGCCACGTGCGGCGGGTTCAGGGACGGGATAACACCGTCCCTGTCAGGCCGCCTAAGATGCCACGGACACCGCCGCTCCGTCCCCCGCCGCGGCCAGCGGTGGGGACGGAGACGGAGAGCGAGGACGCAGGGGAGCACGGGCGGCCGAGCTCGGACGCATGCGCCCTCAGTCCCCCATACAGGAGCTGCAGCGGGTCTGCCCCGGGCCTCGCGGACCACAGCAGAGTCCGTGAGCCGGGTAGGGGAAGGCCGTGCTGCGCAAAGGTCTGGCGGCCCTTGCAACAAAGGAGAGTGGGGTGGGGGCCCCATAAAGGAAAGGTAGAAGATATAGGAGAAAGCAGGAAGAGGATAGAAGGAAGAATAGGGAAAGAACCAGAGAGAGATAGTTAGGAAATAAAAGGATTTTTTAAAATAATGAAGGAATAAGAATGCAATGGTACTTATCAGCCTCACGGAAAAACCAGGAAGGAGGCAAGATACCTTAGGTCTGAAGACTATATGTATGTCAGACCAGCCCCTATACAGAATCCAGCCAATCACAATCCAGGCAGTTTTTCCTACGTTCCTCCCACAAAAACTGTAACTCCTTCCGTGCCAGGGTGATGCATTAAGAGGCGCGTCGATAGCCCAGCCGGTGAGTTTATGTTGTTTCGGCCACATTCGTGACCTACGCAGTCTTTTTGTGTGTGGCCGCCGATGGAATTGTACTTGTGGCTCACTCTCAGGTGCTGACAGCCTGCTTTATTCAGTTAATCCATTATGTAGGTGCGCCAGGACTCTGAGTATATGATAGATCCTTCAGTGATGATTTGCTTTTTAGCATTCACTGGAGGTTTGGTATTGATATCTGGCACTTCCTCCAAGCATATGTCAAACAGGCTTTGTTCCACTTCGGTGATGAGTTGATTTCTGCCGAGTTTCTGTTGCGGCAGGTTCAACAGGCTCAGACTTCCTGCCGTAAATGTTCTAGCCAATGACCACTCACTTGATATCTGTTCCTCACACCAACAGTAAATTAACCTCATAGCGGGCCCTAAAAGGACTGCAACTTCCTTCACGCCAGCTGCTGATCCACAAGTTTACTTTCACTTGTCTGTTCTGCACATTACGTTTCCAGAAACACTTGGCGCCAAAACACAACCATTCAGAATAGCCACTTATACACTTTCAGTTGCCATAATGCCAGCTATATAGTCAATTAGCCACAAGGAAGAAGAGACCGTTGATAGGTGGTTCACTGAGGTAGTCCCTTTAATACATAAGTGCCGATATTTCGCGTTCGTCATTGCCAAGAGCGAGCGTTATAAAATGAGTATAGGGGGACCTTTAGATAAATAAATGGGTATATTTTTTATGATAGGGTCATGTTCTATCCTGTGGTCTAACTGTATGTAGTATTTTATAATGTGGACATTTCAGCCAAAGAGGTTAATGGATATAGAAGACCTGTGACTGCTTCAGTAGGTAACCTGCACAAAATATGCAGAGTATATGACCCCAGCACCACCCATTCTCCACTCGGCCAGTATGATATGGAACCAAAGAGTAAGTTCCCAGGTTGCTGCCTGCTTTGGAGATGACACCGGTCTGATCTCCAGACTACGATCAATAAACTTGCAGAATCCTGCGGTTAATTATTCCATGCTCACAGTGTTCCTGGTTACACTTAATTTGTATAGTGATTGTGCTGTTCTTTCCTCTCCATTACACATTAATATCCATGTAGATAAAATTATTGACTTACATAAACAGATAACCTCAGTTTCCTGCTATTTGCATTGCTGTCTGAAGCTGCGTGTCTCGTTAAAGGGAAGGGAATGCTTCTTAGAGAGTGACAAGTTACAAGTTTACATGGCTTTGTGTATATTGGGCCTAATTCAGACCTGATCGCTCGCTGGCGTTTTTTGTACAGCTGCGATCAGGTCCGAACTGCACATGCGTATGCACCGCAATGTGCAGGCGCGTGGCACGGGTACAAAGCGGATTGCCGCTCAGCGATGGCTTTGTACGAAGAATCCATTCACACGCCCGTACTCAAGGAGATTGACTGGAAGAAGGCATTTGTGGGTGGCAACTGACGGTTTTCAGGGAGTGGTTGGAAAAACGCAGGCGTTCCTAAGCATTTCCGGGGGGGGGGGGGGGGGGGTCTGACGTCAAATCTGGGCCCGGACAGGCTGAAGTGATCGCAGCGGCTGAGTAAGTCCTGGGCTACTCAGAGACTGCACAAACTGTTTTTGTACCACTCGGCTGCACACGCGATCGCACACTTGCACAGCTAAAATACACTCCCCGGTGGGCGCCGACTATGCGAACGCTGGACTGCAAAAAAAAAAACTGTAGCGCGTGATCAGGTCTGAATTAGGCCCCTGTACTGCAGATTAAAGTATACCAGTTTTCCCTTCGAAAAATAATAGTGTCAAACTCAGAACACGATTGCTTTAATGGGTGTGGGGGGGGGGGGGTTGGCTGGCGATTCTTTTAGATGTTTAGTAATATGAAAGTGTTCTTAAAAATGTATTTGATGGGACGAGTTGGGTGTGAAATTCTGGCAGGCGGCATCAGACGGTCAAAATCCCAAGGGATCCTGATAAGTATTTTATCCCTATCCATACCCTCCCACAGCCTGGTATCCGGATGATAGGTCAACCCCATATGGTCGAAAGGTACAAAAGGTCATCAGGTTCAGTGGTCGACATGACAATAGTCAACATATGTTTTTTTGTATTCCCCCCCCCTTTTCAACTTTTTCATGACTTAACAATCACGTGGACTGTATGAGGCACGTTGCTCGAAGCATGGTGAGCAAATGTGGTACACTAATTTGGGTCACATGCAGTGGCAGCAGGTCAGTTCAGATTTCAGATATGGGAGCCACACCAACTAACACCCAAAAATGCAAAAAACCTTTGTCAACCTTTTCTGTGTCGACATTTTTGTTGACCTTTTCAGGTGTATCCCTTTTCACTATCAACATTTTGACCCTGTCGATCCATGTGCATGTCGACCATATGAGGTCATCCTAATGATCCACACCCTCACAGACTAACTCTGTCCCTACCCCTAGTGCTTAACTCTAACCCATGTACTTACCTTCAGGATTCTGACCGTCTGGATCCTGCTGTTTGGATTCTGACTGTCTGGATCCTGACCACATCCAGATGGATCAACTATTCTATTTTACACCATATCCAACTATATTGAAGGGCTTGTATACGCGAGCGTTCATTTTACACTTTTCTAAAGCCTGAATGAACTTTAAAACTGCCGCCCAAAAGAAATAATGCTAAGCCAATCTTCCCAGCACACACAGGTTTTCTGTCCATACAGTTCTCACCATACGAAGGAGGGGAAAATTAGCTAAGCGCTCAGTGAGTGGTGGTGTATAGATGATTATCAGCAGCAGCTTGGGAAGGGAATGCCAATCCCCAAAAGCACACTTAAGTAGAAAAAATTACCAAGTTGCGCTAGACAATCAAATAAAAAAGCATTTATTTTAATGCATAAAATGTATTATGATAACAACAATTCTCCCGGGAGTACAATACACACTTTAAAATGACATCTCTATAACTGTGAACCTACTGCTAATTTTATAACAGAAGTACAAATTAGTACTATTCCAGAGCTTATGACCCCAGGGATATCACTTTAAATAGAATCTTACCAACAGAAATGAATAATATCTGTTAAAAGAAAAAATAAAATAAAAAGTCTGTGTTGACATACATAAACTCACTTGGTCCACATGAATACCGAACAGTCCTGATCATAGATAACTGTGAGCTTGATCCAATGATCCTGTAGTAGACCGGACTTTTATAACCATAAATAGAAACTCATGTAGTTGATGCTGTGAGCAAATGCATAATTGGTAAACCACTGGCCGCTGTGACAAGGGGGAGAGCCCGGAGCGATGTTGCTGTGGTCAGCCGCTGGCCCCTGCACGGGGAGTGGAAAGCCGTACCTGAAGTGACCGCCGGACTGGATGAAATGCGGCTGTGTATAGCTGACACGCGGCTGCAGTATCCGGACGGTTAGCTGTTACCTTGCGTGGCACAATGTATGGGCTCTCAACAGCAGGCGGCTGACCTGTGCTCCCACGGGCAGCTCCGATTGAGCCTCCCTGCAATTGCCAGTGTGTATAGAAGGTAGATGAACCCTCAGGCGGCGGCTGGTCCGTAATCAGTGGTATACCGTAGTAGCAATAATAATGAAAATAGCTGATCTCCCGCACAGAATAAAGCTGGATGAGGCTCCAAGTGAAGTTAGCAACAATAAGCACCTGTATCCTAACGCGTTTCAACGCCAGCAGGGCGTCTTCTTCCAAAGGCAGCCTGCTGGCGTTGAAACGCGTTAGGATACAGGTGCTTATTGTTGCTAACTTCACTTGGAGCCTCATCCAGCTTTATTCTGTGCGGGAGATCAGCTATTTTCATTATTATTGCTACTACGGTATACCACTGATTACGGACCAGCCGCCGCCTGAGTGTTCATCTACCTTCTATACACACTGGCAATTGCAGGGAGGCTCAATCGGAGCTGCCCGTGGGAGCACAGGTCAGCCGCCTGCTGTTGAGAGCCCATACATTGTGCCACGCAAGGTAACAGCTAACCGTCCGGATACTGCAGCCGCGTGTCAGCTATACACAGCCGCATTTCATCCAGTCCGGCGGTCACTTCAGGTACGGCTTTCCACTCCCCGTGCAGGGGCCAGCGGCTGACCACAGCAACATCGCTCCGGGCTCTCCCCCTTGTCACAGCGGCCAGTGGTTTACCAATTATGCATTTGCTCACAGCATCAACTACATGAGTTTCTATTTATGGTTATAAAAGTCCGGTCTACTACAGGATCATTGGATCAAGCTCACAGTTATCTATGATCAGGACTGTTCGGTATTCATGTGGACCAAGTGAGTTTATGTATGTCAACACAGACTTTTTATTTTATTTTTTCTTTTAACAGATATTATTCATTTCTGTTGGTAAGATTCTATTTAAAGTGATATCCCTGGGGTCATAAGCTCTGGAATAGTACTAATTTGTACTTCTCTTATAAAATTAGCAGTAGGTTCACAGTTATAGAGATGTCATTTTAAAGTGTGTATTGTACTCCCGGGAGAATTGTTGTTATCATAATACATTTTATGCATTAAAATAAATGCTTTTTTATTTGATTGTCTAGCGCAACTTGGTAATTTTTTCTACTTAAGTTCTTACCATACACCTGCCCCTAATTCGATGTTGCCATCAGTGTTCATACGGAGCTCTGTGGCATTATTCATTAAGAAAATATGAGGTCTATTCATCAAGCAGTGAAAAGTGTGGAGAAGGGAGCCTGTGGAGAAGTTGCCCATGGCAACCAATCAGCATTGACGTAACATTTATAATTTGCATACTAAAAATTATACAGAGCATTTGATTGGTTGCCATGGCCAACTTCTCCACTGGCTTATTTCTCCACACTTTTCACTGCTTCATGAATAGACGCCTATGTATACAGCGGTGAAAAGAGTGGGTAAGTTACCCATAGCAACAAATCATCTACCTATCAATTTATAGAATGTACTTGATAAATGCTACCGCTGATTGTCTGCCATGAGTAAATTGTTCATTTCTCTGCTCTTTTCACTGCTTGATAAATCTCCCCCATAGTACATTTAGCTGTATGGAGGTGGGAATAAACGTGTAATGTTTGGTTATTATTATTATTATCCTTTATTTATATGGCGCCACAAGGGTTCCGCAGCGCCCAATTACAGAGTACATATGCACATAATCAAAACAGGAAAACAGTGGCTTACAGTTGAAGACAATATAGGACAAGTACAGGGTAACTAAGCATAACTACACCAGTAAACGACATAGGGGCATATGTATTATCCTGGAGAAGGCATAAGGAAGTGATAAACCAGTGATATGTGCAAGGTGATAAAGGCACCAGCCAATCAGATCCTAACTGTTAATTTACATAATGGAGCTGATTGGCTGGTGTGTTTATCACCTTGCACATGTCACTGGTTTATCACTTCCTTATGCCTTCTCCAGGATAATACATCTGCCCCATAGAGATAAGTTTCAAGGTGGCCAAAAAACTGCGTGGTTTGGGCAGTTGAGGATTATTAACGTAAGAAAAGGATAAGCACATGAGGGAAGAGGGCCTTACTCGTGAGAGCTTACATTCTAAGGGGAGGGGCAAACAGACAGGGGTGACACAGATGGGGTAGACCGAGCATGGGACAGAGGCCTTGGTTGTAAGACATGTCAAGGTTTTTCTCTTTTTGCTCTATAAGAGGCGTTGTTTTTCACTGCCAGCATCTACAAGCTCTAACATTAGTTATTCCACCAGAGAGAGAGCCTATTACCAATTTTACATTTTTATATGTGAGCACTGCTGTGTGTAGGTGACAGGTTATTGCTGTAAGAAGATAGTTTTATAGACGTTCTCCTCTCGGTTATGTACAGTAGCTGCTGATTCAGGCAGATAAGGATTTATAGAAGAAATGAATACTGTACATGTCCTGTAAAAGTGATGTTTTATTGTGCGATAAGTAAAACAGGATTACTCGTTAGCACAAGAAGTGGATGAAGAAATTATGATCACATTATAGAATATGACATACTCTGGACAATCCTGAATACAAGTGGAGGCCATGGGATAGATTTATGTAAGGTTGTCCGTAGCAACCAATAAGATCTTAGCTGTCATTCTAGAATTTTAGAATGTGATTGGTTGGTATGGGAACACCACTACTTGTCTGTTTTAGAATCTTTAGTAAATCTACCCCTCAAATGTTCATCCTCTGCTTTTGTAGAATATTTTCTATGTGGGGTCCCAGCCGATGTGGTAGGATATATTACTCCCTGCTAAAGTGGCAGCGACATAGCTTAAGGGTTGTATTCAATAGCTGTCGGAAGCTGCCGTTTTGTCGGAAAGACGGCAGCCTCCGACAGATTTCTGTCGGAAGGGGTTCCGACCTATTCAAAGAGAGCAGTTTTTTTCCGACAAGTTGGCAATTCCCAACTTGTCGGAAAACACTTGGATCTGCGGAATAGGCGCCGATCCGCGCGCTTCTTTCGGAAACGGGGCCAAATCCGACAGGTTTTGGCCCCCTTGCCGACAATCTCAATCCGACTTTAATTGATTGATTTGATTGAGCAGGGCGTCCCCCTGGCCAGGCTCCTTACTCCTAGCAGCGCCTCCCCCGCCGCCACAGACATGTCCCCCCACCGCCAGCTCCCCCCCCCCAGGCCGCCGCTGTCGGCTACCCCCACCACCCCCTGCCGCCAGCTCCCCCTGCCGCTGTCAGCTCCCCCCACCACCCTCCGCCAGCTCCCCCCACCGCTGTCAGCGCACCTGGCAACCGCCGACAGCAGCATCAGAGCAGGACACCAGGGACGGCCCGACGACAGTCGGATTTGGCCGTTCATTGAATAGCCCTTGCCGGATCCATTCCGACAAATGCATGTCGGAATGGATCCGACACTTATTGAATATACCCCTAAGCCTACTCCATGTCAGTCCCTGCTTTATGCGAGCTTACACAGAAGAAATCTGCTGTACTCCATGGAAGTGCTTCCAACCATAACCAGAGTTTTATCTGCAGCTCGCCAACATCCTGATCTGCCGCATACTGTATATTCTCTTAGTAGCTGTTGAAATATTATTTTAAGGAAACATAAATTGCAACATGTTCAGGGCAGTGACCGTTGTGGGAACATGCTTCCATCCTTCCTGTCTACTTCAGACAGATTCCACACTTTATATCCGCAACTGACAAATGGTTTAGCCAGACACTTTGCCCATTTTAAGGTGTGCAATGAGGTCTGTGACATCTCAGCACAGTGACTGGTATTTCACATTGTGATGGTTGCACGAACGCTACATCCCCCTTGTCGGCTTTCGTTAGATAACATAAATATACTTTATCTGTAAATCCATTGAATCTGGTGTAGTACTTAATGACCTTGGAAAATATAATTTAGTCGTCCGTGTGCCCATTCATAAAACAAGCCTGGGAGAAGGTTTATCCAGCCATGGTTGCTTAGTAATAAGACTTTCACTCACTTTGATCATGATTCGTCCCCAGGGAAACACTGTGCCATTAGATTCTGGGGGTCATTCCGAGTTGTTCGCTCGTTATTTTTTTCTCGCAACGGAGCGATTAGTCGCTAATGCGCATGCTCAATGTCCGCAGTGCGACTGCTCCAAGTAAATTTGCTATGCAGTTAGGTATTTTACTCACGGTTTTTTCTTCGTTCTGGTGATCGTAATGTGATTGACAGGAAGTGGGTGTTTCTGGGCGGAAACTGGCTGTCACGATCCGGGTATCTGGACGCCATTTCTTACCCATCAGATGCCTCCTAAGGCTGGCTCAGCGCTCCAGGACCGGATCCCATCTGTTATCCTGATGTGTACATTCCTGTATCCTCTCCTGTCACTCTGGGACGCTGTCACAGTAAACGCCATATTACACCTGGCATGGCGTCTCCCGCGGCCTCCGCCGCCGTCCCTGAACTTCTGCATGCAGAGTGTCTGAGTGGCGATTACGTCAGCCGCGGCCTCCGCTGTGTCCGCATGGTTGGATGTGCATCTGTCACATTACTGTTTTCATTACCACATGGATTACAAACCAAACTTCCCTCCAAGTGTCTGCATGGGCGCAGCCATCTTGGATTCTGTCAGCTGATCATTTCCACCAATCTGTTCTCAGTATTGATAATCTGCATAATTGCCTAGCCAATCCCTTCCTTGCTGCAGGTATAAATACACTGTGCCTGAGCAAGGAAGGCGTCAGTGCTTTGGTTGTCAAACCTAGTTCCTGTTTGTCTCTCTCCTGTGATTGTCTTCCAGGTTCCAGCTCCTGTCTCAAGACTTCCACCATAGAGACCCGCACCAGCATTCCACCTGCGGTGTAGCCTGACTCTCCAATCCATTGTGGATTCATCTGTTTCCAGCTACAACATTACCTGCTTCCAGCTCAGCTTCCAGCAGAGCACAGCTTCCCTTAAAGGGCCGGTGTCCTTTCTACACTTTACCACTCTCCACCGGTATTATTATTTCTCCGCTCTCAAGTTCTACATTTCAGTTCATATTTCATCGCTCCCAAGTTCATTTATTATTTAACTGGTTCCAGCCAGTATCCACTCCGTGCTAACAACAGTCTGGTTCCAGCCAGTATCCACAGCAGCTGTTTTATCTTCAGCAACCCAGCTTTTCCTGGAACACCAGCTGGCACAATCCTGGGTTATCTCCATTGCTACAGTCGGGCCTGGTAAGGACTTTCCATCTAGAAGATCATAAGAACTATCTCACACTACCAGTGCCCTGTGGCTCCTGCCATCCTGTAGTACCCAGGAACTGTATTTATTCTTTGCTGACTTTTACGTTTTCTTTTACTGCTGCTGTGTTGCGGAGTTGTCATTAGAGATGAGCGCCTGAAATTTTTCGGGTTTTGTGTTTTGGTTTTGGGTTCGGTTCCGCGGCCGTGTTTTGGGTTCGAACGCGTTTTGGCAAAACCTCACCGAATTTTTTTTGTCGGATTCAGGTGTGTTTTGGATTCGGGTGTTTTTTTCAAAAAACACTAAAAAACAGCTTAAATCATAGAATTTGGGGGTCATTTTGATCCCAAAGTATTATTAACCTCAAAAACCATAATTTACACTCATTTTCAGTCTATTCTGAATACCTCACACCTCACAATATTATTTTTAGTCCTAAAATTTGCACCGAGGTCGCTGTGTGAGTAAGATAAGCGACCCTAGTGGCCGACACAAACACCGGGCCCATCTAGGAGTGGCACTGCAGTGTCACGCAGGATGTCCCTTCCAAAAAACCCTCCCCAAACAGCACATGACGCAAAGAAAAAAAGAGGCGCAATGAGGTAGCTGTGTGAGTAAGATTAGCGACCCTAGTGGCCGACACAAACACCGGGCCCATCTAGGAGTGGCACTGCAGTGTCACGCAGGATGGCCCTTCCAAAAAACCCTCCCCAAACAGCACATGACGCAAAGAAAAAAAGAGGCGCAATGAGGTAGCTGTGTGAGTAAGATTAGCGACCCTAGTGGCCGACACAAACACCGGGCCCATCTAGGAGTGGCACTGCAGTGTCACGCAGGATGTCCCTTCCAAAAAACCCTCCCCAAACAGCACATGACGCAAAGAAAAAAAGAGGCGCAATGAGGTAGCTGTGTGAGTAAGATTAGCGACCCTAGTGGCCGACACAAACACCGGGCCCATTTAGGAGTGGCACTGCAGTGTCACGCAGGATGTCCCTTCCAAAAAACCCTCCCCAAACAGCACATGACGCAAAGAAAAAAAGAGGCGCAATGAGGTAGCTGTGTGAGTAAGATTAGCGACCCTAGTGGCCGACACAAACACCGGGCCCATCTAGGAGTGGCACTGCAGTGTCACGCAGGATGTCCCTTCCAAAAAACCCTCCCCAAACAGCACATGACGCAAAGAAAAAAAGAGGCGCAATGAGGTAGCTGACTGTGTGAGTAAGATTAGCGACCCAAGTGGCCGACACAAACACCGGGCCCATTTAGGAGTGGCACTGCAGTGTCACGCAGGATGTCCCTTCCAAAAAACCCTCCCCAATCAGCACATGATGCAAAGAAAAAGAAAAGAAAAAAGAGGTGCAAGATGGAATTGTCCTTGGGCCCTCCCACCCACCCTTATGTTGTATAAACAAAACAGGACATGCACACTTTAACCAACCCATCATTTCAGTGACAGGGTCTGCCACACGACTGTGACTGATATGACGGGTTGGTTTGGACCCCCCCCAAAAAAGAAGCAATTAATCTCTCCTTGCACAAACTGGCTCTACAGAGGCAAGATGTCCACCTCATCATCACCCTCCGATATATCACCGTGTACATCCCCCTCCTCACAGATTATCAATTCGTCCCCACTGGAATCCACCATCTCAGCTCCCTGTGTACTTTGTGGAGGCAATTGCTGCTGGTCAATGTCTCCGCGGAGGAATTGATTATAATTCATTTTAATGAACATCATCTTCTCCACATTTTCTGGATGTAACCTCGTACGCCGATTGCTGACAAGGTGAGCGGCGGCACTAAACACTCTTTCGGAGTACACACTTGTGGGAGGGCAACTTAGGTAGAATAAAGCCAGTTTG
This sequence comes from Pseudophryne corroboree, assembly GCF_028390025.1. Taxonomy (NCBI): domain Eukaryota; kingdom Metazoa; phylum Chordata; class Amphibia; order Anura; family Myobatrachidae; genus Pseudophryne; species Pseudophryne corroboree. The sequence goes on from NC_086444.1 coordinate 1,164,611,856, forward strand.
TGCAAGGGCCTCCAAATTGCCTCTTTTTCCTGCCAGTATAAGTACGGACTGTGTGACGTGCCTACTTGGATGCGGTCACTCATATAATCCTCCACCATTCTATCAATGTTGAGAGAATCATATGCAGTGACAGTAGACGACATGTCCGTAATCGTTGTCAGGTCCTTCAGTCCGGACCAGATGTCAGCATCAGCAGTCGCTCCAGACTGCCCTGCATCACCGCCAGCGGGTGGGCTCGGAATTCTGAGCCTTTTCCTCGCACCCCCAGTTGCGGGAGAATGTGAAGGAGGAGATGTTGACAGGTCGCGTTCCGCTTGACTTGACAATTTTGTCACCAGCAGGTCTTTCAACCCCAGCAGACTTGTGTCTGCCGGAAAGAGAGATCCAAGGTAGGCTTTAAATCTAGGATCGAGCACGGTGGCCAAAATGTAGTGCTCTGATTTCAACAGATTGACCACCCGTGAATCCTTGTTAAGCGAATTAAGGGCTCCATCCACAAGTCCCACATGCCTAGCGGAATCGCTCCGTGTTAGCTCCTCCTTCAATGTCTCCAGCTTCTTCTGCAAAAGCCTGATGAGGGGAATGACCTGACTCAGGCTGGCAGTGTCTGAACTGACTTCACGTGTGGCAAGTTCAAAGGGCATCAGAACCTTGCACAACGTTGAAATCATTCTCCACTGCGCTTGAGACAGGTGCATTCCACCTACTATATCGTGCTCAATTGTATAGGCTTGAATGGCCTTTTGCTGCTCCTCCAACCTCTGAAGCATATAGAGGGTTGAATTCCACCTCGTTACCACTTCTTGCTTCAGATGATAGCAGGGCAGGTTCAGTAGTTTTTGGTGGTGCTCCAGTCTTCTGTACGTGGTGCCTGTACGCCGAAAGTGTCCCGCAATTCTTCTGGCCACCGACAGCATCTCTTGCACGCCCCTGTCGTTTTTTAAAAAATTCTGCACCACCAAATTCAAGGTATGTGCAAAACATGGGACGTGCTGGAATTTGCCCATATTTAATGCACACACAATATTGCTGGCGTTGTCCGATGCCACAAATCCACAGGAGAGTCCAATTGGGGTAAGCCATTCCGCGATGATCTTCCTCAGTTGCCGTAAGAGGTTTTCAGCTGTGTGCGTATTCTGGAAAGCGGTGATACAAAGCGTAGCCTGCCTAGGAAAGAGTTGGCGTTTGCGAGATGCTGCTACTGGTGCCGCCGCTGCTGTTCTTGCGGCGGGAGTCCATACATCTACCCAGTGGGCTGTCACAGTCATATAGTCCTGACCCTGCCCTGCTCCACTTGTCCACATGTCCGTGGTTAAGTGGACATTGGGTACAACTGCATTTTTTAGGACACTGGTGAGTCTTTTTCTGACGTCCGTGTACATTCTCGGTATCGCCTGCCTAGAGAAGTGGAACCTAGATGGTATTTGGTAACGGGGGCACACTGCCTCAATAAATTGTCTAGTTCCCTGTGAACTAACGGCGGATACCGGACGCACGTCTAACACCAACATAGTTGTCAAGGCCTCAGTTATCCGCTTTGCAGCAGGATGACTGCTGTGATATTTCATCTTCCTCGCAAAGGACTGTTGAACAGTCAATTGCTTACTGGAAGTAGTACAAGTGGGCTTACGACTTCCCCTCTGGGATGACCATCGACTCCCAGCAGCAACAACAGCAGCGCCAGCAGCAGTAGGCGTTACACGCAAGGATGCATCGGAGGAATCCCAGGCAGGAGAGGAATCGTCAGAATTGCCAGTGACATGGCCTGCAGGACTATTGGCATTCCTGGGGAAGGAGGAAATTGACACTGAGGGAGTTGGTGGGGTGGTTTGCGTGAGCTTGGTTACAAGAGGAAGGGATTTACTGGTCAGTGGACTGCTTCCGCTGTCACCCAAAGTTTTTGAACTTGTCACTGACTTATTATGAATGCGCTGCAGGTGACGTATAAGGGAGGATGTTCCGAGGTGGTTAACGTCCTTACCCCTACTTATTACAGCTTGACAAAGGGAACACACGGCTTGACACCGGTTGTCCGCATTTCTGGTGAAATACCTCCACACCGAAGAGCTGATTTTTTTGGTATTTTCACCTGGCATGTCAACGGCCATATTCCTCCCACGGACAACAGGTGTCTCCCCGGGTGCCTGACTTAAACAAACCACCTCACCATCAGAATCCTCCTGGTCAATTTCCTCCCCAGCGCCAGCAACACCCATATCCTCCTCATCCTGGTGTACTTCAACACTGACATCTTCAATCTGACTATCAGGAACTGGACTGCGGGTGCTCCTTCCAGCACTTGCAGGGGGCGTGCAAATGGTGGAAGGCGCATGCTCTTCACGTCCAGTGTTGGGAAGGTCAGGCATCGCAACCGACACAATTGGACTCTCCTTGTGGATTTGGGATTTCGAAGAATGCACAGTTCTTTGCTGTGCTGCTTTTGCCAGCTTGAGTCTTTTCATTTTTCTAGCGAGAGGCTGAGTGCTTCCATCCTCATGTGAAGCTGAACCACTAGCCATGAACATAGGCCAGGGCCTCAGCCGTTCCTTGCCACTCCGTGTCGTAAATGGCATATTGGCAAGTTTACGCTTCTCCTCCGACAATTTTATTTTAGGTTTTGGAGTCCTTTTTTTTCTGATATTTGGTGTTTTGGATTTGACATGCTCTGTACTATGACATTGGGCATCGGCCTTGGCAGACGACGTTGCTGGCATTTCATCGTCTCGGCCATGACTAGTGGCAGCAGCTTCAGCACGAGGTGGAAGTGGATCTTGATCTTTCCCTAATTTTGGAACCTCAACATTTTTGTTCTCCATATTTTAATAGGCACAACTAAAAGGCACCTCAGGTAAACAATGGAGATGGATACTAGTATACAATTATGGACTGCCTGCCGAGTGCAGACACAGAGGTAGCCACAGCCGTGAACTACCGTACTGTACTGTGTCTGCTGCTAATATAGACTGGTTGATAAAGAGATGTCTATGTAACTATGTATGTATAAAGAAGAAAGAAAAAAAAACCACGGTTAGGTGGTATACAATTATGGACGGACTGCCTGCCGAGTGCAGACACAGAGGTAGCCACAGCCGTGAACTACCGTACTGTACTGTGTCTGCTGCTAATAATATAGACTGGTTGATAAAGAGATGTCGTAGTAGTATGTATGTATAAAGAAGAAAGAAAAAAAAACCACGGTTAGGTGGTATACAATTATGGACGGACTGCCTGCCGAGTGCAGACACAGAGGTAGCCACAGCCGTGAACTACCGTACTGTACTGTGTCTGCTGCTAATATAGACTGGTTGATAAAGAGATGTCTATGTAACTATGTATGTATAAAGAAGAAAGAAAAAAAAACCACGGTTAGGTGGTATACAATTATGGACGGACTGCCTGCCGAGTGCAGACACAGAGGTAGCCACAGCCGTGAACTACCGTACTGTACTGTGTCTGCTGCTAATATAGACTGGTTGATAAAGAGATGTCTATGTAACTATGTATGTATAAAGAAGAAAGAAAAAAAAACCACGGTTAGGTGGTATACAATTATGGACGGACTGCCTGCCGAGTGCAGACACAGAGGTAGCCACAGCCGTGAACTACCGTACTGTACTGTGTCTGCTGCTAATATAGACTGGTTGATAAAGAGATGTCTATGTAACTATGTATGTATAAAGAAGAAAGAAAAAAAAACCACGGTTAGGTGGTATACAATTATGGACGGACTGCCTGCCGAGTGCAGACACAGAGGTAGCCACAGCCGTGAACTACCGTACTGTACTGTGTCTGCTGCTAATATAGACTGGTTGATAAAGAGATGTCTATGTAACTATGTATGTATAAAGAAGAAAGAAAAAAAAACCACGGTTAGGTGGTATACAATTATGGACGGACTGCCTGCCGAGTGCAGACACAGAGGTAGCCACAGCCGTGAACTACCGTACTGTACTGTGTCTGCTGCTAATATAGACTGGTTGATAAAGAGATGTCTATGTAACTATGTATGTATAAAGAAGAAAGAAAAAAAAACCACGGTTAGGTGGTATACAATTATGGACGGACTGCCTGCCGAGTGCAGACACAGAGGTAGCCACAGCCGTGAACTACCGTACTGTACTGTGTCTGCTGCTAATATAGACTGGTTGATAAAGAGATGTCGTAGTAGTATGTATGTATAAAGAAGAAAAAAAAACCACGGTTAGGTGGTATACAATTATGGACGGACTGCCTGCCGAGTGCAGACACAGAGGTAGCCACAGCCGTGAACTACCGTACTGTGTCTGCTGCGACTGGATGATAAATGATATAAAAAATATATATATATCACTACTGCAGCCGGACAGGTATATATTATATATTATATAATGACGGACCTGCTGGACACTGTCTGTCAGCAGAATGAGTTTTATTTTTATAGAATAAAAAAAAAAACAACACACAAGTGAAGTCACACGACGAGTGTTTAACTTTTTCAGGCAATCACAATATAAGTATACTACTAACTATACTGGTGGTCAGTGTGGTCAGGTCACTGGTCAGTCACACTGGCAGTGGCACTCCTGCAGCAAAAGTGTGCACTGTTTAATTTTAATATAATATTATGTACTCCTGGCTCCTGCTATAACCTATAACTGGCACTGCAGTGCTCCCCAGTCTCCCCCACAATTATAAGCTGTGTGAGCTGAGCAGTCAGACAGATATATAATATATATAGATGATGCAGCACACTGGGCTGAGCCTGAGCAGTGCACACAGATATGGTATGTGACTGAGTCACTGTGTGTATCGCTTTTTTCAGGCAGAGAACGGATATATTAAATAAACTGCACTGTCTGGTGGTCACTCACTATATAATATTATGTACTCCTGGCTCCTGCTATAACCTATAACTGGCACTGCAGTGCTCCCCAGTCTCCCCCACAATTATAAGCTGTGTGAGCTGAGCAGTCAGACAGATATATAATATATATAGATGATGCAGCACACTGGGCTGAGCCTGAGCAGTGCACACAGATATGGTATGTGACTGAGTCACTGTGTGTATCGCTTTTTTCAGGCAGAGAACGGATATATTAAATAAACTGCACTGTCTGGTGGTCACTCACTAGTAAACTCTCTGCACTCTCTACACTTCTACAGTACTCCTCCTAGTCCTAAGCTCCAGTAAATCTCTCTCTCTTATAATCTAAATGGAGAGGACGCCAGCCACGTCCTCTCACTATCAATCTCAATGCACGTGTGAAAATGGCGGCGACGCGCGGCTCCTTATATAGAATCCGAGTCTCGCGAGAATCCGACAGCGTCATGATGACGTTCGGGCGCGCTCGGGTTAACCGAGCAAGGCGGGAGGATCCGAGTCTGCTCGGACCCGTGAAAAAAACCATGAAGTTCGGGCGGGTTCGGATTCAGAGAAACCGAACCCGCTCATCTCTAGTTGTCATAATAAACATCATTGACTTTTATCCAAGTTGTCGTGGTCACGCCTTCGGGCAGTTATTATTCATGTTACTTACATGTCCAGGGGTCTGATACAACCTCCCAGGTTCCGGTACATCTCAGCCCCTACAACTGAGGCTGCCTCCCGTCAGCTCAGGCCCTCAGTTGTGACACTGGCCGTTTTATGGGTGTGTGTGAAAAAACGCTACCGTTTCTGGGAAAAACGCGGGAGTGGCTGGAGAAACGGAGGAGTGTCTGGGCGAACGCTGGGTGTGTTTGTGACGTCAAACCAGGAACGACAAGCACTGAACTGATCGCAGATGCAGAGTAAGTCTGGAGCTACTCAGAAACTGCTAAGAGGTGTGTAGTCGCAATTTTGAGAATCTTTCGTTCGCAATTTTACTATGCTAAGATTCACTCCCAGTAGGCGGCGGCTTAGCGTGTGCAAAGCTGCTAAAAGCAGCTTGCGAGCGAACAACTCGGAATGACCCCCTCTATGCGTAACATTTAAAGTACACTCCATATTGGAAACGCACAGGGGCAATGTTCCGTATGAGTCTACCTGTTATTACATGTTATAGTGGAAAAGAAAACTGGGTGTTGTATGTGGACTGGCATTACTGGTGTAATCCTTGCAGTCTGTTTACAGGGAGTTAGGTACAGGTACAATAATCTTTTCCAAAGTGGGCAGCATATGCTGAAAGCAAAGAAATCCTATGGTAATATGGTTTAGTGTTATGTGTAAGCAGGTCCGAGAGATAAAGTCTGACAAGTGTTGTGGGATGGACATTACAATTAATATGGCAAAATGCAGTGAGCCATTACTGACCTTTAAGTAAAAGCAATGATAGCACACATGGGGATTCCCACACATGCACACAGGGAGTCACACTCAGAGTGTCACACAGCCACTTGGTGCCCAATATGGCTGCTGACGCAGAACATTACTTGGATCCTGTTGCACGCCATGTACACCTATAACATGAGCTTGGTTAAGTTTAATACGGAAAATTTTACATATCTGTGACTATTTTGGGACATCCTATCATACTAGGAGAGCTTTCTTGTAAGTTGGTCTACTGGGTCATTATATCTGTATCTTGCCCCTTCCACAGGTGATGCATAAACTGGATGTGGAGGAAACCTTCCGCATTGACGAGCAATCCCAGAAACATCAGGTCTACAAACTAAAATTCCACTTTTTGCCGTACGAGTTTTACCGGGAGGAGAAATGCCTGAAACCCGAGGAAATTCTTTGCTTTATGGAGACCAGGTGGGTTTGACTGACTAGAATAGGACAGTCGGGTAAGGGGGGCGGATGGGGAGGAGAAAACAAAATCCCATCAAGAGTATCTATCGCTCTACACAATGCATCTTTGTTGATCCTCCACCATGACCCACCTAAACCCCGCTTACTTGCTCATCATTTTATCTTCTGATCTTCCTGCTCCATTTACACAGGTAGGTGACACAGGAAGTGGAGTAGGTTTGACTTTAAATAATGCTAAAGAAGAAACCCACCACAATTCTCAATGAATGCATCCATATTACCTGCTATAGGCAATAGGCCCACACACACTCTTGAATTTTCCTGTCCAGCTAGATCGTTTTATACCTAATTGGACATACCGATTGCCCAGAAAGTCTGACAATCGATGTTGATTGGAATAGTTTTAATGATAACCAAGACCATTGCCAAAGCAGGTCAGACTATGACTGCATCTTACTGTGTGAAGTCTCCGTCCGACCCCTTGAACTGTGTCAGGTTGGTCTGTGCACTTCAGTAAATTATGTTGGGGTGTCTGATCGGATTTTTTTTCCTCTTTCATGATTTTAGTTTGGTATGAATGTCATGTAGTAGTCCAACTATTGTTTATTTTATTTGGGTACACAGGTGTAAGATATACTGTAGAGATTATAGGCATGTTAGTACATTGTAGAAAGGGAAATATCTTCCATTAATAATTACATATTGCTCATATTATAACTATATTTATGAAGTGATTTTACTAACTACAGGTCATAGAGGGCAGGTGGTCTGAATGCCCTTCTTGGAGATTTTGTGATGTTCTTATGATGAGTTTTAATTCTGTCTAGACAGATAAACAGGAGGTGTTAATCACTCAGGAAGCCCTGAGGTGGCCATGTGTAATTTCAGTTTAAAATGTACATTCCTTATAGTATCATGTTGGTAGGACACTGCAGTTTTTTCTCAGTATAAGCGCCCAATGTGAATATTATAATAAAAATAAAATATACGTCCCTTGCGGGTATTCAAGATGGAAGTCCTCAGTAGTTCAGCAGAAGTTCTCAGTTGATATAATTGATGTCCAGTTATTGTTACATGAAAAGAACAAAACATACAATGTATACTTTTGTTTTTCTGTGGTATTCAAAGAAAGTCCTTTTTCCCAACAACAGAGCAGGAAAGCAGTGATATAGATGGGGGGTCTGTATGAAGTGCGTACCCCAACTCACACTAGGAAGAACGGATGTGTGCACATAAAGGTTTCTTTTAAAGCTCGTCACCCTTTCCGTGTATCCTCCACCAGAAAGTATGCATAGATGAGCGTACCTAAACTCACATTAAAGTGAAGATACGACAAGTGTGTAAAGGTATCTTTTATATATACTTCTATGTCAAAATAAAGGTGCGTACCACACTCACAGAATGAAATGTGGAGATGTTACTATCAAGGTATCTTTTGGATCCACAGCTATTTCGGGCCTCAAGATGCCAGTGAGTAATTAGGCAGTTGTAAATCCAAAAAAAACAAAAAATGGTGCCAATCAATCCATTTACAAAAAAAAATTTTTTTAATAGATACAAAATCCCATAGCTGGGAGAAGAGTACATATAAGTAAAACCACTCCACAGAGGGAGGATAAAAATGTCAAAGCTGGAATTTGCAGACAAAAATTTTTTTTTTTCTAAAAAAGCTAATATTCTGTAAAAGGTGAATCAAATGATAAGAATACCTTGAAGGCTGGTTTTTAAGAGTTGCACAGTGCCCAAAGTTGTCGACGAGTTTCGGCTCAGCGGGAGCCTTCCTCAAGACATGTGGGCACTGTGCAACCCCATGCTATTTTATTTGGGCACCGGCCAATGAGGTAACAGGAAATGACCTCAAAGGTCAATGACCAATTAATATACAAATTAGCCAAAACGTGAATATTTTCAATATGAAGGACATATTTATAATCAGAGCCGACCTTAACCAATATGATGCCCTAGGCAAGATTTTGTCTGGTGCCCCCTAGCACCGCCGCTAGTTCTGCAAGAGATGCCTGGTATGAGTCAGCTGGCAGCTCTGCTAACGTCGGGCGCCTTTTGTTTATGAAAATGCATCTTATTTGCATTACTATGTGGCTAGGGTGTACAAGCAGCTTCTGCTGATTAAAATGATATGCAGCATGCCTATATTCTGTGTGCGACTGCGGCTGTATCTGTATACGAAACGCTACATTACAGTGATTTCCAGGAATACACACAGAATATAGGCATGCCGCATATCATTTTAATCAGCAGAAGCTGCTGGTGCCCCTAAGCATACCAAATGCCCTAGGCATTTGCCTAGTTTGCCTATGCCTAAGGCCGGCTCTGTTTATAATGAAGGAATCCATATATGATCCAAAAAGCTCCATACTAGATGTATATTTAGTTAAATAATGCGTATTATACCAAAAAAACAAATCTGGAGGAAGTGCACTGCTATAAATAATCCCCCCCGCCATTTGTACATGTGGAAATGGTTCCACTTGGCTGACAAACTGGTGTCAGTGCACTATACACTCCTCACACCATCGTGGCGCACACTTGCGTTCCACTGAACGGAAGTGCGTGCCGAAACCGGAAGTCACGTGGTACCGCGATTTGCGTTCCACCGCTCGCGGATGTGCGTTCCAACGCGACTTCCGGGATGAAAGAGAGGGTGAACCGCTGATTACAGCGGTGCCTACTCCTAAAAACATGGAAGTGGATTACTAAAAAAATTACTGATAGATCTTAATTGTTATCACAGTTATTACAATATGTATAACATTCTAAACAATAAAAATATAAAAAAATATGACATTAATATGACCTTCCTTTATGATGATTTACAGAGGGGTCAGATACAAAAAAAGAATTTTTTTTTTTTTTTAACAAATATGCAAATAAGGACATTATAGATATTTTCTTCCTTTTTACAAGATGTATACATGTGAAGGTAAGATGAGGTCCACAATATATGTCCTTATTCAGGCCTTGTGGAAAGAGAGTTTTATAAGAATAGATGCAATTTCTATTCTTATAAAACTCTCTTTCCACAAGGCCTGAATAAGGACTTTGAATTGAAGTGGTTCCTTTGAATGTTTAGTTGTTTATTAGAGATGAGCGCCGGAAATTTTTCGGGTTTTGTGTTTTGGTTTTGGGTTCGGTTCCGCGGCCGTGTTTTGGGTTCGACCGCGTTTTGGCAAAACCTCACCGAATTTTTTTTGTCGGATTCGGGTGTGTTTTGGATTCGGGTGTTTTTTTCAAAAAACCCTAAAAAACAGCTTAAATCATAGAATTTGGGGGTCATTTTGATCCCAAAGTATTATTAACCTCAAAAACCATAATTTCCACTCATTTTCAGTCTATTCTGAATACCTCACACCTCACAATATTATTTTTAGTCCTAAAATTTGCACCGAGGTCGCTGTGTGAGTAAGATAAGCGACCCTAGTGGCCGACACAAACACCGGGCCCATCTAGGAGTGGCACTGCAGTGTCACGCAGGATGTCCCTTCCAAAAAACCCTCCCCAAACAGCACATGACGCAAAGAAAAAAAGAGGCGCAATGAGGTAGCTGTGTGAGTAAGATAAGCGACCCTAGTGGCCGACACAAACACCGGGCCCATCTAGGAGTGGCACTGCAGTGTCACGCAGGATGTCCCTTCCAAAAAACCCTCCCCAAACAGCACATGACGCAAAGAAAAAAAGAGGCGCAATGAGGTAGCTGACTGTGTGAGTAAGATAAGCGACCCTAGTGGCCGACACAAACACCGGGCCCATCTAGGAGTGGCACTGCAGTGTCACGCAGGATGTCCCTTCCAAAAAACCCTCCCCAAACAGCACATGACGCAAAGAAAAAAAGAGGCGCAATGAGGTAGCTGACTGTGTGAGTAAGATAAGCGACCCTAGTGGCCGACACAAACACCGGGCCCATCTAGGAGTGGCACTGCAGTGTCACGCAGGATGTCCCTTCCAAAAAACCCTCCCCAAACAGCACATGACGCAAAGAAAAAAAGAGGCGCAATGAGGTAGCTGACTGTGTGAGTAAGATAAGCGACCCTAGTGGCCGACACAAACACCGGGCCCATCTAGGAGTGGCACTGCAGTGTCACGCAGGATGTCCCTTCCAAAAAACCCTCCCCAAACAGCACATGACGCAAAGAAAAAAAGAGGCGCAATGAGGTAGCTGACTGTGTGAGTAAGATAAGCGACCCTAGTGGCCGACACAAACACCGGGCCCATCTAGGAGTGGCACTGCAGTGTCACGCAGGATGTCCCTTCCAAAAAACCCTCCCCAAACAGCACATGACGCAAAGAAAAAAAGAGGCGCAATGAGGTAGCTGACTGTGTGAGTAAGATAAGCGACCCTAGTGGCCGACACAAACACCGGGCCCATCTAGGAGTGGCACTGCAGTGTCACGCAGGATGTCCCTTCCAAAAAACCCTCCCCAAACAGCACATGACGCAAAGAAAAATAAAAGAAAAAAGAGGTGCAAGATGGAATTGTCCTTGGGCCCTCCCACCCACCCTTATGTTGTATAAACAAAACAGGACATGCACACTTTAACCAACCCATCATTTCAGTGACAGGGTCTGCCACACGACTGTGACTGATATGACGGGTTGGTTTGGACCCCCCCCAAAAAAGAAGCAATTAATCTCTCCTTGCACAAACTGGCTCTACAGAGGCAAGATGTCCACCTCATCATCATCCTCCGATATATCACCGTGTACATCCCCCTCCTCACAGATTATCAATTCGTCCCCACTGGAATCCACCATCTCAGCTCCCTGTGTACTTTGTGGAGGCAATTGCTGCTGGTCAATGTCTCCGCGGAGGAATTGATTATAATTCATTTTAATGAACATCATCTTCTCCACATTTTCTGGATGTAACCTCGTACGCCGATTGCTGACAAGGTGAGCGGCGGCACTAAACACTCTTTCGGAGTACACACTTGTGGGAGGGCAACTTAGGTAGAATAAAGCCAGTTTGTGCAAGGGCCTCCAAATTGCCTCTTTTTCCTGCCAGTATAAGTACGGACTGTGTGACGTGCCTACTTGGATGCGGTCACTCATATAATCCTCCACCATTCTTTCAATGTTGAGAGAATCATATGCAGTGACAGTAGATGACATGTCCGTAATCGTTGTCAGGTCCTTCAGTCCGGACCAGATGTCAGCATCAGCAGTCGCTCCAGACTGCCCTGCATCACCGCCAGCGGGTGGGCTCGGAATTCTGAGCCTTTTCCTCGCACCCCCAGTTGCGGGAGAATGTGAAGGAGGAGATGTTGACAGGTCGCGTTCCGCTTGACTTGACAATTTTCTCACCAGCAGGTCTTTCAACCCCAGCAGACTTGTGTCTGCCGGAAAGAGAGATCCAAGGTAGGTTTTAAATCTAGGATCGAGCACGGTGGCCAAAATGTAGTGCTCTGATTTCAACAGATTGACCACCCGTGAATCCTTGTTAAGCGAATTAAGGGCTCCATCCACAAGTCCCACATGCCTAGCGGAATCGCTCCGTGTTAGCTCCTCCTTCAATGTCTCCAGCTTCTTCTGCAAAAGCCTGATGAGGGGAATGACCTGACTCAGGCTGGCAGTGTCTGAACTGACTTCACGTGTGGCAAGTTCAAAGGGCATCAGAACCTTGCACAACGTTGAAATCATTCTCCACTGCACTTGAGACAGGTGCATTCCACCTCCTATATCGTGCTCAATTGTATAGGCTTGAATGGCCTTTTGCTGCTCCTCCAACCTCTGAAGCATATAGAGGGTTGAATTCCACCTCGTTACCACTTCTTGCTTCAGATGATGGCAGGGCAGGTTCAGTAGTTTTTGGTGGTGCTCCAGTCTTCTGTACGTGGTGCCTGTACGCCGAAAGTGTCCCGCAATTCTTCTGGCCACCGACAGCATCTCTTGCACGCCCCTGTCGTTTTTAAAAAAATTCTGCACCACCAAATTCAAGGTATGTGCAAAACATGGGACGTGCTGGAATTTGCCCATATTTAATGCACACACAATATTGCTGGCGTTGTCCGATGCCACAAATCCACAGGAGAGTCCAATTGGGGTAAGCCATTCCGCGATGATCTTCCTCAGTTGCCGTAAGAGGTTTTCAGCTGTATGCGTATTCTGGAAAGCGGTGATACAAAGCGTAGCCTGCCTAGGAAAGAGTTGGCGTTTGCGAGATGCTGCTACTGGTGCCGCCGCTGCTGTTCTTGCGGCGGGAGTCCATACATCTACCCAGTGGGCTGTCACAGTCATATAGTCCTGACCCTGCCCTGCTCCACTTGTCCACATGTCCGTGGTTAAGTGGACATTGGGTACAACTGCAAGTCTTTTTCTGACGTCCGTGTACATTCTCGGTATCGCCTGCCTAGAGAAGTGGAACCTAGATGGTATTTGGTAACGGGGGCACACTGCCTCAATAAATTGTCTAGTTCCCTGTGAACTAACGGCGGATACCGGACGCACGTCTAACACCAACATAGTTGTCAAGGACTCAGTTATCCGCTTTGCAGCAGGATGACTGCTGTGATATTTCATCTTCCTCGCAAAGGACTGTTGGACAGTCAATTGCTTACTGGAAGTAGTACAAGTGGGCTTACGACTTCCCCTCTGGGATGACCATCGACTCCCAGCAGCAACAACAGCAGCGCCAGCAGCAGTAGGCGTTACACGCAAGGATGCATCGGAGGAATCCCAGGCAGGAGAGGACTCGTCAGAATTGCCAGTGACATGGCCTGCAGGACTATTGGCATTCCTGGGGAAGGAGGAAATTGACACTGAGGGAGTTGGTGGGGTGGTTTGCGTGAGCTTGGTTACAAGAGGAAGGGATTTACTGGTCAGTGGACTGCTTCCGCTGTCACCCAAAGTTTTTGAACTTGTCACTGACTTATTATGAATGCGCTGCAGGTGACGTATAAGGGAGGATGTTCCGAGGTGGTTAACGTCCTTACCCCTACTTATTACAGCTTGACAAAGGGAACACACGGCTTGACAAATGTTGTCCGCATTTCTGGTGAAATACTTCCACACCGAAGAGCTGATTTTTTTGGTATTTTCACCAGGCATGTCAACGGCCATATTCCTCCCACGGACAACAGGTGTCTCCCCGGGTGCCTGACTTAAACAAACCACCTCACCATCAGAATCCTCCTTGTCAATTTCCTCCCCAGCGCCAGCAACACCCATATCCTCCTCATCCTGGTGTACTTCAACACTGACATCTTCAATCTGACTATCAGGAACTGGACTGCGGGTGCTCCTTCCAGCACTTGCAGGGGGCGTGCAAATGGTGGAAGGCGCATGCTCTTCACGTCCAGTGTTGGGAAGGTCAGGCATCGCAACCGACACAATTGGACTCTCCTTGTGGATTTGGGATTTCGAAGAATGCACAGTTCTTTGCGGTGCTTTTGCCAGCTTGAGTCTTTTCAGTTTTCTAGCGAGAGGCTGAGTGCTTCCATCCTCATGTGTAGCTGAACCACTAGCCATGAACATAGGCCAGGGCCTCAGCCGTTCCTTGCCACTCCGTGTGGTAAATGGCATATTGGCAAGTTTACGCTTCTCCTCCGACAATTTTATTTTAGGTTTTGGAGTCCTTTTTTTTACTGATATTTGGTGTTTTGGATTTGACATGCTCTGTACTATGACATTGGGCATCGGCCTTGGCAGACGACGTTGCTGGCATTTCATCGTCTCGGCCATGACTAGTGGCAGCAGCTTCAGCACGAGGTGGAAGTGGATCTTGATCTTTTCCTAATTTTGGAACCTCAACATTTTTGTTCTACATATTTTAATAGGCACAACTAAAAGGCACCTCAGGTAAACAATGGAGATGGATGGATACTAGTATACAATTATGGATGGACTGCCGAGTGCCGACACAGAGGTAGCTACAGCCGTGGACTACCGTACTGTACTGTGTCTGCTGCTAATATAGACTGGTTGATAATGAGATGTAGTATGTATAAAGAAGAAAGAAAAAAAAACACGGGTAGGTGGTATACAATTATGGATGGACTGCCGAGTGCCGACACAGAGGTAGCTACAGCCGTGGACTACCGTACTGTACTGTGTCTGCTGCTAATATAGACTGGATGATAATGAGATGTAGTATGTATAAAGAAGAAAGAAAAAAAAACCACGGGTAGGTGGTATACAATTATGGACGGACTGCCGAGTGCCGACACAGAGGTAGCTACAGCCGTGGACTACAGTACTGTACTATGTCTGCTGCTAATATAGACTGGTTGATAATGAGATGTAGTATGTATAAAGAAGAAAGAAAAAAAAACCACGGGTAGGTGGTATACAATTATGGACGGACTGCCGAGTGCCGACACAGAGGTAGCTACAGCCGTGGACTACCGTACTGTACTGTGTCTGCTGCTAATATAGACTGGTTGATAATGAGATGTAGTATGTATAAAGAAGAAAGAAAAAAAAACCACGGGTAGGTGGTATACAATTATGGATGGACTGCCGAGTGCCGACACAGAGGTAGCTACAGCCGTGGACTACCGTACTGTACTGTGTCTGCTGCTAATATAGACTGGATGATAATGAGATGTAGTATGTATAAAGAAGAAGAAAAAAACCACGGGTAGGTGGTATACAATTATGGATGGACTGCCGAGTGCCGACACAGAGGTAGCTACAGCCGTGGACTACCGTACTGTACTGTGTCTGCTGCTAATATAGACTGGATGATAATGAGATGTAGTATGTATAAAGAAGAAAGAAAAAAAAACCACGGGTAGGTGGTATACAATTATGGACGGACTGCCGAGTGCCGACACAGAGGTAGCTACAGCCGTGGACTACCGTACTGTACTGTGTCTGCTGCTAATATAGACTGGTTGATAGAGATGTAGTATGTATAAAGAAGAAAGAAAAAAAAACCACGGGTAGGTGGTATACAATTATGGATGGACTGCCGAGTGCCGACACAGAGGTAGCTACAGCCGTGGACTACCGTACTGTACTGTGTCTGCTGCTAATATAGACTGGATGATAATGAGATGTAGTATGTATAAAGAAGAAAGAAAAAAAAACCACGGGTAGGTGGTATACAATTATGGATGGACTGCCGAGTGCCGACACAGAGGTAGCTACAGCCGTGGACTACCGTACTGTACTGTGTCTGCTGCTAATATAGACTGGATGATAATGAGATGTAGTATGTATAAAGAAGAAAGAAAAAAAAACCACGGGTAGGTGGTATACAATTATGGACGGACTGCCGAGTGCCGACACAGAGGTAGCTACAGCCGTGGACTACCGTACTGTACTGTGTCTGCTGCTAATATAGACTGGTTGATAATGAGATGTAGTATGTATAAAGAAGAAAGAAAGAAAAACCACGGGTAGGTGGTATACAATTATGGATGGACTGCCGAGTGCCGACACAGAGGTAGCTACAGCCGTGGACTACCGTACTGTACTGTGTCTGCTGCTAATATAGACTGGATGATAATGAGATGTAGTATGTATAAAGAAGAAAGAAAAAAAAACCACGGGTAGGTGGTATACAATTATGGATGGACTGCCGAGTGCCGACACAGAGGTAGCTACAGCCGTGGACTACCGTACTGTACTGTGTCTGCTGCTAATATAGACTGGATGATAATGAGATGTAGTATGTATAAAGAAGAAAGAAAAAAAAAACCACGGGTAGGTGGTATACAATTATGGACGGACTGCCGAGTGCCGACACAGAGGTAGCTACAGCCGTGGACTACCGTACTGTACTGTGTCTGCTGCTAATATAGACTGGTTGATAATGAGATGTAGTATGTATAAAGAAGAAAGAAAAAAAAACCACGGGTAGGTGGTATACAATTATGGATGGACTGCCGAGTGCCGACACAGAGGTAGCTACAGCCGTGGACTACCGTACTGTACTGTGTCTGCTGCTAATATAGACTGGATGATAATGAGATGTAGTATGTATAAAGAAGAAAAAAAAAACCACGGGTAGGTGGTATACAATTATGGATGGACTGCCGAGTGCCGACACAGAGGTAGCTACAGCCGTGGACTACCGTACTGTACTGTGTCTGCTGCTAATATAGACTGGATGATAATGAGATGTAGTATGTATAAAGAAGAAAGAAAAAAAAAACCACGGGTAGGTGGTATACAATTATGGATGGACTGCCGAGTGCCGACACAGAGGTAGCTACAGCCGTGAACTACCGTACTGTGTCTGCTGCGACTGGATGATAAATAATGATATAAAAAATATATATATATCACTACTGCAGCCGGACAGGTATATATTATATAATGACGGACCTGCTGGACACTGTCTGTCAGCAGAATGAGTTTTTTATAGAATAAAAAAACACCACACAAGTCACACGACGAGTGTTTAACTTTTTCAGGCAATCACAATATAGTATACTATACTGGGGGTCAGTGTGGTCAGGTCACTGGTCAGTCACACTGGCAGTGGCACTCCTGCAGCAAAAGTGTGCACTGTTTAATTTTAATAATATGTATGTACTCCTGGCTCCTGCTATAACCTATAACTGCTCCCCAGTCTCCCCCACAATTAAGCTGTGTGAGCACAGTCAGATATTATACATAGATGATGCAGCACACTGGGCTGAGCACAGATATGGTATGTGACTGAGTCACTGTGTATCGTTTTTTTCATGCAGAGAACGGATTATATTAAATAAAACTGCACTGGTGGTCACTGGTCAGTGGTCAGTCACTAGTAAACTCTGCACTCTCTAGTACTCCTAAGCTCCAGTAAATCAAGTGTCTCTGTCTCAATCTCACTCTCTCTCTTCTAATCTAAATGGAGAGGACGCCAGCCACGTCCTCTCCCTATCAATCTCAATGCACGTGTGAAAATGGCGGCGACGCGCGGCTCCTTATATAGAATCCGAGTCTCGCGATAGAATCCGAGCCTCGCGAGAATCCGACAGCGTCATGATGACGTTCGGGCGCGCTCGGGTTAACCGAGCAAGGCGGGAAGATCCGAGTCGCTCGGATCCGTGTAAAAAAAGCTGAAGTTCGGGCGGGTTCGGATTCCGAGGAACCGAACCCGCTCATCTCTATTGTTTATGTGTATATTTTGGTTACCGACCCATAATCTCTTTTCCAGACATTCCACCATATCAGATATGTACAAAGAAAGATTATCCGTGGATTTGATTGAACTTTGTGGACCTCATCTTACCTTCACATGTATACATCTTGTAAAAAGGAAGAAAATATCTATAATGTCCTTATTTGCATATTTGTTAAAAAAAATACATTTTTTCTTTTTTTGTATCTGACCCCTCTGCAAATCATCATAAAGGAAGGTCATATTAATGTCATATTTTTTTATATTTTTATTGTTTAGAATGTTATACATATTGTAATAACTGTGATAACAATTAAGATCTATCAGTAATTTTTTTAGTAATCCACTTCCATGTTTTTAGGAGTAGGCACCGCTGTAATCAGCGGTTCACCCTCTCTTTCATCCCGGAAGTCGCGTTGGAACGCACATCCGCGAGCGGTGGAATGCAAATCGCGGTACCACGTGACTTCCGGTTTCGGCACGCACTTCCGTTCAGTGGAACGCAAGTGTGCGCCACGATGGTGTGAGGAGTGTATAGTGCACTGACACCAGTTTGTCAGCCAAGTGGAACCATTTCCACATGTACAAATGGCGGGGGGGATTACTTATAGCAGTGCACTTCCTCCAGATTTGTTTTTTTGGTATAATACGCATTATTTAACTAAATATACATCTAGTATGGAGCTTTTTGGATCATATATGGATTCCTTCATTATAAATATGTCTTTCATATTGAAAATATTCACGTTTTGGCTAATTTGTATATTAATTGGTCATTCACCTGTGAGGTCATTTCCTGTTACCTCATTGGCCGGTGCACAAATAAATAGCATGGGGTTGCACAGTGCCCACATGTCTTGAGGAAGGCTCCCGCTGAGCCGAAACGCGTCGACAACTTTGGGCACTGTGCAACTCTTAAAAACCAGCCTTCAAGGTATTCTTATCATTTGATTCACCTTTTACAGAATATTAGCTTTTTTAGAAAAAAAAAATTTTGTGTCTGCAAATTCCAGCTTTGACATTTTTATCCTCCCTCTGTGGAGTGGTTTTACTTGTATGTACTCTTCTCCCAGCTATGGGATTTTGTATCTATTAAATTTTTTTTTTTTTTAAATGGATTGATTGGCACCATTTTTTGTTTTTTTTTGGATTTACAACTGCCTAATTACTCACTGGCATCTTGAGGCCCGAAATAGCTGTGGATCCAAAAGATACCTTGATAGGAACATCTCCACATTTCATTCTGTGAGTGTGGTACGCACCTTTATTTTGACATAGAAGTATATATAAAAGATACCTTTACACACTTGTCGTATCTTCACTTTAATGTGAGTTTAGGTACGCTCATCTATGCATACTTTCTGGTGGAGGATACACGGAAAGGGTGACGAGCTTTAAAAGAAACCTTTATGTGCACACATCCGTTCTTCCTAGTGTGAGTTGGGGTACGCACTTCATACAGACTATATCACTGCTTTCCTGCTCTGTTGTTGGGAAAAAGGACTTTCTTTGAATACCACAGAAAAACAAAAGTATACATTGTATGTTTTGTTCTTTTTCATGTAACAATAACTGGACATCAATTATATCAACTGAGAACTTCTGCTGAACTACTGAGGACTTCCATCTTGAATACCCGCAAGGGACGTATATTTTATTTTTATTATAATATTCACATTGGGCGCTTATACTGAGAAAAAATTGTCTTCTTTTTGTATTGAATTTCTGTTTTCTGTGGGGTGTGGTGGCATCCCATTAGACAATTTATACTTTGTTAAAGCTGCCCTGCGCACATTTCAAACATCCCAAAAACTCCCCTGGTTTTCAGGACACTGCAGTTACCTGACAGGACATTGGTAAGCAAACACTTTCCTCCAGTGCTGCATGAGGTGAGGATGCGTACCCGTTTCCTAACACAGGAGGTAGCAAACCTTCACCTGTCTGTCTACAAAGGTATTTGGACAAAAGAAGAGAGCAAAGCATCATCATATTTTATCGGGTTTTGACATAAAATTGATATTTCTATCATAGCTAGGAGTTCACAGAATCCTAGAAACATATCTGAAATCTATACGCAGATTATGTGCGATTTGGGAATCCCTAAAAGGCATTTAAACATTCACACATCACAGGTGTGCTTGCACTTATAGCTTAAATAGCAATGATCAGTGTGATCCTACCATATTTTCTCTTACGTCCTAGAGGATGCTGGGGACTCCGTAAGGACCATGGGGTATAGACGGGCTCCGCAGGAGACATGGGCACTATAAAGAACTTTTAGTATGGGTGTGCACTGGCTCCTCCCTCTATGCCCCTCCTCCAGACCTCAGTTAGATTTTGTGCCCAGGGGAGATAGGGTGCATTACAGAGGAGCTCTCCAGAATTTCTCTGAAAAATAATTTTGTTAGGTTTTTTATTTTCAGGGAGCACTGCTGGCAACAGGCACCCTGCATCATGGGACTGAGGAGAGAGAAGCAGACCAACTTAAATGATAGGCTCTGCTTCTTAGGCTACTGGACACCATTAGCCTCCTGAGGGAGTCGGAACGCAGGTCTCACCGTGCCGTTCGTCCCAGAGTCGCGCCACCGTCCTCCTCGCAGAGCCGGAAGATAGAAGCCGGGTGAGTATAAGAAGAAAAGAAGACTTCAAGGTGACAGAAGACTTCAGATCTCCCACACTACACACACAGAACAGGCACAGATGGGTGCAGGGCGCAGGGGGGGCACCCTGGGCAGCAATAAACCTCTGGACTGGCATATAAGGGTACATTAGGCTGCGGTGGCAGTAAATGCCGTGATTCCCTGCCATTTTTTGTATATTGAAGCGGGACCGAAGCCCGCCGCTGGAGGGGGCGGAGCTTGATCCCTCAGCACTAACAGCGCCATTTTTTCCACAGAACGCTGCAGAGAAGCTGGCTCCCTGGACTCTCCCCTGCTGAACTCGGTGACAGAGGGCTGAAAAGAGGTGGGGGGGGGCATTTTTAAGGCGCAGTGAGTGTATACACATTGATTATATATATAAAAAGCGCTATCTGGGTTTTATTCCAGTGTCAGTTGGCGCTGGGTGTGTGCTGGCATACTCTCTCTCTGTCTCTCCAAAGGGCCTGGTTGGGGAATTGTCCCCTTATAGATATATTGCTGTGTGTGTGGGGGGGTCGGTACGTGCATGTCGGCATGTCTGAAGCGGAAGGCTCGTCCAAGGAGGAGGTGGAGCAAATGAGTGGTGTGTCTCCGTCGGCAACGCCGACTCATGATTGGATGGACATGTGGCATATGTTAAATGCAAGTGTGGCCTCATTACATAAGAGACTGGACAAAGCAGAGTCCAGGGAGAAAACAGGGAGTCAATCTCACGGATTGGACTGGGTCACAGGGCCCTTCTGGGTCTCAAAAACGTCCCCTATCCCAAATAGTAGACACTGATACCGACACGGATTCTGATTCCAGTGTCGACTACGATGATGCAAAATTGCACCCAAGGGTGGCAAAAAGTATTCAGTGTATGATTATTGCAATAAAAGATGTTTTGCATATCACAGATGACCCCTCTGTCCCTGACACGAGGGTGCGCATGTATAAGGAGAAAAGACCTGTTGTAGAAAAGACAGTTGTATTTTGTGCTTAGTGCTATTTACATTGGTTTCTAGTAATGTCATTAATTATATTTGGTGCTTATTGTTGCTTCTTATATTTTTAAGGATAGATGCCTGGCTGAACAACAGCCAGCTGAACAGGGCTTTATTATAAGGGCTTATTTAAAAGGGTTATGAAAATATTACAATATAGACTTACCCAGGACTTCTACATAGTGACTGTATGTTTGCCATATACTGAAGGGCTGTGCCGTACTAATATGACAATTGCTCTCCTTTCTCTGCAGGTAATCTACACTCATTTGCATTTTGGATCTGCTCAGAATATATATGCATCAGGGATAGTGTTATTATAACTAGGTAATCTACACTGTCAATGTGTATATTATAAGCTATATTGTATTCTAGGATGAAACTTTATTGCAGCTTTGAAATAGTTGGTAACTGCTATCTTAGTGTTTGTTTTTAGTTGAGTTTTATGGCATGCTCTGTAAACGGGGGTGGGATGTTAGGCCTTGATTGCAATTACTAGAGACACATGGATACTTACCATTCAAAAGGATAGATGCCTGGCTGAACAACAGCCAGCTGAACAGGGCTTTATTATAAGGGCTTATTTAAAAGGGTTATGAAAATATTACAATATAGACTTACCCAGGACTTCTACATAGTGACTGTATGTTTGCCATATACTGAAGGGCTGTGCCGGACTAATATGACAATTGCTCTCCTTTCTCTGCAGGTAATCTACACTCATTTGCATTTTGGATCTGCTCAGAATATATATGCATCAGGGATAGTGTTATTATAACTAGGTAATCTACACTGTCAATGTGTATATTATAAGCTATATTGTATTCTAGGATGAAACTTTATTGCAGCTTTGAAATAGTTGGTAACTGCTATCTTAGTGTTTGTTTTTAGTTGAGTTTTATGGCATGCTCTGTAAACGGGGGTGGGATGTTAGGCCTTGATTGCAATTACTAGAGACACCTGGATACTTACCATTCAAAAGGATAGATGCCTGGCTGAACAACAGCCAGCTGAACAGGGCTTTATTATAAGGGCTTATTTAAAAGGGTTATGAAAATATTACAATATAGACTTACCCAGGACTTCTACATAGTGACTGTATGTTTGCCATATACTGAAGGGCTGTGCCGGACTAATATGACAATTGCTCTCCTTTCTCTGCAGGTAATCTACACTCATTTGCATTTTGGATCTGCTCAGAATATATATGCATCAGGGATAGTGTTATTATAACTAGGTAATCTACACTGTCAATGTGTATATTATAAGCTATATTGTATTCTAGGATGAAACTTTATTGCAGCTTTGAAATAGTTGGTAACTGCTATCTTAGTGTTTGTTTTTAGTTGAGTTTTATGGCATGCTCTGTAAACGGGGGTGGGATGTTAGGCCTTGATTGCAATTACTAGAGACACATGGATACTTACCATTCAAAAGGATAGATGCCTGGCTGAACAACAGCCAGCTGAACAGGACTTTATTATAAGGGCTTATTTAAAAGGGTTATGAAAATATTACAATATAGACTTACCCAGGACTTCTACATAGTGACTGTATGTTTGCCATATACTGAAGGGCTGTGCCGGACTAATATGACAATTGCTCTCCTTTCTCTGCAGGTAATCTACACTCATTTGCATTTTGGATCTGCTCAGAATATATATGCATCAGGGATAGTGTTATTATAACTAGGTAATCTACACTGTCAATGTGTATATTATAAGCTATATTGTATTCTAGGATGAAACTTTATTGCAGCTTTGAAATAGTTGGTAACTGCTATCTTAGTGTTTGTTTTTAGTTGAGTTTTATGGCATGCTCTGTAAACGGGGGTGGGATGTTAGGCCTTGATTGCAATTACTAGAGACACATGGATACTTACCATTCAAAGGGATAGATGCCTGGCTGAACAACAGCCAGCTGAACAGGGCTTTATTATAAGGGCTTATTTAAAAGGGTTATGAAAATATTACAATATAGACTTACCCAGGACTTCTACATAGTGACTGTATGTTTGCCATATACTGAAGGGCTGTGCCGGACTAATATGACAATTGCTCTCCTTTCTCTGCAGGTAATCTACACTCATTTGCATTTTGGATCTGCTCAGAATATATATGCATCAGGGATAGTGTTATTATAACTAGGTAATCTACACTGTCAATGTGTATATTATAAGCTATATTGTATTCTAGGATGAAACTTTATTGCAGCTTTGAAATAGTTGGTAACTGCTATCTTAGTGTTTGTTTTTAGTTGAGTTTTATGGCATGCTCTGTAAACGGGGGTGGGATGTTAGGCCTTGATTGCAATTACTAGAGACACCTGGATACTTACCATTCAAAAGGATAGATGCCTGGCTGAACAGGGCTTTATTATAAGGGCTTATTTAAAAGGGTTATGAAAATATTACAATATAGACTTACCCAGGACTTCTACATAGTGACTGTATGTTTGCCATATACTGAAGGGCTGTGCCGGACTAATATGACAATTGCTCTCCTTTCTCTGCAGGTAATCTACACTCATTTGCATTTTGGATCTGCTCAGAATATATATGCATCAGGGATAGTGTTATTATAACTAGATTATCTACACTGTCAATGTGTATATTATAAGCTATATTGTATTCTAGGATGAAACTTTATTGCAGCTTTGAAATAGTTGGTAACTGCTATCTTAGTGTTTGTTTTTAGTTGAGTTTTATGGCATGCTCTGTAAACGGGGGTGGGATGTTAGGCCTTGATTGCAATTACTAGAGACACATGGATACTTACCATTCAAAAGGATAGATGCCTGGCTGAACAACAGCCAGCTGAACAGGGCTTTATTATAAGGGCTTATTTAAAAGGGTTATGAAAATATTACAATATAGACTTACCCAGGACTTCTACATAGTGACTGTATGTTTGCCATATACTGAAGGGCTGTGCCGGACTAATATGACAATTGCTCTCCTTTCTCTGCAGGTAATCTACACTCATTTGCATTTTGGATCTGCTCAGAATATATATGCATCAGGGATAGTGTTATTATAACTAGGTAATCTACACTGTCAATGTGTATATTATAAGCTATATTGTATTCTAGGATGAAACTTTATTGCAGCTTTGAAATAGTTGGTAACTGCTATCTTAGTGTTTGTTTTTAGTTGAGTTTTATGGCATGCTCTGTAAACGGGGGTGGGATGTTAGGCCTTGATTGCAATTACTAGAGACACATGGATACTTACCATTCAAAAGGATAGATGCCTGGCTGAACAGCCGCCAGCTGAACAGGGCTTTATTATAAGGGCTTATTTAAAAGGGTTATGAAAATATTACAATATAGACTTACCCAGGACTTCTACATAGTGACTGTATGTTTGCCATATACTGAAGGGCTGTGCCGGACTAATATGACAATTGCTCTCCTTTCTCTGCAGGTAATCTACACTCATTTGCATTTTGGATCTGCTCAGGATATATATGCATCAGGGATAGTGTTATTATAACTAGGTAATCTACACTGTCAATGTGTATATTATAAGCTATATTGTATTCTAGGATGAAACTTTATTGCAGCTTTGAAATAGTTGGTAACTGCTATCTTAGTGTTTGTTTTTAGTTGAGTTTTATGGCATGCTCTGTAAACGGGGGTGGGATGTTAGGCCTTGATTGCAATTACTAGAGACACATGGATACTTACCATTCAAAAGGATAGATGCCTGGCTGAACAACAGCCAGCTGAACAGGGCTTTATTATAAGGGCTTATTTAAAAGGGTTATGAAAATATTACAATATAGACTTACCCAGGACTTACCAGGATGAAAACAGACGGAAACAACCCACCAACAAAACAGAAAACATTGTCCATTCTTTTCATTCCCAATCATCTGTGTATTTCAGCGTATGTAATTATTTTACCAACTAAAATCCTCATGACCTCTAAGAACAAAATGCAACCAATTTGGTAGACAACTATATACATTGTGATTTACATGCGATTGTACATACCTGTTTGTCACTTTGCTCTATAATGCACAGTTAACATACAGCAGAACAACACCAGTAAATAGGCACCTGAACTTTTAACTTGAACAGGTAAAACCTTACACTCTCAGCCTAGAAAACACTGGTTTCAGCTCAAACTAACTATGTTCCACAAATTGATTTTCTGCATTGCTCTTCATGGAGTATTCATAAAGGCCATTGCATCATTCAGTCTCCCAGCAACTCACCCCTCTGTACATATTGCCCCCTCAATTCTACACTCCCCTCTTATTAGCACTCATGAGTTTTTTTACTTCCCTATACTCATTGACAATAACATCTACAACCTCTTACCATAAAAAACTTTCACAAACTTCTGACACCCACATTTATCTCTCTCTTCTGCTTCTGATAGCTGGTGACATTTCACCAAATCCAGGACCCAGCCACTTGCATCACTCGCATTCACCTGATTCACAGCAACATAGAAATCCAGCTAACCTCATAAACATCACATGTCTTCCATCACCCTCCAGATCACTAAAATGTGCCTTATGGAATGCACGCTCTGTTTGTAACAAATTAACATCTATCCATGACCTCTTCATATCTAACAACATCAATCTGCTGGCTATAACAGAAACCTGGCTCACACAATCTGACACAGCCTCC
The DNA here is from genome assembly GCF_028390025.1 of Pseudophryne corroboree. NCBI lineage: Eukaryota > Metazoa > Chordata > Amphibia > Anura > Myobatrachidae > Pseudophryne > Pseudophryne corroboree. The sequence continues at coordinate 1,164,637,905 of NC_086444.1, forward strand.
CCTGCAGCACTGGCACATGGTGGTCTCCACTTTACACACACCTCCAGACCCGATAACCATAAAGGAGGAGGAGTTGGACTTTTACTTTCCCAATCTTTTGCATATACTGTTCTACCACAGGTTCCATCACTCACATTTACATCATTTGAAGTACATTCCATTAGGGTTTACTCTCCTTTCTCTCTGCGTGTTGCAGCTATCTACCGCCCACCTGGGCATCCAAAACAATTTTTGGAAGATTTTTCTGCCTGGCTCCCTCACTTTCTATCCTCTGACATCTCCACCATTATCATGGGTGATTTCAATATTGCTATTGATTGTCCAAAATCTGCTGCGCATGCCTCCAAACTACTCTGTCTAACCTCCTCTCTTGGCCTCTCCCAATGGACTGACTCCTCTACTCATCAGGCGGGCCACTGCCTTGATCTAGTATTCACCAAACTATGCTCCATCTCTGAACTCACTAACACTCCTTTCCCCCTATCAGATCACAACCGTATCACCTGCATGCTTTCCTCTGTTAATTCAAACCCTGTGTTGCGGAAGTTCTCCAATCTTCCTCAAACTCGCAGAAATATTAACACAATTAATCTTCAAGAACTTTCCACTTCACTCCAACAACTGCTTTCACCTATTTCTGCATTCACCTCTCCTGAGATGGCTGTATCACACCTTAATAAGACTCTAGAACTAGCCCTTGATGAAGTGGCTCCAGCTACCCATCACACTCCACGTAGGCCTAGATGTCAACCATGGCACTCCAAATCAACAAGACAACTACAAAAACTCACACGAAAACTTGAACGTCAGTGGCGTAAATCTCAGATTTCAAGTGACTTCCTCACATATAAGACAGTCTACCATTCTTATAAAAATGCCCTGGACACTGCCAAACAAACATATTTCCAAACTCTTATCTCTGCTCAAGCCTCTAACCCCAAACGACTCTTTAATACATTTAAATCACTTCTGAATCCTCCCGCACCTACCCCACTAGCCACTATCAAGGCACAGGATCTTGCTTCCTACTTCAAGGAGAAGATTGATAAGATCCGAGATGAAATGGTATGCTCTTCGGCAGCCAGTGACCTGCTCCGTTCTGTACCTGAACCCTCTGGCACTCTTTCTTCATTTGATCCCACAAATGAAGATGAAGTATCATCACTCTTCTCATCCTGCTTCACTACTACCTCTCCTCTTGATCCTTTACCCTCACAAATAAGTAAAGCTCTGTCTCTGGTGCTCATCCCTACCTTAACTAACATCTGTAATCTCTCTCTCTCTACTGGTATTTTTCCTTCACTTTTCAAGCATGCAGTGATTACTCCCATTTAAAAAAAACAAAATTCTGACCCTAATGCTCTCTCAAACTACCGCCCTATCTCTCAGCTCCCTTGTCTCTCTAAGCTACTTGAGAGACTTGCCTACACTCGACTCACACTCTTTCTTAACTCATACACTTTGTTGGACCCACTTCAGTCAGGCTTCCGTTCCCAACATTCCACAGAGACGGCACTGACTAAAGTGGTTAATGATTTGGTCACTACGAAGTCTAAAGGCCACTACTCACTACTTATTCTTCTAGATCTATCTGCTGCATTTGACACTGTAGACCACTCTCTTCTCATACAGACACTACAATCCCTAGGTCTTAAAGACACAGCCCTTTCTTGGTTCCTATCGTACCTATCTAATCGCTCCTTCAGTGTTCGCTTCTCTGAATCTACCTCCTCTTCGCTACCTCTTTCAGTTGGAGTACCGCAAGGCTCAGTCTTGGGTCCTCTGCTTTTCTCTATCTATACCTCATCTCTTGGTAAACAAATCAGCTCTTTTGGTTTTCAGTATCATCTGTACGCAGATGATACTCAAATCTACCTATCCTCCCCTGACTTGTCCCTATCTGTACTGGACCGTGTCACTGAATGCCTTTCTGCCATCTCATCCTGGATGACATCTCGCCACCTCAAACTTAATATTTCAAAGACAGAGTTAATTATATTTCCACCGGCCAATAGTAGGTACCAACCTGATATCTCTATCACTGTTGAAAACTCGACTATCTACCCTACCCCACAAGCTCGCTGCCTAGGTGTCATCCTTGACTCTGATCTGTCCTTTGTTCCCCACATTCAATCTGTCTCAAGATCATGTTACATGCATCTAAAAAACATATCCAAAATACGACCATACCTTACACAAGACACTGCTAAAACTCTAATCCACGCTCTCATTATCTCCCGCATTGATTATTGCAATAGTCTCCTAACTGGTCTTCCCAAAACAAGACTCTCACCACTACAATCCATTCTGAATGCAGCGGCGAGGCTTATCTTCCTTGCTAGACGTTCATCGTCTGCAGATCCACTCTGTCAGTCTCTCCATTGGTTACCTGTACTCTACCGCATTCAATATAAAATACTTTTACTCACACACAAGGCCATTAACCAAACTACACCAACGTACATCACTTCGCTTATCACAAAATATCTCCCAACCAGACCTCTTCGCTCTTCGCAAGATCTGCGTCTCTCATCCACACTCATTACTCGCTCCCACTCACGACTGCAGGACTTTCATCGGCCTGCACCCACCCTGTGGAATGCCCTACCACGCACAATAAGACTCTCCTCTAGTCTCCAAACCTTCAAGCGTTCCCTCAAAACTCACCTCTTTAGGCAAGCGTATCAAATTCCTGAACCGCCCACATAACTTTCATAAACCTTCCTATCAAATTACATCCACTCTTTACAGTCCACACATATCCTGTTAGGGTCTCCTGCCCTGTGCTGCCACGTCGTCATGGCAACCGGGAGACAAGTACTAGCGGAGTAACCTGAGCGCAGCTGATACTCCGGTTCGGGTCTTTTGCTGTGCAGTGGTTATAGGCTCTGTGCACGGCAGGGGATCCGGTGCTGGTTTTTGTGCTCACAGTCTGTGAGGTCTGAGTGGGGCGTGGACAGCACCTGCTTTATAAGGCCTCTTTCCAGGTTAAGCAGATGCTGCTGAATCTTTGTTGGTTAGTCAGTTCCTGAAAGTTAGCCAGTACTGTGTAGCTTTGTATTTGTTTGTTGCTTACTGCAAATAGGCCTGGGGATTTGGTATTACACTCTGCCAATCCAGACCTAGCAGTAAGACTGGAGTCAGTCGTTTAGCTTGCTGGGGTTCTGTTACTACTCTGTGAACTTAGCAAGTTTGCGGCTGTATTCTAAGACTTGCCTGTCTAATCCTGTCTCACTGTGCTAGGTGTCAGGGGTCAGTTTAGTGGCAGTAAACTGAACATGTGCACTGCAAGTGAGAATTAGGATTGTGGAGACTCTCCTTGTGTCTATCATTCCATCTCTGACCAAGGAGTTTACTGCCACACCCGTTGGTAACCCTTTAGGGTTTTGCTGTTGCCCTTAGCAACAGCATTTCGGGTTCTCTATGTATTAAAACACAACATCTTGCTTTTCCCATCTGAGCATTTCTAATACAAGGGAGATACCCAGTTCCTTAGCCTCTGGGCTTCTCTGTTCACTTTGTGTGTATTTTGTTACCCTATCACCTTCTGTGTACGTTATGTCATATTCCCCAGTCTGTCTGTGAGTCCATTTGTTGTGCATAACAGTTCTGACACCAGTACTTTCCTGCAGGCACTGGTGTACATAACATATCCTCACATGTCTTCTCATTCTATGCAATAGATAGCACCTTTCCTTGTGTACATATGCCTATTTCCCTATAGATTGTAAGCTTGCGAGCAGGGCCTTCCTACCTCTATGACTGTTATCACCCAGTTTGTTGTTGTTATTTCAAATTGTAAAGCGCAACGGAATTTGCTGCGCTATATAAGAAACTGTTAATAAATAAATAAATAAGACCTGAGGTAACCTTTCCTCCCTCACATGAGCTGAACGCGTTATTTGAAAAAGCTTGGGAAACTCCAGATAAAAAACTGAAGATTCCCAAAAGGATTCTTATGGCGTATCCTTTCCCTGCTCAGGACAGGGTACGTTGGGAATCCTCGCCCAGGGTGGATAAGGCTTTAACACGCCTGTCCAAGAAGGTGGCGGTACCGTCTCCGGACACGGCAGCCCTCAAGGATCCTGCTGATCGCAGACAGGAGACTACTTTAAAGTCTATTTATGTGCATACAGGTGCTTTGCTCAGACCGGCAATAGCATCGGCATGGGTATGTAGCGCAGTGGCAGCATGGACAGATACCTTGTCAGCTGGCCTTGACACCCTAGACAGGGATACCATTTTATTAACCTTAGCCCACATTAAAGACGCAGTCTTATATATGAGGGACGCTCAAAGAGACGTTGGGCTGCTGGGTTCCAGAGCCAATGCCATGGCTATTTCTGCGAGACGAGCTCTTTGGACCCGCCAATGGATGGGTGATGCAGACTCAAAGACGCATATGGAGGTTTTACCTTACAAGGGTGAAGTGTTGTTTGGGGAGGGGCTTGCGGACCTGGTTGCCACAGCTACCATGGGTAAATCTACCTTTTTACCTTTTGTTCCCCAACAGCAAAAGAAAACTCCACAGTATCAGATGCAGTCCTTTCGGTCGCATAACTCCAGAAGAGGTCGGGGCTCCTCCTTCTTTGCCAGAGGAAATAGAACACCTGCTTCGGCTAGTTCCCAGGAGCAGAAGTCCTCCCCGGCTTCTACAAAATACACCTCATGACGCTGGGGCTCCCCTAAGGGAGTCCGCACCAGTGGGGGCACGCCTTCGACTATTCAGCCAAATCTGGATTCTTTCAGAAGTGGATCCTTGGGCGATGGAAATTGTTTCCCAAGGTTACAAGCTGGAATTCGAAGAGGTGCCCCTTCGCCGATTTTTCAAGTCGGCCTTGCCAGCTTCACCACCGGAGAGGGAAGTAGTGTTAGCTGCAATTCAAAAGCTGTGTCAACAGCAAGTGGTGGTCAAGGTTCCCCTGGTCCAACAGGGAAAAGGGTATTATTTAAGCCTGTTTGTGGTCCCGAAGCCGGATGGTTCGGTCAGACCCATTTTAAATCTAAAATCCCTAAACCTGTACTTGAAAAAGTTCAAATTCAAGATGGAATCGCTCCGAGCGGTAATATCCAGCCTGGAAGGGAGGGATTTTATGGTGTCATTAGACATAAAGGATGCATACCTTCATGTCCCCATATACTCTCCTCATCAGGAGTACCTGAGATTCGCTGTACAGGACTGTCATTACCAGTTTCAGACGTTGCCATTTGGGCTTTCCACGGCCACGAGGATTTTCACCAAGGTAATGGCGGAGATGATGGTGCTCCTGCGCAGGCAGGGAGTCACAATTATCCCATACTTGGACGATCTCCTGATAAAGGCGAGATCGAGAGACCAATTGCCGAAGAGCGTGTCGCTCTCCTTGAAAGTGCTGCAACAGCACAGTTGGATTCTCAATCTGCCAAAGTCACAATTGATTCCAACGACTCGGCTATCATTCCTAGGCATGATTCTGGACACGGAACAAAAGAGGGTTTTTCTCCCATTGGAAAAAGCCCAGGATCTCCAGAACATGGTCAGAGACCTGCTAAAACCAAAAAGAGTGTCTGTTCATCAATGCACTCGGGTTCTGGGAAAAATGGTGGCAGCCTACGAGGCCATCCCCTTCGGCAGGTTTCATGCGAGGACTTTTCAGTGGGACCTTCTGGACAAGTGGTCCAGGTCCCATCTACAAATACATCAGAAAATAACCCTGTCCCCCAGGGCCAGGGTGTCTCTCCTGTGGTGGCTGCAGAGTGCTCACCTTCTAGAGGGTCGCAGGTTCGGCATTCAAGACTGGGTTCTGGTGACCACGGACGCGAGCCTCCGAGGATGGGGAGCAGTCACACAAGGAAGAAATTTTCAGGGACTATGGTCAAGCCAGGAGGCTTGTCTACACATCAACATACTGGAATTGAGGGCCATATATAACGGCCTACGACAAGCGGAGAATCTTCTTCGCTGCCTACCGGTTCTGATTCAATCAGACAATGTCACAGCCGTGGCTCATGTAAACCACCAAGGCGGGACAAGGAGCAGAGTGGCGATGGCGGAAGCCACCAGGATTCTTCGCGGGGCGTAAAATCACGTAAGCGCTCTGTCAGCTGTCTTCATTCCGGGAGTGGACAACTGGGAAGCAGACTTCCTCAGCAGACACAATCTCCATCCAGGAGAGTGGGGACTTCATCAAGAAGTCTTTGCAGAGATAACAAGTCTTTGGGGAATTCCTCAAATAGACATAATGGCGTCACGCCTCAACAAGAAGCTTCGGAGGTATTGTGCCAGGTCACGGTACCCTCAGGCAGTAGCAGTAGACGCCTTAGTGACACCATGGGTGTTTCAGTCGGTCTATGTGTTTCCTGCTCTTCCTCTCATCTCAAAAATATTGAGAATCATAAGACAAAGAAGAGTGCAGGCAATACTCATTGTCCCAGATTGCCCTCGAAGGGCCTGGTACTCAGATCTTCAGGAAATGCTCACAGAAGATCCGTGGCCTCTTCCTCTCAGGGAGGACATGTTACAGCAGGGGCCATGTGGGTTCCAAGACTTACCGCGGTTACGTTTGACGGCATGGCGGTTGAACACCGAATCCTAGCTGGGAAAGGTATTCCGGAGAAAGTCATCCCTACTCTGCTAAAGGCTAGGTAGGAGGTGACGGAAAAGCATTATCACCGTATCTGGAGGAAATATGTATCTTGGTGTGAAGCCAAGAATGCTCCTACGGAAGATTTCCATCTGGGCCGGTTTCTCCACTTTCTACAGACATGAGTGAATATGGGCCTGAAGTTAGGCTCCATTAAGGTACAGATTTTGTCCCTATCTATATTCTTTCAGAGGGAATTGGCTCCTCTCCCAGAAGTCCAGACGTTTGTGAAGGGAGTGCTGCACATCCAGCCCACCTTTGTGCCCCCAGTGGCACCGTGGGACCTTTACGTGGTGTTAAGTTTCCTGAAATCTCACTGGTTTGAACCACTTCAAACAGTTGAATTAAAATTTCTCACGTGGAAGGTGGTCATGTTATTGGCCTTGGCATCTGCAAGGCGGGTGTCCGAATTGGCGGCCTTGTCCCACAAGAGCCCTTATTTGATTTTCCATGTGGATAGAGCAGAGTTGAGGACGCGTCCTCAATTTTTGCCTAAGGTGGTTTCTTCATTTCATATGAACCAACCTATTGTGGTGCCTGTGGCTACGGGGTACTGGGAGGACTCCAAGTCCCTGGATGTAGTCAGGGCCTTAAAGATTTATGTAGCCAGGACGGCTAGGATTAGGAAAACAGAGGCTCTGTTTGTCCTGTATGCAGCCAACAAGGTTGGCGCTCCTGCTTCTAAGCAGACTATTGCTCGCTGGATCTGTAACACGATTCAGCAGGCTCATTCTACGGCTGGATTGCCGTTACCAAATTCCGTAAAGGCCCATTCCACTAGGAAGGTGTGCTCTTCTTGGGCGGCTGCCCGAGGCGTCTCGGCTTTACAGCTTTGCCGAACAGCAACTTGGTCGAGTTCAAACACTTTTACAAAATTCTACAAGTTTGATACCCTGACTGATGAGGACCTTGCGTTTGCTCAGTGGGTGCTGCAGAGTCATCCGCACTCTCCCGCCCGGTCTGGAGCTTTGGTATAAACCCCATGGTCCTTACGGAGTCCCCAGCATCCTCTAGGACGTAAGAGAAAATAAGATTTTAAACCTACCGGTAAATCTTTTTCTCCTAGTCCGTAGAGGATGCTGGGCGCCCGTCCCAGTGCGGACTAAATCTGCAAGACTTGTTTATAGTTGTTGCTTTCATAAGGGTTATGTTACAGTTAGAATCAGTGTTTGACTGATACTGTTTTTTGTTCATACTGTTAACTGGTTGCGTATATTCCAGGTTATATGGTATGATTGGTGTGGGCTCTTATGAATCTTGCCCTTAGATTAACAAAATCCTTTCCTCATATTGGCCCTCATTCCGAGTTGATCGCAGAGATTCATCGCATCGCAAATGTACGAAAACTAAGTGTCTGCGCATGCGCAAAAGCGTAAATACGCATGCGCGAGTACATGCGTACGACATTAGTGCAAAAATGCCAAATTTAAACCAACACGTAACTGGCAAACGAAAACGAGGAGTGGCGGAGGCGTGGCGGAGGCGAGACTTCGCAATGCTCTGACATGGGCGTGAAAGTGGGCGTACAGTGTGGGAGTATGCAACTCGCAATGGGCGTTTTTTCGCAATTATACCTTGTCGCTGTTAAATCTAACATAGGAAACCGTAGCAACCTTCACGCAGCAGCCGAGTAGGTCTGCAGTTACTCTACATTTGCGAAGTACTGTTACCAAGTGTGTATGCAGTAATTAGCTGTTAATTGGAGAGCACATTCATCTGATGGCCAATTACTTGCTAATTACTGCGCAGATGAAAGTTAGCAAACAGCAATTGTCTGAACCAACATTACATGTTTATTCTACTCACATATAAATCTCACACACTGCCAAATAAGGTTGTTTTTTGTGTTAAAGTTGGTGTGTAAACATTTTTTAAAATTGTTTTAATGTGTGTAAGAATAACAAATACAAACAAGTGAAATAATTAAACATTTAAATTGAAAGCTGCAACATTTTTGCTAAAGAAACCGACACCCACATAATGCAGCATACACTTTAATTTTGTCAGAAATGTAACATTAATATCTGTTTATAATATTTGACAATGTTTTAAATGATGTCCTGTTGACCAATAGATAAATCTACAAAGTGTTGTGTCAGTTTACTTAATATGGACATTAAAGTGTGGTGCAAAGCATACCTGTATTTGTTGGATGATGCAATTTTTTGGGAGAAATTGCAGATTGGTCCACAAGTGTCTATATGCTGACCTAATTTTTCTGGAACTAAGATTTACCTAATGCATTACTTTGAATAAACTGCACAATTTTTAATTATTTTTTTTTATTACTGTAGTAAGATTTCACAACATGAAAACAACATGGCTACACGTGAGTCTCACAGGCAGAGATGGACCAAGCAGCAAGCATATGGCACTGACACAAATGATATAGCAGAACTTAGTACTCTGCAAAATTCAGCTTCTGACTAAATTATAATTTGTAATCAAAAATAAAACATATTACACACCCTGCCACACAAAAATTTTGCCACAACTGAGAAAGAATTAGGATCCACCACACAAACACAACAATACATAGCACACTAGTAAGAGGAAGATGGCTCTGGTGTTTATACAAAAAAACTCACAGGCTACAATACCTCCAAACATAAATAATACATTTCACTAAGAGGGAGTTATCCATTCTGGCCACACAAGCCAACTCCAAAATAACATAGAGGCAACATGAAAAACATGGGTGCTGCCCATCTGGAGAGACATCACTTTCTTTTTTTTCTCCCCGCCTGAGGCTGTTCTTCTTGACTTGGTCTGCGGAGCGACCTTCGTTGAGCCTGCCCAGTGGGCTGTTCTTCCTGGGCAGGGGAGGGAGCCGATGTGGGTGGCTCTCTGCCACTGTGGGCAAGGGAGACAGCGATGGCCTGGAGCCCTTGCAAGATGTTATTTGCAAGGCTTTGGAATGAGGAGGCAAGTTGTTCTTGGCCCTGCCTGATCTCTGCCAGACCATGGCAGAGTTGAGCAACACCTTGCTCAACACTGGTTCGGTGCTCAGTGAGCCGGACAGCTATCTGGCTTACCTCCCGGAGGACCCCGTCTTGAAACGCATTTAGGCTCTCACCATACCTAGCGATTTCAAGCAGGATTTCCGGGATAGCAGAGGGTTTGGTGGGGGGGCCAGTAGGAACCTGCAGAGGTGGGATTTGTGGCCCCACACTGGCAGACCCACTAGGTCCCTCCACCTCAGCCTCAGCCACATAACCCTCCTGTGACTCAAACTGATCACCCCCCTGTGCTGTGTTTTGTGGCAAGCAAATAGAAGAATGTGTGGGAAAAGAGTACAATAAAAAATTTGATTTTTTTTTTTTTTATAAATACAGTTTAAATTGCAGACAAATACATGTGTAAACTTACCTGGCAAGTCATGTCCCGTCATGATCTCAGGCAGGTCCGTGTCCATATTAGACACCCCTTGGCCCTCCTCATAACTGACACAGGCCATCGCCATCTCCTCCAAGTCTGTAAACTCCACAGCGACAGATGGTCCTCCCCCTGTAGCCCTTGAGGCATTCCACTCCGCAGACCTCTTTGCCTTCAGGCGGGATTTGAAGTCGGCCCACCTACATATGTATTGTGAAAGAGGGGCAAAGTAGAGTCTTATTATTTGTGTATGTAAATATCAAGGACACATGTTCTGCTTCTATTTGCTATACATAACATCACATGTCACTACATTTTTAAGTCAACTTAGCACAGAAAAAGGACTGGCAAGATGCACTTACCGTCGTCTAACTTCCAGCGATGTTCTGACGACAGAGCCAACTTCATTCACAGAATGTGTGATGTCCCTCCAGATGCGATCTTTTGTAGCAGCACCCATGTTTTTGGGGCCTCTATGTACTTTGGACATGGCCTGCGTGACCAAGACACGCAACTCCCTCTTAGTGAATGCTGGCTGTCTTTTCTTACGTCTGGAGGTAGCCTGTGAGGTTTCTTCCTGTTGCTCCTCACCATCTTCCTCCTCACTAGCAGCTTCTGTCTGTTGTGTTTGTGTGGCTAATGCTGATTCCTCCTCAGTTTGGCCAGTATGTGTGTGTGGCAGAGTATCCCCACTCAATTGTTGGGGCTCAGAAGCTGACATTTGCAGAGTACTAGGTCCTGCCTGTTCAGAATCCGCAGAGGCGTATTCCAACATCCGTTTCTGGCACTCTAGGCGTTTTTTCACCAATGCCATCTGCTGCTGTGCAATGCGGTCCATCTCTGCTGCTAATTCCTCACGAGAAGCCATGTTGGAGATGACGTGTGTACGCCCAGGTGTGTGCCTATTTATACCTACGTGCGGCGCGTTCATTCACACAGGTGTACAGTATGGTAATCTTGCTAATGATTGCACTGCTTATTTAAGGGCCTAGTTTGCACGCTGTGAGTGTTGATAGTTTGGAGTTTGTCGTATTTTGGATGTTGCAGTTTGGAGTTCGTTGGCCCGTGCGTGAAGGTGCTATTGTTCTTTTCTGAGTGAGTAATTGTCAAGCATACATTTTGACGTTTGTTCGCGTTTAGCATATAGACAGTATTGCATACTTTTTGCGAAATTCCGTTTGTGAGTATTCGTGCATTCGTCTTGTTGTTAAATGCAACTGTTTGTTGTAGCATTTTTTTTTGTTTATTAAATATTAAATGTTGTTAATCTATATTTTGAATGTAAATTTATAACACTAAACCTGTGCTTTAGTGTTTCTGTTTTGTGGACTAATGTAAAAATGTTGTTCTTACTGTCATTTTTGCACTCTTGTAGGTGTCTTATTTTGGGAGATTTATCCCCTTTTGGTTTGTGTTGTTTAGTGTGCCCAAAAACACTAATTTACTGCTGTTTTTGGAGGAGCAGGTAAGTCCCCTTGGCCTGTGTTTGTGGCTGTTTGTGTTAATGGGCTCTATGTGTGCTTACTGTCATTTTTGCGCTCTTGTAGGTGTCTTATTTTGGGAGATTTATCCCCTTTTGGTTTGTGTTGTTTAGTGTGCCCAAAAACACTAATTTACTGCTGTTTTTGGAGGAGCAGGTAAGTCCCCTTGGCCTGTGTTTGTGGCTGTTTGTGTTTGTTCAAAGTGTTTTGCTTATGTTTGTCATCCATCTTTATAATAAATAAAATAATTTTTCACAGGATTGTTCTGCAAAGTAGTGCTGTTCTTGCCTGTACTAGCTACTAAAGGGCTAAATTTTTATTGGAATCTATTTTAGATGTCGAACCGATTTTTCGTTATTTATACTTAGGTGTTTGTTATGTCTTTGATGCTCTTATTATGTGTCTGTATTGTTGGTTGACATTTTTATTTTATTTTTTAGAAAAAACTATGTAGGTTTCACACTTTTAATTTGTGTTTTTCCTTTTTTGTCTCAATTTCAAATTGTTCCGGAATTGAACCCAGAAAAAATGTCGTATGCTCCTGCAGTAAGTTGACACCCCGTTTTTAGTTTTTTGTTTTTTTTTGGATTGCATTTGTCTTATTCAACATATCTTTTTAATTTTTTTAAAGTGTGTGATGTCAGTGTTTGTGGCAGCAGAAGCCCTCCCACCCCAACCCACGGCAGCACTCCCACCCCAACCGCCAGCCCCACAACCACAACCGGCTCCTCATCAACCAAGGCAACGGAGGCGTGCTAGGCCACCAATTTTCCGCACCCGTGTCCTACTTTTTGGGATGCCAGATGATGTTGTTGTGCGTAGATACAGGCTGCCACCACATCTAATCCTAGACACTCTCTCCATAATAGAGAGTGATCTGGAGTCTTCAATTCGGTATCCTACAGCAATACCACCATTGACACAATTCCTTGCTGTGTTACATTTTTTGGCCACAGGGTCTTTTCAACATGTTGTTGGAGACCTGGTGGGCATGTCGCAGGGCCAGTTCAGTAAGGTCCTGCGGCGTGTCTGCCAGGCTTTCATAAAGCGGGTTAAGCAATTTATTGCTATGCCTTTGGATGTTGGTGCCCTAGATGTGGTGAAGCGGCAATTTGAGGAAGGTGGTAGTCGCTTCCCACATGTTATTGGGGTTGTGGATGGCACACATGTAGCTATTGTGCCACCAAGACATAATGAAGAAATTTATAGAAACAGGAAACTGTTTCATTCTCTGAATGTAATGGTTGTTTGTGGGCCATCCCTCCAGATCCTTTCCCTGAATGCCAAGTTTCCCGGAAACTCGCATGATGCTTATGTCATTAGACAATCAGGGATATGGCACAGATTAAGATCAAGTCAACGAGCAGACATGTGGTTATTGGGTGAGTTGGCCAACATAATTTCCTGCCATTTTTAAACAATTTTAGGAATATACTCTTTCTAATTTTTTCTTCTCCTCAAACAGGAGACCGTGGATATCCTTGCACCCCCTGGCTCATGACTCCTTACCGTAATCCCAGGCCAGGACCACAGACGGCATTTAACTCCGCGCTTACTGCCACTAGACAGCTGGTGGAGCGCACAATTGGGGTCCTTAAAGGCCGGTTTCGTGTGCTCCACCGCACTGGTGGCGACATCATGTATTCGCCGGAGATGGCAAGTAAACTAGTGGTCCTGTGCGCTATACTACATAACATCGCGGTAAGGAGTAGCGTAGAGCTTCCTCAGACAGAGGAATTGCCTGATGAGGAGCCAGGGGTTATCCGTCGCTTCGGTGGGGGGAGTGTTACACGGAGGGGAAGCCAAGTCAGGGCAAGCATTGTTGAAGAATATTTCAGGTATAGTGTTTTTTTATTTACTTTTTGAAAATAATCAAAAACACAGTATGCTTATGCTCATTTAGTAACGCAGACATTTGGCTTACTATTGTAAGGTCATTGTGTAATTATTCGGGTGTGTGGGAATCTCTAATTATGTTTATAAAAAAAAAAACGTAAACAGGTTAAGCTTACAATGTGTTATTTTCGAATCTAATAATGTGATGTTGCTAAATAGTGTCCTTATTTTTTTTCTTTCATAAAATCCTGTTTTTTTTTTTAATAAAAAAAAAACAAATTAAAATGAATGTGGACCACTTTGTGACTGTCCAGCTGAATTATCACACAAACTGTGGTGAGTACACAGATATTTTTACAAATTCTTAAAAAAGTGTGTGTGTGTGTCTGTGTTTGTGTGGGTGTTTTAGTTGGTTGTGTGTTAAATTATTTTTTTCTTTTTTCTCTTCCGCGACTGCGTATTTCCGCTCGAGCGAAATTACCACTGTGCTCTTCACAGCATTGCAAAGATCAATAAAGTTAATTGAAATGACAGCATAGATTTTAGACAAATCACATGCTAACACACACTATAAATATATGCCCAAATAAGGAAAACGCCATTGCCATGATGCGTGCAGCACCTTTCACCAGGCGGGAGCTCCGCGTCCTGGTTGCGGTGATGGTCGGCCGCGTTGGGCGCTTTATCCCAAATCGGGTTAAGCGCGAGGCCTACGCGGAGGTCCGCCACCTACTGCGGTCTCGCGTCCGCAGCAGGCGGACCATCATTCAACTGGAGAGGAGATGGAGTGATCTCCGCAGGAGGACTCCTGAACTGTTGGCGGAGATCCGCCAGCAAATCCGGGCACTGCGTGCACGCAGTAAGTTACATTACATAACAGAGATTATTAGCATAAATTTTGCAAAATTACACTAAGTGGTAGTCTGTAATTGCAACACTGACTGAACAAATTTAATAAATATGACAGTGTGTGTGGTTAGGGCAAACAGTACTGACTGTAGCAAAGTGATTCAAAACAAGTGCATGTTGTCCAGAATTAATACCCAGGCTGGAAACTGTACCAAATAACCTGATCAGTGGTGTCTATATAATAAGGTGGCTTGAATAGTGATCTGGTGATGTTGCCTATACCAATCAATATGACTCAATGGAATAGATTCAGTAATGAGCATAAAAAAAGTTTAGTAGAATCATTTTGGTTGCTGTGGCCAACATGAAGAGTTAGAAAAATCTTAATAAAAAAAAAAAACACAAGCCCTGTGTCTTTTACATGGGACAGAACAGTGTAATTGACAAATGGTGTTTCTGAAATTTAACATGCAATCTAAAATATAACACATATATCATTATAGGACGACCACAACGGCAACCAGATGCAGGGAGGCAAAATCAGGCCCCTTCTCACTCCCCCTCCCCTTCTCACTCCCCCTCCCCTTCTCACTCCCCCTCCCCTTCTCAATCCCCCTCCCCTTCCCAGTCCCCCTCACCTTCCCAGTCCCCCTCAGGTTCCCAGTCCCCCTTAGGTTCCCAGTCCCCCTCAGCTTCCCCGGCCCCCTCAGCTTCCCAGGCCCCCTCCCCTTTCCACTCCCCTTCTCAGCCCACCTCTCCTTCTCTTTCTGTGCCCCCTTCTCCTCCTTCCCAGTCCCCTTCTCCTTCTACTTCCAACTCCCCTTCTCAGCCCCCCTCACCCTCTATTGGACAAACATTCTCTCCGCCCCCCTCACCATCTCAATCAGACCCACCCTCAGAAATTACATCCCCAATCCCTCCTCCTTACCCCATCTCTCCTCCTTCCCCAATCCCTCCTCCTTCACCCATCCAGACTCCTTCCCCCATCCCTCCTCCTTCCCCCATCCAGCTGCCTTCACCACCCACTGAATGGGCAGAAGAAGCCCCTGATGGTCTCAGTGGTGAACATAATGTTGCTGAGGAAAGTAAGTGTTTTAACATTTCTATCAAAAATATTACCTACTTACACTTACAATGTAAAAACATGCACTGTTGTACTGTTGAAAATCAGCTAGCATGGAAAACATTTTGAGTTATTATTGATGGTGTTCATGTTGCATTGTAATTTTTGTGAGTATCATTATATGTAGTGTTTATGTGTGCAATGTTTTGTGTGTCCACTCTAGGTCGACACTCATTAGTTTGACAAGGTTGCCAGGACAACATGGTTTAATATGTGCTCAGTTTTCTGCCTAACATTTCTACCTGAGTGGAGTTTAGTATGTTGTTAGTCTTTTACACTTGTGCCTGTGTATTCATAATGTTTGCACTTTCAAATCACATGCTTCACTTTGTTAGCCAGCCGAACAACACAATGATTTGTGGTGTGAAAGTTACACTCACAAAATGCTTTTTGTATTTTTCACAACCTGTTTGACCTTATTTAGTAAAGGCGGGTTTCAGGGATTGTGGGCATGCTAGGATATGTAGTCCTTCTGAAGATGTTGATATGCAGTGTGATGATGCAGGACCAAACCTCCTTAAATTTAATTCTCTTCACTACAGATGTGAATGAATGCCAACATGGTGTTACATTTACTAAGATGGTAGTTCTCTTTAACATGGGATGTTGCCCATAGCAACCAATAAGATTATATTTGAAGTTTTTAGGGCCACTTTTACAAGATAACATGTTTAATTTGATTGGTTGCTATGGTCAACTTCGCATCTTAAATTGAACTCCCGTAGTAGTAAATGTACCCCATGGTGTGGTACACTTTCTTGTTTTTAAAAAAAAAACATTGCTGAGCAGCCTTGTGTGTTGTTATGCTACTGATTTATCCTTAAAGCAGCCATGATGTAGTCACTTAGGCATTAAAGCAGGCCTGTCCAAACTGCAGCCCTCCAGCTGGATAAAAACTACACATCCCAGCATGCCCTGACACAGCTTTGGCATTCTCTGACCACAAAACTGTGTCAAGGCATGCTGGTATATGTAGTTTCACAACAGCTGGAGGCCAGCAGTTTGGACATGCCTGCATTTAAGTGTGCTTTGTGCCTTGCTTGGATAATAAGTAATGTGATTAAGTTATTAATGTTTATGTTGCATCTTAATTTCAGATGTTGCAGTTGGAGATCCCACAAGTTTTGGGGGAATTATTGAAACCATGCGCCAACACCTGCATGGGTTAATTAATTGTTTGGATCATTTACAAAAATTTGCATGATTTAAAAAAAAAAAAAATACATTTATTGATTACAAAAAAAACCCCAATAAAAACAAGTTGTTTAAAGTTAACCGCGTGTTGTGTTTATTAATGCAAAAAAGGATCAGCAGATTGGCAAGCAGAAATTGATTCCATAAAACATTTCACACATATAACGTAAGATTATTAAAAAAAAAATAAGGAGATTATTGTGTTAATAAACATGTAAACACCTTAATTCACAATCAACACCTTAAAACCAAAAACAAAAAAAAACAAAAAACATCTATATTTATATTTTAGACTTTTACATGTTGATGGCCAATTATGGCAACAAAGTGTTCTTCAGGTTTTTTTTGCTGACTTAATTGGTTTGGAACATTATCAATCATTACACTAATTGGATTCGTAATTGACGAGGGCTTGTGGACTTTAAACTGAAAGGTGTAATTTCACTTAATAGCAAAAAAAAACATTGTTGTGCGTTTTTCCTTTAAAGTGTGCACTTTTAAGGAAAAATGTGTAAATCTACTACAACTTAGTATTTTTACGATGAAGTATGTGTTAATGCGATGGTTTCGCATTGCTGCGATGGTTTCGCATTACTGCGATGTCATTTGGCGTACGCCCACTTTGTGTAATACTGCGTACGAATGTGCAAAAACACGTTGGGGGCGGATGTTCGCAAATTTACTACATTAATGCAACTTTGCGAATATGTTGTGCGAACGAAAAACTTAGCGACCAACTCGGAATGACCTCCATTGTCCATCTCCTCTGGGCACAGTTCTCTAACTGAGGTCTGGAGGAGGGGCATAGAGGGAGGAGCCAGTGCACACCCAAACTAAAAGTTCTTTATATTGCCCATGTCTCCTGCGGAGCCCATCAATACCCCATGGTCCTTACGGAGTCCCCAGCATCCTCTACGGACTAGGAGAAAAAGATTTCCCGGTAGGTTTAAAATCTTATTTTCTGTACTTATTACACATGGGACATTATGTACAGTTATTTGTACTTAAGCTTAAAATTGCATTGCCAGGACTAGGATGGACCCTGATCTAAATAAGTGATCAGCCAGTCATCAGAGACTAAGGGGTCTATTTACTAAGCATTGGAAGGAGATAAAGTGGGCGGAGATATAGTACCAGCCAATCTGCTCCTAACTGCCATGCCACAGGCTGTGTTTGAAAAATGACATTTAGGAGCTGATTGGCTGGTACTATATCTCTGCTGACTTTATCTCGATCCAAGGCTTAGTAAATAGACCCCTTAGTCATGACATCATCTATAGGATGGAGGAATAGGAGATAAAAGGTATGGGGAGTCTTTTGTCCTATGTCATACCTCTTGCACCCTTACTAGGTGCAAGAGATCCATCAGACGCAGGCCCCCCTTCCCCTGTATGCGTGACTCAGAATAGCACAGAACTTTAGCTATACCATCCAAATCGCATGGTCACAGCACAGTTCGCACCCTATAATGACCATATCACGCAAAGCCAGATCTGACCAAGAGCCATCCTTCTCTGAATCGGATGGAGATTTCACTTCTGCGCATGCGCTATATGGTAAAACTCGCTATTTGCGTTGGGTCAGAGAGATTGGTTGAATTAGCCCCTATATGTCTGGTTTGGATCCATACAAACTCCGCTTGTTGTCTGTCTTCTGCAGATTCTTCCGAATCATGTTTGATGCCATCAAGAGAAGAAGCTCAAAACTGGCCTCCTTCAGAAATATGGGCACCCGGAAAGCAACGCGGGAAGACCTGGATGACGATGGGGAAGGCACGGAACCCCAGGTGAGACACCCGACTATAGAGTTGGGTCACTAGACGCCATTTGTTGTCTCTGGATGAGACTACTGTGATCATCTGCAGCTGTAATTTGTTGCTGCTTTGTTGAAGCTGGAATAGAAGGCAGAACTTTAATGTAGGTTCTGTGTTATTTCACTCCCGAGCCTCTGTGCCAAGCTGGAAGGCATCCAGCTCAGTGGAATATTATTTTATTGACCTTCATATTTTAGTGAGCTGATAAGGAAAGATTTTAGATAAGTGCTTGGATGTTTTGCTGTGACATTAGTCCTTGAGCCTAAGCAAAAGAAAGATCGCAGTCCTGCTGTATTTTCTCAAGTGGCCGGAAGGACACACACCAGCTTGTCTTGTCCGTCAGTCTGCATTTTAAGTCATTTTCATTTGTTTTTCTCTATTCCCATCAGTTTGCTTTTCATGGTGGACAAAATTGCTATTTAGAAAATAATTTGGATAACCCCCTTCCATTCACAGTAATAGTAATTAGGTGGCGGGGAGGGGGAGTAGTGCGGAACGCACCAAAGTTATTGAGAATGGGAGTGAAAATTCAATTAAAATTAACCTCTGTGCCTGTCTGATCACTTTGTCTCCATTACTCCATTACTTCTCCTGGATTTCACTTGTGCTGCACTTATTTTATAGGTTCTCTTCCCCATGCCACCAGACACTCAGCGGCTCCAAGCCGTTAACCGCTTTCTAATGTTAAGCATTATAATGACCAGTCCGCACTATCAACACTGTACAATGCTGCAATAAAAAAATAAGAATGGATTGATCTTTTATAACACGGATTGATATTTATAAAACCGTAACATGATATGGGAAAGAAGGGAACGTATCAAGCCCTGTGTGGTGCTCGTGTAGCATTTTATCATTTTAACCTTGCTAACACATAAAGTAATGTAATAGCCAAACGTTCAGTAAAAGCTACTGTACATTTAAGCAACGGTGAAGTTGGGTTTCTGTCACCTAGGGGAAAGACTCAGCCCAGCCTATATGACCGCCATATGTGGCAGAGAACATCACCGTGACCACCATATAAATGAAGAAATCATCACCGTGTCCGTCATACATTACACAGAGCCTCAGTAACTGCCATACAATACACAGAGCCTCAGAGACTGCCATACAATATACAGAGCGTCAGTGACTGACATATAGTGTTGACGTCGTCAGTGACCGCCATATAATGCAGAGAGCATCAGTGACTACGGGTTTAGTATGAAATACCTACAATCAAAATACCGACAACAATTGAACGATGTCAAAATACCAACATTTAAAATACCAACAAGGTCAAAATACCGTCATTAAAATGTCAACAGGTCAAAAAGTCAACACAAGTTTTTCATAATTTGTTGGTGTGTATGTCAACATAGGTCGACATGGACACCGTATAAGTGCTCACCATGCTTCGGGCACGGTGCCTTGCTGCGCTCGGCACACTATTCCCCCTTCAGGTCCACTGAGATGGTATGAACAAGTCAGTTTCAAAGGAAAAAGGCATTTTAAATGTCAGTATTTTGGCCGTCAGGATTTTGATTGTAGGTAAATTGACAGCATCCCATTGCCGCTATATACTGCAGAGAGCATCAGTGACCGCCGTGTAATGCAGAGAGCATCAGTGACCGCCGTGTAATGCAGAGAGCATCAGTGACCGCCGTGTAATGCAGAGAGCATCAGTGACCGCCATGTAATGCAGAGAGCATCAGTGACCGCCGTCTAATGCAGAGAGCATCAGTGACCGCCGTGTAATGCAGAGAGCATCAGTGACCGCCGTGTAATGCAGAGAGCATCAGTGACCGCCGTCTAATGCAGAGAGCATCAGTGACCGCCGTCTAATGCAGAGAGCATCAGTGACCGCCGTCTAATGCAGTGGAGTCACAAAGTCAATATAACATATTTTAAACTTCACACGTCAGATGCATACGCACGCCACTCATGCACACTTATCTTAGTAAATAAAGACACAACAACCGTAATTGGCGTGAAAGGGGTCAGCTTTTTATTTTGACTGAGAGGGAGGCCTATTAATACTAAAACTAGAATGCAGACTTCCCTCTCTAACTAAGGTGGCGGGGAGAAGAACGGTTAAGCATGATAAAGAACTTAATAAGGGTAATCCAAAATGATATGACGAAATAGAGCAATAAACATGTGTGTGTGAGGGGGCCTTCTGCCCCAGATGTTCCGGGATTGGCCTCCTGCCTCCATCCCGAGCAATAAAAACATATGTGTGAGGGGGCCTTCTGCCCCAGATGTTCCGGGATCGGCCTCCTGCCTCCATCCCAGACATCGAAAATCAAAAAATCCAAGGCCAGGGGTCGACCTTCTGCCACTACCCCTGCCCACCAACAGTTGTAGGGACGGAGGTACGCTCCACCCCTAGGGGATAAAAAATAGGGCCACCGGCCCCGATATCCACACATGTTTATGATCTATCATATGTGCCCACCAGGTACGGTGGTGCCCATCAATTAATAATAAGACTATAAAATTACCTAAAAGTTCACCCGAACTTACTAACGATAAACTCCTTAAGTTAAACTAAAATAACCGTTCAGAAACCGGCCACCAAAAGCCGACACAAACAACCCCAGGGGAGCAACAAAAAACCGACTCTCCAGGGCGGGCGGGTGGGTCACGGAAAAACAGGAAAAGAGGCAGGCTATCCTAGGTCTGAAGACTATATATATGTCAGACCAGCCCCTATACTGAATCCAGCCAATAACAATCCAGGCAGTTTCCCTTACGTTCCTCCCTCAAAAAACTGTAACCCCTTCCTTGCCAGAGTGATGCATTAAGAGGCGTGCCGCATTCCCAGCCGGTGAGTTTATGCTGTCTCGGCCACATTCATGCCCTACGCAGTCTTAAACTTCACACGTCAGATGCATATGCACGCCACTCATGCACACTTATCTTAGTAAATAAAGACACAACAACCGTAATTGGCGTGAAAGGGGTCAGCTTTTTATTTTGACTGAGAGGGAGGCCTATTAATACTAAAACTAGAATGCAGACTTCCCTCTCTAACTAAGGTGGCGGGGAGAAGAACGGTTAAGCATGATAAAGAACTTAATAAGGGTAATCCAAAATGATATGACGAAATAGAGCAATAAACATGTGTGTGTGAGGGGGCCTTCTGCCCCAGATGTTCCGGGATTGGCCTCCTGCCTCCATCCCGAGCAATAAAAACATATGTGTGAGGGGGCCTTCTGCCCCAGATGTTCCGGGATCGGCCTCCTGCCTCCATCCCAGACATCGAAAATCAAAAAATCCAAGGCCAGGGGTCGACCTTCTGCCACTACCCCTGCCCACCAACAGTTGTAGGGACGGAGGTACGCTCCACCCCTAGGGGATAAAAAATAGGGCCACCGGCCCCGATATCCACACATGTTTATGATCTATCATATGTGCCCACCAGGTACGGTGGTGCCCATCAATTAATAATAAGACTATAAAATTACCTAAAAGTTCACCCGAACTTACTAACGATAAACTCCTTAAGTTAAACTAAAATAACCGTTCAGAAACCGGCCACCAAAAGCCGACACAAACAACCCCAGGGGAGCAACAAAAAACCGACTCTCCAGGGCGGGCGGGTGGGTCACGGAAAAACAGGAAAAGAGGCAGGCTATCCTAGGTCTGAAGACTATATATATGTCAGACCAGCCCCTATACTGAATCCAGCCAATAACAATCCAGGCAGTTTCCCTTACGTTCCTCCCTCAAAAAACTGTAACCCCTTCCTTGCCAGAGTGATGCATTAAGAGGCGTGCCGCATTCCCAGCCGGTGAGTTTATGCTGTCTCGGCCACATTCATGCCCTACGCAGTCTTAAACTTCACACGTCAGATGCATATGCACGCCACTCATGCACACTTATCTTAGTAAATAAAGACACAACAACCGTAATTGGCGTGAAAGGGGTCAGCTTTTTATTTTGACTGAGAGGGAGGCCTATTAATACTAAAACTAGAATGCAGACTTCCCTCTCTAACTAAGGTGGCGGGGAGAAGAACGGTTAAGCATGATAAAGAACTTAATAAGGGTAATCCAAAATGATATGACGAAATAGAGCAATAAACATGTGTGTGAGGGGGCCTTCTGCCCCAGATGTTCCGGGATTGGCCTCCTGCCTCCATCCCGAGCAATAAAAACATATGTGTGAGGGGGCATTCTGCTCCAGATGTTCCGGGATCGGCCCCCTGCCTCCATCCCAGACATCGAAAATCAAAAAATCCAAGGCTAGGGGTCGACCTTCTGCCACTACCCCTGCCCACCAACAGTTGTAGGGACGGAGATACGTTCCGCCCCTAGGGGATAAAAAATAGGGCCACCGGCCCCGATATCCACACATGTTTATGATCTATCATATGTGCCCACCAGGTACGGTGGTGCCCATCAATTAATAATAAGACTATAAAATTACCTAAAAGTTCACCCGAACTTACTGACGATAAACTCCTTAAGTTAAACTAAAATAACCGTTCAGAAACCGGCCAACCGCCAGATTACCAAACCTGCCACCGAACCGAAAACTCAATTCATCTAAACAAAGCAGAATACGAAGAAAAACTCACTCAACTCAAACTAAAGAAAACAGAATAGGAAACTAAAAAGACCTCAAGACCCGGCGCACCAGATAATTGCCACCCATGGCCGACAAGCCATAGAAAGCGCGGATCTAGCCGCCTGCCTGCAAAAGAAGGGTGTTACTGAGGTTAAGAAATTAAATGTATGGAGAAAATGGGTAACCTAACCTGCATCAGGGAGAGGGGGGGGGGGGAGGGGTCGCCCAATTTGACTTGAGGCAAAAACATAAAACTTCGTTAGCCGGCAAAAGCCGTAATTAAAACCAACGATAAAACAAAAATTCCTCAAGGCCCCGGCAATCACAAAGTGCAACTGCGACGAGCGGCTAGTCCTCAAAGGGGCGCACTGGGAGGAAAAGGCCTGATACAGCGTCTTACTGCACCAGACCTCCACCTACCCAGCGCCCGGACTTCGACCTCGGACCATCCCGCCACAGCGGCAGCTGAAGCAGCGCCGATGCGGAAAGAGTGAGTCCCATAGTCGGCCGGAGATAGACCCAGGTACAAAATACAACGCCCCAAAAGGCCGTACGGACGAATAAGACCGGGCCGCGGCACCTGGACAAATGCCCCGCACACGAGCCTGACCCATTAGAACCACAGCGCCCTGTCGACTACGTCAGTCTTGGAGCGCTTAATCCTACACCACTAACCGTCGGGGGGGGGGGGGGGGGGGGGGGTACGACGACGTGGGCCGCCAGCATGGGCGAGGCAGAAGTCCGAGAGACGGACACCAGCTCACCCAACCGGGACGCACCGTGGAAGGCCATCGTAAAGGCCGCCATGAAGAGGCGAACCTCGTATCCCCGTATCGTATCCCCGTATCTTCGTATCGTGAGCGCTGAATCCTACACCACAAACCGTCGTGGCATTCGCCGACGGCTTTTATTGACTGAAAGGAAGGCCTATTAAATCGAAACTTGGATGAAAAACTCCCTCTCTAACTAAGGGATGGTTGAAATAGGTATCACACATAGCAGAAAACATACAGCACATGAAAAGAAAATATCTCAAAATTATAATTGAAATAATATCCTAAATGTTGGAGGGCCTTCATCCCCGATGTTCCGGGATTGGCCTTCTGCCACCATCCCTGAGGGCCGGCTGCCCCGATGTGCAGGGATCGGCCTTCTGCCACCATCCCTGACATCCCGAATCCAATGCAACTATGGGCCATCTGCCTTGTGAGGGGTCTTACCACTATGGCCCCTCTCCAGAAGGTAACGACTCCACCGCTCCCAAGCGGCCAGACAAGCCGCGCAAGTTGCAGGAGCCAAAGACCTGCGGCTAAATCCTCCAGTCCGCACACAGAAGCAGGACAGAAGTCCCTTTGGATTTGGATTAGAGCCGCAGGAGCCAACTGCCTAAACCGCAGCCAGTCGTTGCGAGAAAGGGTATCAGTAATTCCGTTGTGCTCGGCAAGACTATCTGCGCGAAGACCCGCAGTACCGGCAAGGATGTAGACTCCTGCCTAATGATGGCAAAAACACGCCCCAGAAGACCACCTGCTTGTTACGCAGGGCATAGCGCCAGAGCTCCAATGCGCCCAGCATGGGAAAATTTTTCAGCAACAGCAAGTGTGTCGTGAAGCGCTCGCCAATCGCAAGCGCCAGAGGCGTCCGTGAAAAGCTCCAGGGAGGGGCTAGACACGACCGCCTCCCACCCAACACAGACGCCGCTGAAATGAACCAGAAATTCATCCCTTGTACATAAATACCGCCGAATGGCGAGGGACAATCCGAGAAAATGATGCGGGCGTCGAATTCCAACCATCGGCCGCTCCCATTTTGCAAGCAAAATTAAACAGGCTCAAAGGGAGATTGAGCCGGCATGAAAGTAAGCTTGCCCGCAGCAAGCGCATAAAGGATAGCAACGTGACGACGTAACACCTTAACCACTGGGAGCCTACAGAGGCCAGCGACCGAATCAATCTGAAGGCCGAGATAAACTACGGATGCAGAGGGCCGCTAAAGCCGCTCAGGCGCCACCGGGATCCCGAAGTGTGCGAAGAGGGCGAGTGCCCTCCGCAACAAGCTAGCGCAGCGATCCGAGTCCTGTGGCCCGATCAAAAGGAAATCATTTGAGCCGTGCGAAATTCGCCGATCGCCGGTCGCATGCTCCAGGCACCAATGGAGGAAAGAACTGAATCCCTCGAAGTATGCGCAAGAGGGAGAACAACCCATAGGGAGGCACCGATCTATGTAATAGCCATCGCCCAATATAAAAAGCCCATAAACCGAAAGGCCGAAGGGTGAGAGGGAGAAGACGGAATGCTGACTGGATGTCCAAGTGACACATCACAGCCCCAGCTCCAAAAGACCTAATGGCGGCTATGGCCGAAACAAAGGACAGCTAAATGACTCTACACTGATAATCGGGGATAGCATAAATTACGGAGGAGCCTAAATTCACCCGCGGTCTTCTTGGGCACTATCCCGACAGGGGACAAGACCAAATCCGGTAAGGGGGGGGGGATCCGAAAAAAAGGGGGGGGGGGCTATCCACCAACCCAACGAAACATCAGCCCGAACATTCTGCCGGAGCATGACCGGAAACTCTCGAGCCGAACCAGCCCCGGGACCCAGGGGCGGATCCAGAAGAAAATGATAGGGGGGGCACCATGGAAGGGGCAAGTACATTTGCGTGCGGCTTCGGTGCATGTGAGGTGGCGCTTCTTATACAATGCCCACAGTTGTAGCGCTCATTATGCAATGTCCACTGTACTGGTAGTGCCCCTTATATAGACCCCCAAGTAGTGGTGCCCCTTTTGCAATGCCCGTATTGCCCCCAGTAGTAATGTTGCCTGTAGTAATGCCCCCAGTCATTATGCCCCCAGTGGTAATTCCCCTGCAGTCATGACCCCAGTAGTTTACCCCCCCCTTTAGTTTAGCCTCCCAGTGGTAATGCCCCCAGTAGTTTAGCCACCGGTAGTAATGCCCCCCTGTAGTTTGCCCCATTGTAGCTTAGTCCCTGTAGGTATGCCCCCTTGTAGCTTAGCCTTCAGTAGTAATGCCCCCAGTAGTTTGGCCCCTGTAGTTATCCCCCAGTAGTTTGGCCCCTGTAGTTAAGCCCCCAGTAGTTTGGCCCCCCTGTAGTTTAGCCCCCAAGTAGTAATGCCCCTGTAGTTAAGCCGCCAGTAGTAATGCCCCTGTAGTTACGCCGCCAGTAGTTGGCACCTTTGTAGTTGGCCCCCAGTAGTTGGCCCCCAGTAGATGCCCCCCAGTAATAATGTCCTCCAGTAGTTTGCCTCCTGTAGTAATGCCCCTTATGAGTTTGCCCCCAATAGATGACCTCCCAGTAGTAATGCCCCAGTAGATGCCCCCCAGTAATAATGCCCCCAGTAGATGCCCCCCAGTAGCTGCCCCCAATAGATGACCCCCCAGTAGTAATGCCCCCAGTAGATGCCCCCCAGTAATAATGCCCCAGTAGCTGCCCCCAATAGATGACCCCCCAGTAGTAATGCCCTCAGTAGATGCCCCCCAGTAATAATGCCCCAGTAGCTGCCCCCAATAGATGACTCCCCAGTAATAATGCCCTCTACGAGTTTGCCCCAATAGATGACCCCCCCTGTAGTAATACCCCAGTAGATGGCCCCCAGTAAAAATGTCCCCCAGTAGCTGCCCCCAATAGATGACCCCTCAGTAGTGATGCCCCCAGTAGATGCCCCCCAGTTATAATGCCCCCAGTAGTTTCCCCCCCCCAGTAGTAATGTCCCTTGTTGATGCCCCCCCAGTAGTAATGTCCCCCGTAGTTTGCCCCCAGGAGATGCCCCCGCTGCATTAAGGAAATAAAAAACATACTTACCGAGCCCGTTCCCGCGCCGCTGAAGTCCTCCTCCTCCCCGGGCGTCCGCTCCTCAGTCACTCAGCAGTACTATGAGAGAGACGTCATGACTGACGTCTCTCCCATAGCGCACAGTGACAGCGCCGGAAGCCGGAGCTCAGTACTGAGCTCCTGCCTCCGGCTGCTGCTGTGCAGGGAGACGGGCGCCCGCTGGTAACACAATCTCAGCGGGCGCCCGTCATCTCCCTGTGCGGCGCCGGGGGAGAACGGGACGGAGGCCAGAAATGACAGGGGGGGCACGGGCCCGAGTGCCCCCCCCCCCTGGATCCGCCACTGCCGGGACCCACTAGCGGGTACCCTCGCAGCCAGGGCATGAGCGACGAAAACGACACCTACCAACTCACATTGGGTATTATGGAAAGCGAAGCATGTACCATGCCATGTACGGGATGGACCCGCTCAAAAAGCAGCAGAACGAGAGCCAGGCCGCTTTGGCCACCGTCTCGCCGTACTGCCCACTTCGGTGCCCACGGAGGCCGTCGGCAGCTCCGAGCACAATTCGACATCCATTATACCGAAAATTTAGATCTCCCCGCCGAGAAGAGTGCACCGGAAGACCTAATAGTAACGACGCCCAGCCGACCCTTTATACTCCTGGTACGGCACGTGTATAAAGAATTGATAGAGCGCTAGGTTCGTGTGCTCATCCGGGAGGGTCTCTAAATAACACGCCGCGTAGGTTAACATGAACCTAACCCAATTAGGGTAGAATCGCAAAGCGGCTGCTGCCCTGTCCATGTCTACGGAGCCGAAAGCAAAGCTTAACGATCAACACTAGTGAGGGAGAAGATACTGACGTATTGGCCATTACGGATCCCGTCCCGGACCCGGGGCATCAGACCGCGGTGCACCGCCGTGTTAGCGCAGTGAAAGGTGTCCAACTCGAACGACACTTGCGAGGCGGAACAGGTTGAATACCGGCTCTTGCGCCGTTTAACCCTGTGCCAATCGCCGTCGGAGGACACCCCCTTCGGGAACATTGAGCCAAGGGATGAGTACGTGCCCCGACGCCTACGCCTGTGTCTACTGCGCTTGCTGGGAAACCTACGCGTACGTCTACCCTCGCTAGAGGACGGGCTGAGTACTAGAGCCAACGCTACTGGGGGTAAACGCACTACCCCGGGACAAGTCAGGGTACGAAGAAAACTCACCTGTACGAGAAGCAACTCCGTCCGTCCCTGCACCCTTCGGATGACTCGCTGAGGCACCGGCCGACTCCATTCCAGTCCCGACGTCCACGGCTGGGGAGACAAAAGAGACATAGTTCCCGTGGACCCCACTGGTCCCACGGCCGCCACGAGCAGATCTGGCGCGGGCCGGCCGTTCTGCCAGAGGACAGTAGCGGCGTAAGCGTCTGCGCGAAGCTATCAGCCCAAAGAAGCGGTGTCCAGGCCCCTGTCCCCTGTGTACGGAACGGCACAGCCGACATGACTGTGGCACGAATGGCGTAAAAGACGGTGGCGTCTACCAAAGGAGCAGACGCCGTAGCTCTAAGCTCAGACACGGAACGCAAGTCTTGCGCCCCCACGGGAGGTTTGCAAACCACCCGTAGGGAGCAAGGACCCGGAAGAGCCGTCACTGTTGGGTATAACGGCACATCTATCCTGCAGCGATAAACCCTGGCTGAACCGCCAGCGCTGCGCCTCCTCCTATCCTAAGCATAGGCCTCAGGAGGAGAAAACGGAGTGTTGTGACAGCTAGATGGGGGCAGCGCAACGTCCGACTGAGGGCTGACCGCAGCCGTGTCGGAACATGGGGAGGGCCAGATCACTCGCCACCCGCATGCGCATGCCACCCATCATGCGGCGAGTGACCGGCAGCTGGGACCCCAGCCCATGACCGGCAGGGGCTGCACGGCCGCGTCCGGCGGCAGAAGGAATCGGTACCGAGCCAACTTGGAAGGGGCTGGCGCCACGGGGCCAACCTCGGCAGGAGAGGCCAGGTGGCTCGTCCCCACCGCGGGCGGACGCGGAAAGACCCCGACCGACGGGCCCTGCCAGGTACAATGGCGGCAACAGGACATCTGCGGCCGCAGAGCGGGAACGCCGCCCCGCCACGGGAGGGCGCTACCCGGACCTGAGAGCACCAGCGAGCATATGGGCCCCCCTGGTGACTGCAGGAAATGCCGGCACGCGCGCGCCGTCGGACCCCTCGGGTCCGCCAGCCACGCGACCCCCCACTGGAGCGTGTCCCAAAATGTAGGTGTGCCCTGGCCGGCCTTGAACCGGTTATTTATATATTGATTTATTTACTTTATTTTTATGCCATAGACACGGGGTAGTTAGGAAATATTATGGGAGAAATATGATTATGGGATTTTTTTTTTTTTTTAAAACAAGATACCTGTGGGATCCGGACCCCAGTCTCCCTACCACAGAGAACAGTGTCAGCCGCCATACTCAACGAGCCACAGCAGGCTCCATCGGCGGTTGAGAGCCGCCGAGCAGCAAGGCGGGAGCGCTGTCCCCGCCCCACATGACTCGCGCGGCCGACAGGGATCAGCGACGGCGCGACACCGTCCCTGTCAGGCCGCCTCAGCGGCAACCGGACCTCCCGCGCTCCATCCACGGCCGCAGCCAGCGGCGGGGACGGAGAGGAGAGTGCGGACGTAGGGGAGCACGGGCGGGCGGCCGAGCACGGCCGCGCACGCCCTGAGTCTCCCATCCAGCAGCCGCAGCAGGTCTACCCCGGCCCGGCCGGACCTCAGTGAAGTCCATGAGCCGGGCGGGGAGGCCCGTGCTGCGTCGACTCAGCCGATGCTGCATAAAACATAAAAATTGAACTAGAGTAGATAGAACAGAGAAAGGGAGCAGGAATTGGAGACAGCAGAGGTAACTAGAAGGAAGAATAGGGAAGGAACAAGAGAGGGGGGAAAATAAGAGAGAAGAGAGTTAGGAAATGAAAAGAAGAATTGAAAATGAACAGATAAGATTCATTCAATAGTACTTGCAGTTCCACGGAAAAACAGGAAAAGAGGCAGGCTGTCCTAGGTCTGAAGACTATATATATGTCAGACCAGCCCCTATACAGAATCCAGCCAATAACAATCCAGGCAGTTTCCCTTACGTTCCTCCCTCAAAAAAACTGTAACCCCTTCCTTGCCAGAGTGATGCATTAAGAGGCGTGCCGCATTCCCAGCCGGTGAGTTTATGCTGTCTCGGCCACATTCATGACCTACGCAGTCTATAGGTTGGCTGCTGAAATAGCCTTTCAGTATGTAGTCAATTGGTAATCTTTAATATAGATTTCTCTCCACCTCTTTACTTGTTATGATATTACCAAGTGTTGGTGCCATGTACCTCACCTGTGTCCTAGTTAGCTCATAGAACCCATGATCTAGACTGCTGCTCGCTCAGCCTTATGGTTTGTTCATACAAAAAAAGACAAGTGGAGGTGTTTCCCGTAGCAACCGATCAGATTCTAGCTATCATTTTATTTAATGAACTATATCACTGATAGCTAGAATCGGATTGGTTACCATGGGCAACACCTCCACTTGTCCTCTTTAGGTTTATTAAATACCCCAGAGCAGTGGCGGATCCAGGGGGGGGGGCACTCGGGCCCGTGCCCCCCCTGTCATTTCTGGCCTCCGTCCCCGTTCTCCCCCTGCGCCGCACAGGGAGATGACGGGCGCCCGCTGAGATTGTGTTACCAGCGGGCGCTCGTCTCCCTGCACAGCGGCAGCCGGAGGCAGGAGCTCAGTACTGAGCTCCGGCTTCCGGCGCTGTCACTGTGCGCTATGGAAGAGACGTCAGTCATGACGTCTCTCTCATAGTGCTGAGTGACTGAG
The DNA here is from genome assembly GCF_028390025.1 of Pseudophryne corroboree. NCBI lineage: Eukaryota > Metazoa > Chordata > Amphibia > Anura > Myobatrachidae > Pseudophryne > Pseudophryne corroboree. Next base: position 1,164,668,408 of record NC_086444.1, read on the forward strand.
GAGCGGACGCCCAGGGAGAAGGAGGACTGCAGCGGCTCGGGAACGGGGCTCTGTAAGTATGTTTTTTTCTTCCTTAATGCAGCAGGGGGCATCTCCTGGGGGCAAACTACGGGGGACATTACTACTGGGGGGGCATCAACAAGGGGCATTACTACTGGGGGGGCAAACTACTGGGGGCATTATAACTGGGGGGCATCTACTGGGGGCATCACTACTGAGGGGTCATCTATTGGGGGCAGCTACTGGGGGACATTTTTACTGGGGGCCATCTACTGGGGGCATTACTACGGGGGGGTCATCTATTGGGGCAAACTCGTAGGGGGCATTATTACTGGGGGGTCATCTATTAGGGGCAGCTACTGGAGCATTATTACTGGGGGGCATCTACTGAGGGCATTACTACTGGGGGGTCATCTATTGGGGGCAGCTACTGGGGCATTATTACTGGGGGGCATCTACTGGGGGCATTACTACTGGGGGGGTCATCTATTGGGGGCAGCTACTGGGGGACATTTTTACTGGGGGGCATCTGCTGGGGGCATTATTTCTGGGGGGCATCTACTGGGGGCATTACTACTGGGAGGTCATCTATTGGGGGCAAACTCATAAGGGGCATTACTACTGGGGGCAAACTACTGGAGGACATTATTACTGGGGGGCATCTACTGGGGGCAAACTACTGGGGGACTATTACTGGGGGCCAACTACAAAGGTGCCAACTACTGGCGGCGTAACTACAGGGGCATTACTACTGGCGGCTTAACTACAGGGGCATTACTACTTGGGGGCTAAACTACAGGGAGGCCAAACTACTGGGGGCTTAACTACGGGGGCCAAACTACTGGGGGATAAATACAGGGGCCAAACTACTGGGGGCATTACTACTGAAGGCTAAGCTACAAGGGGGCATAACTACAGGGACTAAATTACAATGGGGCAAACTACAGGGGGGCATTACTACTGGTGGCTAAACTACTGGGGGCATTACCACTGGGAGGCTAAACTAAAGGGGGGGGTAAACTACTGGGGTCATGACTGCAGGGGAATTACCACTGGGGGCATAATGACTGGGGGCATTACTACAGGCAACATTACTACTGGGGGCAATACGGGCATTGCAAAAGGGGCACCACTACTTGGGGGCACTACCAGTACAGTGGACATTGCATAATGAGCGCTACAACTGTGGGCATTGTATAAGAAGAGCCACCTCACATGCACCACTATATAAGGGGCACTACCAGTACAGTGGACATTGCATAATGAGCGCTACAACTGTGGGCATTGTATAAGAAGAGCCACCTCACGTGCACCGAAGCCGCACGCAAATGTACTTGCCCCTTCCATGGTGCCCCCCCTATCATTTTCTTCTGGATCCGCCCCTGCCCCAGAGTATTTGCAGCCTGTCTCCACACATGGGTACACCGCAGGATAATTGTAAGACATTGGTAACACTTACCGATCAGCTGTCTTAAGGCCCGTACACACTGGTCGATATATCGGCCGTTCTCTTGAACGGTCGATATATCGCGGGTCCGTCGGCCAGTGTGTACGGCCGATACGTCTGAACTCCGTCGTTCACAGACGTATCGCGTCGGCCGCGCAGCACAGCCGACGGCCAATATATCTACTGATATATTGGCGCGTCGCTGTGTGTGTACGGGACGGTCGGACGACCGCCCGTACACATGCTGCGGCGGCCGGCGGTGATTGACAGCTGAACTGGGCGGGCGTGTGTACATGCCCGCCCAGTTCATGACGTCAGTCCCCGACGGATCGGGCAGTGTGTATGCACAACACACTGCCCGATCCATCCATGGATATATCTGCAGATCAATTGATCTGCAGATATACCTATTAGTGTGTACCCACCTTTAGTTTCCAGGGCACAGTCAGCACTGTCAGCTGATATTAAGTTGCTCTACCACAGAGGGGATGTGTTCCCAAGAAAGAGGGGTGTGATTTGGGTGGATCAGGGCGTGGCATAAAATGTCCTGATTTGCAATGTGGAATTTAATTGCCGGTGGCCCAAATTCACATATGGTGACAACAAAAAACTTGTTTGGTACATCTGTGGCCACTGTACGAGTGCACTTAGTATACCAGAAGGTCTTATACCATGTCTTGTCTGATTATAGGAGGGTCAGGAAGAAGAGAAAGAAGAAGAAATTATAAATGCAGATGCCGATGAAGGAGATGCCGACGCCACTGACGCAAAGAGGAGAGAAAAACAGGAAGAAGAGGTTAAACATCCTAATGATACTCGATGGACCCCTTCATTCAAAGTAAGGCATTCCTATACCTCAAATACCAAGAAATAATGACACGGAGACTTGAATTTGGCAGAAAAATTGCTAGCTATTTATTGTACCCTAACCATTAGCAAACCTGTAAATGAAAATTTTGTTAACATGCCGATTCAGCCGGCATATGGTGGCAGAAAAAAGAACGGCTCTATTGAACTGACGCTAACCTTAAAAACGTTAAAATTCAAAACTATCCTAATTTAAATACAAACTATAAAATCGGTAATAGGTGCCCAACTCAACCCCCACAGTGACTACCCACCCTGATGGGTGCCTGCCGCTGCCCCCGGACGGGTGGTCGAGCGGCCCTAAAAGTCGATGGAGGTGAGTGCACCTAAACCACACCAAACTGTAAATCACTACAGCTAACAATACAAACTACAACCTGCCGTTCTTTTCCGCCAACAGCGAAAGACTCCTCCCCAGAGTCTTCGCACCGCCACCATAACCTCACCCTAACTCCTGCAACACTAGACACAGATCCTCCAGGAAAAGCATCATCCCCTCATTGGACAGATGCACACCATCAGGCCAAAAAAGGTGACTGTCTCGGAACCGAATCCTAGGGTGGCGAACCACTTTGCCTCCGTGGGACAACACCCACTTCGCCACCACCCCATTCACCTTCTGCCTGGCCTCATCAATCAGGCGACCATCCGCCACACCTCGCCAACTCAACCTTGGCACCATCATCGAGAACACCAAGACACAATTGGTCCATGCCGCGGCCACACTGGCCAGATCCTTTATCATGGCCCACCGCAGCTCCAAAGATGTCCTCTTCCCCAGGTCGTTGCCACCTAAATGGACAACCAGCACCCTAGGGACTCCATGCTCACTGGCCTGACTGACTAGTCTACTCTTCAGATCTTTCCACATCATCCCCCGCCAACCAAGCCATCGAACTCCATGAGCCCTGGGAAACATCTGTGCCCCCTCTGAGGCCAAAAACCTGGCTGCCCAATACACATAAGAGTGGCCAACCACCCAGATAGGCAAGTCATCGTCAAACCAACCTGAAGAGAAGGAAAGGGGGGTAAAATTGGTTACTAATTATCTATAGCAGTGTTATTAAACGCATTAACCTGAAGGATCTGCCAAAAGAAAAAATTGAGTTTTCGTTTATTGCAGAAGTCACGGCCTAGCCGATCTGCACAAGCTTCCAGCCAATTTGAAGCAGAACATAAACACACAAATGGGAAGATCAAAATGAAAATAAGAAATTTAAAAAAAAGGGGGGGGGGGGTATAAAATGGGAAAAACATGTAAGAACTCAGCTGGAGGTGAAAGCGTAAAAACCTGCTGAGGGACTTGGATTAGAACTGATCAGCCGAATTGTGGATTAGAATTCAGTCCGTCAAGCCAGGCAAAAAATCGCAAAAGAACTCCAGACCCCCGCTGCCAGCAGCGGCAAGTGGCTAATCCCTGAGTAGGATAAAACGGGGAGACAAACAGACGCACAGCACACGAACGTACTGAACTGTACAACATGACTTATCACAACTACAACTAAACAAAACCCTTTGCAGGCCAACATCTCACGCAACGGGGCGAATATATCGTCTGTAACTTGACGACTTCCATCGCCCCACCGCCTGGATTTCAGCCACGGAAAACCCTGACGTCGCAGCCCCGATGCGGAAGGAATGCGTTTCGAAAGCAGCGGGTGGAAGGCCCAAGCTCGCCAGACAGCGACCCAGCATCCAACGAAACTGATATTTCATCACTGGCAGACCGTCATAATGCAGCAACCATGACCCCCGACCATCGGGCCGTACTGCCGCATATCGAACTGCCAACCTCACTGGGCAAATGCTCTCCTCAAGTGCCGGAACCAAGGTGACCCATCGACCTCTACCTACTTGGTCCGTATTAGAGCAACGCAATCTGCACAGCAAAGACCCCTCACCCACCACCACGTCCCCGATAAGCATGAATCTGCTCGCTTAGAAGGCGCCATCAGCTCAGAAACCCGAAAGGCACCGTGATAAGCCATTGAGAACGCCAAACTGAACAGCAGCGACTCAAACATGGACGACGCGATCCCGCCAACCGCCCTGATAACAGCCGGAAGCAAGGCCGCATCAATGGGCCGCCTCCTATCAGGCGGCGTCGGCGCCACGCGCGCCCATCCCTTCATCGCCTTAAGCAGAACCCCGCTTTTCGTCACGTCAGGGACGCCCTTGATTTTGCTAAAGAATGAAATACCAGCCAAGTACCGGGATACCACCGCTCTGGACCTACAAGTAACATACAGCTGCCAAACAAAAGAAAGCATCATCCGATGCCCACTCTTACCTTGTTGACTTCGTCCTCGAACAAACTCCTCCCACTCGCTCCAAGCTTGTCCGTAAGCCTTAAGCGTGTTCGGAGCGACTGACCGCATCGCTAGACCCTCCAGTCCGGCCCGATCACCTGCCAGACATAACCGGGACATTGAAAACCTTGCTCATCGGCCTCAGGTGCCAACAAACAAAACCTTTCCCACTGCCCTCGTGACAATGCGTCGGCAATTCTGTTCTCCAAACCAGGCACATGCTGCGCGCGGAACCACACATTCCTATGCAAGCATGTCAACAGCAACTGCCCCAGCACCCTAAGGACCACCAGCGACTTCGCCCTCTGGTTATTAATCGCATGCACCATGCCCAGATTGTCACATCTAAACAAGATGCTGCGATGCGCCAGACGATCGCCCCAAACCTCCAGCGCCACCATAATGGGGAAAAGCTCAAGCAGCAAAAGGTCCTTAGTGAAACCCTCGCGATGCCATTCCGCCGGCCACGAGGCCGCGCACCAAGATCCCTCCAGATAGCAACCGAACCCAGAGGAACCCGCCGCGTCGGTAAACAGCTGCAGCCCGGCGCTGTCGACCGTTGGGGCCTGCCATATACACACCCCGTTGAAGTCCTCCAGGAACGAGGCCCATACGGCCAAAACCCTCTGAATCTCGGAGGACAAGCGCACGAAATGATGTGGTCTGGCACACCCTGCAGTCGCCCTTTCCAGCTTCCGGCAGAAAACCCTGCCCATCGGGAATACCCGACAAGCAAAGTTCAAAATGCCCAGCAAGGACTGCGCCTGCTGCAGAGTGACTTTGCGCGACCTTCTGAACCGGCATATAGCCTCGCGGAGCCTCGCAACCTTGTCCTGAGGCAGTCGACACGATCCCGCCACCGTGTCGATTTCTATCCCCAAAAATGACAAACAGGAGACCGGCCCCTCTGTTTTATCCTCTGCCACGGGAACGCCGAAGTGAAAAAACAGAGCTCGGATGCTGAACAGCAAGTCGCCGCACCGTGGTGAATTTTCCGGACCCACACACAGGAAGTCATCGAGGTAATGGGCGACCCAGTGACCCCCTGACGAAGACTCCACGCACCAATGAAGGAATGTGCTAAACCGTTCGAAAAACGAGCAGGACACGGAACATCCCATCGGCAAACACTTGTCAATGAAAACCCATAAAACGGAATGAGTCCGGATGTAATGGCAGCAACCGAAACGCGGATTCCACATCTTTCTTAGCCATAAGGGCCCCAGGCCCGTAACTCCGGACCAGCTCCAGCGCCTCGTCAAACGACTGATACACCACCGAGCAATGAGCCGGCGGTATCGCGTCGTTGACCGACGACCCCGACGGTTAAGAAAGATGCTGAATGAGCCTAAAAGCACCTGGAGTCTTCTTGGGAACCACCCCCGCTGGGGAGATGACCAAGTCATCCACCGGGGGTGAGTTAAATGGTCCCTCCATCCTACTAGGGATAAGCGGGTTCGGTTCCTCGGAATCCGAACCCGCCCGAACTTCAGTTTTTTTCACACGGGGCCGAGCGACTCGGATCTTCCCGCCTTGCTCGGTTAACCCGAGCGCGCCCGAACGTCATCATCCCGCTGTCGGATTCTCGCGAGACTCGGATTCTATATAAGGAGCCGCGCGTCGCCGCCATTTTCACACGTGCATTGAGATTCATAGGGAGAGGACGTGGCTGGCGTCCTCTCCGTTTATAGAGAAGAGAGTGAGACAGTAGAGAGAGACACAGTAGTAATTTTGGGGAGCATTAGGAGGAGTACTAGTAGTTACTTGCTGAAGTGATAGTGTGACTGTATTATCTGACTTGTGGGGGAGACACTGACAGTGGGGAGCAGTTAGCGTCTGAGAGCAGGACTCAGGAGTACATATAACGTACAGTGCACACTTTTGCTGCCAGAGTGCCACACTGCCATTGTGACCACACTGACCACCAGTATAATATATATTGTGATTGTCTGCTTAGGAGTACTACTTGCAAGTTGCTGATAGTGTGACTACTGACCAGTGACCTGACCACCAGTTTAATAATCACCACCAGTGCGTTTAATATATATATATATATATATATAATTGTATATAATATATATATATAATATTGTATACCACCTACCCGTGGTTTTTTCATTTTCTTTCTTCTTTATACATACTACTATAGTAGCTTACTGTAGCAGTCTGCGGTGCTGCTGAGCTGACAGTGTCCAGCAGGTCCGTCATCAGTCATTACATAATAAATATATATACCTGTCCGGCTGCAGTACTAGTGATATTATATATATATATATTGATTTCATCTCATTATCATCCAGTCTATATTAGCAGCAGACACAGTACGGTAGTCCACGGCTGTAGCTACCTCTGTGTCGGCAGTCGCTCGTCCATCCATAATTGTATACCACCTACCCGTGGTTTTTTTTTCTTTCTTCTTTATACATACTACTATAGTAGCTTACTGTAGCAGTCTGCGGTGCTGCTGAGCTGACAGTGTCCAGCAGGTCCGTCATCAGTCATTACATAATAAATATATATACCTGTCCGGCTGCAGTACTAGTGATATTAAATATATATATATATATATATTGATTTCATCTCATTATCATCCAGTCTATATTAGCAGCAGACACAGTACGGTAGTCCACGGCTGTAGCTACCTCTGTGTCGGCAGTCGCTCGTCCATCCATAATTGTATACCACCTAACCGTGGTTTGTTTTTTTTCTTTCTTCTTTATACATACTACTATAGTAGCTTTCTGTAGCAGTCTGCGGTGCTGCTGAGCTGACAGTGTCCAGCAGGTCCGTCATCAGTCATTACATAATAAATATATCTACCTGTCCGGCTGCAGTACTAGTGTGATATAATATATATTGATTTCATCTCATTATCATCCAGTCTATATTAGCAGCAGACACAGTACGGTAGTCCACGGCTGTAGCTACCTCTGTGTCGGCAGTCGCTCGTCCATCCATAATTGTATACCACCTACCCGTGGTTTTTTCTTTCTTTCTTCTTTATACATACTACTATAGTAGCTTACTGTAGCAGTCTGCGGTGCTGCTGAGCTGACAGTGTCCAGTAGGTCCGTCATCAGTCATTACATAATAAATATATATACCTGTCCGGCTGCAGTACTAGTGATATTATATATATATATATATTGATTTCATCTCATTATCATCCAGTCTATATTAGCAGCAGACACAGTACGGTAGTCCACAGCTGTAGCTACCTCTGTGTCGGCACTCGGCAGTCCATCCATAAGTATACTAGTATCCATCCATCTCCATTGTTTACCTGAGGTGCCTTTTAGTTGTGCCTATTAAAATATGGAGAACAAAAATGTTGAGGTTCCAAAATTAGGGAAAGATCAAGATCCACTTCCACCTCGTGCTGAAGCTGCTGCCACTAGTCATGGCCGAGACGATGAAATGCCAGCAACGTCGTCTGCCAAGGCCGATGCCCAATGTAAAAGAGCATGTAAAATCCAAAACACAAAATATCAGTAAAAAAAGGACTCCAAAATCTAAAATAAAATTGTCGGAGGAGAAGCGTAAACTTGCCAATATGCCATTTACCACACGGAGTGGCAAGGAACGGCTGAGGCCCTGGCCTATGTTCATGGCTAGTGGTTCAGCTTCACATGAGGATGGAAGCACTCAGCCTCTCGCTAGAAAACTGAAAAGACTCAAGCTGGCAAAAGCACCGCAAAGAACTGTGCGTTCTTCGAAATCCCAAATCCACAAGGAGAGTCCAATTGTGTCGGTTGCGATGCCTGACCTTCCCAACACTGGACGTGAAGAGCATGCGCCTTCCACCATTTGCACGCCCCCTGCAAGTGCTGGAAGGAGCACCCGCAGTCCAGTTCCTGATAGTCAGATTGAAGATGTCAGTGTTGAAGTACACCAGGATGAGGAGGATATGGGTGTTGCTGGCGCTGGGGAGGAAATTGACAAGGAGGATTCTGATGGTGAGGTGGTTTGTTTAAGTCAGGCACCCGGGGAGACACCTGTTGTCCGTGGGAGGAATAGGGCCGTTGACATGCCTGGTGAAAATACCAAAAAAATCAGCTCTTCGGTGTGGAAGTATTTCACCAGAAATGCGGACAACATTTGTCAAGCCGTGTGTTGCCTTTGTCAAGCTGTAATAAGTAGGGGTAAGGACGTTAACCACCTCGGAACATCCTCCCTTATACGTCACCTGCAGCGCATTCATAATAAGTCAGTGACAAGTTCAAAAACTTTGGGCGACAGCGGAAGCAGTCCACTGACCAGTAAATCCCTTCCTCTTGTAACCAAGCTCACGCAAACCACCCCACCAACTCCCTCAGTGTCAATTTCCTCCTTACCCAGGAATGCCAATAGTCCTGCAGGCCTTGTCACTGGCAATTCTGACGAGTCCTCTCCTGCCTGGGATTCCTCCGATGCATCCTTGCGTGTAACGCCTACTGCTGCTGGCGCTGCTGTTGTTGCTGCTGGGAGTCGATGGTCATCCCAGAGGGGAATTCGTAAGCCCACTTTTACTACTTCCACCAAGCAATTGACTGTCCAACAGTCCTTTGCGAGGAAGATGAAATATCACAGCAGTCATCCTGTTGCAAAGCGGATAACTGAGGCCTTGACAACTATGTTGGTGTTAGACGTGCGTCCGGTATCCGCCGTTAGTTCACAGGGAACTAGACAATTTCTTGAGGTAGTGTGCCCCCGTTACCAAATACCATCTAGGTTCCACTTCTCTAGGCAGGCGATACCGAGAATGTACACGGACGTCAGAAAAAGACTCACCAGTGTCCTAAAAAATGCAGTTGTACCCAATGTCCACTTAACCACGGACATGTGGACAAGTGGAGCAGGGCAGGGTCAGGACTATATGACTGTGACAGCCCACTGGGTAGATGTATGGACTCCCGCCACAAGAACAGCAGCGGCGGCACCAGTAGCAGCATCTCGCAAACGCCAACTCTTTCCTAGGCAGGCTACGCTTTGTATCACCGGTTTCCAGAATACGCACACAGCTGAAAACCTCTTACGGCAACTGAGGAAGATCATCGCGGAATGGCTTACCCCAATTGGACTCTCCTGTGGATTTGTGGCATCGGACAACGCCAGGAATATTGTGTGTGCATTAAATATGGGCAAATTCCAGCACGTCCCATGTTTTGCACATACCTTGAATTTGGTGGTGCAGAATTTTGTAAAAAACGACAGGGGCGTGCAAGAGATGCTGTCGGTGGCCAGAAGAATTGCGGGACACTTTCGGCGTACAGGCACCACGTACAGAAGACTGGAGCACCACCAAAAACGCCTGAACCTGCCCTGCCATCATCTGAAGCAAGAAGTGGTAACGAGGTGGAATTCAACCCTCTATATGCTTCAGAGGTTGGAGGAGCAGCAAAAGGCCATTCAAGCCTATACAATTGAGCACGATATAGGAGGTGGAATGTACCTGTCTCAAGCGCAGTGGAGAATGATTTCAACGTTGTGCAAGGTTCTGCAACCTTTTGAACTTGCCACACGTGAAGTCAGTTCAGACACTGCCAGCCTGAGTCAGGTCATTCCCCTCATCAGGCTTTTGCAGAAGAAGCTGGAGGCATTGAAGGAGGAGCTAAAAGGGAGCGATTCCGCTAGGCATGTGGGACTTGTGGATGGAGCCCTTAATTCGCTTAACAAGGATTCACGGGTGGTCAATCTGTTGAAATCAGAGCACTACATTCTGGCCACCGTGCTCGATCCTAGATTTAAAACCTACCTTGGATCTCTCTTTCCGGCAGACACAAGTCTGCTGGGGTTCAAAGACCTGCTGGTGACAAAATTGTCAAGTCAAGCGGAACGCGACCTGTCAACATCTCCTCCTTCACATTCTCCCGCAACTGGGGGTGCGAGGAAAAGGCTCAGAATTCCGAGCCCACCCGCTGGCGGTGATGCAGGGCAGTCTGGAGCGACTGCTGATGCTGACATCTGGTCCGGACTGAAGGACCTGACAACGATTACGGACATGTCGTCTACTGTCACTGCATATGATTCTCTCACCATTGAAAGAATGGTGGAGGATTATATGAGTGACCGTATCCAAGTAGGCACGTCAGACAGTCCGTACTTATACTGGCAGGAAAAAGAGGCAATTTGGAGGCCCTTGCACAAACTGGCTTTATTCTACCTAAGTTGCCCTCCCACAAGTGTGTACTCCGAAAGAGTGTTTAGTGCCGCCGCTCCCCTTGTCAGCAATCTGCGTACGAGGTTACTTCCAGAAAATGTGGAGAAGATGATGTTCATTAAAATGAATTATAATCAATTCCTCCGTGGAGACATTGACCAGCAGCAATTGCCTCCACAAAGTACACAGGGAGCTGAGATGGTGGATTCCAGTGGGGACGAATTGATAATCTGTGAGGAGCGGGATTTACACGGTGATATATCGGAGGATGATGATGAGGTGGATATCTTGCCTCTGTAGAGCCAGTTTGTGCAAGGAGAGATTAATTGCTTCTTTTTCGTTGGGGGTCCAAACCAACCCGTCATTTCAGTCACAGTCGTGTGGCAGACCCTGTCACTGAAATGATGGGTTGGTTAAAGTGTGCATGTCCTGTTTATACAACATAAGGGTGGGTGGGAGGGCCCAAGGACAATTCCATCTTGCACCTCTTTTTTCTTTCATTTTTATTTGCGTCATGTGCTGTTTGGGGAGTGTTTTTAGGAAGGGCCATCCTGCGTGACACTGCAGTGCTACTCCTAGATGGGCCAGGTGTTTGTGTCGGCCACTAGGGTCGCTTAGCTTACTCACACAGCTACCTCATTGCGCCTCTTTTTTTCTTTGCGTCATGTGCTGTTTGGGGAGTGTTTTTTGGAAGGGCCATCCTGCGTGACACTGCAGTGCCACTCCTAGATGGGCCAGGTGTTTGTGTCGGCCACTAGGGTCGCTTAGCTTAGTCATTCAGCGACCTCGGTGCAAATTTTAGGACTAAAAATAATATTGTGAGGTGTGAGGTATTCAGAATACACTGAAAATGAGTGGAAATTATGGTTTTTGAGGTTAATAATACTTTGGGATCAAAATGACCCCCACATTCTATGATTTAAGCTGTTTGCGTCATGTGCTGTTTGGGGAGTGTTTTTTGGAAGGGCCATCCTGCGTGACACTGCAGTGCCACTCCTAAATGGGCCCGGTGTTTGTGTCGGCCACTAGGGTCGCTAATCTTACTCACACAGTCAGCTACCTCATTGCGCCTCTTTTTTTCTTTGCGTCATGTGCTGTTTGGGGAGGGTTTTTTGGAAGGGACATCCTGCGTGACACTGCAGTGCCACTCCTAGATGGGCCCGGTGTTTGTGTCGGCCACTAGGGTCGCTAATCTTACTCACACAGCTACCTCATTGCGCCTCTTTTTTTCTTTGCGTCATGTGCTGTTTGGGGAGGGTTTTTTGGAAGGGACATCCTGCGTGACACTGCAGTGCCACTCCTAGATGGGCCCGGTGTTTGTGTCGGCCACTAGGGTCGCTAATCTTACTCACACAGCTACCTCATTGCGCCTCTTTTTTTCTTTGCGTCATGTGCTGTTTGGGGAGTGTTTTTTGGAAGGGCCATCCTGCGTGACACTGCAGTGCCACTCCTAGATGGGCCAGGTGTTTGTGTCGGCCACTAGGGTCGCTTATCTTACTCACACAGCTACCTCATTGCGCCTCTTTTTTTCTTCTTTGCGTCATGTGCTGTTTGGGGAGTGTTTTTTGGAAGGGCCATCCTGCGTGACACTGCAGTGTCACTCCTAGATGGGCCAGGTGTTTGTGTCGGCCACTAGGGTCGCTTAGCTTACTCACACAGCTACCTCATTGCGCCTCTTTTTTTCTTCTTTGCATCATGTGCTGTTTGGGGAGTGTTTTTTGGAAGGGCCATCCTGCGTGACACTGCAGTGCCACTCCTAGATGGGCCAGGTGTTTGTGTCGGCCACTAGGGTCGCTTAGCTTACTCACACAGCTACCTCATTGCGCCTCTTTTTTTCTTTGCGTCATGTGCTGTTTGGGGAGTGTTTTTTGGAAGGGCCATCCTGCGTGACACTGCAGTGCCACTCCTAGATGGGCCAGGTGTTTGTGTTGGCCACTAGGGTCGCTTAGCTTACTCACACAGCTACCTCATTGCGCCTCTTTTTTCTTCTTTGCGTCATGTGCTGTTTGGGGAGTGTTTTTTGGAAGGGCCATCCTGCGTGACACTGCAGTGCCACTCCTAGATGGGCCAGGTGTTTGTGTCGGCCACTAGGGTCGCTTAGCTTACTCACACAGCTACCTCATTGCGCCTCTTTTTTTTTTCTTTGCGTCATGTGCTGTTTGGGGAGGGTTTTTTGGAAGGGCCATCCTGCGTGACACTGCAGTGCCACTCCTAGATGGGCCAGGTGTTTGTGTCGGCCACTAGGGTCGCTTAGCTTAGTCATTCAGCGACCTCGGTGCAAATTTTAGGACTAAAAATAATATTGTGAGGTGTGAGGTATTCAGAATACACTGAAAATGAGTGGAAATTATGGTTTTTGAGGTTAATAATACTTTGGGATCAAAATGACCCCCACATTCTATGATTTAAGCTGTTTTTTAGGGTTTTTTGAAAAAAACACCCGAATCCAAAACACACCCGAATCCGACAAAAAAAATTCGGTGAGGTTTTGCCAAAACGCGGTCGAACCCAAAACACGGCCGCGGAACCGAACCCAAAACACAAAACCCGAAAAATTTCAAGTGCACATCCCTACATCCTACCCAGCTGAACTTCCTTATCCACTTTCTCCCGCAGAACCGACGGCAAGGCACGAGCAGACTGGAGATTCCGTTGGGCCCGGACCAAAACATTGCTCGCAACAGGCAAGCGAAAACCAAAACGAAAACCGTCAAACAAAAACTGCGCGTCCGCCCTATTTGGATACCACGTCAACCACTTGCCCATTGTATCCAAATTAATTGGCGTTGGAGCTCTGCGGAGCGCTCCCGCTTGCGACAGGTCTTGAGTAATTTTGCTTACCCCGGGCACCCTGGCGACTGCCTTTAAAGCAGGTAGAGGCTGGGTGGGAGCCGCCACACTGCAAGCACAAGTGTCGAAACCGACACTGCTTGCCGAAGGAACAGGACGCATTATTAAATGCGAAGCACTTTCCTTTTGCGACGGCCTGCCCCCCTCCGCGGACGGCCGACCTACCAGCTTTGCCCGATCCACCGTCCGCGCCGGTCGCTTGGGCGGACGACCCTGCGCGGTGCCCGTCCGCCCCCGGAATCCGGGGCTCCCTAGCCTGTTGAGAAGCCCGGGTGACTTGTAGCCAGACTTCGACGTCCTTGCAGCCGTAGTCTATCACTTGCAAGCAGTCCTGCTTTTCCCGGAATTTTTTGTCGTACATCTGCCATTCGACGCCCGACGATGTGCGCTGCATGTCGTGGATTAAATGCAGGTACCGAATGACGTTCATATGCTCGTCCGGCCTATCCTCCTGGTAACAAGCCGCGAAGACACAAAAACCGGCCAGCCAGTTATCGAAGGTACGGAAAGCCTCGGCCCCCGATGCCCTTCTTGGCTGACACCGACTTATAGTCCTTCTTTGCGTCCTTCGTCAATACGAACATATCAACGTAATCACCCCTGCATATTTTCCTACGGCAGCTGTCCCTCAGTCCCCGCATCACGGTAGTGTAATCGCAGTGGACTACCCCAGGCAAATTGCGGAGCTTCTTGGCCCTGCGAGCGTTCTCGCTAAGCCGCTTGCGTCTCTTCCGTCTCTACTGCTGACCCGCCGCCCTCTTGGCGTATTTCGTTGCGCGCTTCTTTGCCCTAGTCGTACTACTGACTTCGGACGCTGGCGACGACAGAGAAGAAGAGGAAGAAGAGGAAGAGCTGCGAGAACTAGAGCGCGTGTAGGAGCCCGACCCCGATTGCTCCACCTCACCTGATGCCGTCGACTGCTCGGACACGGAATCCTCCGGCGTGGCAAATCCGACATCCTCATCCTCGGTTTCCGCCATCTCCACCTCTCTGCGATCACCTGCAAGAGAAAACGAAGCAAAGGACCCAGAAAGCAGTCGCGGCGCACGCCTAGCTCCCCGGGGCGCAGGCGTCCCCACTTCGCACTCCTGTTCGTCCCTCACGGCACGATGATCCAACTGCGCCTCGGCTACCCCCAGTTCCCGGCAGGCACGAGCCACCCGTCGCGCTGCCGACACCGCCTGCGTACCGGACCCGCCTGCTACTGCATGCGAGCCGGAACGCCATGCTACCCCCGAGGACGCAGCCACGGCCAGAGGCCCCAATGCCACCGCCACCGTGGTCAGGGCCGCCGCCAGCTCTCCAGAGGGGTCCTGACCCCCCCAAAACACCTCGTTGTCCCGCGTGGGTACCCCCGCCGCCGTGCGCCTTTCCGCACGACTACCGCCAGTAGCCAACAGGGGGCCCGACGCCCGGAACCCAGACTGGCCCCATGGAGAAACGGCAGCGCCCCCTGCCACCAGCGGCCCGGTCCTCCACCATGCCCTGCTCTCCCTTGGTGCCCGACTCATGGGGCCAACGCTGCCCCCTCTTCCCAACCCCCCGCGTGCACCATCCCCCAGCAGGCTGGAGCTCCCTCCGCCTACTGGGAGGGCGCCGCGGAGTGACACCCCGCTGTCCTGTCCATGATCATTCCTCCTATCTCTCACCCTGCCACTTCCCCGCTCCCAGCCGGCCTCCGGCTGCAGGGGAGCGGGCTGGGAAGACAGGGAGACGAGCGGCGCCGCTGCGCGCACACGTGCGCGCACGGAGCCGCCTGTGGAGAGCGCAGGCGTGCGCGCACCTCGTAGGCGCGGCCCGCCTCTTCCCTCCAACAAGTCCCTGTCTGTGCCGCTTGCTGTAGCTGACGGACGAGGCCCCGCGCCGGGCCTCGTCCGACTTCCTCCAGCCACCTGTCCACTCGCCCCCCCTCGCCCGGCACCGCTTCGCGGCCGGGACGAGGGGGAAGAGACTGGGGACGGTTCCGGCGCCATGGACGGCCGCCCGCCGCGGCGCGCATGCGCGCGCGGGCATCCGGCACTGAGGTCTCCACTGCCGCACCTGGAGGCGAGGGCCGATGCCCGTCTCCCTCCAGGCGCCCTGCATGCCTCCCCAGCCCTCCCCGCCGCCAGCGCCCGGCGTGCAAAATCGATACGGCCCCAAGCGGCCCGGATGACCGGGTCTGCCGGGCCCCGTCACCTCCAGAGCCCGTGAAGGCCCCAGATGACGGGAAACCATCCTCAGGGCCAGTAAGCCCGTCCTCGGGCCCAGACCCACCGCCCGATGCGCGGTAGCGGGCTGGGGTCCAGGCGGAGCGGCGAGGCCGAGATGAGGCCATGGCAAACTGGAGGTTGAAAAGTTCAATTTAAAAGTGCTAAAGCAATGAACAGTTTATTGGGGAGACTCTGCTATGCAGCACTCACCCCAAGGCAATTCAGCAGCAAGAGAGACCAGGCTGGGCCTAGCATTCCCTATATATATTAACCCTCCCCTTTTTCCAAAGGCTGTACTTTCCTCACAGCTTGGTCCACCCCTCACAGGATGTTTAACTCTTTCCTTTCCTATGCAGTCAATTCTCTCTCCAAATTGCTCCAAGCTTTTATCCTGATTAATAGAGTTGTGTATTATATTTATTACTAGCGACCCGCCCCAGCTTTGCACGGGAGCAATTTGGAATTTACACGTACAACAGCCTGTGGGGCTGTTTCACCATCAGCCGCAGAAGTGTGGAAATCGCTATCTGCTCATTTCCACAGTTCCGCGCATGCGCTCATGGCGGTGAAGCATGCAAGCGATCGCAGTTTAAGAGCTGTCGCAGGGCGGTGACGCACCGTTTTGGGGGCACAGTCCAGACAAAGCTGGCGTGTCCGGACCGTTTGCGGGGCGGGCCAAGGCGCGTGACGTGTCATGCAGCCTGCGACTCAGAAGATGGTTGCCCTCCGAATGCCTTCGCAGCAAGACTGTGTAGGCAGGTGTCAACCCTAATCATGTTAGCGAGGGAAGGTGGAGGGCAGGACCCGGCATGCTAGCGATAAAGAGTTGTACTTTAGCGACTTTTAGCAAAACTACAACTCATGCTGAATCGGGCCCTGTATGTGCTTTCCATCTTGGCATAATGGGAATACAATTTTTACATTTTAATTAAAGAACTCCTCAAAAAGAGACATGTTGATGCTACAACACACATTTTTAGTATGGGCGAGCTCCGTGTATACCCTCACACTGGCTAGCCAAGCATGAGCCTTCGATCGTTACTGTGCTCGGACGGCCGTTTCTTCTTTTACTTGCTGCTTTTCATTTGTTACTGCTTGGCTCCATTTTGTCATAGATTAATCTCCATGATGCTTCTGATCACCAGCCACCAGCCTGGGGGAGGGGCAAAGGCACAGTAGGGACGGTGGCCGTGGCAGAGTTACAGATAGGGAAAGAGGAACACGTGGACAAAAGGGGGTTAGAGGAGCATATTAACCACTTAGCTGACAATTTTTGAATGAATTAGGTGAAGAACATAAATTTAACCCTAACCAAAATAATTTTAGTTAAAAAAAAAATATATATAAATAAATAATATGCAGCCGCTGGATGGGGGATGGGGGGGTTCTGCTGTACTGACTTATCAGCAGTGATCGGCAGCACGGCAATCAGTACGGGAGAGTGCAGAGAGGATGAGGTACCTTCCGGTCCCTCTGACAGCAGCAGCGGAGGGAAGTTTCTCTTCCCTGCCGCTGCTAACACTGTTTATCTGACTGGTCGCATCCTGTGTGACCAGGTCAGATAGAGCACTTGCAGGCATGGTCGCATCTGATGCGACCATGCCAGGCAAGTGGTTAAGAGTGTGAGCAAGAGGAAGAGGCCAGAGGTATACAAGGGGGTGGGTGTCAGAGGCTCATATAGGGAGGGGAGATCATAGGTCCTCACTGTGGGAGGAGCTGCATCAGGCCTCGGAGAGAGATAATGTGGGGAAGTTGCCACAAAATAATCAAGTAGCTCCTGTCCTTTATCTGGGTTGGGTTCGGGTGACCGGCGTTTGAGATCCCGCCAGTCACCAACTGGGATCCCGATCTTTAGATTGCTGGCGGGGGGCAAGTGCGACAAAGCTTCTTGCGGGCTTGCTGCGCTCGCCATTCGCTCTTTTACCACTCTATCGGCGTCATGGACACCCACAAGTCGGAATAGTCCATGTTAGTCAGCAAGCCGACTCTCAGGCTCTGAATCAGCCCGGATCCCAGCGTCACACAACTACATCCCCTTTATCTAGCACGGTCTTTGAAATGACAATTAGAAGTGGTTTGATTGCTTTGGCCAATTGCTCCACATTATCTCTCTCCAAGACTTTGATACATCTCATCTTGAGGGCAATCAGCCTGCATCCCCCAGCCACAATGACCGACTGCTTTGTCACTGCATGTGTGCCGGGCCGACTGGCATTTCAGTTCCAAAAGGTAGGCTGACTGTCTTCAGTTATGAGCCAAGAAGCCGGCTGCCGGTGCATATTGCCAAGTCTCCCTGGCAGTGTGTTATGCACACCAGTGCCTGCAGGAATGTACTGGTGTCAGAACTGTTATGCACTCCAGTGCCTGCAGGAATGTACTGGTGTTTGAACTGTTATGCACACCAGTGCCTGCAGGAATGTACTGGTGTCTGAACGGATAGGTATGCAAAACAAATGAACTCACAGACAGACTGGGGAATATGACATTACGTACACAGAAGGTGATAGGGTAACAAAATACACACAAAGTGAACAGAGAAGCCAAGAGGCTAAGGAACTGGGTGTCTCCCTAGTATTAGTAATGCTCAGATGGGAAAAGCAAGATGTTGTGTTTTAATACGTAGAGAACCCGAAATGCTGTTGCTAAGGGCAACAGCAAAACCCTAAAGGGTTACCAACGGGTGTGGCAGTAAACTCCTTGGTCAGAGATGGAATGATAGACACAAGGAGAGTCTCCACAATCCTAATTCTCACTTGCAGTGCACAGGTTCAGCTTACTGCCACTAAACTGACACCTGACACCTTGCACAGTGAGACAGGATTTAGGCAGGCAAGTCTTAGAATACAGCCGCAAACTTGCTAAGTTCACAGAGTAGTAAAAGAACCCCAGCAAGCTAAACGACTGACTCCAGTCTTACTGCTAGGTCTGGATTGGCAGAGTGTAGTACCAAATCCCCAGGCCTATTTGCAGTAAGCAACAACAAATACAAAGCTACACAGTACTGGCTAACTTTCAGGAACTGACTAACCAACAAAGATTCAGCAGCATCTGCTTAACCTGAGAAGAGGCCTTATAAAGCAGGTGCTGTCCACGCCCCATTCAGACCTCACAGACTGTGAGCACAAAAACCAGCACCGGATCCCCTGCCGTGCACAGAGCCTGTAACCACTGCACAGCAAAAGACCCGAACCGGAGTATCAGCTGCGCTCAGGTTACTCCGCTAGCACTTGTCTCCCGGTTGCCATGACGACGTGGCAGCACAGGGCAGGAGACCCTAACACAGTGTCTCTTTATCTTACCATACCTTACCTAAACAGTCACAGCCTCGAAAACTGGGGCAATGTCATCTGGACTAATAATGATGGCAGTAATTAATCATGCATAATTTGTATGAAATTACTTGTCTTGTTAGAACGTGGCTCACATGGATTTTTGTCCTCTGGCCTCAGACAGTTTTGGCATATTGATAGACAAGAATGCAAATACCAATATTCAGATCTCCCCAAACTTGTGTCACATGAACATTTGTCCCCTCATTTAGTACGGTGGGTTTTCTAATTTTTTAAATATTCATTAAAAAAAAATGTTCTTTCAAGTTTAGATTTTATGATGAAAACCTATATGTTGTAGGCGGCTTCTGTGCCATCTGGGAAAGCTGCATTACTGCTGAACTAAGAACCACAAAGTATTTCTTTGTGGTGTTTGTAAAACGAAAAAATGTTCGCACTTGCTTTTATTTCCTTTTCTTGGAAATTCCTAAAAGGCCGCCCATTTTCGTGGGGTCATTTAAGGTGCATCTTATTTGATGTGCCAGAAGTTGCGAAAAGATCGGTGGTATTTTCTGAAAATTCAAAGTAGTCTGTAAAACCCCCGCGGTGTAACGTGTTTCAGTACTGGGGGTGGGAAGCGACGGCAAATGGTTCTGATGTTGTAATGTGGGTGGTGCAAAAAGTATCAAGACAGGTTCAGCACAGGAGCGAGGACAGTTTCAGCAGCAACAGGGGTTAAAGTGCTTCTCTGTTCTTAGGCGCTTCCCCACATAGTATCTGTAGACACGCGTGTATGTATTAGTAATTTAGTAAGGAGTATGTGGGTGTACTCCCTTGTTAGATATGCAGGTATTTATTGTTTGTAATGCCTTAAATGCACGGTGAAGATTTTAATTTCTCATACGTCCTAGAGGATGCTGGGGATGACATCAAGACCATGGGGTATATTGACGTGATCCGCAGGAGACATGGGCACTCTAAAGACTTTTCATTAGGTGTGAACTGGTTCCTCCCTCTATGCCCCTCCTCCAGACCTCAGTTTTAGAAATGTACCCAGGCTGACTGGATGCACTCTGAGGAGCTCTACTGAGTTTCTCTGAAAAGACTTATGTTAGGTTTTTTATTTTCAGGGAGATCTGCTGGCATCAGACTCCCTGCTTCGTGGGACTGAGGGGGCAGAAGTAGGAACCAACTTCCTAAAGAGTTTCATGGCTCTGCTTCTGGCTGACAGGACACCATTAGCTCCTGAAGGGAACTGAACGCTGGCCGTGCCTAGATGCTCACTCCCACAGCACGCCGTCACCCCCCTCACAGAGCCAGAAGTCAGAAGACAGGTGAGTGTTAGAAGACAGATCCTCAATCAAGAATGTGACAGCTAAAGGCGGGAGCACAGCGCGCCATGTTGCCCACACATACACAGGCACTGCAGGGTGCAGGGCGCGGGGGGGGGCGCCCTGGGCAGCATTAAACCTATGGAAACTGGCATAAATAAGGGGCATAAGTTGCTGAGGCACAGTCCTACCCCCGTCAGTATAAAAAATTACCTCATAAAAGCTGAGGAGAAACACACCATTGAAGAGTGGAGCTTCCTCAGTCAGCCAGCACACTGCTCAGCGCCATTTTCTCTCTCTCCTCAGGCTGCAGAGACAACACTGGTCCTCCTCCACTACTGAACAAGTATCAGGGTGCAAAACAGGGGGGGCCACAGTGAATTTGGTGCTATATAATTGTGTGATTAACATTATAAAAGCGCTGAATGTAAGTGGGCATTTTGTGTTCAGAGACATTGTGTTACTGGCGCTGGGTTGTGAACTGGCAAAATCCTATCTGTGTCCCTCTGACAGATTTTACTGTGAGTCTGTCCCCTATAAATCCCGGAGTGTCTGTGGTGCAGTTCTGCACATGTGTGACATGTCTGTGGCAGGGAACTCTGTGGAGACATGTTAGGGACACAGAGGTGTAATATGACACCAAGAGCCTGACTGGGTGAAAGGTTACACGATAGTGTGAATCATATCAGTAAGAGGTTGGACTGAATCTCACACAGAAAATGAAAATAATCTGTTGAAGATGTGATTTTTAATAGTTCTGCCTTTCATCCACAGGGACCTTTCTGGGTCACATACAAATTTGCACAAGTAGTACAAACTGATACCGACACGGACTCTGATTCCTGTGTCGACACTAGTGATTCCAGGGGAATAGGTCCTAAGTTAGCAAAAAAGCATTCAAAACATGTTTTAGCTATAAAGGAGGTGTTAGAAGTTACGAAGCCCCCTCTTTTACCACAAGGAGAGGGTTTACTTTAGTAAAGAAGTAATGTAATTTTCCCTCCACCTCAGGTCTGATTTAACCTGAAAAGAAATTTCTGATTCCCAAATGGATATCAGGCAGCTTACCTTTTTCCAAAAAAGGTGGGAGTCACCCCGCATTTTAGACAGGGTCCTGTCATAAAAGAGAAAAGGTGTTTCTCCCTGCGCCTGGAATGGCTTCACTTAAGGAGCCGACAGACCGCAAGTGAGTGAGGTGATTTATTGATGTGGCCAATGGGACACTACTCAGGCCTACCATTGTCTGAGTGGCTGAGTAATGCTATTGAAAAGTAGTCAGAAAACTTGTCATTAGACATTGACACAATAGATGGAGACGAGATACTCCTAACGTTAGGTCATATCAAAGACGCTGCTGCGTACGTACTAGAATCCATGAAATATATTGGTTTCTCGGGATCAAGAACCGCTACCATGGCAGTATCTGCTCGGAGGGCGTTGTGGATTTGCCAGTGGAATGCTGATGCAGATTCCAAAAGAAATAAGGAGGCTCTCCCGTATAAAGGTGAGGCCTTGTTTGGTGATGGGCTGGATGCGTTAGTCTCGGCGGCTACCGCAGGTAAGTCGACATTCTTGCCTTATGCTCCTGCACATCACTCTCACATACAGTCCTTTCGGCCCAACAAATACAAAAAGGCCAAAGGTCTCCCCTTTTATGCAGGTAGGGAAAGGGGAAAAGGAAAGAAATCCGCTGCGTCTCCCGGATCGCAGGAGCAGAAGTCCACCCCTGCTTCTGCCAAATCTGCAGCATAATGTTGGGGCTCCCTTGCGGGAGTCCGCTCGGGTGGGAGCACATCTGAAACTTTTCAGCCAAATCTGGATTCAATCTGGCCTGGACCAATGGGTCTTACAAATAGTGTCCCATGGGTACAAACTAGAGTTTCAAGATGTCCCCCCATGCCGATTTTTCAAATCGACCTTGCAGGCTTCTCTTCCCGGAAGGAGGCAGTAACAACGGCAATTCAAAAATTATGTCAGGATCTGGTCATTGTCCTGGTACCCTTGGCACAGTAAGGAGAAGGTTTTTTATTCAAGCCTCTTCGTAGTTCCGAAGCCGGACGGCTCGGTCAGACCGATTTTAAACCTGAAATATCTGAATCTCTACCTGAAAAGGTTCAAGTTCAAGATGGAATCCCTGAGGGTATTGATTTCCAGTCTGGAAGAGGGGGACTTCATGGTGTCAGTAGACATAAAAGATGCTTACTTGCATGTTCCCATTTATCCTCCTCACCAAGCTTATCTGAGATTCGCAGTACAGGATTGCTATTACCAGTTTCAGACGTTGCCGTTCGGGCTCTCCACGGCACCCAGGGTATTCACCAAGGTGATGGCGGAGATGATGGTCCTCCTTCGTTAAAAAGGAGTCAATATAATTCCTTATCTGGACGATCCAGGGAACAGTTGGTGCAGAACATCGCACTCTCCCTGTCAATACTCCAACAACACGGTTGGATCATGAATTTTCCAAAGTTGCAGTTGGAACCGACGACAAGATTGTCCTTTTTAGGGATGATTCTGGACACAGAAGTACGGAGAGTATTTCTTCCAGGGGAAAAGGCTCTGAAAATCCAGAAAATGGTCAAACAAATATTGAAACCAACAAGCGTGTCGATCCATCAATGCATTCGGTTGTTGGGGAAAATGGTAGCGACCTATGAGGCCATATAGTTTGGCCGATTTCATGCCAGAGTATTCCAGTGGGACCTGTTGGACAAGTGATCCGGATCCCACCTACACATACACCAGAAAATAACCCTGTCCCCCAAAGCCAGGATTTCGCTTCTGTGGTGGCTACACAGTTCTCACCTACTAGAGGGACACAGGTTTGGGATTCATGACTGGGTCCTAATAACCACGGATGCAAGTCTCCGAGGCTGGAGAGCTGTCGGGTGGTCTTCAGTATGCCGGCGGTCGGGCTCCCGGCGACCAGCATACCGGCGCCGGGAGCCCGACAGCCGGCATACCGACACTTATTCTCCTTCGTGGGGGTCCACGACCCCCCTGGAGGGAGAATAAAATAGTGTGGCGCGTGTAGCGCGGCGAGCCCGTAAGGGGCTCATTTGCGCTCGCCACACTGTCGGTAAGCCGGCGGTCGGGCTCCCGGCGCCGGTATGCTGGTCGCCGGGAGCCCGGCCGCCGGCATATCGTAGTGAACCCGAGCTGTCACACAGGGGGAAAGCTTCCAAGGAAAATGGTCAAGTCAGGAAGCCTGCCTTCACATAAACGTTCTGGAATTGAGAGCCATTTACAAAGGCCTTCTACAAGCGGTACATCTTCTTCAAGATCCCGTGCAGATCCAGTCGGACAATGTAACAGCAGTTGCGTACATAAACAGGCAAGGCGGAACGAAAAGCAGAGCGGAAATGGCAGAGGTGACAAGGATTCTCCTCTGGGCAGAAAGACATGTTAGAGCTCTGTCAGCAATTTTCACTTCGGGAGTGGACAACTAGGAAGAAGACTTCCTCAGCAAACACGATCTCCATCCATGAGAGTGGGGCCTCTACCAAGAAGTCTTCGCAGAGGTGACAAGTCTTTGGGGAGTTCCTCATGTAGACATGATGGCATCTCGCCTAAACAAGAAGCTTCAGAGATATTGTTCCAGGTCGAGAGACCCTCAAGCAATAGCAGTGGATGCACTGGTGACCCAGTGGGTGTTTCGGTCGGTATATGTTTTCCCTCCACTTCCACTGATTCCAAAAGTTCTCAAAATAATAAGAAGAACAAGAGTTTGAGCAATCTTCATTGCCCCAGACTGGCCAAGGAGGGCTTGGTATCCAGATCTTCAGGAGTTGCTCATAGAAGATCCTCGGCCTCTTCCTCCTCGAGAGGACCTACTACAGCAGGGGCCGTGTGTGTATCAAGACTTACCATGGCTACATTTAACGGCATGGCTGTTGAGCGTCGGATCCTAGCCCGAAAGGGTATTCCCAAGGAAGTCATCCCCACTCTTATTCAGGCCAGGAAAGGAGTAACGTCTAAACATTACCACCGTATTTGGAGAAAATGTGTGTCTTGGTGTGAATCCAAGAAGGCTCCTACGGAAGAGTTTGAGTTGGGATGTTTTCTCCATTTTCTGCAGGCTGGTGTGGATGCGGGCCTTAGATTGGGGTCAGTCAAGGTCTAGATTTCGGCCTTATAAGTTTTCTATCAAAAACAATTGGCCTCCTTTCCAGAAGTTCAGACGTTTGTGAAAGGGGTTCTGCACATCCAGCCTCCATTTGTGCCTCCAGTGGCACCATGGGACCTTAATGTGGTGTTGCAGATTTTTCAATCGGGTTGGTTTGAGCCTCTACAAGAAATAGAGTTGAAGTTTCTCACTCGGAAAGGGGTGATGCTTTTGGCGTTGGCATCCACAAGGCGGATGTCTGAATTGGGGGCCTTGTCCCACAAGAGCCCTTACCTGATCTTCCATGAAGATAGGGCAGAGTTGAGAACTCGTCAACATTTTCTTCCAAAGGTGGTTTCCTCTTTCCACATAAACCAACCTATTGTGGTGCCAGTTGCTACTGACACGTTCGCTGAGTCAAAGTCTCTAGATGTGGTTAGAGCTTTGAAAATCTATGTTGCTAGAACAGCTCGTATACGGAAAACAGAGGCTCTCTTTGTCCTGTATGATCACAACAAGATTGGCTGTCCTGCTTCCAAGCAGACTATTGCACGTTGGATTAAAAATACGATTCAGCAAGCTCATACTACAGCTGGATTGCCGTTACCGACGTCGGTAAAGGCCCACTCCACTAGGAAGGTGGGCTCATCCTGGGCGGCTGCCCGGGCAGTGGCGGATTTAGCGGGGGGCGATTAGGGTGAACGTCCCCCCTACACATACCGGCACCGGGATGGAGGCCGGGTCCCGCCGCGGTGTTGGGAACGAGTGGAGAGCGATGCAGCGCGGCGGGGGAAGGGGAGAGAGAGAGAGCGTCCTCACGCGCATACAGCGGCTGAGCGGCCTCTGTTCTGAGCACGCCCCCTCCTTCCTGTACGCGCGTCAGGACGCTCTCTCTCTCTACCCGTCCCCCGTCGCGCTGCCCGCTCTCCACCTCGTTCTCAATGCCGCGGCGGCACCCGGCCTCCATCCGACTCCTAATGCTGCTGGCTGCAGCAGGTGTCACTGGCTGCCAGCCATGTCTCCTACCCTCCAAACTTTAAGTAAGTGTGTGTGCCCCCTCTGTGTTCCATGTCTCCCCCCTCCGCTCCTAGCTAAAGTGCCTGTGTTCCATGTCTCCCCCCTCTTCTCCTAACTAAAGTGTATGTGTCCCTGCATTATTTTGGCTCATTCAGTGTACTGTAATGTGAATTTCGGCTCATACATTGTGCTATAATGTGAATTTTGGCTCCTTCTGCGTGCTATAATGTGAATTTCGGCTCATTCAGTGTGCTATAACGTGAATTTTGGCTCATTCTGCGTGCTATAATGTGAATTTCGGCTCATTCAGTGTGCTATAACGTGAATTTTGACTCATTCTGCGAGTTATAACGTGAATTTTGGCTCATTCAGTGTGCTATAATGTGAATTTCGGCTCATTCAGTGTGCTATAACGTGAATTTTGGCTCATTCTGCATGCTATAATGTGAATTTCGGCTCATTCAGTGTGCTATAACGTGAATTTTGGCTCATTCTGCGAGTTATAACGTGAATTTTGGCTCATTCAGTGTGCTATAATGTGAATTTCGGCTCATTCAGTGTGCTATAACGTGAATTTTGGCTCATTCTGCGTGCTATAATGTGAATTTCGGCTCATTCAATGTGCTATAACGTGAATTTTGGCTCATTCTGCGAGTTATAACGTGAATTTTGGCTCATTCAGTGTGCTATAATGTGCATTTCGGCTCATTCTGCGTGCTATGATGTGCATTTCGGCTCATTCTGCGTGCTATGATGTGCATTTCGGCTCATTCAGTGTGCTATGATGTGCATTTCGGCTCAATCTGCGTGCTATAATGTGAATTTTGTCTCATTCAGTGTGCTATAACGTGAATTTTGGCTCATTCTGCGTGCTATAATGTGAATTTTGGCTCATTCTGCGTGCTATAACGTGAATTTTGGCTCATTCTGCGTGCTATAATGTGAATTTCGGTTCATACAGTGTGCTATAATGTGAATTTTGGATCATACTGTGTGCTACAATGTGAATTTCGTCTCATTCAGTGTGCTATAATGTGAATTTCGGCTCATTCTGTGTGCTACAATGTGAATTTCAGCTCATACAGTGTGCTATAATGTGAATTTCGGCTCATTCTGTGTGCTGTAGAAACAGAATTTGTCGGCAGATAAGAACCACTTGGCCCATCTAGTCTGCCCCTTTTTTTTTTTTACATTATTTTTATCTCTAACCTTATCTGATCCTTATTTCTTTGTAAGAATATCCTTATGTCTATCCCATGCATGTTTAAATTGCCCTACTGTCTTAGCCTCTACCACCCTTGATGGAAGGAATGGCGATTCGCCAGTCTGTATCACCAGTGCGCAGGGTTCTCTCCACTAACTGGCAACATTTTATTAGTAATGGCAACAATAGGAAATTTAGAAGCGAACGGGAAGGGCATTACTAAGTGGGAGGGGCTATGATTAGGGGGAGGGGTCATAATTCTTAAACCGCCCCCCCTAAAAGTTAAGTCTAGATCCGCCACTGTGCCCGGGGGGGTCTCGGCATTACAACTTTGCCGAGCAGCTACTTGGTCGGGGTCAAACACATTTGCTAAGTTCTACAAGTTTGACACCTTGGCCGATGAGGACCTAAAGTTTGGTCAATCGGTGCTGCAGGGTCATCTGCACTCTCCTACCCGTACTGGAGCTTTGGTATAGACCCCATGGTCTTGATGTCGTCCCCAGCATCCTCTAGGACGTATGAGAAAATAGGATTTTGATAACCTACCGGTAAATCCTTTTCTCCTAGTCCGTAGAGGATGCTGGGCGCCCGTCCCAGTGCGTACTTTACCTGCAGTTTAGTTATTACAGTTACACAAGTTGTGTTATCTTGGTTTCAGCATGTTGCTGCAATTGGTTGAATGCCATGTGTGCGGCATGGTTGAGGGTGTGAGTTGGTAGATATCTCACCACTAATTTAAGTAAATCTTTTCCTCGAAATGTCAGTCTCCCTGGGCACAGTTCCTACAACTGAGGTCTGGAGGAGGGGCATAGAGGGAGCAGCCAGTTCACACCCAATGAAAAGTCTTTAGAGTGCCCATGTCTCCTGCGGATCCCGTCTATACCCCATGGTCTTGATGTAGTCCCCAGCATCCTCTATGGACAAGGAGAAAAGGATTTACCGGTAGGTTATCAAAATCCTATTTTATTGTTTTATGCTAATTATTTTGTGCTTGTTACCTAGTCATACACCCACACATTTATTCCCATCTAATTCATGAGCGTCTTGGTGCGAGGGTGTTTAATAACCCAGTGCATTCAAATTGTATTTGAACCTCACAGGTCAGGTGGAAATCAGATTGTACTACTCAGTTGTCTAATTAATAGTCTTCAGTGTAACTGTACAATTTTATTATCAAGTTGTTGCGCGTATATTCCCTACTCAGTTCCTTCCTAGTTATTTTTTTTTTTAATTCAATAAGTTTTTATTGATTTTTCCAGACAAACAGACAAAGCAAAACATTGAGTACATAAATATGCACTATGTGTATACAGATAAAAACCAGCTAATATTGTATGCAACAACAGACATATATAAATAAAGTTGCAAACAGCTACAAGTTATACATAACGATTGTCGTGGTTTCTTTTCATTTGTTCATACAATATTGTTACATTAAGTGACCAGAAATCAATGCTGGGCAGAGACACGAGTCCCCTGGTAGAGTGGAGATGATAACCACCTATCCCATATCTTGTAAAATTTATCCGGAGCTTTCCTAGAAATATAAACAATCTTTTCATGGGACACAACTGAGTTCACTAACGGGATCCATTTATTAATATCAGGGCCCGTAGTCACCATCCATGAGCGTGCTATCAATACTTTGGCCAAAGCGCATAAGTTAAGATTATATCTTCTAGAATGTGCATCCAATATCTCCTCATCTATAACCCCAAGGATACACCCAAGGGGGGTAAACACGTTGAGGGGGATTCCCGTAGAGGCCACCAACCGTGTCACCGCCCGCCAAAAGTCCTGCACTACCGGGCAAGCCCACAATAGATGCCAGAAGGTACCATCCGGAGAGGTGCACTTCGGGCACCTAGAGTCACTCCGCCCCCCTATGCTAACAAGACGGGTGGGAGTGATATAGACTCTATGTAATATAAACAAATGTATCTGCTGAAAACAAGCCGAGGTGGTAGCAGCACGTGAGGTCCCCAAGGCCTCTTCCCAGATATCTAGGGTAACCGGTCCCAAATCAGCATCCCATTTAGATTTAAGGTGTGAGAGACTGTCAAAGTGATGGGCACCGAGCAGAGCGGAGTAGAGACCAGAAACAGTCCTGGAGCCCGGAGTATCAGCCAGGAGCAGGTGAACCGGTGACTTCCGAAGGAGAGGTGGAGCAGTACTAAACTGAGACGCGCATGCGTGGCGAAGCTGAATATATCTAAAATAATAGGATGTGGGTATATTAAACTCAAGCTGCAGTTGTCCAAAAGAAATAAATGTGCCCGAGGAGTACAAATGATTGAGGGAGCAAACACCCCAGCGTCCCCACACCGATCCCATTTGTGAAATGAGTAAGAGCACGAGTGTGCATCAGTGGAGTGTCTGGATCCCATCCCCCCCCCCCCCCCCCCAACATAGAGTGTACCTTCCTCCAGGCCATAATCGTTTGTTTAACCAACGGCATCTTAAGGAGTGCAACATTATCACAAAGTAGGAGCTGCAGGGGTGACAAATTGATTCCAGATGCTAGTAATACAGTAGAGATTAGTAAATCTCCAGTCGAGTCAGAGACCCAAGGGATTAGGTGGAATAACTGAGCCGCTAAGTAATAGAATCTAATTTTAGGAAGGGCCAGACCACCCGAGTCCCTAGGTCTAGTTAGAGTATCTAATTTAATCCGAGCTCTACGGGTGGACCATACCAGTGATGACAAGAGACCATCTATGATACCAAATAATCTCTGGGGAAGATAAACAGGGGAATGTTGGAGGACATACAGCATTTTAGGTAATACAACCATTTTAATGAGGTTTATCCTACCCGTGACAGTAAGTGGCAGTTGACTCCACACCCTAACACGAGACCGTAGATAGTCCATTTGTGGACGTATATTCAGATCAATAAATTGCAAGGACTGGTTGGTGATCCATACCCCCAAGTATTTAAAAGAGTCAACCCAGCAAAGCGGCAGGTGCCCGGGGGGGCAGGCAGGACAGGGGCCTCTAAGCGGAAGGACACAGGACTTGTCCCAATTAATGGACAAACCGGAGAATCCCCCAAAAGTGTCAATTACTTCCAAGATATGAGGCATAGCGGTAAAGTAATCAGATACAAACAACAGAATATCATCTGCATAAAGAGCAATTTTGTCTGCCCTACTGTTAGGCGCCGCGGTCCGTGGCGCCGCTCGGTCCGTTTCCGAGTGACGACCGCGGCACCTTCCTCCTTGCCCGCCCGGCGCCTAGCAACTAGGGACGCCGTGCGCGCTGAGCCGCCGGGTCCCTAGCAACGCTAGGACGCCGTGTGCGCCGAGCCGCCGGGTCCATAGCAACGGAGACGCCACAGGCGGACCGCGTTCCCCGTTGCAGTTATTGATTAATTAAGTGTTCACACATGTTTCTATGGTCGTGCAGCAAGGCAGCTGCACGACATTTTGTGTAATTGGGCTCTGTGCTCTTATTGGAGGGTTCCCTGTTATATGCCTCCTCAGTGCCTCACACAGACGCCGGTGATAGCTTCCTGCATGCTGCTCATGTTTGGTGAACGTCTGTTCCTGGTCTGCTGTGCCCGGTCCCTCTAGTTCTCTGAGTTCCTGAATCTTGGAATTCGTCACCCGGTCCCAAGGAGTTCTTCTGGTCCTCATTTACCTGTGGCAGTCCATTGAGGTTCTCACTTGGTTTCGTGAGTGGCGGCCCTGCCGCGTGTTGCGGCCTAGGCCGCTTTAGTATTGTTTTCTTGTACTGGAGCATTTGCGGAGGTTTCCGCTTCCATAGTCCTCTCCGGAACTCGGCGGTGCCGTGGAGGAGAGTGGACAAGTGGAATATTTTGGTTGTTCTTTTCCCTGGCGGTAAGCCGCGCATACTTTTAGTTTCAGGTTAGCCAGTAGCCCCTGGCCTTGTTGTTTCAGTTAGAGGGCCCCTTGTTATTACCCTGTCTCAGTTCACTCTTTGTCTCTCATTAAGACCTGAGGGGGCATCGGAGTTGGGCAGACGTAATCCGCCCTTCAAACGCGGCTGCCATGGGCCCAAAAAACCATAGTCTCGCAAGAGTGAACTGACAGCACAGGTAAGACAACGGAGATAGGGTGCCAGGGGCTATTCCCATTCCGTTTCCCTTTCCCAGCATTACGTTCTGGTACTCAGGTCCCACCGTATAAGACCTCCCCTGACCTGAGTATCAGGATCATAACACCTACCGCCCAACCGGAAGCCCGCCACCCGCGAGGAGGATCTAACAATACAGGCCAAAGGCTCTATGGCCAAAGCAAATAGGATCGGGGACAACGGACAACCCTGTCTCGTCCCTCTTTGTAGAGAGAAAGAGGAGGATATGTGACCGTTAACAGAAACCCTAGCCTTGGGTGCAGAGTAAAGCAGCTGAACCCATTTTTTAAAAATAGGTCCAATACCAAAGCGGTCCAATGTCTCCCACAAGAAGCCCCACTCCACTGAATCAAACGCCTTAGCAGCGTCCAGAGAAACAATAGCTGAGGAGCGGGACCCCTCATGAGGGGCCTGGAGGTGCGTACAGAGTCTACGTAGATTAGGTAAAGTAGACCGGCCCAGCATGAACCCTGATTGGTACTCATGTATCAATTGTAGAATCACAGCGTTGAGCCTTGTCGCCAGTATTTTAGCTAAGATCTTAACGTCGGTTGTTAACAAGGAGATTGGACGATAAGATTCGACTCGTGTTGAGCCTTTGTCCGGTTTAAGGAGTACTATAATTAGGGCTTCTGCCATAGAGTCAGGCAACCTACCCTGCACAAATAAATTATTATATATATATCAAGGAGTTTAGGGCCATAAAAAGGTAGGTATTTTTTTTAAAGTTCCATGGGCATTCCATCAAGACCCGGGGTCTTCCCTCCAGGAAAAGAGTTAACAGCGGATTCCACCTCAGTCAGCGTTAAGGGGGAGTCCAAAAATGTTATAGCGTCCTGGGACAGCGTGGGTAATGGAATATCAGCTAAATACATCTCTATTTCCGTCACGGTGTGGGTGAGCCTAGAGCTATACAGTCGTCTATAGTAATCTACGAAGTCCCCCACAATATGAGGAGTATTAAAATGAGTCACAAATACTGAAGCTCCAGCCTCCTACATCCTGCCTCAAGGTCACGTTCACCCTGGGCATAACTAGATTTCAAGACAGCCACAGTTTTGATCAGGGTGCCACGGACATATGCCTTAGAGGCATCCCATAAGACTGTGTTAGACACCGAGCCCTGATTTTCCAGCAAGAAGGCCCCCCACATCTCCACCAGCTCCAAACCGGTGCCCATCTGAGTCAGCCAAAAGGAATTAAACCTCCAAAACCGTGCCCCCCTAACATCTCCCATGTCTAAACAGAATTTAGGGGAATGATCTGATATGCCCCTGGTAGCATACTGAACATCAATCAACCTTGGCAGCAAGCCTTTAGAGGTGAGGGCCAAATCTATCCTGGAGAAGGATAAGTAGGTAGGAGAAAAGCATGTATACTGTCGTATGCCAGGATGGCGGACTCTCCACGCATCGACCAGGCCCAGACTGTCCACCAGCAGCGCAAAGTCCCTCCTGCACACCACAGGAGCAACTGGAGACCGTCTAGTTCTATCTAAAGCATGGTCGATGACGTTATTGAAGTCTCCAAGACAAACTATAGCAACATTCGGATATAACGTAATAAACTCGGCTGCCTTTCTGAGAACCTCCGGGGAATAGGGGGGCGGTATATAAACAGCCAGGATAAGCAAAGACATAGCCTTCCTAGTTATTAATAGAGATTCATATCTGTTGGCTTACTAGCATCTGTGATAAATTCTAGGTCCCCTCATCGTTCTAGGGACTATGTACCAGAGGACCTGCAGATAATATCACATTTACTGATAACGGAGAGGAAAATAAATCCGCAAAGCTCAATCTTAGAGAGGTGTCATAAATAAAGGTATGCTCCAGGGAATTTGGATGGAGCATTTAGGGTCACTGTCTGATTGGCCTATCATACCCCTTTTACACCAAAAACTTGAACACTGTTCCAACCCAGGTCAGACCCTGTTTACACTGAACCCGGGTCAGCCCTGCAGAACCTATTGCTGTGATTAAAAATTGGCCTTCTGCAGGCTCACAAAGATGAGGTCATAAAAGGGTAGGTGGAGGACGCCCCAGAAAGCTCCAATCAGCTGCTTTTGCAGTGACGGCGTCGGATAACATGGCTAATTCCCGTATCCAACCCTGCTCGCTATCCAGGTTGGATTCCTGGTTCATTGGACCCGGGTTATTTTTCAGGGACCCTTTTACACCGAGCCGCGACCCGGTTCAGCCCTGCAAAAACCCGGGTTATTGAGGCAGGGTAAAGGACTATGACTTAGGTCTCCGTTACAGTGGTTGGATATTTAGATCGCCCTAGCTACAATAGATAGGCTGACTATCTCAGTGCAGTAGTCGCAGCACACAGGGAATACCTGTACAATGATTTGTTACAAAGCGGCTGATACAGAGCTGCACTCGCAGTCAGACAAACTCCACTCGTGCTGCCTGCACAGAACTGAATGCAGGTATTCACCCGTATGACCTGCTGTACGCACCTATGTCACCTGGCCACCCATATCTGTATGCTTGGTTAAGAGAAAACACGACCCATGGCCTCCCTGCAGTATGGCTTGCAGGGAATGCATGAGTGACGATTTGATAAGGAAAATCTGATACCCCAAGATATCTCGTAATGGTAATCCAATGTTCCAAAATACAGGAAAATCCAATGTCGGATACAGTGGAACATAAGTTTTTTCTTTCTGCGTATGCGTCCAGAATCCTTGAGGCACAGCGTCGTAGTTGGTATTGAGACTAGAGATGAGCGGGTTCGGTTTCTCTGAATCCGAACCCGCCAGAACTTCATGTTTTTTTTCACGGGTCCGAGCGACTCGGATCTTCCCGCCTTGCTCGGTTAACCCGAGCGCGCCCGAACGTCATCATGACGCTGTCGGATTCTCGCGAGGCTCGGATTCTATCGCGAGACTCGGATTCTATATAAGGAGCCGCGCGTCGCCGCCATTTTCACACGTGCATTGAGATTGATAGGGAGAGGACGTGGCTGGCGTCCTCTCCATTTAGATTATAAGAGACTGAGAGAGATTTACTGAAGCTGACTAGGAGGAGTACTGTTACTGTAGAAGTGTAGAGACTGAGTGGAGAGAGTTTACTAGTGAGGACAGTGCAGTTTACTTTATAATCCGTTCTCTGCCTGAAAAAAGCGATACACAGCACACAGTGACTCAGTCACATACCATATCTGTGTGCACTGCTCAGGCTCAGGCCAGTGTGCTGCATCATCTATTATCTATATATAATATTATATATATCTGTCTGACTGCTCAGCTCACACAGCTTATAATTGTGGGGGAGACTGGGGAGCACTACTGCAGTGCCAGTTATAGGTTATAGCAGGAGCCAGGAGTACATAATATATTATATAGTGAGTGACCACCAGACACACAGTGCAGTTTATTTAATATATCCGTTCTCTGCCTGAAAAAAGCGATACACACAGTGACTCAGTCAGTCACATACCATATCTGTGTGCACTGCTCAGGCTCAGGCCAGTGTGCTGCATCATCTATTATCTATATATAATATTATATATATCTGTCTGACTGCTCAGCTCACACAGCTTATAATTGTGGGGGAGACTGGGGAGCACTACTGCAGTGCCAGTTATAGGTTATAGCAGGAGCCAGGAGTACATAATATATTATATAGTGAGTGACCACCAGACACACAGTGCAGTTTATTTAATATATCCGTTCTCTGCCTGAAAAAAGCGATACACACAGTGACTCAGTCAGTCACATACCATATCTGTGTGCACTGCTCAGGCTCAGGCCAGTGTGCTGCATCATCTATTATCTATATATAATATTATATATATCTGTCTGACTGCTCAGCTCACACAGCTTATAATTGTGGGGGAGACTGGGGAGCACTACTGCAGTGCCAGTTATAGGTTATAGCAGGAGCCAGGAGTACATAATATATTATATAGTGAGTGACCACCAGACACACAGTGCAGTTTATTTAATATATCCGTTCTCTGCCTGAAAAAAGCGATACACACAGTGACTCAGTCAGTCACATACCATATCTGTGTGCACTGCTCAGGCTCAGGCCAGTGTGCTGCATCATCTATTATCTATATATAATATTATATATATCTGTCTGACTGCTCAGCTCACACAGCTTATAATTGTGGGGGAGACTGGGGAGCACTACTGCAGTGCCAGTTATAGGTTATAGCAGGAGCCAGGAGTACATAATATATTATATAGTGAGTGACCACCAGACACACAGTGCAGTTTATTTAATATATCCGTTCTCTGCCTGAAAAAAGCGATACACACAGTGACTCAGTCAGTCACATACCATATCTGTGTGCACTGCTCAGGCTCAGGCCAGTGTGCTGCATCATCTATATATATTATATATCTGTCTGACTGCTCAGCTCACACAGCTTATAATTGTGGGGGAGACTGGGGAGCACTACTGCAGTGCCAGTTATAGGTTATAGCAGGAGCCAGGAGTACATATTATATTAAAATTAAACAGTGCACACTTTTGCTGCAGGAGTGCCACTGCCAGTGTGACTGACCAGTGACCTGACCACACTGACCACCAGTATAGTTAGTAGTATACTTATATTGTGATTGCCTGAAAAAGTTAAACACTCGTCGTGTGACTTCACTTGTGTTTTTTTTTTTTTTATTCTATAAAAATAAAACTCATTCTGCTGACAGACAGTGTCCAGCAGGTCCGTCATTATATAATATATAATATATACCTGTCCGGCTGCAGTAGTGATATATATATATTTTTTATATCATTTATCATCCAGTCGCAGCAGACACAGTACGGTAGTTCACGGCTGTGGCTACCTCTGTGTCTCTGCACTCGGCAGGCAGTCCGTCCATAATTGTAATACCACCTAACCGTGGATTTTTTTCATTCTTCTTTATACATACATAGTTACATAGACATCTTCTCTTTATCAACCAGTCTATATTAGCTGCAGACACAGTACAGTACGGTAGTTCACGGCTGTGGCTACCTCTGTGTCTGCACTCGGCAGGCAGTCCGTCCATAATTGTATACCACCTAACCGTGGATTTTTTTCAGTCTTCTTTATACATACATAGTTACATAGACATCTTCTCTTTATCAACCAGTCTATATTAGCTGCAGACACAGTACAGTACGGTAGTTCACGGCTGTGGCTACCTCTGTGTCTGCAGTCGGCAGGCAGTCCATAATTGTATACTAGTATCCATCTCCATTGTTTACCTGAGGTGCCTTTTAGTTGTGCCTATTAAAATATGGAGAACAAAAATGTTGAGGTTCCAAAATTAGGGAAAGATCAAGATCCACTTCCACCTCGTGCTGAAGCTGCTGCCACTAGTCATGGCCGAGACGATGAAATGCCAGCAACGTCGTCTGCCAAGGCCGATGCCCAATGTCATAGTACAGAGCATGTCAAATCCAAAACACCAAATATCAGAAAAAAAAGGACTCCAAAACCTAAAATAAAATTGTCGGAGGAGAAGCGTAAACTTGCCAATATGCCATTTACCACACGGAGTGGCAAGGAACGGCTGAGGCCCTGGCCTATGTTCATGGCTAGTGGTTCAGCTTCACATGAGGATGGAAGCACTCAGCCTCTCGCTAGAAAAATGAAAAGACTCAAGCTGGCAAAAGCAGCACAGCAAAGAACTGTGCATTCTTCGAAATCCCAAATCCACAAGGAGAGTCCAATTGTGTCGGTTGCGATGCCTGACCTTCCCAACACTGGACGTGAAGAGCATGCGCCTTCCACCATTTGCACGCCCCCTGCAAGTGCTGGAAGGAGCACCCGCAGTCCAGTTCCTGATAGTCAGATTGAAGATGTCAGTGTTGAAGTACACCAGGATGAGGAGGATATGGGTGTTGCTGGCGCTGGGGAGGAAATTGACCAGGAGGATTCTGATGGTGAGGTGGTTTGTTTAAGTCAGGCACCCGGGGAGACACCTGTTGTCCGTGGGAGGAATATGGCCGTTGACATGCCAGGTGAAAATACCAAAAAAAATCAGCTCTTCGGTGTGGAGGTATTTCACCAGAAATGCGGACAACAGGTGTCAAGCCGTGTGTTCCCTTTGTCAAGCTGTAATAAGTAGGGGTAAGGACGTTAACCACCTCGGAACATCCTCCCTTATACGTCACCTGCAGCGCATTCATAATAAGTCAGTGACAAGTTCAAAAACTTTGGGTGACAGCGGAAGCAGTCCACTGACCAGTAAATCCCTGCCTCTTGTAACCAAGCTCACGCAAACCACCCCACCAACTCCCTCAGTGTCAATTTCCTCCTTCCCCAGGAATGCCAATAGTCCTGCAGGCCATGTCACTGGCAATTCTGACGAGTCCTCTCCTGCCTGGGATTCCTCCGATGCATCCTTGCGTGTAACGCCTACTGCTGCTGGCACTGCTGTTGTTGCCGCTGGGAGTCGATGGTCATCCCAGAGGGGAAGTCGTAAGCCCACTTGTACTACTTCCAGTAAGCAATTGACTGTTCAACAGTCCTTTGCGAGGAAGATGAAATATCACAGCAGTCATCCTACTGCAAAGCGGATAACTGAGGCCTTGACAACTATGTTGGTGTTAGACGTGCGTCCGGTATCCGCCGTTAGTTCACAGGGAACTAGACAATTTATTGAGGCAGTGTGCCCCCGTTACCAAATACCATCTAGGTTCCACTTCTCTAGGCAGGCGATACCGAGAATGTACACGGACGTCAGAAAAAGACTCACCAGTGTCCTAAAAAATGCAGTTGTACCCAATGTCCACTTAACCACGGACATGTGGACAAGTGGAGCAGGGCAGGGTCAGGACTATATGACTGTGACAGCCCACTGGGTAGATGTATGGACTCCCGCCGCAAGAACAGCAGCGGCGGCACCAGTAGCAGCATCTCGCAAACGCCAACTCTTTCCTAGGCAGGCTACGCTTTGTATCACCGCTTTCCAGAATACGCACACAGCTGAAAACCTCTTACGGCAACTGAGGAAGATCATCGCGGAATGGCTTACCCCAATTGGACTCTCCTGTGGATTTGTGGCATCGGACAACGCCAGCAATATTGTGTGTGCATTAAATATGGGCAAATTCCAGCACGTCCCATGTTTTGCACATACCTTGAATTTGGTGGTGCAGAATTTTTTAAAAAACGACAGGGGCGTGCAAGAGATGCTGTCGGTGGCCAGAAAAATTGCGGGACACTTTCGGCGTACAGGCACCACGTACAGAAGACTGGAGCACGACCAAAAACTACTGAACCTGCCCTGCCATCATCTGAAGCAAGAAGTGGTAACGAGGTGGAATTCAACCCTCTATATGCTTCAGAGGTTGGAGGAGCAGCAAAAGGCCATTCAAGCCTATACAATTGAGCACGATATAGGAGGTGGAATGCACCTGTCTCAAGTGCAGTGGAGAATGATTTCAACGTTGTGCAAGGTTTTGATGCCCTTTGAACTTGCCACACGTGAAGTCAGTTCAGACACTGCCAGCCTGAGTCAGGTCATTCCCCTCATCAGGCTTTTGCAGAAGAAGCTGGAGGCATTGAAGAAGGAGCTAAAAGGGAGCGATTCCGCTAGGCATGTGGGACTTGTGGATGCAGCCCTTAATTCGCTTAACAAGGATTCACGGGTGGTCAATCTGTTGAAATCAGAGCACTACATTTTGGCCACCGTGCTCGATCCTAGATTTAAAGCCTACCTTGGATCTCTCTTTCCGGCAGACACAGGTCTGCTGGGGTTGAAAGACCTGCTGGTGACAAAATTGTCAAGTCAAGCGGAACGCGACCTGTCAACATCTCCTCCTTCACATTCTCCCGCAACTGGGGGTGCGAGGAAAAGGCTCAGAATTCCGAGCCCACCCGCTGGCGGTGATGCAGGGCAGTCTGGAGCGACTGCTGATGCTGACATCTGGTCCGGACTGAAGGACCTGACAACGATTACGGACATGTCGTCTACTGTCACTGCATATGATTCTCTCAACATTGATAGAATGGTGGAGGATTATATGAGTGACCGCATCCAAGTAGGCACGTCACACAGTCCGTACTTATACTGGCAGGAAAAAGAGGCAATTTGGAGGCCCTTGCACAAACTGGCTTTATTCTACCTAAGTTGCCCTCCCACAAGTGTGTACTCCGAAAGAGTGTTTAGTGCCGCCGCTCACCTTGTCAGCAATCGGCGTACGAGGTTACATCCAGAAAATGTGGAGAAGATGATGTTCATTAAAATGAATTATAATCAATTCCTCCGCGGAGACATTGACCAGCAGCAATTGCCTCCACAAAGTACACAGGGAGCTGAGATGGTGGATTCCAGTGGGGACGAATTGATAATCTGTGAGGAGGGGGATGTACACGGTGATATATCGGAGGGTGAAGATGAGGTGGACATCTTGCCTCTGTAGAGCCAGTTTGTGCAAGGAGAGATTAATTGCTTCTTTTTTGGGGGGGGTCCAAACCAACCCGTCATATCAGTCACAGTCGTGTGGCAGACCCTGTCACTGAAATGATGGGTTGGTTAAAGTGTGCATGTCCTGTTTTGTTTATACAACATAAGGGTGGGTGGGAGGGCCCAAGGACAATTCCATCTTGCACCTCTTTTTTCTTTTCTTTTTCTTTGCGTCATGTGCTGTTTGGGGAGGGTTTTTTGGAAGGGCCATCCTGCGTGACACTGCAGTGCCACTCCTAGATGGGCCCGGTGTTTGTGTCGGCCACTAGGGTCGCTAATCTTACTCACACAGCTACCTCATTGCGCCTCTTTTTTTCTTTGCGTCATGTGCTGTTTGGGGAGGGTTTTTTGGAAGGGACATCCTGCGTGACACTGCAGTGCCACTCCTAGATGGGCCCGGTGTTTGTGTCGGCCACTAGGGTCGCTAATCTTACTCACACAGCTACCTCATTGCGCCTCTTTTTTTCTTTGCGTCATGTGCTGTTTGGGGAGGGTTTTTTGGAAGGGACATCCTGCGTGACACTGCAGTGCCACTCCTAGATGGGCCTGGTGTTTGTGTCGGCCACTAGGGTCGCTTATCTTACTCACACAGCGACCTCGGTGCAAATTTTAGGACTAAAAATAATATTGTGAGGTGTGAGGTATTCAGAATAGACTGAAAATGAGTGTAAATTATGGTTTTTGAGGTTAATAATACTTTGGGATCAAAATGACCCCCAAATTCTATGATTTAAGCTGTTTTTTAGTGTTTTTTGAAAAAAACACCCGAATCCAAAACACACCCGAATCCGACAAAAAAAATTCGGTGAGGTTTTGCCAAAACGCGTTCGAACCCAAAACACGGCCGCGGAACCGAACCCAAAACCAAAACACAAAACCCGAAAAATTTCAGGCGCTCATCTCTAATTGAGACGCACAGTATCAGAAATGTTTAGAATATGTAATGTGTAATTCTTGGGTGGTGACACGGAGATGGTCCGCCTTTTGCCAATATAGGAGCGTTGCTGATCGTGGTGGGAACACAGACGTAGAACTGTTACCATAGGACTCCATATTCAGACACCTTCCATAGGGTTTCAGCAACGATGTGACTGATGATGTATGAAGAC
Source organism: Pseudophryne corroboree (assembly GCF_028390025.1). Lineage (NCBI taxonomy): Eukaryota > Metazoa > Chordata > Amphibia > Anura > Myobatrachidae > Pseudophryne > Pseudophryne corroboree. Next base: position 1,164,708,763 of record NC_086444.1, read on the forward strand.
ATCAAAGTGGGTGCCTCAGTCCTTGAATATTGCCGGCGTTCGGCTGTACACCAGGGGACGGCTTGTAGCGATATTAGCATACAGTCATAGATGTTATACTGGCAATAGACGCACACACCGACGTTGCAGGCCCCAAGTATCAGTAAATTATTTTAAAAGGTGCTAATGCAATTTTGAAACTTATAATAAATTTAGGGGTCTATTTACTAAGCCCTTGAGAGAGATAAAGTACCAGCCATCAGCTCCCAACTCATTTTTCAAACACAGCCTGTAACATGGCAGTTAGGAGCTGACTGGCTGGTATTTTAACTAGTCTCTCCACTTTATCACTCTCCATGCTTAGTACATAGACCCCTATATCTCAGTTTAAAGGTTGAATGAGAGTGCCTCCACATCAGCACTGTCTTGTATGTAATTACAATATCTGAGAGCACAAAACATCATACATTTATTCTCATATATGTCATGTTATGTCTAGCACCCATGCTTTGTTACAACAGGATAATACAGGGTAAACTCCAGCTTACAGTCTTCCCTTCTGTTAAATTGCTGTGCATGGAATGAATGAATGAATGGAATTAGTGTTTTCATATTATTAATATTTGTTTTTATAGTATCACCAATTACACAATGCTGTACAAAGAATATCTGGAAAAACAGACTCTGCCCAGATATGACCCTGGTCAGGAATCAAACTCATGACCCCAGGGCTGTGCGGCCACCATGCCAGCAACTGTACTTCCGTGCTTTCATATTAGATTTTACACAACTGTTGTGTGCTGGCATATGCCTGTGTTTGCATTCATTTGATAGAACAGTATACTGTTGTTTGGCCATTGTTATCTGGCGTCCATCCAACATGACTGGCACACTGCTGGATGGAGAGAGAGAGAGACTAGAGGTCTGTACTGTAACATTCACCCTGGTTAGTATTCTGCAGATACTGGAGCTGTGCCATAGTGTCAAACATGACTGCACATGAACAAGGTTCTCTGTCAGGCACCCACACACCCTCCCGTACAGGTGAAAGGTAACCCTTTCAGTGTCCTAGACAGGGGAGCTTAAAGGTCTATGCACTAAACCTTGGAGAGAGATAAAGTATCAGCCAACTATCTCCTGTCATTTTTCAAGCACAACCTGTAACATGGCAGTTAGGAGCTGATTGGCTGGTACGCAATAATAAGGGACACAAAATATAAGGAACGAAAACGGCGCTTTCATACATCTGCCCCTTTATCATCGTCCACTTTCTCCTTCATCCATTAGGGGACACTGGAAGGTCTTCATGGTGGGGGGCGGGGGGTACAGATGGTGTCTAAGTGGAGCTGGCACTTTAAATTCTTTAGAACTGTGGCTGGCTCCTCCCCTCTATGCCCCCCACAGACCAGTTTGAAAAATGTGCAGCAGGTGTACTTCTTCATCCTACACTGGTAGGTCTTTGGGTTAACAAGGCAATAGAAGCCTGTGCGGAACAATTGGTAGCAGGTCTTAAATCTGGTCTATCCTCTGAACAATTGGTAATGGCAGGCAGATGCGGAATCTAAGAAAGCTGTGAAAGCTATTCCATTTAATGGTGAGTTTCTCTTCGATCAAGAATTGGATACTCTGATTTTCAAAGCCACATGAGGTAAGTCGACGTATATTCCTTCGGCAGCTCCAGCTCCTAGGAAAACTTTTTCAGTACCGTCCTTCCGGTCCTTTCAAGTTTCGTCCAAATTTAGGGGACGTGACAGAGGTGAATCCACCTCGTTCAGAGGGAACAGAGACCAAGATCGTGCTACATCCCCAGCAACTTTGCAGCGGGACCCGAAGCCTGCCGGTAAGCCCTCCGCATGATGGGCTGCCCTCCCTCATGGGGCTCCCAGGGTGGCAGCACATCTGCTGGAGTTCGGACAAGTTTGGTCAGTGACCTGCACAGACGCCTGGGTAAGAGACATCATTTTCCAGGGTTACAAACTCGATTTTCAGTTAAAACCTCCTCCAAGAATTTTTACCACAAGTTTGCCAGTTTCGCGAGAACGTCAGGATTCCTTTCTTCAGGCGGTCCAAAGACTTCTGGATATGGGAGTGATTGCTCCAGTTCTTCTCCACCAACAAAAACAGGGGTTTTATTCCAGTCTATTCGTGGTACTGAAGCCAGCCGGCTCGGTGAGATCCATTCTGAATTTGAAGAGTCTCAATCCCTTTTTGAGGGTTTTCAAATTCAGGATGGAGTTCCTGCGCTCTGTTTATAGCAGGTCTAGAGGTAGGGGACTTTATGGTGTCCATCGATATCAAGGATGCTTATCTTCATATTACGATTTGGCTTCCACACCAGAGTTTTCACAGGTTTACAGTCAAGAATTTGCATTTTCAATTCCAAGCCTTACTTTTCGGTCTTTCCTCAGCACCTCGAGTTTTTACAAAGGTCATGGCAGTAATGATGGCGCACTTACACTCTCAGGGACTGAATATCGTTCCCTACTTGGATGACTTGCTTCTAAAGGCTCACTCGGAAGAGAAGTTGGTGAGCAATATGAAAATCACCCAAGAATTTCTAACTGCGCACGGTTGGTTCATAAACTTCCAGAAGTCTCAGTTGCAACCGACGCAACGTCTTCAGTTCCTGGGCATGATCATGGACACTGTGCTTCAGAGGATATTTCTCCCTCAGGACAAGATACAATCTATTCAGGAGTCGGTTCGTCTGGTATTGCAACATCGCAGAGTGTCAGTTCATCTTTGCATTCGACTTCTGGGAAAGATGGTAGCTGCTTTTGAGGCAGTCCAGTACAGCAGGTTTCACTCCATGCCTTTCCAACTAGATCTCCTGTCCCAATTGTCGGATTTGCATCTCTTTATGCATCAAATGGTTCAGCTTTTATCCAGGACACGTCTGTCCTTGCTTTGGTGGCTTAATGCGACAAATCTGTCCAAAGGCAGGAGCTTTGTCGTCCCAGATTGGGTGCTTCTCACGACGGATGCCAGTCTCCGTGGCTGGGGAGCGGTGACTCTGGATTGTCAATTCCAGGGCCTTCGGACTCCTCAGGAACAGACTCTACCTATCAATATCATAGAACTTTGGGCAGTTTACAACATGCTCACGTTAGCGTTTCATCTCCTGCAAGGACGTGCAATCTGTGTACAGTCGGACAACGCCACGGCTGTGGCATACATAAATCGGCAGGGAGGAACCCGCAGCAGAGCTGCTATGAGGGACGTCACCAGGATCCTCGTTTGGGCCGAGAAACATGCAGAAGCTATATCGGTAGTGTTTATACCAAGGGTGGAGAACTGGAAGGCCGATTACTTAAGTAGTCAGGATATGAATCCTGGCGATTGGGAATTGCATCCTCAGGTGTTTCAACAACTGGTAGATCGTTGGGGACTCCCACAAATAGATCTTATGGCACCAGAGATCCCAATGCGGAGGCGGTGGATGCGTTAACGATTCCCTGGAGGTTCCGCTTTGTGTATCTTTTTCCTCCGTTCCCCCTGTTACCTCGTCTATTCAAGAGGATCAAGCGGGAGAGGGTCATGGTTCTGCTCGTGGCTCCAGACTGGCCTTGCAGAACATGGTACAGCGACCTACATCGGTTACTTGTAGATGACCCGTGGCCTCTTCCTCTGCGGCCAGATTTGCTAATGCAGGGACCATTCGTTTATCCAGGCTTAGAGTGGCTACATTTGACGGCGTGGCTGTTGAAAGGGAGATCCTAAATCTCAAGGGTATTCCTTCGTTAGTCATTCCTACCATGTTGAGTGCTAGAAAGGAGGTCACTTCTAGGCACTATTACCGTATATAAATAGAAGGCATATATTTCATGGTGTGAGCAGCGTCAGTTTTCTGCTACTTCCTTTCGATTGGCAAAGCTTCTCCTTTTTCTCCAAGCTGGTTTCTCGGCCGGTTTAAGTGTTGGATCTCTAAAGGTTCAGGTCTCGGCCCTTTCGATTTTTTTCCAGAAGAAGTTGACGTTACTACTGGAAGTAAAGACTTTCATTCAGGGAGTTATCCGGCTTAAACCACTGTTTATTCCTCCTACAGCTCCTTGGGATCTGGATAGAGTTATGTCCTTTTTGCAATCATCTTTATTTGAACCTCTGGAATCGGTGGAGTTTAAGTTTCTTACGTGGAAGGTAGTGTTGCTTTTGGCCCTGGCTTCAGCTCGGAGAGTTTCCGAATTGGGAGCTCTTTCCCGTCGTCCGCCATATTTCATGAAGATAGAGTGGAACTCCGCACACACAGGTCTTTCTTGCCTAAGGTAGTTTCTGCATTTCACATGAACCAGCCTATTGTGGTCCCGGTTCTCTCCAGTGATTCTCCTTCTTCGAAGTCACTGGATGTCGTCAGGGCCTTGCGTATTTATGTAGAGAGAACGGCAGTTTTTTACACAAGACGGATGCTCTGTTTGTTCTGTGTGATGCTGCCAAACCGGGATGGCGGCCTCAAAACAGACTTTGGCTAGATTGATCATATCTACCATCAGACAGGCTTAACTAGCAGCCTCTCTTCAGCCGCCATGTTCGGTGTCAGCTCATTCCACGTGGTCGGTGAGTTCTTCTTGGGCAGCTGCTAGGGGAGTTTCTTTGACACAGTTGTGTAGAGCGGCAGCTTGGTCGGGGAAACATACCTTTGTAAAATTTTACAAATTTGATACGTTTGCTTCTTCGGCTTCTCAGTTTGGCCGGGCAGTTTTGCAGGACTCTCGGCGCTGTCCCGCCCGAAATAGGGGCTCAGGGACGTCCCCACTGTGAAGACCTTCCAGTGTCCCCTAGTGGATGAAGGAGAAAACGGGATTTTGGTACTTACCGGTAAATTCATTTCTCCGATACCACAGGGGACACTGGACGCCCTCCCAGTGCAGGTTGTCTCTTTGTTACTTTCCTTTTCTCAGGTTCTAAGTTTTTACGTTAATATAGGGTTACTTACCTGTTGGGTTGACTGGTGACATTTATGGTTTGTTAATGTTTTTACTGTAGACCACTCTCTTCTCATACAGACACTACAATCCCTAGGTCTTAAAGACACAGCCCTTTCTTGGTTCCTATCTTACCTGTCTAATCGCTCCTTCAGTGTTCGCTTCTTTGAATCTACCTCCTCTTCGCTACCTCTTTCAGTTGGAGTACCGCAAGGCTCAGTCTTGGGTCCTCTGCTTTTCTCTATCTATACCTCTCTTTTGGTTTTCAGTATCATCTGTACGCAGATGATACTCAAATCTACCTATCCTCCCCTGACTTGTCCCTATCTGTACTGGACCGTTTCACTGAATGCCTTTCTGCCATTTCATCCTGGATGACATCTCGCCACCTCAAACTGAATATTTCAAAGACAGAGTTAAATATATTTCCACCGGCCAATAGTAGGTACCAACCTGATATCTCTATCAGTGTTGAAAACTCGACTATCTACCCTACCCCACAAGCTCGCTGCCTAGGTGTCATCCTTGACTCTGATCTGTCCTTTGTTCCCCACATTCAATCAGTCTCAAGATCATGTTACATGCATCTAAAAAACATATCCAAAATACGACCATACCTTAAACAAGACACTGCTAAAACTCGAATCCACGCTCTCATTATCTCCCGCATTGATAATTGCAATAGTCTCCTAACTGGTCTTCCCAAAACGAGACTCTCACCACTACAATCCATTCTGAATGCAGCGGCGAGGCTTATCTTCCTCGCTAGACGTTCATCGTCTGCAGATCCACTCTCAGTCCCTCCATTGGTTACCTGTACTCTACCGCATTCAATATAAAATACTTATACTCACAAGGCCATTAACCAAACTACACCAACGTACATCACTTCGCTTATCTCAAAATATCTACCAACCCGACCTCTTCGCTCTTCACAAGACCTGCGTCTCTCATCCACACTTATTACTCGCTCCCACTCACGATTGCAGGACTTTCATCGGGCTGCACATACTCTGTGGAATGCCCTACCACGCACAATAAGACTCTCCTCTAGTCTCCAAACCTTCAAGCGTTCCCTGAAAACTCACCTCTTTAGGCAAGCATATCAAATTCCAGAACCGCTCACATAACTTTCATAAACCTTCCTATCAAATTGCATCCACTCTGTACAGTCCACACATATCCTCACATGTCTTCTCATTCTATGCAATAGATAGCACCTTTCCTTGTGTACACATGCCTATTTCCCTATAGATTGTAAGCGTGCGAGCAGGGCCTTCCTACCTTTATGACTGTTTGTTATCACCCAATTTGTTGTTGTTATTTCAAATTGTAAAGCGCAGCGGAATTTGCTGCGCTATATAAGAAACTGTTAATAAATAAATACATAAATACTGTTGTTTCTTCTCATTTTTATTCTATCACCTCCTCCTCTGTCGAGTGATTCGAGCCGTCTCCTCTCGGGCTCAGTTTTCAAACTGGTCTGTGGGAAGGGGTGGAGGCATAGAGGGGAGGAGCCAGTCACAGTTCTAAACAATTTAAAGTGCCGGCTCCACTTAGCCACCATCTATACCTATATCCCCCCCCCCCCCCCCCCCCCACCATGGAGACCTTCCAGTGTCCCCTGTGGAATCGGAGAAATGGATTTACCGGTAAGTACCAAAATCACGTTTTATCTCTCTCCAAGGCTTAGTACATAGACCCGTAATGGGTAGATATATTAAGCCTGGAGAAGTGATAAAGTGGAAGATGATAACACACCAGCCAATCAGCTCCTAACTGTCAAGTTACAGGCTGGGATTTAAAAATGACAGGAGCTGATTGGCTGGTGTGTTATCATCTTCCACGTTGTCACTTCTCCAAGCTTAATACATCTGCCCCTAAGTCAATTAAATAAAAAAAATCTATATTTGGACTTAGTGTAGAAGGGATTGCAAAGCAGCACAAATGGATTTATTTTTTATGGGTGCAACCAAATCTCTCACGTGGTGTGGCAAATCTGCAGGGTAACCTGGCTGAATGAGGCTGATTCTGGCTAGGTACAGGATAGGCGCACTGATTACACATCATTTTATGCTGCGGTAATGAGGTTTCATTTTGTGGAGTGAGATTATGAGGGTATCCTATTAGCCGCAAAATCGCAGCAGTTTATCGCAAGTCAACTTTTCACACCTATTGCGAGAAAGTTGCAGCAAAAACTGCTTATCAAGGTATGTGCTCTCCCGGTTTTTGCACCTATACTATTCCAAAACCACGAAAACGGGATTCTCTCTAGCCGGCAAAACCAGAGATAAACTAATATAGGAAACCATTAAATAAGTCTATTATGTATATGTGTATATATATATATATATATATATATATATCATTTTATTTTTTTCAAAGGGGATTAAAAAAAAATTCTATCACTTTGTGTTTTTTGACCTCAAAAATGACATTGGCCAATTAAAAATAATTAAAAACTACTGAGTGCCTAATTAGTAGTTAATGGGGGTGTCCCAGGGGTCCTGAACAAAATCCCCATATTTTTATCTTTTAAAATTGTGATTTTTTTTCACTACTTATCACCTGCTCAGAAATGGGTAAAGCAAATTTGTGCTAAACCCTGTGTAGACTTTTTGCAGCTAATTTGATACTGAGTTTTCACAATTGCAATAAAAAGGCCTGTTTTTCTCTCAAAACCACGTTTTTGCAGGTAATAGCCCCCAATGGTAATGATAAAGGGGCAAAGAGTGTGCATTTTCCAGAGAATCCCCTGCCCTGCACAGTCTTCTAATTCCTCACAAGGGCATCACTTTTGGACAGCACTGAACTGGCATAAATCAAATGTCATACTATATTTTTAATGAGATTTGTTTTTCACGGGTGGTAGTCATGTGACCGCCGGTCGGCTGACCGACAGTCACATGACCTCCTCCGTGAGCCCGACGGCTCACTATCCCGATGGTCGGCATGCCGACCAACAGGGACTATTTCCACTCGTGGGTGTCCACGACACCCATAGAGTGGGAATAGAACCCGTGGCGACCGCAGGTCGCCACCGAGCCCACAGCGTGGCGAGCGCAGCGAGCCCGCAAGGGGCTTGCTGCACTCGCCCCTCCCCGCCGGGATCCCGGCGTTGGTATGCTGCCGGGATCCCGGCGTCGGTAAGGTGACCGGCGGTCAGGAGACCGCTGGTCACCCGTACTACACCCGTTTTTCACCTGCGTTTGCAAACACGTTCCAAGCACCAGTCTACACTGGACGAACCGTCGCGGCACACCGTTACAGCAATCCATAAACAGGAGACATTTCTAAGTGTTTGCGTTTCATGTTAATATTTCCTGCAGGTGGATTATGAAAGCGAAGAAGAGGGCCACCATGAAAAAGAAGACGAAGCGGATGAGGAGGAAGAGGAGGAGAATAGAGCAGGTCCACCGCCGGCTGAGGAGGAAAGTGCTTCCTCATCTTCTAGGCCCTCCAAACAGAAAAACAACCAGACAAACCTAACGAAGGACGTGCTGGCAGAGAACCGGGTGAACAACGTCCTGAGTCTAAATTGCGCCATAGAAGATTATTCCTACGACACAGAGAAGAGTTTATGGTGTGAAGTGAGACTCGCCAAAACATTTTCTGAGAAATTGCCGGAGTGTTCTACTAGAGTTTAGTGTTGAAGTGGCCTGTCACACATGGAGGCAGCCATATTGTGGACTGAATCCATATTGATTAAACTATGAAGCATTAACGAAGAACGAGTGCTCTTTCATACCTTAGTGATGTCACAAGTTCCTGCTTCCTTATGGAATATATGTTTAGGTTCCAACATGGCTGCCTCCACACGTAAAAAAAAAAAAACTAAAAAGGGATTGTGTATATTTATTATTAATGTAGTAGTGTCAGTTATAATACTCCCACCAAGTTCTGCATTGATAATTGATCAACACCTTTGCTCACACATATCTAGAAGTTCATTGGGGATAAACCCCTGGTGTCCCCCAGCACACCGAGCTGTACCTGTACCAAGACATGAAAGACTATATATATATATATATATATATATATATATATATATATATATATATATATACATATACATACATACATACATACATACATACATACAATAGAATAGAAATTCAGAGGTCTTAGTTACATACAGTTTGCAAACGTATGATAAGCCACCAGGCCCCGACAAGGCTCCTCTGATGCTGGTGGTCCCTAACTCTAGGCCTGGGGTGTGGAACCCCACAAACCGGCAAAGGGCAGCTAACCCCAGGGCAGCACAACGCGAGAAGGTAAAGTGTTAGTATGTGTTAATAAAGGAAAACAAAATCTATATACAAAAATTAATATACATGTGAAAGTGTAATTAAAAGACCAGAAGGATTAATAAATGTGTTAAGGGGGTGCTAAATAAGATCTCACAGTGTGCTACCCCAAAGCAGCCCAGCCCCACCAATCCAGGGGGAACCGCACCCCAGACCCGCCCCAGGTACTGCTACTACTAATAATAATAATAATAACAACCCTTCCGGATAATATATCTGAGCAAATGTATCCGAATTGAGAGTTAACTCACCTGAAGATACCCCCGGGATCTCCAAATGGCACTACAGAGACCAGCATACCCTCCAAACACTGGTCCCATCCATGCCCATCATACTAACAGTACAAAATGTAAGTTGCTCAAATCAATCATTGGGTTTTTTTCCCAATGTATTTCTAGCTCAGACTACCCCCTCCCTTTCATGCACCTGAACTGTATTTCCTAATTGATTTGAGCAACTTACATTTTGTTTTGTTATATCTAGACGTTCGCCTACCATAGCAGATCTTCAGATTTTTTGCAATTCATAAATCTTTGATATTTTAGTTCATGAAAATGATGTTCGTTATGGATCTGTAATTGTTACGGATACCTTTTATGCAACATAACAGAAGCTCAGTGTTTAAGTAGCGGTAGACAGTATAACAAGGGTATTGAGACCCCGAATTGAGCCCCCAATGCCTGTCCTCCAATAATACCTACATGGACAGGGACATCTGAGGACTTGGAAAATACATCCATGATAGAATCTCCCAGATCTCTGAACCATGATGCAAGTGTGAGGGAAACAGATGCTGGGCGGTTACTAGAGATGTATATACACCACACCTGGCCCGCGCAGAGCGACTTCTACAGACGTAACCCGCAGGTTAAACAACAAATCATTGATGACTTTACTTGCCGTACGCCCGATAACCTCGTGGCTTGCATTGGAGATTCTCAAGGCTTATGGTGCAACGGGCTACGGATAGTCAGAATTGTATTTACCACCCCCCTCCTGTTGCCCTTCCCCTTTCTTATTCTTTTGTTTGTTGATTATGTTGCTACGTTGTGCGTCCTCATTTCACAATGGAAATTACTTTTCACACTGAGGAAGATTCAGACCCTTGATGGTTGAATCCAGTAAATTATGCACCAGAGAGGTCGTCAGCACGTTCTAAGGGTCTGATCTGCCACCCTGTTCCTGCATCACCCTACACCACACACACACACACACACACACACACACACACACACACACACACACACACACACACACATACCCTACGCTTTTGTTATGTGCTCATCTGCTTCTTGCAGGTCACCATGAAATTGCCTTTAATGAAGGTCCACTTTGATATCTCCTCTCTGGTGGTTTCTCTGGCTCACAACGTCATTATCCACGAGACCAGGGGCATCACGCGGTGCCTCCTGAATGACAACACAAACAAGAAGGGCGAGAAGGAGCAGATCTTGAACACAGAGGGAATAAACCTTCAGGAGCTATTTAAATATTCAGACGTAAGTTACCCTGACTACAATGGACTGCTTTGTGTTCTAGCATGTGTCCGTGTCACAGGCTCCAAAGTAAACCAGCATTAGAGTCGTCCTCTGGCCATTCTGTGTGTGTCTAGCGGAGCATTTCCTGCCGAGACAAACGTCCTGTAGCTGAATGCGGCTTTGTTCAAATGTCACAGCTTGGCGAACGTAAGTCAGCGTGCTGCCATTTCCCACAGTGATCTGCCAATTTGCGGGAACTCTAAAGAAAGAAAGCTCTGAATCTCGCATGCCAATATATGTCCCAGGACTTACTTAGGAAAACAAATGACAAGAAGTGCTTTGTGAAAATATATTTATATATATATATATATATATATATAAAAAACAACTCTGTCCCATACAGCGGCACTCAGAGACTGGTTCAAAAATGCAGAAAGGTGCTTTTAATGAATCATAATTACAGTTTGCAGTCCAACGTTTCGGGGCATAGACCACCCCTTTGTCAAGGTGAGCAAACAAGAAGTGACTATAAAACAGTTTCAACATACCTTTATATGTGTGGGAGACCCGTCGGCGGGAAGGACAGCTGAGTGCAGGGAAAGTCAGTGATTTCCGTCCAGCTGATGTGACGTGTGAGTAGAAGCTGTGGTCATGTGATCATACTGCCCGGCGCGGCTCCCCGGCGTTGTCATGGTAGCCTCCAGTAAACGGAAATGCCAGCGCATTCACATCGTGGCCATGGCAACCAGGAACCTCCGTGTGATCGCGTCCTGAGCGGGATCACTGATCAGTGCTGTATGATGTGCATAGCTGGAAAAGGAAGTGAATGTGGGGTAACATATAACAATAAACAATCTACTGAACACTGCTGGAACGTACTGGTTAAGTGAACTATGTAATACGCACATATGTATGCTCAAGGGAAGTTGTGCTGTTTAAGCTGGTGACGGCCACTGTAACTGAGGGGAAGACATAGAGGGAGAAAGAGAAGCGAAGAAGGGAATGTAGAGAATGTAGAGAATTATGTAAAGAGAATGTATCAATTCTATGTGTCATGCATAAATGTGTCAACTGGGTATGTATGATTAATTATTGAATGTTACACGGGTCCAATATACATTATACATTATGCATCATATGGTAATTGTGTGCTCAAAGTTCCAGATGGTAAACCTTTACAGCCATCAATCATAGGTATATCCTATGTTGTAGGTGGCGCAACAACCTCCTTACATCACTGGACCAAGTGTAGATGTCTATAAGTCAAAAAGTTCTTCAAAAGACACTACATTGTATCCTATCATTGAGGCCCGTCGGTCTGGTGGTATTGAGGTTGAATTGCCATCGCGCTTCCAATTTCAGTAAGGAACCCGCTCTATCACCGCCTCGGATATTTTTCGGAATGTGATCAATGATTTGAAAGTTCAATTCGTTTAGTGAATGACCACTTTCTGCATAGTGTCTTGCTACAGGTTGTTCGGACTTCTTTTGACTGAGTGCCAACTTAACTGCAGACCTGTGCATTGCAAAGCGTTCCCTAGCTGTACGCACTGTCTTGCCCACATACTGTAATTTGCATGGGCAGGTTATTAGATACACTATATGCGTAGTGGTGCATGTAAGGACATGCCGTATAGAATAGGTGCGGCCCGTGGCATTGGATGTAAACATTCCACCCTTTCTTATTCTTTTGTTTGTTGATTATGTTGCTACGCTGTGCGTCCTCATTTCACAATGGAAATTACTTTTCACACTGAGGAAGATTCAGACCCTTGATGGTTGAATCCAGTAAATTATGCACCAGAGAGGTCGTCAGCACGTTCTAAGGGTCTGATCTGCCACCCTGTTCCTGCATCACCCTACACCACACACACACACACACACACACACACACACACACACACACACACACACACACACACCTACTCTTTTTGTTATGTGCTCATCTGCTTCTTGCAGGTCACCATGAAATTGCCTTTAATGAAGGTCCACTTTGATATCTCCTCTCTGGTGGTTTCTCTGGCTCACAACGTCATTATCCACGAGACCAGGGGCATCACGCGGTGCCTCCTGAATGACAACACAAACAAGAAGGGCGAGAAGGAGCAGATCTTGAACACAGAGGGAATAAACCTTCAGGAGCTATTTAAATATTCAGACGTACGTTACCCTGACTACAATGGACTGCTTTGTGTTCTAGCATGTGTCCGTGTCACAGGCTCCAAAGTAAACCAGCATTAGAGTCGTCCTCTGGCCATTCTGTGTGTGTCTAGCGGAGCATTTCCTGCCGAGACAAACGTCCTGTAGCTGAATGCGGCTTTGTTCAAATGTCACAGCTTGGCGAACGTAAGTCAGCGTGCTGCCATTTCCCACAGTGATCTGCCAATTTGCGGGAACTCTAAAGAAAGAAAGCTCTGAATCTCGCATGCCAATATATGTCCCAGGACTTACTTAGGAAAACAAATGACAAGAAGTGCTTTGTGAAAATATATTTATATATATATATATATATATATATACAAAACAGATACTCTCCCTTTTGCGCTATTAAACAGAAAGTGAGAAAGGATTGGGTTAAGGCTGCCAAATTCCACTAAGTCCCTTGTTAGGAGGGACTAAAAAGATACAAATATGTGCCAATAGAGGAATGGGCGCACTTGGGTTGTTTTTCCACCCAATATTCAACGGGGAAAAACAGCAGTCTCCCTAAGATATTTACTCCTAATTTGTGAGCATAAAACCACATTTAACATGTTCCATGTAAAATTTATTACAACATAAAAGCAATGATACAAAACGGTATAGTATCTCTTCTTGCAGATAACACCATATAGTACAGAGGACCAGTTGAAATAACTTTGATAGATTCCTCCTTCTCCTTTGACAATTCGGAGATTTGATGTTTATGAACAAATAACCCGACGCGTTTCGTCTTACTCTAAGACTTCATCAGGGGTATGTCTCTAGTGCTTGATAAATACTGTTAGTGCATCAATAAAATGGCAATTACGTATTCTGGATACTTGAAAAAACCACACACCGGTGGGGTACACAGGTGAAAGTTAGATTAAGCCTTATGGTTAAGTGCTTGAATAACAAGTTCAAACGCATAGGCCTGAACGCAAGTTCAAATAGGTATGTGACCTTATGATTCAGGGATTTGGATAACAAGTTCAAATACACAGGTCTACCACAATTTCATATGCGTGTGTAACCTTGCCAGCAGCTACAATAGCTTCAAGTCACAACCAGCGGTGCCTCCTGAATGACAACACAAACAAGAAGGGCGAGAAGGAGCAGATCTTGAACACAGAGGGAATAAACCTTCAGGAGCTATTTAAATATTCAGACGTACGTTACCCTGACTACAATGGACTGCTTTGTGTTCTAGCATGTGTCCGTGTCACAGGCTCCAAAGTAAACCAGCATTAGAGTCGTCCTCTGGCCATTCTGTGTGTGTCTAGCGGAGCATTTCCTGCCGAGACAAACGTCCTGTAGCTGAATGCGGCTTTGTTCAAATGTCACAGCTTGGCGAACGTAAGTCAGCGTGCTGCCATTTCCCACAGTGATCTGCCAATTTGCGGGAACTCTAAAGAAAGAAAGCTCTGAATCTCGCATGCCAATATATGTCCCAGGACTTACTTAGGAAAACAAATGACAAGAAGTGCTTTGTGAAAATATATTTATATATATATATATATATATATTAGTCCTCACTAATCTGTGTTCCTTTTTCCATCTCAGATACTTGACCTAAAACGCCTCTATTCAAACGACATCCACGCAATGGCAAATACTTATGGTATAGAGGCCGCCTTAAGAGTGGTTGAAAAGGAAATTAAAGATGTGTTTGCGGTTTATGGTAAGTGGGTCACTGATTCCTGACAGTGGACAATAATAGACTTGCCGCTGATGTAGCCAGTAGTCACCAATCACTTTCCATCTGTCAGTCTTCTAGTACAGTTTATTCAGTAAAAGGTGACATTTGATTGGTCGTTATATGTTGCAGTGCTCTACCTATTCATATTTTTTCATTCATGATTTTTATATATTAATATATCGGTGTAATAGCTGCTTGTTGAACCATCTAATTTTCCCATTGTATCTGCGTATAGTCGCCGTTAAAGGACAACCAACTATTTTTAATTATAGCACCTTTAAACGAGCAAGAGAACACTCATCATCCATCAGATTCTGGGTGTTCCATGTAAAGGACGTATTCTGGGACAACAAGCATACAGCTGCTGAATTAATAGCCCCCTCCCCCCAGCAGACCCTCTTGTAGGACCAAAACCCCATCCCTCTTTTTACCCCTATTCTAGATGTCATATTTTTAAACCTCTCACAGTATCTGCGGGTGCCATACATAGCACCCGATAGCACTGATTATTAAGGGCTGTCCCACCAGAAATGAATGGGTGTGGCCGAGGGAGTGGTCTAATTTGATTTAATTTTCCTTTACTCTTGTGAGAGAGGTATAATTTACTGTTTTGTGATTGGCTAGTTTAGCTGTAAGTGGGCGGTGCTTTCAGAGTCTGACTCATGCATGGAAGAGGCACCTACAGCTGGGTGGAATTCAGTGTATACAATTGCTCTGTGTTGTACAGGTATTGAGGTGGACCCTCGGCATCTCTCCCTCGTCGCCGATTACATGTGTTTCGAGGTATCGGCCTCTCAACCGCTACGGCATGCAGTCCAGCTCCTCCCCTTTCCAGCAGATGACCTTCGAGACCAGCTACAAATTCCTGAAGGATGCCACCATGAGTGGTAAGTGTTAGGGTAAATAACATGATCAGCCATCCTGGCAAACTAGGCAGTGCCGCAGCAGCGGTGATTCTCCCTGGGTCCGCCATGAGCTTTATGTTTATATGGCTGATTGACCATTTACATTCCAAGTACAATGAGCTTAGATGGCCTGACTCAGTACGCATTGGGATCAGCTGGTGACGCTACAGGCCCCTTATCCTACACCCCAAGATCCCAGAGAGCTATAGAAAGTACCAGCACTGGCGCATCTATACAAGGTGCAGGGTGTGTGGTGCACACGGGGGGCCCACATTGCACACCCTGCACCCACTGACTATGCTTCTCTTGCAGTAGCCACTGAACATGCACACGCATAGTACAGTCGGCACAATGCCAAAGTATTGACTGCGCAAGGGAAGGGTGGCATGGAGATTGTACACTGGTACCATTCTTGCCCACTCTTTTGGGAGGCTCCCAAAAATCAGGTGGTGCTCCCGGCCACCTGGAATAGTGGGCAAGTGTCCCGGTGCCAGCTGCTACCCCACCCAGCCATCTGCTTACCAAGTAAAGCGGGCGGTCCAGGCTGCCGATGCCGCTATTCGCTCTGAATCTGTTAGGTTCCTGGTGCTCAGAACAAGGGAGATGTTATGAAGCGAGTCCAGAGCACCAGGACGTAATGCTGGGAAAGGGGAATGGAAAGGGAATAGCCCCTGGCGCCCTAACTCCGTTGTCTCGCCCGTGTGGTCAGAAATCCCCTGCGAGACTATGGTTGCTTGAGCCCATGGCAGCCGCGTTTGAAGGGCGGATTATGTCTGCCCAACTCCGATGCCCCCTCAGGTCTTAATGGGAGACAAAGGGAAATCCGAGACAGGGTGATAACAAGGGGCCCTCTGACTAAACAACCAGGCCAGGGGCTACAAGCTAACTGACTAAACCTGAGGTATGTGCGGTAACCCGCCAGGGAAAAGGACAACCAAAATCCACTAGTCCGTACTCCTACCCAGCACCGCTGGATACCAGAGTGGATCTGTGGGAGCGGAATCCTCCGCAAAAGCTCCGGAACACAAATAATAAAAGATAAATAATTAAGCGGCCCAAGCCGCAACACACGGCTACGCCGTGACTCACGAACACCACTGGATATTCAAAGGTGCTCAGTCAGGACTCCAGGAACAGATGACGACTTCCGAGTACAGGACAACTGAGAACAGGATCGACCGGATACAGCAGGACTGGAAACACTTTCAGCAAACAGATTCAGCATTCAGGAAGCTCAGGAACTAGCAGGAACCAAGCTCAGAACTCAAGCAGACTGAAAACCCAGAAATATCACCAGCATCTGCGAACTGCAATCAGCCAGCATATAACAGAGAGGCCTAATTAATAATCCAGTGCAGCTGGCCTATTGCAGGACTCCAAGCTGACAAGATGCAATTAGCAGCCAGATGAGGCTGAACACATGGGAACAAGCTGCAATTGCACAGACTCACCAGCGGCAGCAGACAAGAGTAATCTAAAACAGAGCAATGGGAAATCCTGGCATGCAAGACAACTAAATAAACATAAAATAGAAATGAACCACTACCTGTGGTTCATAACAGTATCCCCTCCTTAAGGGTGAGCTCCGAGCACCCCATGACACCCACGGGGAACATAAACAGAAGTATAACATAAAATACATAACAAAAATGCAAAACAGGAATGAGCCACAGCCGTGGCTCATAACAGAATCTCGTCATCGTAGCCACGCCCCCTGCTGCACAATGGCGGTAATTTCTGCGTTGTGGGGGGCGTGGCCACGATGACTCGACTGCAGTGCCACGTGTCCTGCAAGGCCTACTATACTTCATTACTCCTTTGCACCGCCCCCTATGCCAAGCCACGCCCCTGGCACCTCCTGCCACTGTGCCGACCTGGCTGACGTTCATGGAGCCAGAAAGTCAACAACTATGAGTGCCCTGGTACCCACCTCAGATAAAATGCTTGTGTACTAGTGATGGTTTATAATAAGTACACTGTGGGGGTACCGGGACCTTTCAGATTCAGAGTGTGGCTCACAGTTTACAGTGTACAGCTGGCCCTTTGCAGAGCAGTATGAGAGGGGACATAGTTCCCAAGGGACCCCCATCCCCCTTCTCCACCTGTGCCACCCCCAACTCCCCATATAAGAAATCGCTACTCCTGGTGCTGACCTTATATGTATCCCACTAGGTGCTTCATCACGCCCTACAGGCGCTCTTCACACCGTCGCAAGGGGCTACGCCCCCTTAACCCTTGCATGCCTATCTGTGGTTCAATATTTGTATTATATGGAGTATTACCTGCATTCCTTTGTTAGTGGTTAAATATTGCACAATGAAAGGGCGTGCGATGGTGAAGGAGGCACAGCCCCTTGCGACGGTGTGAACAGCACCTGCAGAGCACGATGTACAAAATGTAGCGGGTGCGGGGGGGACTGCGGATGGGGGAGGGTGTCTGTAGATGCTGCGGGTGGAGGGGGGGCAGAAGCGGGGGGCCCGGATGGGGAAGGGTCGGGAGGTGCTGTGGGTGGGAGAGGGGCAGAGGAGTGGGGGCCGCAGATGGGGGAGGGGTCCGGAGGCACTGCAGGTGGGGGAGGGGCAGGGGTGCCACGGGTGGGAGAGGGGCAGGTGTGGGGATGTTGCGGATGGGTGAAGGGTTCCGGAGGTGCTGTGGGATGGGAAGGGGCGGGGGTGGCGGGGGTGGGGTAGGGGTCCGCAGGTGCCGTGGGTAGGGGAGGGGCAGGTATGGGTGGTGAGGCAGATGGGGAAGGAGGTCCGGAGGTGCTGCAGGTGGTGGAGGGGCAAATGCGGGCGTGCCATGGGTGGAGGAGGGGTGGGTGAGGGGGGGACCGCGGATTGAGGAGGGTGTCTGCAGATGCTGCGGGTGGAGGGGGGCAGGTGTGGGGGGAGACATATATGGGGGGTGGATGGTGGAGGGGTCTGGAGGTGCTGTGGGTGGTGAAGGGGCGGAGGAGTGGGAGCCGTGGGTGGAATAGGGGGTCTGGAGGCACAGCGTGTGGGGGAGGGGTGGAGTGCCGCATGTGGTGGAGGGGAAGGTGCGGAGGTGTGGTGCATTGGGGAGGGTTCTGGAGGTGCTGCAGCTACTGTACCTGCCAAAAAGGTAGTTGGAGGATATGCAGTAACAGGGCCAGGACAGGGGTGACAGGGTCAGAACAGGGGTGACGGGGCCAGGACAGGGGTGACGGGGCCAGGACAGGGGCGACGGGGCCAGGACAGAAATGACAGGGACAGGATAGGGGTGACAGGGCCAGGGTAGGGGTGGCAGGACCAGGACAGGGGTGACAGGGCCTGTATATGGTTGACAGGGCAAGCACAGGGGTGACAGGGCCAGGATAGGGGTGACAGGACCAGCATAAGGGTGACATGGCCAGGATAAGGGTGAAAGGGCCAGGATAGGGGTAACAGGGCCAGGATAAGGGTGACAGGGCCAGGATAGGGGTAACAGGGCCAGGATAAGGGTGACAGGGCCAGGATAAGGGTGAAAGGGCCATGATAAGGGTGACAGGGCAAGGCCAGGGGTGACAGGGACATGACAGAACACAGGGCACGGGAGAGATTGGTATTAGGGACAAAACAGTGGTGACAGATAGATGTGTATTACCGGAGTCACTGCTGCTGGCTGCTGCTGTTCCACTCCAACCTGTTGGGATCTGTTGCTGGTGGAGACTTGGCATGGCTGACTCTCTCTGGCTGGAGTCCTGCTTCCTCTGCCCGTCAGCATCCCTCCCCCCTCCTCAATAGTCACTCACCGCCTCGCGCAGCTGCCGGGCACTGTGGTAAGGGGAGACTGGGAGTGACTGGTTAGCCCCCAGGAGACGCTGTGACTGGAGGGAGGAGGGGGTCGTAGCATGAACGCGGCGTGGACCTCGCGGCTGCTGGGCACTGTGGTAAGGGGAGACTGGGAGTTACTTGTTAGCTCCCAGGAGACGCTGCGGCTGGAGGGAGGAGGGGGTCGGAGCCTGCAAGCAGCTCGGACTTCTGCAGCGCTACCCGCCGGCTAAAGTGTGTGAAGGAGCTGGGCGCACCTCACAGCGGGTGGCAGTGCTGCAGCTAGCGGTGGGGTTGCCGGGGCTGGAGATAACAGTGGCGGTACGGAACCTGCACAGCGGCAGGTGCCCCACAAAACTGCAGCTAAGAAGCGTGGAGTGTGCCAGAAAGTGACGCTCCTCCGCGCCAGAGAGACCCTGCTGAGTATGCTGATGTGGGGGGTCAAGCACACAGTGAGCCGGTGCCCGTCTGTCTGTATGGTATACCCCCTCACACACCCCCATACCACCCAACTGTTCCGATTTTCGCGGGACAGTCCCATTTTTTGGGGTCTGTCCCGCTGTCTCACCCGAGGGTCGCAGTGTCCCGCAGTGGGGGGGGGGGGGGGGGGGCAGTTGGAAAGCTCCTGTACTCGCTGTTCTGCTTAGCAGAGCAGCGGTGAAAAGTGGAGACAGAGGGAGAGGGGACATCAGGGGGTACGGATTAAGATGGGGTTTCCAGTAGCAGAGCCGAATTAAGAGGGGGGGGGCAGGGGGTACGTACCGTTGGCCCCACAGTTTTAGGGGGCCCCCCGGCTGGAGTAGCTCTGTCCCAGCTCAGAAGCTCACCCGTCCTGCCAGCAACAGCGACAGCATTGTGCTACAGTCAGCACACGCTGCAGCGTATTGGCAGGTCTGTGGTGTTGCAGGGAGGCAGCAGTCTCCCTGCTTTCTTCTGCGTGTGCGGGTGTGTAGGGGGGAGCGACCACCCCCTCTGGATTTACCCCTAGCTGAGGGGCCAAAATTCCATTTAAAAAAAAAAAAGTTAAAACCCGGAATTTGCATAAGGGGGCGTGGCCTAACATCCCGCGATTATGCCACGCCCCTAACCCCACAGCAGGCACAGCATTGAGATAGGGCGCCCCTGTCTCAAGTGCCCTGGGCCCCCAGGACTCATAATCAGCCCCTGGGGGCATGCCAGCAGCTCACAGAGTGCTGGGCATGCCCCATCACTGACGAAAACGGGGACCCTCCCGTGAAGCCACGCCCCCTTTCCGTTGACCACGCCCCCTGTCCCTCCTTCTGCCTGAAGAAATCTCCTGAAGAAAGCTGGGAGGTATGCACCCCTGCCTGTGCCATGCCCATACCCTCTGCTTCTGCTCCTAGTCTCCTATAGATTTGGCCAGATCTGTGACTCATTTGACTAACTCCGCCCAGTGTTGTGACTCCGCCCAGCGTTAGCAAATGAGTCACAAAGTCACAGATCTGGGCTATTATATAGGAGACAATGACACAATCCATGCCTGGCGGAAATCCCTACTCCTGGCGCTGACCTTATATCTATCCCATGATGACACAATCCATGCCTGGCGGAAATCCCTACTCCTGTCACTGACCTTATATCTATCCCATAATGACACAATCCATGCCTGGCGGAAATCCCTACTCCTGGTGCTGACCTTATATCTATCCCATAATGATCCAATACATGCCTTGCGGAAATCGCTACTCCTGGTGCTGACCTTATATCTATCCCATAATGACACAATCCATGCTTGGCGGAGATCCCTACTCCTGGCACTGACCCTATATCTATCCCATAGTGACCCAATCCATGCCTGGCGGAGATTCCTACTCCTGGCGCTGAACTTATATGTATCCCATAGTGACCCAATCCATGCCTGGCGTAAACCCCTACTCCTGTCACTGACCTTATATCTATCCCATAATGACACAATCCATGCCTGGCGGAAATCCCTACTCCTGTCACTGACCTTATGTGTATCCCTTAATGACACAATCCATGCCTGGCGGAGATTCCTACTCCTGGCGCTGACCTTATATCTATCCCATAATGACCCAATCCATGCCTGGCGGATATCCCTACTCCTGGTGCTGACCTTATATGTATCCCATAATGACACAATCCATGCCTGGCGGAGATCCCTACTCCTGGCGCTGACCTTATATCTATCCCATAATGACACAATCCATGCCTGGCCGAGATCCCTACTCTTGGTGCTGACCTTATATGTATCCTATAATGACACAATCCATGCCTGGCGGAAATCCCTACTCCGGGCGCTGACCTTATATGTATCCCATAATGACACAATATATGCCAGGCGGAAATCCCTACTCCTGGCGCTGACCTTATATGTATCCCATAATGACACAATCCATGCCTGGCGGAAATCCCTACTCCGGGCGCTGACCTTATATCTATCCCATAATGACACAATCCAGGCCTGGCCGAGATCCCTACTCCTGTCACTGACCTTATGTGTATCCCATAATGACACAATCCATGCCTTGCGGAAATCCCTACTCCTGGTGCTGACCTTATATGTATCCCATAATGACACAATCCAAGCCTGGCGGAAATCCCTACTCCTGGCGCTGACCTTATATGTATCCCATATTGACACAATCCATGCCTGGCGGAGAATCCTACTCCTGGCGCTGACCTTATATGTATCCCATAATGACACAATCCATGCCTGGCGGAGATTCCTACTACTGTCACTGACCTTATATGTATCCCATAATATCCCAATCCATACCTGGCGGAAATCCCTACTCCTGGCGCTGACCTTATATCTATCCCATAATGACACAATCCATGCCTGGCGGAAATCCCTACTCCTGGCGCTGACCTTATATGTATCCCATAATGACACAATCCATGCCTGGCGGAAATCCCTACTCCTGTCACTGACCTTATATCTATCCCATAATGACACAATCCATGCCTGGCGGAAATCCCTACTCCTGGCGCTGACCTTATATCTAGTCCATAATGACCCAATCCATGCCTTGCGGAAATCCCTACTCCTGGGGCTGACATTATATGTATCCCATAATAACCCAATCCATGCCTGGCGGAGATCCCTACTCCTGTCACTGACCTTATATCTATCCCATAATGACACAATCTATGCCTGGCGGAGATCCCTACTCCTTTCACTGACCTTATATGTATCCCATAATGACACAATATATGCCTGGCGGAGATCCCTACTCCTGTCACTGACCTTATATCTATCCCATAATGACACAATCCATGCCTGGCGGAGATCCCTACTCCTGTCACTGACCTTATATCTATCCCATAATGACACAATCCATGCCTGGCGGAAATCCCTACTCCTGTCACTGACCTTATATCTATCCCATAATGACACAATCCATGCCTGGCGGAGATTCCTACTCCTGTCGATGACCTTATATCTATCCCATAATGACACAATCCATGCCTGGCGGAGATTCCTACTCCTGTCACTGACCTTATATCTATCCCATAATGACACAATCCATGCCTGGCGGAGATCCCTACTCCTGTCACTGACCTTATATCTATCCCATAATGACACAATCCATGCCTGGCCGAGATCCCTACTCCTGTCACTGACCTTATATGTATCCCATAATGACCCAATCCATGCCTGGTGGAAATCCCTACTCCTGGTGCTGACCTTATATGTATCCCATAATGACACAATCCATGCCTGGCGGAGATTCCTACTCCTGGCGCTGACCTTATATGTATCCCATAATGACACAATCCATGCCTGGCGGAGATTCCTACTCCTGGCGCTGACCTTATATGTATCCCATAATGACACAATCCATGCCAGGCGGAAATCCCTACTCTTAGCGCTGACCTTATATGTATCCCATAATGACACAATCCATGCCTGGCGGAAATCCCTACTCTTGTCACTGACCTTATATCTATCCCATAATTACACAATCCATGCCTTGCGGAAATCCCTACTCCTGGTGCTGACCTTATATGTATCCCATAATGACACAATCCATGCCTGGCGGAAATCCCTACTCCTGGCGCTGACCTTATATGTATCCCATAATGACACAATCCATGCCTGGCGGAGATTCCTACTCCTGGCGCTGACCTTATATGTATCCCATAGTGACACAATCCATGCCTGGCGGAGATTCCTACTCCTGGCGCTGACCTTATATGTATCCCATAATGACACAATCCATGCCTGGCGGAGATTCCTACTCCTGGCGCTGACCTTATATGTATCCCATAGTGACACAATCCATGCCTGGCGGAGATTCCTACTCCTGGCGCTGACCTTATATGTATCCCATAATGACACAATCCATGCCTGGCAAAAATCCCTACTCCTGGAGCTGACCTTATATCTATCCCATAATGACACAATCCATGCCTGGCGGAAATCCCTACTCCTGGCGCTGACCTTATATCTATCCCATAATGACACAATCCATGCCTGGCGGAAATCCCTACTCCTGTCACTGACCTTATATGTATCCCATAATGACACAATATATGCCTGGCGGAAATCCCTACTCCTGGCGCTGACCTTATATCTATCCCATAATGACACAATCCATGCCTGGCGGAAATCCCTACTCCTGTCACTGACCTTATATCTATCCCATAATGACACAAACCATGCCTTTCGGAAATCCCTACTCCTGGGGCTGACCTTATATGTATCCCATAATAACCCAATCCATGCCTGGCGGAGATCCCTACTCCTGTCACTGACCTTATATCTATCCCATAATTACACAATCTATGCCTGGCGGAGATCCCTACTCCTGTCACTGACCTTATATCTATCCCATAATGACACAATCCATGCCTGGCGGAGATCCCTACTCCTGTCACTGACCTTATATCTATCCCATAATGACACAATCCATGCCTGGCGGAGATCCCTACTCCTGTCACTGACCTTATATCTATCCCATAATGACACAATCCATGCCTGGCGGAGATTCCTACTCCTGTCACTGACCTTATATCTATCCCATAATAACCCAATCCATGCCTGGCGGAGATTCCTTCTCCTGTCACTGACCTTATATCTATCCCATAATAACCCAATCCATGCCTGGCGGAGATCCCTACTCCTTTCACTGACCTTATATGTATCCCATAATGACACAATCCATGCCTGGCGGAGATTCCTTCTCCTGTCACTGACCTTATATCTATCCCATAATGACACAATCCATGCCTGGTGGAGATCCCTACTCCTGTCACTGACCTTATATCTATCCCATAATGACACAATCCATGCCTGGCGGAGATCCCTACTCCTGGCGCTGACCTTATATTTATCCCATAATGACACAATCTATGCCTTGCGGAAATCCCTACTCTTGGTGCTGACCTTATATGTATCCCATAATGACACAATCCATGCCTGGCGGAAATCCCTACTCTTAGCGCTGACCTTATATCTATCCCATAATGACACAATCCATGCCTGGCGGAGATTCCTACTCCTGGCGCTGACCTTATATGTATCCCATAGTGACACAATCCATGCCTGGCGGAGATTCCTACTCCTGGCGCTGACCTTATATGTATCCCATAATGACACAATCCATGCCTGGCGGAGATTCCTACTCCTGGCGCTGACCTTATATGTATCCCATAATGACACAATCCATGCCAGGCGGAAATCCCTACTCTTAGCGCTGACCTTATATGTATCCCATAATGACACAATCCATGCCTGGCGGAAATCCCTACTCTTGTCACTGACCTTATATGTATCCCATAATTACACAATCCATGCCTTGCGGAAATCCCTACTCCTGGTGCTGACCTTATATGTATCCCATAATGACACAATCCATGCCTGGCGGAAATCCCTACTCCTGGCGCTGACCTTATATGTATCCCATAATGACACAATCCATGCCTGGCGGAGATTCCTACTCCTGGCGCTGACCTTATATGTATCCCATAGTGACACAATCCATGCCTGGCGGAGATTCCTACTCCTGGCGCTGACCTTATATGTATCCCATAATGACACAATCCATGCCTGGCGGAGATTCCTACTCCTGGCGCTGACCTTATATGTATCCCATAGTGACACAATCCATGCCTGGCGGAGATTCCTACTCCTGGCGCTGACCTTATATGTATCCCATAATGACACAATCCATGCCTGGCAAAAATCCCTACTCCTGGAGCTGACCTTATATCTATCCCATAATGACACAATCCATGCCTGGCGGAAATCCCTACTCCTGGCGCTGACCTTATATCTATCCCATAATGACACAATCCATGCCTGGCGGAAATCCCTACTCCTGTCACTGACCTTATATGTATCCCATAATGACACAATATATGCCTGGCGGAAATCCCTACTCCTGGCGCTGACCTTATATCTATCCCATAATGACACAATCCATGCCTGGCGGAAATCCCTACTCCTGTCACTGACCTTATATCTATCCCATAATGACACAAACCATGCCTTTCGGAAATCCCTACTCCTGGGGCTGACCTTATATGTATCCCATAATAACCCAATCCATGCCTGGCGGAGATCCCTACTCCTGTCACTGACCTTATATCTATCCCATAATGACACAATCTATGCCTGGCGGAGATCCCTACTCCTGTCACTGACCTTATATCTATCCCATAATGACACAATCCATGCCTGGCGGAGATCCCTACTCCTGTCACTGACCTTATATCTATCCCATAATGACACAATCCATGCCTGGCGGAGATCCCTACTCCTTTCACTGACCTTATATGTATCCCATAATGACACAATCCATGCCTGGCGGAGATTCCTTCTCCTGTCACTGACCTTATATCTATCCCATAATGACACAATCCATGCCTGGTGGAGATCCCTACTCCTGTCACTGACCTTATATCTATCCCATAATGACACAATCCATGCCTGGCGGAGATTCCTACTCCTGTCACTGACCTTATATCTATCCCATAATAACCCAATCCATGCCTGGCGGAGATCCCTACTCCTGGTGCTGACCTTATATGTATCCCATAATGACACAATCCATGCCTGGCGGAAATCCCTACTCCTGTCACTGACCTTATATCTATCCCATAATAACCCAATCCATGCCTTGCGGAAATCCCTACTCCTGGTGCTGATCTTATATCTATCCCATAATGACACAATCTATGCCTGGCGGAAATCCGTACTCCTGGCGCTGACCTTATATCTATCCCATAATAACCCAATCCATGCCTGGCGGAGATCCCTACTCCTTTCACAGACCTTATATCTATCCCATAATAACCCAATCCATGCCTGGCGGAGATCCCTACTCCTTTCACTGACCTTATATCTATCCCATAATAACCCAATCCATGCCTGGCCGAGATCCCTACTCCTGTCACTGACCTTATATCTATCCCATAATAACCCAATCCATGCCTGGCGGAAATTCCCCATTCACAGAATATCAGCATTATTGAGGTCTGTAAGACTATATGGATTGATTAGGTAAAATGATGCATTTTTACCCAAGCATAATTGTAATGTAACCTTGTTGTCTTCATGAAAGCAGTTTGTGGATTTAGAAGTACTGGCTGCTGTGAGAAATAGGTGAAAGGCGAGGTGTTACTCTGAGGATAGGTGCGTTACTGCTGCCAGGGAAACATGATTGAACTCTTCCTGTCATGTGACATTCCCCAAATACTTTCTGCCCTGCACAACCCTCTCTGTCTGCACAATGCGTGACTTGTTAGCATATGTATTAACTGTAGTACATGATTGTCTCTCTGCCGACGGACGTGTCTGCCGTGATGGCCCAGCCCTTAGCTTTTTGCTATATTTAGGATCTTCTGCCATTTTGCAGGGAGAAAAAAAAATAGGTTTACTTGTTCACTGGAACGCGTGAGATTTTCTGTAACCTGTGCACATATACACGGCACGGTTTCGTTTCATCTGCTCTAGCAATAAGGGGGTGATTAGAGTTTTCAGCGGGTTAATTGTTGAATTAAATAGTATCTGTCCACAATGCATCACTGGTTGCACCTCTCTGTAATATAATACTGTACCAGCAGACAACACAGGAAAACCAGACCCACATCTCTGCAATAGCCCTCCTCACTGTAACCGCTGCGGTGGTGATCACAAAGGGCGATAGCAGCTAATGTCTTATTTATGCACCGGTCGCTAGGTGGAATAATTAACTGTACAGTGATGGAAACTCGTAGAGCAGGACCAGTCAGCGGCTATGAGACGTTTTCATTTTCTCACGTTCTGAAAGCACAGTAGATTTGTTTGGAAATTTGCACCTTGGATCGCTGCTGAAATCTCAATAAAGCCTTTTCTTCATTCCAAGCCACTGATTACTGAGGTATTGCTTTACTGCAGTTGTGGCTGTGATGTTATTTTGGGGTCTGTGAACTTTTTTTCCCCACTTATTTTTTTTGCAATGTTGTGCGAGTTCTCTGAGGTTGAATGTTGGGGATATTTGGGAATGGCAATTTTCAAATCGTTCCACAGTTCCTTGAGGTCTAAACCTCTGACTGGGCCACTTCATCCGCATTATTCTGAGTAGGCATGACGCAACCGCACTGCCCGCTTCTGAGCGGAACTTCACATGCGATTTTTCGCAGCAGCAATCTTCAGACCATCGGCACTTCAGTCTCAATAGCGATCCATGCTGAATCTGCCTCCCAGTTTTATACCCCTTTTAGACCTACTTTAGCGGGTCACACCCGGGAGCCTGACACTGGAGCTTCCCTGGGAAGACCCGCCTCAGGCCCCTATTGCCGGGTTGGTGACGCGCCGGGGGTGGCGCTTGGAGATCACATGATCTCCAAGTGCCGCCCTTACATACACTGTGAACGGGAGCCAGATCGATGCGACCCGGCTCCCGTTTACACAGCACAGCTTGCCGGTATGAACCCGTGTTCAACTCTGCAAACTATCTGAGTTGGAATACCGGGTCACTTGACCCAGAATATTCCGACTGGGCCATTTTACACACAACAGCAACACGGGTTATGCATGCTCGTACAATAACCCATTGTGCACCGGAACTTTTTCTGGTTTTGGTTTTGGATTCGGACGCGATTTGGCAAAACCTCCCTGAAAATTTTTTGTCGGATTCGGGTGTGTTTTGGATTTGGGTGTTTTTTTACAAAAACCCCTCAAAAACAGCTTAAATCATAGAATTTGGGGGTCATTTTGATCCCATAGTATTATTAACCTCAATAACCATAATTTCCACTCATTTTCAGTCTATTCTGAACACCTCACACCTCACAACATTATTTTTAGTCCTAAAATTTGCACCAAGGTCGCTGGATGACTAAGCTAAGCGACCCAAGTGGCCGACACAAACACCTGGCCCATCTAGGAGTGGCACTGCAGTGTCAGACAGGATGGCACTTCAAAAAAATAGTCCCCAAACAGCACATGATGCAAAGAAAAAAAGAGGTGCACCAAGGTCGCTGGATGGCTAAGCTAAGCGACACAAGTGGCCGACACAAACACCTGGCCCATCTAGGAGTGGCACTGCAGTGTCAGGCAGGATGGCACTTCAAAATAATAGTCCCCAAACAGCACATGATGCAAAGAAAAAAAGAGGCGCAATGAGGTAGCTGTGTGACTAAGCTAAGCGACCCAAGTGGCCGACACAAACACCTGGCCCATCTAGGAGTGGCACTGCAGTGTCAGACAGGATGGCACTTCAAAAAAATAGTCCCCAAACAGCACATGATGCAAAGAAAAAAAGAGGTGCACCAAGGTCGCTGGATGGCTAAGCTAAGCGACCCAAGTGGCTGACACAAACACCTGGCCCATCTAGGAGTGGCACTGCAGTGTCAGGCAGGATGGCACTTCAAAAAAATAGTCCCCAAGCAGCACATGATGCAAAGAAAAAAAGAGGCGCAATGAGGTAGCTGTGTGACTAAGCTAAGCGACCCAAGTGGCCGACACAAACACCTGGCCCATCTAGGAGTGGCACTGCAGTTTTCTAGCGAGAGGATGAGTGCTTCCATCCTCATGTGAAGCTGAACCACTAGCCATGAACATAGGCCAGGGCCTCAGCCGTTCCTTGCCACTCCGTGTCGTAAATGGCATATTGGCAAGTTTACGCTTCTCCTCAGACGCTTTTAATTTTGATTTTTGGGTCATTTTACTGAACTTTTGTGTTTTGGATTTTACATGCTCTCTACTATGACATTGGGCATCGGCCTTGGCAGACGACGTTGATGGCATTTCATCGTCTCGGCCATGACTAGTGGCAGCAGCTTCAGCACGAGGTGGAAGTGGATCTTGATCTTTCCCTATTTTACCCTCCACATTTTTGTTCTCCATTTTTTAATGTATGGAATTATATGCCATTATCAATAGCAATGGCCTACTACTATATATACTGCGCACAACTGAAATGCACCACAGGTATGGATGGATAGTATACTTGACGACACAGAGGTAGGTAGAGCAGTGGCCTACTGTACCGTACTGCTATATATTATATACTGGTGGTCAGCAAACTGTGCAAAACTGAAATGCACCACAGGTATGGATGGATAGTATACTTGACGACACAGAGGTAGGTAGAGCAGTGGCCTACTGTACCGTACTGCTATATATTATATACTGGTGGTCAGCAAACTGTGCAAAACTGAAATGCACCACAGGTATGGATGGATAGTATACTTGACGACACAGAGGTAGGTAGAGCAGTGGCCTACTGTACCGTAATGCTATATATTATATACTGGTGGTCAGCAAACTGTGCAAAACTTAAATACACCACAGGTATGGATGGATAGTATACTTGACGACACAGAGGTAGGTAGAGCAGTGGCCTTCTGTACCGTACTCCTATATATTATATACTGGTGGTCAGCAAAATTATGCACTGTACTCCTACTATGTACTACAATGCAGCACAGATATGGAGCGTTTTTCAGGCAGAGAACGTATAATACTGGTGGTCACTGGCCAGCAAAACTCTGCACTGTACTCCTCCTATATAATATACTGGTGGTCCCCAGTACCCACAATAAAGCAGTGTGAGCACAGATATATGCAGCACACTGAGCACAGATATGGAGCATTTTTCAGGCAGACAACGTATACTGTTGGTCACTGGTCAGCAAAACTCTGCACTGTACTCCTCCTATATAATATACTGGTGGTCCCCAGTCCCCACAATAAAGCAGTGTGAGCACAGATATATGCAGCACACTGAGCACAGATATGGAGCGTTTTTCAGGCAGACAACGTATAATACTGGTGGTCACTGGTCAGCAAAACTCTGCACTGTACTCCTCCTATATAATATACTGGTGGTCCCCAGTACCCACAATAAAGCAGTGTGAGCACAGATATATGCAGCACACTGAGCACAGATATGGAGCATTTTTCAGGCAGACAACGTATACTGTTGGTCACTGGTCAGCAAAACTCTGCACTGTACTCCTCCTATATAATATACTGGTGGTCCCCAGTCCCCACAATAAAGCAGTGTGAGCACAGATATATGCAGCACACTGAGCACAGATATGGAGCGTTTTTCAGGCAGACAACGTATAATACTGGTGGTCACTGGTCAGCAAAACTCTGCACTGTACTCCTCCTATAATACTGCTGGTCCCAAGTCCCCACAATAAAGCAGTGTGAGCACAGATATATGCAGCACACTGAGCACAGATATGGAGCGTTTTTCAGGCAGACAACGTATAATACTGGTGGTCACTGGTCAGCAAAACTCTGCACTGTACTCCTCCTATAATACTGCTGGTCCTCAGAATAAAGATATGCAGCCCCCTGAAACAAAGTGAGAGGACGCCAGCCACGTCCTCTCACTATCATTTCCAATGCACGAGTGAAAAATGGCGGCGACGCGCGGCTCCTTATATAGAATCCGAATCTTGCGAGAATCCGACAGCGGGATGATGACGTTCGGGCGCGCTTGGGTTAACCGAGCCATACGGGAGAATCCGAGTATGCCTCGGACCCGTGTAAAGTGGGTGAAGTTCGGGGGGTTCGGTTTCCGAGGAACCGAACCCGCTCATCTCTATAACCCATGTTACAAGCTGGCGTTGTAAAAGGGGTATTAGTCATTAGAAATCTTTTTCAGTTCCTTCTGTTTTCTAAAATGTTGCGGTGACAGCAGAAAGTCCCAGGGCTTCTTCTCCTCTCCAGTGTTTGACCTCCAACAACCTTCGATAAATGGTTTATAGCTGCAATGCAGAACTGAGCTACCTAAGTAAGCGGGTCGCTCATAAATCAAAAAGTACCTTATTTACCCTCTGTGTCTTATGTACTAGTTGGACTTGAACACCAAACATGATTCTGCTGGCTTCTCCTCACGGGTGAAGTGGCTGTAAAGCTCAGTCTACAACGTTGCGTAACACTGAATGTGCTGATTGAGCCAAGAGTCTCCTGGAATTTGGTTTATGAGTCTTGGTAAATTTACACAACCAACCTTTGTTCTAGTGCTATTGTAGGGCTGTCATTGTGATAGAGTGCCATCCTATGCACTTCTGTGACTGTGCAAGAAATGAACTATATAATATACACAGAACACCATAATTACCACTAAAATAAACAACTGCGCCTCATAAATTGATATTTTATGGTGCAAATCCTGACAGGGTAAATCATACAGGTTTTATTTCTGTTCTCTCACAGGTGCGAAGGATGATCTGCTGTCTCCATCAGCCTGCCTTGTGGTGGGGAAAGTCGTTAAAGGAGGCACAGGATTATTTGATCTTAAACAGCCAATGAAGTAGAACAAGCGGACTGACATTGAGACAACAGCCTGTTCCAGATCAGTAATAGCAGACAGTGCCTTACACATGGCAGACAGCCTTGCAGGATATAAACAGCTGTTCACGCTCCATGTGCTGTTTTATAGCCACACTTGGTGGGCCCGCAGATGTAGCTGGAGTTTGTGGGGGCTGGGGTCCTGTCATTATACCAAATTTCATTCACTAAAGGTCACAGCAGGTAAATGAGGATCCCTCACGTGGAACTTGGGCTTGGAAGAGGCTGCAACTTTCTGTTCTACTGTATATCTTGCACATGCAGCTGTATAATGTAACCCAGGTGTACTGGATTCTTATGTAATGACAGCGTGTGCCTCCACCCAAGCTATTTGGAATTTATTATTTCCAGGCGAGCTTGGGTACGCCTTTTTTTGTTTCGGTTGTCACTCCCCCTCTCTCTTCCTAATCTACTTATTTCACCTAGGGCACTAATTAGGATGACAGGGTGACTAATGGAAGCAACTTTCTCTCTTTCAGGTTCCCCCTCCAATAAGAAGACAAATCCACTGGTAAGTATATGGTTGTTTACTATTAGTACTTAAATATAACAATAATTACAAATCATACCTTTCCAGCCCGATATTGTAGTCCTCAGGATGATTCTTTCTCAACAGTAATACTCTCCTATACAGAAAATAACTGCATGCAATACAAAAAAAACTTAACAATCCAATAGTCACGGAGACTATCGACCCGGGTTGTTAGAAAATGACAAAAAAAACAATTAATTATCGTTTATATGGTAAATATTATACTATGGTGCACCACCATCTACCTACACAGTATTAAGTTATGCATAACCATTGTATATTACTTATACGTCCCTTTTTACCATCAGTCCACTACTCCTGGAAAGATCAGTTGATGAATATAGTACCTACTCCACTTTATAGGTTTTGCTGGGATTAATTTACAGGTTGACGCTCCTTGATCCAGGTAATCCCCTGCTCAAAGATGGAGGGACTAGGCGTCAGTCATTGATTTTAATTGGGTACGTAGGTTTATATAATTTTACCTCCACTTAGTATCTTGGATGGGATTAGTAAAATATGGTATGGGTGATTTCATATTTGTTCGTAGTTCCTTTCCCCAATAACTGAAGATTAGTGTATATTTGCTCAATTGACGACCCAGGTGTTGTAAGTGATGGGAAAAGTCAATTATCCGGGCAGAGCTATATTACTCCAGATATTCCCTAGCCAGTGCCTTTAATGACTATGAATAGGATTGAGTCTACTTAAGTGTCGAATCGTATCTCCTACTTCGACTCCCCGTAGTCCATGCAGGGAGATAATGTGCTAGGGCGGAGGCATATGCCAATTAATATAAGGTCTCTGGATAATGTATCCTAGCTCCACAGACTGACGCTATACACGGTTTGTCTCTGATGTACGTTATATCTGTCCCTGCAACAGAAGTATGCCTAAGCAGGCTGATATTCCATCCTATGTGGAAGGATACTGTACATATAGCTACTATACTGACCTCCAAGGGATAGAAGAGGTCAATAAATATATAATAGATGGTACTTAGTTATCGTATAATAGTTATGGCTTTATATGCTGATAGCCATTGAATGACGACTGGCTGCAGTGATTCTGCTAGCTGACTGATGAGACGCCACTGTTGTAACTGTAATACTGTGATCTCTGCTGCGGGGTGTAGTGTCAGTGTAGTGTATCCATTCACTTACATTACCGTGAATGTCCCAATTACTTCAATCTGCTCTTGCAATTCCTCCCCCGACTCCTCCTTTTGTTATCCGAGGGAGGTGGCCCCTCCTCCGGATGCTGCCAGAGATTTCCTCGCTCCTCCGCGGTTATTATCAGGAAGGACGGATAATCACCTTCCCCAGGCTCACCACCGCCACTGCCACCGCTGGGGGCCTCCTCTATTCAGCGCGACTCCGAGCCCGTCTGCCCGTCGCGATCCCTCCACTGCCCGTCAGGTAATCACCTTGCCGGGGAATCCCTCTCGTCTCCTCTCCACTGACACAGCTGAGGGCCTCCTCTCTTCAGCGCGGCTCCGAGCCCGTCTTCCCGCCGTGATCCCTTCACTGCCTGTCAGGTAGTCACCTTGCCGGGGAATCCCTCTCGTCTCCTCTCCCCTCACTCAAAGGTGCTTCCTGCTGCTCCGCGATGGTGTCCGTCTCTCCAGCCCGCTCTCTGCGTTCCTCCTCTCCCCTCTCCTGCGTCACCGTGTTTACTCTTCTCTTCATCGGGGGTAACCGTCTCCTTCCTCGTGCGCTACTCACGTCCTTTTTCTCATGCGGGCACTCACTTTTCTGGCACGAGGGCTTCTGGAAAAGTCTCTCAATACCCTCTCGTGCCAGTGTAGTCCACCTGATCCCGTAATCCACTGTCCATGTTAAAGGGTTACCATGTAGCACCCACATATATATTTACACAAATTACACTTTACTTACTACATATATATTCTATATATCTCATATATTTACACTATATTGTATATTATATCCCTATTAAGAACTCTAATACATTAATCCCCAGTGAGCATATAAACTAGGGGGCTACACTCTCCCCCTGGTGAGTACACTGGCTTTTGAAGTGGACATCACCATCTATAAAAGGGCCCTGCTATTCTAACTAACAATGACCGGGGGCATACTCAAAATATGGCCAAGACATCACCATATTTGGATGCAGCACCAATGGAATTTCTGTCGGAATTCCTAATTGATCGTAGGTGAGGATTCGAGGCGGCTTGCGAGCTCGTTGAGCCCTAGGTACCATACTGGGTTGATCCGACCTCTCTCCTGCGTCTTCCTCCGAGCCACTTATAATTTCTGAACTATCCATAACTTCCCATCCTCCACTATCAGTTATAACACCCCCATCATCCGTTTCCCACTGGTGGTCGGTACCCGATATAGGCGTGTCAGGAGAGACCTCAATTGCTACTGGAAGGCCCCCGTGGTCAGCATCCTTATAGTAGCATCCAGGGGCATACCTTCCATAGCTGCCCTCCTCCTCCTCGTCCTTTTCATATGTAGGATCCGAGATGGTGTCGGCTACTCTGGATGTCTGACCAGCTGGAGGTATACCCTCGTCCATATCCACCCACCGTATATCTTGTACAATGGGTAGCAGGTGCTGTCTATGGTAGGTCAGCACAGGTCCCTGACCATTTTCAGCGACCAGCTGGTATACCGGAATGTTAGGCAACTGTCGTAGAACTATGTACTGTTCAGCTCTCCATCGATTATTTAACTTTCGTTTCCTAGATACGCCAAGCAATCTGATGAGGACCCTATCTCCTGGAAGTAAAAGCTGCTCTTTGATCTGTTTGTCGTATCGTGCTTTATTCCTTTCTCCACTTTTGTGAGCCGTCATTTGAGCCAACTGATATGCATCTTTCAGCTGCTGTTTAAAGTTTAATTGTAAAGCGCAACAGAATATGCTGCGCTATATAAGAAACTGTTAATAAATAAATAAATAAGTTGCTTAACATACTTAGTATGGGAAGGGGTTGAGATGGAGTTAGTATGAGTTCCCAAACAGACGTCAATAGGGAGTCGGGCCTCCCGACCAAACATGAGATAATAAGGGGTGTACCCGGTGGTCTCATTTCGGGTACAATTATACGCATAGACCAATGGGGACACATGACTACGCCACTGATGTTTTCATTTGACGCTCAAGGTTCCCAGCATATTTAATAAAGTTCGGTTGAATCGTTCGGGCTGGGGATCCCCTTGGGGGTGGTATGGAGTAGTTCTCGATTTCTGGATACCGCAGCACTTACACAACTCATGAATTAATTTACTTTCAAACTCCCATCCTTGGTCGGAGTGTAACCTGGCTGGTAACCCGTAGTGGATGAAGAATTTCTCCCATAATGTCTTTGCGACTGTCAAAGCTTTTTGATTTGCGGTGATATACGCTTGGGCATACCGCGTAAAATGGTCAGTGACCACAAGTATGTGACAATCTTGTCCTCCGGGACTCTCAAACGTCAAAAAATCGATGCACACTAGGTCCATCGGGCCGGAACTACTAATAGATACTAATGAAGCCGATTTCGTAGGTAGGGTCTGCCTAAGGATACAGTTACCACACGTTCGACAGAATTTATCAATGTCTTTGTTCATAAATGGCCAGAAGAATCGATCGGCCACTAGCCCTTGTGTTTTGTCATATCCCAAATGACCATGCTGGTTGTGAAGGGATTCTAACACCATCTGTTTATACTTGTTAGGCAGTATCATCTGTAGTCTACTGGTTCCATCTGTCTTCTTGACTCTCCGATGTAAAACCCCCTTCTTCAGGGTCAACTTAGGCTTTTGTCTCAGTAAAACCTTTGACCCCCCAGACAGTTGTGATCTGTTAATGGTCAAATTGGTATCCCTCATTAATCGTATTATAGGGAAAATGTCCGGGTCCTCTAGTTGTTCCTGTGCTAATTTCTCCCGGGAGATCTTCCCGAGCCCCTCCATCTCCACCCGATTTAGCCAGCAGTATGCCGTAGGAATGGCGAGGTCTGATGCTCCTGTCATCACTATAGCTGCCATTCGGGAGTATCGATTTAGCTCGATCTGCTGACATAATCCTCTCACGGATGCAGCTGGTACTTCAATCCATTCATCGTTTACACCAGAATCATCTCCACGAGGCATTCGAGATAAGGCATCCGCATCCTGATTTTTTGCACCTGGACGGTACTTGATCTTGAAGTCATAGGTGGTTAATGCAGCCAACCACCGATGTCCCATAGCATCCAACTTGGCGGATGAATGGATATATGTCAAAGGATTGTTATCGGTTTGTACTGTAAAAACGACCCCATAAAGGTAATCATGGAACTTTTCACTAATAGCCCACTTTAATGATAAAAATTCCAATTTATGAACTGGGTAGTTCCTTTCACTAGGGTATAGCCCTCGGCTGACATAGGAAATGGGTTTCAACTGTTTATCCTGCATTTGGTACAATACTCCCCCAAGACCTTCGAAGGAGGCATCTATATGCACTTCATAGGGGACTCCCGGTTGAGCATATGCGAGCACCAGAGAGTGCGTTAACAGATGTTTCAACTTGTTAAAGGATTCTTCACACTCCAATGTCCACCGTCCTCCAAATAACTCCTTTGGTTTGAAGTAGTGCCCTTCTCCCGGAGGCTTGCTATTGGAGTGGTTACGCGACCAAGGGGGATATCCACGAGTCAGTTCGGTCAAGGGTTTGGCCACAATGAAGTATTGTGGCACAAATTTTCTGTAATACCCACAGAACCCTAGAAAAGATCGTAGATCTTTAAGGGTATCGGGTCGGGGCCAATTCCTCACGGTGGCGACTTTATCAGGATCGGTGGATATTCCTTGTCGACTTACTATATGCCCCAGGTACTTTACAGAGGATCGACAAAACTTGCATTTCTCCACAGACAACTTCAGCCCTCGAGCCTGGAGTCGGTCTAACACTTTAAGTAAACGTTCATTATGTTCCTTCAAATCTCTACCGAAGACAATAATGTCGTCCAGATACACTAGCACCTCGCGGTAGCACATATCTCCTACCGTTTTCTCCATAGTTCTTTAAAAGGTGGCAGGAGCTCCTTTTATACCCTGGGGCATTTTCAGAAACTCAAAGAATCCTATGGGACAGATAAAAGCTGTTTTGGATCGGTCAGCCACACTCATTGGGATCTGGTAATATCCACAATGTAGGTCTAATACAGAAAACCATTGACTTCCGTGAAGACAATCTAGGGCCTCATCAACTTTAGGGACGGTATACTGATCTGGTACCGTCCTGTTGTTCAAAGTGCGATAGTCGATGCATAATCTTATCTCTCCACTCTTCTTACGAGCGACTACGATGGGGGATGCGTAGGGGCTTTCTGAATCCGCTATAACGTTATTTTCCAATAAACTTCATAAATGATCCTTCACGTCTTTGAAGTCGGCTGGTGCTAACCTCCTCGATCTTTCTTGGAATGGAGTATTGTCAGTCAATTTTATATGGTGCTCTACCCCCGAGGCAGTCCCTAGATCCCATTCACTTTTGGAAAAAACCGCATCCCTCTTCAAGAGTGATTCCAATAACTGCTGTTTATCTTCTCCATCAAGATCACTTCCCTTAAAACACGTTTCCAGATCTACATCTAAAGAGGGAATCGTATCTTCACAGTCTGCTCCCGCCACTTCAGCAATCACCTGGCCCCCTACAAGATGACATATGGTTCCCTCTTCTCGATGGGGATGGGAGAATGACACCGGGCTTTCCTTATCTTGCTTCTCACACCACCGGCGGAGATTTTGGAACATGTTAGTATTGGTTCCAACAATCGCAGATAGCTGTCCATTATCCCCAGGTGAGTCAGGACAGACTAATGCTATAAATGGTACAGTATCATTCGGTGTAATCAGTCCGGGCTCGAAGGTGATTTGAGTAGTTATATACCCCAAATAAGGGTTTTCTGCTCACTTAGCCCCCAAACTGTCAGTCCATGGAGGGGTTGTATAGGGACATCAGATAAATGGTCCCGATACCAGGATTCAAAGACGATAGATACTTGGGATCCACTATCCATTAAAATAATGCAGTCTTGTCCATTAATCATGGCTTTCACCAGTGGTGCTTGTCCCATTAGGCTTTTTGGGATGTTGTTAACCCACTGGGCACTCCCCATTGCATAAATATTTAAAATTGGGGAGTCTGTGAGGGGGTCACAGTACTCTCATTGGAGTTTTCCACTTGATTTTCTCCCATCCGCTCAGAATTATTTGAATTAGGATAACTCCCTCGTCTTCCTGACACAGTACTTGTGCACTCGAATGATCTATGACCAATCTGTCCACAGCTATAACACGTAATGGGGGGTCGGCTCCCTCCTCCTCGAGTCACTCTTCTTTCCATTCGTGGAGGCCAATACTGACTAGAGTTAGCGTTTGTCTGCAGTGCAATCAATTGATCTATCTTTTTGTTCTGCTCTTCGAGTAATTTGAACAATCTATCATCCGCGGGAGAGGAAGCAGGAGTGGGCAATACCACTTTTACTTTCTTAATGGTACTCTCTCGGTTTTCTATTTGTGCTTCCTCCAGCGTTACCTCTTTTACTAATTCTGTTAAAGTAGGCGGAGGCCCCGAAGTCCGAATGCATCTTAATCTTTGGGCCACAGGGTTGTTGGTCAATGCCCCTTTTAGCACTTGCCTCATTCTGCTCTCACCTACGGAGGCCTTAGGGATTCCACCTTTGTCTACAATTTTGTAGATCAATCGATCGACCCTATAGATGTAATGTGTCAATGTTTCTCCGGGCTCTTGGTAAGTTCGATTCAGTCTTGCCATCAAATCCCCTACATCTTCGAGGGTACCAAATGAAAAGTCTAGGGCTTCAATATAATCTTTTAGAGTAGCTGTAGACTTGCTCCTCCTAGTAGCTTGAATCACCCCCATGGCAGGCCCTCGGAGACTTTCCACTATTCGCTGTTTTTTTACATGTTCCGGACACTGCCATTCTTCAGAATGTTGAACAGCTGTCTCCCGCCATGTGTCATATGTTCCTTCACCCACAGGCACAGGAATAATCCCAGAGAACATCCTTAATCGACGATAGCCCCCTTCATAGTGCCAGCGTTCTAGTTGACTGACCATCTTGTCCACCACCACTTCGACCCCTGTTCCCACGGTTCCATCTTTATTCTCTGAAGTTCCAGCTACGTTAGTCAGACACTCCCCCGCTGCTGGCACACCTGTTCTGTTGTCTCCCCCAGAAGTTGCTTCTTCATCCATGCAGTCGTTCCCATCAGGCCATATCACCTGAATCTTCCAACCGGGGGCATCTCCCACTACCACTCGGATTGGGATTAAGGTTCGATCTAAGGAATGCCGGTTACTGACCAAAAAGGCAAAGGTATCACCATTAGGTCCTCTCCACCTATCTACCAGACATGGCATACTAACATCATACAGATTAGCCACTGCTCGTAATGCTGCATCATCACTCACCCCAGACAGATTTCCCCATAGTCCAAACCTACACAGGGGGTCCACCCCCTTTTCCTGACACCACCTATTAATATCGGCACTCGACACGTCTTCCATGGTCCGTACGTTAGTCGGCACAACCCGGTCCCCTGATGTTTCGGATCTCAGCAGTGCCTCCATAATGTAACCCTGGTGTACTGGATTCTTATGTAATGACAGCGTGTGCCTCCACCCAAGCTATTTGGAATTTATTATTTCCAGGCGAGCTTGGGTACGCCTTTTTTTGTTTCGGTCGTCACTCCCCCTCTCTCTTCCTAATCTACTTATTTCACCTAGGGCACTAATTAGGATGACAGGGTGACTAATGGAAGCAACTTTCTCTCTTTCAGGTTCCCCCTCCAATAAGAAGACAAATCCACTGGTAAGTATATGGTTGTTTACTATTAGTACTTAAATATAACAATAACTAGGTGCTTCATCGCGCCCTACGGGCGCTCTTCACACCGTCGCAAGGGGCTATGCCCCCTTAACCCTTGCATGCCTATCTGGGGTTCAATATTTGTATTATATGGAGTATTACCTGCATTCCTTTGTTAGTGGTTAAATATTGCACAATGAAAGGGCGTGCGATGGTGAAGGAGGCACAGCCCCTTGCGACGGCGTGAACAGCACCTGCAGAGCACGATGTACAGAATGTAGCGGGTGCGGGGGGGACTGCGGATGGGGGAGGGTGTCTGTAGATGCTGCGGGTGGAGGGGGGCAGAAGCGGGGGGCCCGGATGGGGAAGGGTCGGGAGGTGCTGTGGGTGGGAGAGGGGCAGAGGAGTGGTGGCCGCAGATGGGGGAGGGGTCCGGAGGCACTGCAGGTGGGGGAGGGGCAGGGGTGCCACGGGTGGGAGAGGGGCAGGTGTGGGGATGTTGCGGATGGGTGAAGGGTTCCGGAGGTGCTGTGGGATGGGAAGGGGCGGGGTGCCGGGGGTGGGGTAGGGGTCCGCAGGTGCCATGGGTAGGGAAGGGGCAGGTACGGGTGGTGAGGCGGATGGGGAAGGAGGTCCGGAGGTGCTGCAGGTGGTGGAGGGGCAAATGCGGGCATGCCATGGGTGGAGGAGGGGTGGGTGAGGGGGTGACCGCGGATGGAGGAGGGTGTCTGCAGATGCTGTGGGTGGAGGGGGGCAGGTGTGGGGGGAGACATATATGGGGGGTGGATGGTGGAGGGGGTCTGGAGGTGCTGTGGGTGGTGAAGGGGCAGAGGAGTGGGAGCCGCGGGTGGAGTAGGGGGTCTGGAGGCACAGCGTGTGGGGGAGGGGTGGAGTGCCGCATGTGGTGGAGGGGAAGGTGCGGAGGTGTGGTGCATTGGGGAGGGGTCTGGAGGTGCTGCAGCTACTGTACCTGCCAAAAAGGTAGTTGGAGGATATGCAG
The DNA here is from genome assembly GCF_028390025.1 of Pseudophryne corroboree. NCBI lineage: Eukaryota > Metazoa > Chordata > Amphibia > Anura > Myobatrachidae > Pseudophryne > Pseudophryne corroboree. The sequence continues at coordinate 1,164,750,151 of NC_086444.1, forward strand.
TAACAGGGCCAGGACAGGGGTAACAGGGTCAGAACAGGGGTGACGGGGCCAGGACAGGGGTGACGGGGCCAGGACAGGGGCGACGGGGCCAGGACAGAAATGACAGGGACAGGATAGGGGTGACAGGGCCAGGGTAGGGGTGGCAGGACCAGGACAGGGGTGACAGGGCCAGTATACGGTTGACAGGGCAAGCACAGGGGTGACAGGGCCAGGATAGGGGTAACAGGGCCAGCATAAGGGTGACATGGCCAGGATAAGGGTGAAAGGGCCAGGATAGGGGTAACAGGGCCAGGATAAGGGTGACAGGGCCAGGATAGGGGTAACAGGGCCAGGATAAGGGTGACAGGGCCAGGATAAGGGTGAAAGGGCCATGATAAGGGTGACAGGGCAAGGCCAGGGGTGACAGGGACATGACAGAACACAGGGCACGGGAGAGATTGGTATTAGGGACAAAACAGTGGTGACAGATAGATGTGTATTACCGGAGTCACTGCTGCTGGCTGCTGCTGTTCCACTCCAACCTGTTGGGATCTGCTGCTGGTGGAGACTTGGCATGGCTGACTCTCTCAGGCTGGAGTCCTGCTTCCTCTGCCCGTCAGCATCCCTCCCCCCTCCTCAGTCACACACCGCAGACCTCGCGCAGATGCCGGGCACTGTGGTAAGGGGAGACTGGGAGCGACTGGTTAGCCCCCAGGAGACGCTGTGACTGGAGGTAGGAGGGGGTCGTAGCATGCACGCGGCGTGGACCTCGCGGCTCCTGGGCACTGTGGTAAGGGGAGACTGGGAGTTACTGGTTAGCTCCCAGGAGACGCTGCGGCTGGAGGGAGGAGGGGGTCGGAGCCTGCAAGCAGCTCGGACTTCTGCAGCACTACCCGCCGGCTAAAGTGTGTGAAGGAGCTGGGCGCACCTCACTGCGGGTGGCAGTGCTGCAGCTAGCGGTGGGGTTGCCGGGGCTGGAGATAACAGAGGCGGTACGGAACCTGCACAGCGGCAGGTGCCCCACAAAACTGCAGCTAAGAAGCTTGGAGTGTGCCAGAAAGTGACGCTCCTCCGCGCCAGAGAGACCCTGCTGAGTATGCTGATGTAGGGGGTCAAGCACATAGTGAGCCGGTGCCCGTCTGTCTGTATGGTATACCCCCTCACACAGCCCCATACCTCCCAACTGTTCCGATTTTCGCGGGACAGTCCCATTTTTTGGGGTCTGTCCCGCTGTCTCACCCGCGGGTCGCAGTGTCCCGCAGTGGGGGGGGGGGGGCAGTTGGAAAGCTCCTGTACTCACTGTTCTGCTTAGCAGAGCAGCGGTGAATAGTGGAGACAGAGAGAGAGGGGACATCAGGGGGTACGGATTAAGGGGGGGTTCCAGTAGCAGAGCCGAATTAAGGGGGGGGCAGGGGGTACGTACCATTGGCCCCACAGTTTTAGGGGGCCCCCCGGCTGGAGTAGCTCTGTCCCAGCTCAGAAGCTCCCCTGTCCTGCCAGCAACAGCGGCAGCATTGTGCTACAGTCAGCACACGCTGCAGCGTATTGGCAGGTCTGTGGTGTTGCAGGGAGGCAGCAGTCTCCCTGCTTTCTTCTGTGTGTGCGGGTGTGTAGGGGGGAGCGACCACCCCCTCTGGATTTACCCCTAGCTGAGGGGCCAAAATTCCATTAATAAAAAACAAAAAAAAGTTAAAACCCGGAATTTGCATAAGGGGGCGTGACCTCGCAGCCCGCGATTAGGCCACGCCCCTAACCCCACAGCAGGCACAGCATTGAGATAGGGCGCCCCTGTCTCAAGTGCCCTGGGCCCCCCCGGACTCATAATCAGCCCCTGGGGGCATGCCAGCAGCTCACAGCCCGCTGGGCATGCCCCCTCACTGATGAAAACGGGGACCCTCCCGTGAAGCTACGCCCCCTTTCCGTTGACCACGCCCCCTGTCCCTCCTTCTACCTGAAGAAATCTCCTGAAGAAAGCTGGGAGGTATGCACCCCTGCCTGTGCCATGCCCATACCATCTGCTTCTGCTCCTAGTCTCCTATAGATTTGGCCAGATCTGTGACTCATTTGACTAACTCCGCCCAGTGTTGTGACTCCGCCCAGCATTAGCAAATGAGTCACAAAGTCACAGATCTGGGCTATTATATAGGAGATTACAAATCATACCTTTCCAGCCCGATATTGTAGTCCTCAGGATGATTCTTTCTCAACAGTAATACTCTCCTATACAGAAAATAACTGCATGCAATACAAAAAAAACTTAACAATCCAATAGTCACGGAGACTATCGACCCGGGTTGTTAGAAAATGACAAAAAAAACAATTAATTATCGTTTATATGGTAACTATTATACTATGGTGCACCACCATCTACCTACACAGTATTAAGTTATGCATAACCATTGTATATTACTTATACGTCCCTTTTTACCATCAGTCCACTACTCCTGGAAAGATCAGTTGATGAATAGAGTACCTATTCCACTTTATAGGTTTTGCTGGGATTAATTTACAGGTTGACGCTCCTTGATCCAGGTAATCCCCTGCTCAAAGATGGAGGGACTAGGCGTCAGTCATTGATTTTAATTGGGTACGTAGGTTTATATAATTTTACCTCCACTTAGTATCTTGGATGGGATTAGTAAAATATGGTATGGGTGATTCCATATTTGTTCGTAGTTCCTTTCCCCAATAACTGAAGATTAGTGTATATTTGCTCAATTGACGACCCAGGTGTTGTAAGTGATGGGAAAAGTCAATTATCCGGGCAGAGCTATATTACTCCAGATATTCCCTAGCCAGTGCCTTTAATGACTATGAATAGGATTGAGTCTACTTAAGTGTCGAATCGTATCTCCTACTTTGACTACCCGTAGTCCATGCAGGGAGATAATGTGCTAGGGTGGAGGCATATGCCAATTAATATAAGGTCTCTGGATAATGTATCCTAGCTCCACAGACTGACGCTATACACGGTTTGTCTCTGATGTACGTTATATCTGTCCCTGCAACAGTAGTATGCCTAAGCAGGCTGATATTCCATCCTATGTGGAAGGATACTGTACATATAGCTACTATACTGACCTCCAAGGGATAGAAGAGGTCAATAAATATATAATAGATGGTACTTAGTTATCGTATAATAGTTATGGCTTTATATGCTGATAGCCATTGAATGACGACTGGCTGCAGTGATTCTGCTAGCTGACTCTCTGATGAGACGCCACTGTTGTAACTGTAATACTGTGATCTCTGCTGCGGGGTGTAGTGTCAGTGTAGTGTATCCATTCACTTACATTACCGTGAATGTCCCAATTACTTCAATCTGCTCTTGCAATTCCTCCCCCGACTCCTCCTTTTGTTATCCGAGGGAGGTGGCCCCTCCTCCGGATGCTGCCAGAGATTTCCTCGCTCCTCCGCGGTTATTATCAGGAAGGACGGATGATCACCTTCCCCAGGCTCACCACCGCCACTGCCACCGCTGGGGGCCTCCTCTATTCAGCGCGGCTCCGAGCCCGTCTGCCCGCCGCGATCCCTCCACTGCCTGTCAGGTAGTCACCTTGCCGGGGAATCCCTCTCGTCTCCTCTCCCCTCACTCAAAGGTGCTTCCTGCTGCTCCGCGATGGTGTCCGTCTCTCCAGCCCGCTCTCTGCGTTCCTCCTCTCCCCTCTCCTGCGTCACCGTGTTTACTCTTCTCTTCCCCGGGGGTAACCGTCTCCTTCCTCGTGCGCTACTCACGTCCTTTTTCTCATGCGGGCACTCACTTTTCTGGCATGAGGGCTTCTGGAAAAGTCTCTCAATACCCTCTCGTGCCAGTGTAGTACACCTGATCCCATAATCCACTGTCCATGTTAAAGGGTTACCATATAGCACCCACATATATATTTACAAAAATTACACTTTACTTACCACACATATATTCTAGAGATGAGCGGGTTCGGTTTCTCTGAATCCGAACCCGCACGAACTTCATGTTTTTTTCACGGGTCCGAGCAGACTCGGATCCTCCCGCCTTGCTCGGTTAACCCGAGCGCGCCCGAACGTCATCATGACGCTGTCGGATTCTCGCGAGACTCGGATTCTATATAAGGAGCCGCGCGTCGCCGCCATTTTCACACGTGCATTGAGATTGATAGGGAGAGGACGTGGCTGGCGTCCTCTCCATTTAGATTAGGGTTGAGAGAGAGAGAGAGAGAGATTGACCTGAGGCTGTGATACTGTAGAAGAGAGTGCAGAGTTTAGTGACTGACGACCACAGTGACCACCAGACAGTGCAGTTGTTTGTTTTATTTAATATATCCGTTCTCTGCCTGAAAAAAACGATACACACAGTGACTCAGTCACATACCATATCTGTGTGCACTGCTCAGCCCAGTGTGCTGCATCAATGTATATATATATCTGACTGTGCTCAGCTCACACAGCTTATAATTGTGGGGGAGACTGGGGAGCACTGCAGTGCCAGTTATAGGTTATAGCAGGAGCCAGGAGTACATAATATTATATTAAAATTAAACAGTGCACACTTTTGCTGCAGGAGTGCCACTGCCAGTGTGACTAGTGACCAGTGACCTGACCACCAGTATATATAATATTAGTAGTATACTATCTCTTTATCAACCAGTCTATATTAGCAGCAGACACAGTACAGTGCGGTAGTTCACGGCTGTGGCTACCTCTGTGTCGGCACTCGGCAGCCCGTCCATAATTGTATATACCACCTAACCGTGGTTTTTTTTTCTTTCTTTATAGTCATACTAGTTACGAGTATACTATCTCTTTATCAACCAGTCTATATTAGCAGCAGACACAGTACAGTGCGGTAGTTCACGGCTGTGGCTACCTCTGTGTCGGCACTCGGCAGCCCGTCCATAATTGTATATACCACCTAACCGTGGTTTTTTTTTCTTTCTTTATACATACATACTAGTTACGAGTATACTATCTCTTTATCAACCAGTCTATATTAGCAGCAGACACAGTACAGTGCGGTAGTTCACGGCTGTGGCTACCTCTGTGTCGGCACTCGGCAGCCCGTCCATAATTGTATATACCACCTAACCGTGGTTTTTTTTTCTTTCTTTATACATACATACTAGTTACGAGTATACTATCTCTTTATCAACCAGTCTATATATTAGCAGCAGACACAGTACAGTGCGGTAGTTCACGGCTGTGGCTACCTCTGTGTCGGCACTCGGCAGCCCTTCCATAATTGTATATACCACCTAACCGTGGTTTTTTTTTCTTTCTTTATACATACATACTAGTTACGAGTATACTATCTCTTTATCAACCAGTCTATATATTAGCAGCAGACACAGTACAGTGCGGTAGTTCACGGCTGTGGCTACCTCTGTGTCGGCACTCGGCAGCCCGTCCATAATTGTATATACCACCTAACCGTGGTTTTTTTTTCTTTCTTTATACATACATACTAGTTACGAGTATACTATCTCTTTATCAACCAGTCTATATTAGCAGCAGACACAGTACAGTGCGGTAGTTCACGGCTGTGGCTACCTCTGTGTCGGCACTCGGCAGCCCGTCCATAATTGTATATACCACCTAACCGTGGTTTTTTTTTCTTTCTTTATACATACATACTAGTTACGAGTATACTATCTCTTTATCAACCAGTCTATATATTAGCAGCAGACACAGTACAGTGCGGTAGTTCACGGCTGTGGCTACCTCTGTGTCGGCACTCGGCAGCCCGTCCATAATTGTATATACCACCTAACCGTGGTTTTTTTTTCTTTCTTTATACATACATACTAGTTACGAGTATACTATCTCTTTATCAATCAGTCTATATATTAGCAGCATACACAGTACAGTGCGGTAGTTCACGGCTGTGGCTACCTCTGTGTCGGCACTCGGCAGCCCGTCCATAATTGTATATACCACCTAACCGTGGTTTTTTTTTCTTTCTTTATACATACATACTAGTTACGAGTATACTATCTCTTTATCAACCAGTCTATATTAGCAGCAGACACAGTACAGTGCGGTAGTTCACGGCTGTGGCTACCTCTGTGTCGGCACTCGGCAGCCCGTCCATAATTGTATATACCACCTAACCGTGGTTTTTTTTTCTTTCTTTATACATACATACTAGTTACGAGTATACTATCTCTTTATCAACCAGTCTATATATTAGCAGCAGACACAGTACAGTGCGGTAGTTCACGGCTGTGGCTACCTCTGTGTCGGCACTCGGCAGCCCGTCCATAATTGTATATACCACCTAACCGTGGTTTTTTTTTCTTTCTTTATACATACATACTAGTTACGAGTATACTATCTCTTTATCAACCAGTCTATATTAGCAGCAGACACAGTACAGTGCGGTAGTTCACGGCTGTGGCTACCTCTGTGTCGGCACTCGGCAGCCCGTCCATAATTGTATATACCACCTAACCGTGGTTTTTTTTTCTTTCTTTATACATACATACTAGTTACAAGTATACTATCTCTTTATCAACCAGTCTATATATTAGCAGCAGACACAGTACAGTGCGGTAGTTCACGGCTGTGGCTACCTCTGTGTCGGCACTCGGCAGCCCGTCCATAATTGTATATACCACCTAACCGTGGTTTTTTTTTCTTTCTTTATACATACATACTAGTTACGAGTATACTATCTCTTTATCAACCAGTCTATATATTAGCAGCAGACACAGTACAGTGCGGTAGTTCACGGCTGTGGCTACCTCTGTGTTGGCACTCGGCAGCCCGTCCATAATTGTATATACCACCTAACCGTGGTTTTTTTTTCTTTCTTTATACATACATACTAGTTACGAGTATACTATCTCTTTATCAACCAGTCTATATTAGCAGCAGACACAGTACAGTGCGGTAGTTCACGGCTGTGGCTACCTCTGTGTCGGCACTCGGCAGCCCGTCCATAATTGTATATACCACCTAACCGTGTTTTTTTTTTCTTTCTTTATACATACATACTAGTTACGAGTATACTATCTCTTTATCAACCAGTCTATATATTAGCAGCAGACACAGTACAGTGCGGTAGTTCACGGCTGTGGCTACCTCTGTGTCGGCACTCGGCAGCACGTCCATAATTGTATATACCACCTAACCGTGGTTTTTTTTTCTTTCTTTATACATACATACTAGTTACGAGTATACTATCTCTTTATCAACCAGTCTATATTAGCAGCAGACACAGTACAGTGCGGTAGTTCACGGCTGTGGCTACCTCTGTGTCGGCACTCGGCAGCCCGTCCATAATTGTATATACCACCTAACCGTGGTTTTTTTTTCTTTCTTTATACATACATACTAGTTACGAGTATACTATCTCTTTATCAACCAGTCTATATATTAGCAGCAGACACAGTACAGTGCGGTAGTTCACGGCTGTGGCTACCTCTGTGTCGGCACTCGGCAGCCCGTCCATAATTGTATATACCACCTAACCGTGGTTTTTTTTTCTTCTTTATACATACATACTACTACGACATCTCTTTATCAACCAGTCTATATTAGCAGCAGACACAGTACAGTACGGTAGTTCACGGCTGTGGCTACCTCTGTGTCTGCACTCGGCAGGCAGTCCGTCCATAATTGTATACCACCTAACCGTGGTTTTTTTTTCTTTCTTCTTTATACATACATAGTTACATAGACATCTCTTTATCAACCAGTCTATATTAGCAGCAGACACAGTACAGTACGGTAGTTCACGGCTGTGGCTACCTCTGTGTCTGCACTCGGCAGGCAGTCCATAATTGTATATACCACCTAACCGTGGTTTTTTTTTCTTTCTTTATACATACATACTAGTTACGAGTATACTATCTCTTTATCAACCAGTCTATATTAGCAGCAGACACAGTACAGTGCGGTAGTTCACGGCTGTGGCTACCTCTGTGTCGGCACTCGGCAGCCCGTCCATAATTGTATATACCACCTAACCGTGGTTTTTTTTTCTTTCTTTATACATACATACTAGTTACAAGTATACTATCTCTTTATCAACCAGTCTATATATTAGCAGCAGACACAGTACAGTGCGGTAGTTCACGGCTGTGGCTACCTCTGTGTCGGCACTCGCTAGCCCGTCCATAATTGTATATACCACCTAACCGTGGTTTTTTTTTCTTTCTTTATACATACATACTAGTTACGAGTATACTATCTCTTTATCAACCAGTCTATATATTAGCAGCAGACACAGTACAGTGCGGTAGTTCACGGCTGTGGCTACCTCTGTGTTGGCACTCGGCAGCCCGTCCATAATTGTATATACCACCTAACCGTGGTTTTTTTTTCTTTCTTTATACATACATACTAGTTACGAGTATACTATCTCTTTATCAACCAGTCTATATTAGCAGCAGACACAGTACAGTGCGGTAGTTCACGGCTGTGGCTACCTCTGTGTCGGCACTCGGCAGCCCGTCCATAATTGTATATACCACCTAACCGTGGTTTTTTTTTCTTTCTTTATACATACATACTAGTTACGAGTATACTATCTCTTTATCAACCAGTCTATATATTAGCAGCAGACACAGTACAGTGCGGTAGTTCACGGCTGTGGCTACCTCTGTGTCGGCACTCGGCAGCCCGTCCATAATTGTATATACCACCTAACCGTGGTTTTTTTTTCTTTCTTTATACATACATACTAGTTACGAGTATACTATCTCTTTATCAACCAGTCTATATATTAGCAGCAGACACAGTACAGTGCGGTAGTTCACGGCTGTGGCTACCTCTGTGTTGGCACTCGGCAGCCCGTCCATAATTGTATATACCACCTAACCGTGGTTTTTTTTTCTTTCTTTATACATACATACTAGTTACGAGTATACTATCTCTTTATCAACCATTCTATATTAGCAGCAGACACAGTACAGTGCGGTAGTTCACGGCTGTGGCTACCTCTGTGTCGGCACTCGGCAGCCCGTCCATAATTGTATATACCACCTAACCGTGGTTTTTTTTTCTTTCTTTATACATACATACTAGTTACGAGTATACTATCTCTTTATCAACCAGTCTATATATTAGCAGCAGACACAGTACAGTGCGGTAGTTCACGGCTGTGGCTACCTCTGTGTCGGCACTCGGCAGCCCGTCCATAATTGTATATACCACCTAACCGTGGTTTTTTTTTCTTTCTTTATACATACATACTAGTTACGAGTATACTATCTCTTTATCAACCAGTCTATATTAGCAGCAGACACAGTACAGTGCGGTAGTTCACGGCTGTGGCTACCTCTGTGTCGGCACTCGGCAGCCCGTCCATAATTGTATATACCACCTAACCGTGGTTTTTTTTTCTTTCTTTATACATACATACTAGTTACGAGTATACTATCTCTTTATCAACCAGTCTATATATTAGCAGCAGACACAGTACAGTGCGGTAGTTCACGGCTGTGGCTACCTCTGTGTCGGCACTCGGCAGCCCGTCCATAATTGTATATACCACCTAACCGTGGTTTTTTTTTCTTCTTTATACATACATACTACTACGACATCTCTTTATCAACCAGTCTATATTAGCAGCAGACACAGTACAGTACGGTAGTTCACGGCTGTGGCTACCTCTGTGTCTGCACTCGGCAGGCAGTCCGTCCATAATTGTATACCACCTAACCGTGGTTTTTTTTTCTTTCTTCTTTATACATACATAGTTACATAGACATCTCTTTATCAACCAGTCTATATTAGCAGCAGACACAGTACAGTACGGTAGTTCACGGCTGTGGCTACCTCTGTGTCTGCACTCGGCAGGCAGTCCGTCCATAATTGTATACCACCTAACCGTGGTTTTTTTTTCTTTCTTCTTTATACATACATAGTTACATAGACATCTCTTTATCAACCAGTCTATATTAGCAGCAGACACAGTACAGTACGGTAGTTCACGGCTGTGGCTACCTCTGTGTCTGCACTCGGCAGGCAGTCCATAATTGTATACTAGTATCCATCTCCATTGTTTACCTGAGGTGCCTTTTAGTTGTGCCTATTAAAATATGGAGAACAAAAATGTTGAGGTTCCAAAATTAGGGAAAGATCAAGATCCACTTCCACCTCGTGCTGAAGCTGCTGCCACTAGTCATGGCCGAGACGATGAAATGCCAGCAACGTCGTCTGCCAAGGCCGATGCCCAATGTCATAGTACAGAGCATGTCAAATCCAAAACACCAAATATCAGAAAAAAAAGGACTCCAAAACCTAAAATAAAATTGTCGGAGGAGAAGCGTAAACTTGCCAATATGCCATTTACCACACGGAGTGGCAAGGAACGGCTGAGGCCCTGGCCTATGTTCATGGCTAGTGGTTCAGCTTCACATGAGGATGGAAGCACTCAGCCTCTCGCTAGAAAAATGAAAAGACTCAAGCTGGCAGAAGCAGCACAGCAAAGAACTGTGCATTCTTCGAAATCCCAAATCCACAAGGAGAGTCCAATTGTGTCGGTTGCGATGCCTGACCTTCCCAACACTGGACGTGAAGAGCATGCGCCTTCCACCATTTGCACGCCCCCTGCAAGTGCTGGAAGGAGCACCCGCAGTCCAGTTCCTGATAGTCAGATTGAAGATGTCAGTGTTGAAGTACACCAGGATGAGGAGGATATGGGTGTTGCTGGCGCTGGGGAGGAAATTGACCAGGAGGATTCTGATGGTGAGGTGGTTTGTTTAAGTCAGGCACCCGGGGTGACACCTGTTGTCCGTGGGAGGAATATGGCCGTTGACATGCCAGGTGAAAATACCAAAAAAATCAGCTCTTCGGTGTGGAGGTATTTCACCACAAATGCGGACAACAGGTGTCAAGCCGTGTGTTCCCTTTGTCAAGCTGTAATAAGTAGGGGTAATGACGTTAACCACCTCGGAACATCCTCCCTTATACGTCACCTGCAGCGCATTCATAATAAGTCAGTGACAAGTTCAAAAACTTTGGGTGACAGCGGAAGCAGTCCACTGACCAGTAAATCCCTTCCTCTTGTAACCAAGCTCACGCAAACCACCCCACCAACTCCCTCAGTGTCAATTTCCTCCTTCCCCAGGAATGCCAATAGTCCTGCAGGCCATGTCACTGGCAATTCTGACGATTCCTCTCCTGCCTGGGATTCCTCCGATGCATCCTTGCGTGTAACGCCTACTGCTGCTGGCGCTGCTGTTGTTGCTGCTGGGAGTCGATGGTCATCCCAGAGGGGAAGTCGTAAGCCCACTTGTACTACTTCCAGTAAGCAATTGACTGTTCAACAGTCCTTTGCGAGGAAGATGAAATATCACAGCAGTCATCCTGCTGCAAAGCGGATAACTGAGGCCTTGACAACTATGTTGGTGTTAGACGTGCGTCCGGTATCCGCCGTTAGTTCACAGGGAACTAGACAATTTATTGAGGCAGTGTGCCCCCGTTACCAAATACCATCTAGGTTCCACTTCTCTAGGCAGGCGATACCGAGAATGTACACGGACGTCAGAAAAAGACTCACCAGTGTCCTAAAAAATGCAGTTGTACCCAATGTCCACTTAACCACGGACATGTGGACAAGTGGAGCAGGGCAGGGTCAGGACTATATGACTGTGACAGCCCACTGGGTAGATGTATGGACTCCCGCCGCAAGAACAGCAGCGGCGGCACCAGTAGCAGCATCTCGCAAACGCCAACTCTTTCCTAGGCAGGCTACGCTTTGTATCACCGCTTTCCAGAATACGCACACAGCTGAAAACCTCTTACGGCAACTGAGGAAGATCATCGCGGAATGGCTTACCCCAATTGGACTCTCCTGTGGATTTGTGGCATCGGACAACGCCAGCAATATTGTGTGTGCATTAAATATGGGCAAATTCCAGCACGTCCCATGTTTTGCACATACCTTGAATTTGGTGGTGCAGAATTTTTAAAAAAACGACAGGGGCGTGCAAGAGATGCTGTCGGTGGCCAGAAGAATTGCGGGACACTTTCGGCGTACAGGCACCACGTACAGAAGACTGGAGCACCACCAAAAACTACTGAACCTGCCCTGCCATCATCTGAAGCAAGAAGTGGTAACGAGGTGGAATTCAACCCTCTATATGCTTCAGAGGTTGGAGGAGCAGCAAAAGGCCATTCAAGCCTATACAATTGAGCACGATATAGTAGGTGGAATGCACCTGTCTCAGGCGCAGTGGAGAATGATTTCAACGTTGTGCAAGGTTCTGATGCCCTTTGAACTTGCCACACGTGAAGTCAGTTCAGACACTGCCAGCCTGAGTCAGGTCATTCCCCTCATCAGGCTTTTGCAGAAGAAGCTGGAGACATTGAAGGAGGAGCTAACACGGAGCGATTCCGCTAGGCATGTGGGACTTGTGGATGGAGCCCTTAATTCGCTTAACAAGGATTCACGGGTGGTCAATCTGTTGAAATCAGAGCACTACATTTTGGCCACCGTGCTCGATCCTAGATTTAAAGCCTACCTTGGATCTCTCTTTCCGGCAGACACAAGTCTGCTGGGGTTGAAAGACCTGCTGGTGACAAAATTGTCAAGTCAAGCGGAACGCGACCTGTCAACATCTCCTCCTTCACATTCTCCCGCAACTGGGGGTGCGAGGAAAAGGCTCAGAATTCCGAGCCCACCCGCTGGCGGTGATGCAGGGCAGTCTGGAGCGACTGCTGATGCTGACATCTGGTCCGGACTGAAGGACCTGACAACGATTACGGACATGTCGTCTACTGTCACTGCATATGATTCTCTCAACATTGATAGAATGGTGGAGGATTATATGAGTGACCGCATCCAAGTAGGCACGTCACACAGTCCGTACTTATACTGGCAGGAAAAAGAGGCAATTTGGAGGCCCTTGCACAAACTGGCTTTATTCTACCTAAGTTGCCCTCCCACAAGTGTGTACTCCGAAAGAGTGTTTAGTGCCGCCGCTCACCTTGTCAGCAATCGGCGTACGAGGTTACATCCAGAAAATGTGGAGAAGATGATGTTCATTAAAATGAATTATAATCAATTCCTCCGCGGAGACATTGACCAGCAGCAATTGCCTCCACAAAGTACACAGGGAGCTGAGATGGTGGATTCCAGTGGGGACGAATTGATAATCTGTGAGGAGGGGGATGTACACGGTGATATATCGGAGGGTGATGATGAGGTGGACATCTTGCCTCTGTAGAGCCAGTTTGTGCAAGGAGAGATTAATTGCTTCTTTTTTGGGGGGGGTCCAAACCAACCCGTCATATCAGTCACAGTCGTGTGGCAGACCCTGTCACTGAAATGATGGGTTGGTTAAAGTGTGCATGTCCTGTTTTGTTTATACAACATAAGGGTGGGTGGGAGGGCCCAAGGACAATTCCATCTTGCACCTCTTTTTTCTTTTCTTTTTCTTTGCATCATGTGCTGATTGGGGAGGGTTTTTTGGAAGGGACATCCTGCGTGACACTGCAGTGCCACTCCTAAATGGGCCCGGTGTTTGTGTCGGCCACTAGGGTCGCTAATCTTACTCACACAGTCAGCTACCTCATTGCGCCTCTTTTTTTCTTTGCGTCATGTGCTGTTTGGGGAGGGTTTTTTGGAAGGGACATCCTGCGTGACACTGCAGTGCCACTCCTAGATGGGCCCGGTGTTTGTGTCGGCCACTAGGGTCGCTAATCTTACTCACACAGCTACCTCATTGCGCCTCTTTTTTTCTTTGCGTCATGTGCTGTTTGGGGAGGGTTTTTTGGAAGGGACATCCTGCGTGACACTGCAGTGCCACTCCTAGATGGGCCCGGTGTTTGTGTCGGCCACTAGGGTCGCTAATCTTACTCACACAGCTACCTCATTGCGCCTCTTTTTTTCTTTGCGTCATGTGCTGTTTGGGGAGGGTTTTTTGGAAGGGACATCCTGCGTGACACTGCAGTGCCACTCCTAGATGGGCCCGGTGTTTGTGTCGGCCACTAGGGTCGCTAATCTTACTCACACAGCTACCTCATTGCGCCTCTTTTTTTCTTTGCGTCATGTGCTGTTTGGGGAGGGTTTTTTGGAAGGGACATCCTGCGTGACACTGCAGTGCCACTCCTAGATGGGCCCGGTGTTTGTGTCGGCCACTAGGGTCGCTTATCTTACTCACACAGCGACCTCGGTGCAAATTTTAGGACTAAAAATAATATTGTGAGGTGTGAGGTATTCAGAATAGACTGAAAATTAGTGTAAATTATGGTTTTTGAGGTTAATAATACTTTGGGATCAAAATGACCCCCAAATTCTATGATTTAAGCTGTTTTTTAGTGTTTTTTGAAAAAAACACCCGAATCCAAAACACACCCGAATCCGACAAAAAAAATTCGGTGAGGTTTTGCCAAAACGCGTTCGAACCCAAAACACGGCCGCGGAACCGAACCCAAAACCAAAACACAAAACCCGAAAAATTTCAGGCGCTCATCTCTAATATATTCTATATATCTCATATATTTACACTATATTGTATATTATATCCCTGTTAAGAACTCTAATACATTAATCCCCAGTGAGCATATAAACTAGGGGGCTACAATAATGTAAATGGTTTACAAATGTATAATAACTGCGCTTTGTAATAAAGTTTATTCTGTGGACTGGAGCCTTTCAGTATCCTTTAGAGAAACACAAGGGGGTATTACAGTCTGATTCTTCTTACAGAACGCTTCAAGCCGCTATTTCACATTATTCTATGGACCTACAGTAATATCTTTGTACATAAGTGGCGGATCAGAGGGCATATGTGTCCGTCTCTGACCTCTGTCAGTGGTTGCCAACCTCAACCGTAAAGGTTTCCCAACTGGTCATGTATTGGGATTCTATGTCTGCGGAAGCGGCTGGCATAACCACTGACCTGGAACCTGTACATGAAAGTTGGCATTGTGGGGAAGATATTTTCTGACTCACACTTCTTTAATTCACATTAAAAGGAAACTACAGGCTGAGGACCAAGACCAAGCTGCACAGCAAATGTACAATGTGACCTATATATAGCACGGGTTTTCAACTCCTTCGTACCACCAACAGAACATGTTTTTAGGATTTCTCTCTGTAGAAACAGGTGGGATAATAATTACTTACCTAGGAAACTAGATTAAATAGTCTGTGACTGAGTAAAGAAATCCTGAAAACATGACCAGTTAGTGGTACTTGAGGTCTGGAGTTGAGAACCCCTGCTCCTGGTGTGGATTATTAGATTGACCGTGTCTAGATAGACAGCGAATAAGTCAACACCAATCGACAGTCAAAGGGTCAACAGTTAAATGGTCGACAGGGTCAAAAGGTTGACACAAAGAAGGTCAACACTTTTTACGTGTTATTTTTAATCCTAACCCTCCCCCTGGTGCTTAACCATAATCCTAACCCTCCCCTGGTGCTTAACCCTAATCCTAACACTTCCCTGGGTGCCTAACCCTAAACTTCTTTATCCGTAGCCTAACCCTAAAGATGGGTACACACTTGTCCAATCTTCTGGAGATCAGACCGGTTTGTCGGACATTGGAAAAGTGTGTACCCTCCACTGACCAACCCGTATACCCAAACCTGGTCACCTGTCGGGTCTCCTGGTTTTTAAACTTGCTTAAAAACAAGGATCAGTGTCTTGTAATTCTGAGCCCTCAAGCGTAAGTCCGGTTGGTTGGTTGGTTGGTTGGTTGGTTGGTTGGTTGGCTGAGCTTCAGTCTTGTACTGTAACCTATCATGAGTACCTAGGTTTTATCAGGGTTCAGTTGCAGCCAACTGGCACCTATCCACTCCTGGAGCTCAGCTAGACAGCCATTTAGGGTGGTTATTGGGTTCTAAGTACCCAGCGCAAAGGACAGGTACAGTCGTGTATCATCGGTATAGCAGTGGTAGACCAGGCCGTGACATCTAATTTTCTTTTTCGTTCACTAGGGGGCACCTAACCAAAGGCTTAACGCTGGGTATAGGCTGGCTGGGAGCAGACAGGCACCAAAAGGGTTACTTTTAAGTACCCAGAGGGCCTTGCCTCCCTATACCCCGCCCCGCCGACAGTTTTTCTTTTGGTGCCGCAGGAGCAGCACCGTTGTTTAGAGATGGCTGTTAAAACAGCCATGGTTACTTTTTTCTTCTTTCCTAAGCGCTGCAGCGCTCAGAGCGGAATGCTGGCGCACTTAGAGTCCAGCACCCGGACTGCGGTGACAACATCGGTAATGGGGCCGAGGTCTTCCACCAGGGGAGGCTAACAACATGCTCAGTAGCCTCCTCCACAGCCGCAACGGGTTCCGGAGGGTGAGTAGAACGGCTCCCTGCACACAACAATACCTTCCCGCTGAAGGGAGCCAGGGGAAGGTGGGGGGGGGGGGAAGCAGATGAGTGAGGGCCCAGTGCACTGAGCCTGTTTTCTACTAGACCACCAGGGCATAAGCCAGCAGGGTAGGTGGGCATAGCCCTGGGGTATAACATCTAAGGGGGTAGTGTGCCAGCCTGCAGCCCCTCCCCCGACCCAGGACAGACCAGTAACTTGCTCAAGGTCTGCCCCTGGGCTATATCTCGTCCCTCCTCTCCCAATCCCTCCCCTCGGGCAGCCATTTTAGAGCACATGCTGGCTGGGAGTTGATGAGAGAGGAGGGTCTGGCCACTGTCTCCCCTGTACCCCGCTTCTGCAGCCGGGTTCAGTCATTTTCTCCTGCCTGCTGATATCACAGGGCAGCTCCTCTTGTTCTAGCATTTGAGTGGCTGAGTAACTGTGTGTGGGAGTGTTTTAACACTGTGTGGAGCTTGATTGCACGGTTCTTGCACAAGGACTTGTTTCAGCATAGGTTCCTCAGGGACAGGCCACTGCTAATTAAGGGGCACTTTTAGAATATAGAGTGCTGTTTTCCAGTATATTGTGCAATGTCATCCAGGGGAAAAAAGGTGGTCACACCTGAGCCTCGCACTAGTGCTGCGTGTTATGCTATTTTGTCTCCTCAGGATCCCCAGGACACAGGCAAATGCAGAGCCTGCGTGGTAGTACCACCACAACAGGATCCCCCACTTCCACCGGTTCCTCAGGGTCTACCGTGGGCAACCACACTGACGCAGGTTATGACGCAACTAGTGGGCCGTTTGAATACGCAGCGTGTGGCTCCGCAAAATGGCACCGCCGTCAACTTCGGCACAAGGTCAGTCATATATATATCTGCCCCCCACAGGTGGATCCCCCATAGGTTAACACTCTAGCACAATCAGTCCAGGGATTATATCAGGTGTCTGCTTCAATGCAAAATTTTTGGATAGAGGGAAGCATCCCAGGCTGATGCGCACTTCTAGCGGAATTGCTACCCCACGCTCAGTAGGGAGTTCGGACTCCGACACCCCAGATTCTGACCAAGAAAGCGGGTCAGGGGAGTCTGATCCGAACACAGCTTTAGGTCTAGGAGATTCTCTTTCTATAGCTGAAAAAGAGGCCCTAGTCAAACAAGTGAGGTTAGTACTGGATATTGAGCAAATAGATCCTGTTCCAGCCTCTAAGACTCCAGTTTTTAAGAAACCTTCCTCTGCACAGTTGGAAGGTTTAGTAGAGGCAGCATGGGCTAAACCAGATAAACGGTATCAGCTCTCTAAGCGGTATCAATCATTCTATCTGTTCCCGGCTAAGGAGAGGTCCAAGTGGGAAACTACCCCACCAGTGGACGCACATGTCGCGCGCATAGAGCGTTCCTTGATTCTCCCGAGCCTGGATACTTCATCTCTTGGAGATTCCACGGATCGCAAATTGGATACTTTTCTTAAGACAGCATATTCTCATGCTGGAGCTATAACCAGACCGGCATTAGCTTCGGCATGGGTAACCAAAGCAGTTTCCTGTTGGGCTGACCCGCTTCTTCAGGGCCTATCCTCCAAGGTTTGTAGGAAACAACTACTGACACTGGTAGCTCATATTCAAACAGCAACCGCATATCTGTCGGAAGCAGCCCTAGATACGGCCATGGTTACATCTAAAGTCTCTGCTTCTACAGTGGCAGCAATGCAATCCTTATGGTTGCGTTCTTGGAGAGCAGACGCTTTCTCCAAAAAAAAAAACTCTGGAAGCTCTGCCATATGCAGTAGATACCCTATTCGAATCGAGAATGATCTTGTCACTCAACTCGCTACTGCTAAGATGGCTTTTCTACACTCAGCATCAGCCCCCAAACATAAAACTGCCTTTCATCCCTTTCGTGTCCAGGGACGAGCTAAGGGCTAGGTCTCCTCCCATTACCAGGCCCAAGCAAAGACCACCAAGCCTTGCACAAAATAACCTTGGGCTACAAGAGGCCCAGCCGCCAAACAAGCTAACAAACCTGCAGCGTGAAGGCCCTCCTCTGGGGGATCCTAGAGTGGGGGGCTGACCTCTGTCTTTTGCTCCAAAGTGGTGGGACATCACGACGGCGCCTGGGTCAGGGACGTCATAACAAAAGGTTATGCCTTGACATTTTGGCACCATCCCCCAAACAGGTTCTTCACCACGGGAATTCCGAGGGAGCTCGGAGAGGCAGAGGCTCTACACAACTTGGTCGGCTCTCTACTCGCCTCCAACGTCATTGTTCCGGTACCCTGGGATTAGAGAGGACGGCCGGTTTACACGTTGCTTTTTCTGGTCCAGACACTGGACGTTCCCATCGCCCTATTCTCAACCTCAAGACGTTGAACCTATACCTGCGAGTCCCCAAGTTCCGCATTGAATCCCTCAGAATAATCATCCTGGCGTTGGAACCGGGAGACTATATGGCATCCCTGGACATACAGGATGCATATTTACATATCCCAATTCATTCAAGTCATCAAAAGTTTCTCCGGTTTGCGGTCCAGGGCAAACATTTCCAATTCCAAGCCTTACCATTTGGTCTCTCCACAGCTCCAAGATTCTTCACGAAAGTCATGGCAGTCATCGCAGCGCATCTCAGACGCAGCGGAATCCGAATCCTGCCCTACCTGGATGATCTCCTACTACTAGGACAATCACAACAAACGTTTACACTCCACATTCAGTCAACAATAGAGATGTTACAATCTCATGGCAGCAGGATAAATTGGAAAAAATCATTGTTGACGCCTTCTCGAACAATCCTTCACTTAGGGGTGCTCCTCAGTTCCACAGAACAGCGTGTCTTTCTGCCACTGTAGAAACTCCAGGTCATTCAGTCCGAAATTTCTCCATCAGCGAGCGGTTTCAGTCCATGCTTGCATGAGATTCCTGGGCTCTATGGTAGCAACATTCGATATGGTGGCGTACGCGCAGTTCCAGTCTCGTCCTCTACAATTGGAAGTTCTTCGCAAATTGAACGGTTCCCATTTCCACATCCGTTCACAGACCATAACACACTCTCTGGAGGTTCAACTGTCCTTAACATGGTGGCTCATTCGGGACAACCTAGATGAAGATCGCCCCTTTTGGATTCAGCACTGGACAGTGGTCACCACAGATGCCAGTCTTCGAGGCTTGGGAGCGGTATCAGAATCCCACACGTTCCAGGGTCGCTGGACTCCTCAAGAAAGTTCACTCCCCATCAATGTACAGGAATTGAGGGCAATCCTCAATACACTTTGATCTGCACAATCTCTGCGCAGGGGTCGCCCAGTCAAAGTCCAGTCTGACAACGTGACAGCGGTAGCTTACCTAAATCAACAAGGGGGCACTCGCAGTCGAGGAGCCATGTGAGAGGTGTCCAAGATATTCCAATGGGCAGAACAAATCCTTCCAGCACTGTCAGATATCTTCATCCCAGGAGTGCTCAACTGGGAAGCGGATTTCCTAAGTCGACAGGACGTTCACTCAGGGGAGTGGATGCTCCACCCAGAAGTGTTCGAACAATTGGTGTCCAAGTGGGGGATGCTGGACATAGACCTCATGGCAAACCGACACAACAACCAAATAAGTTCGTCTCTCGGACAAGAGACCCAAAGGCATGTCTTGTAGATGCCCTCACGGCTCATTGGTCGTTTCACCTGATCCACCGATCTCCATGATTCTCAGACTGCTCAGGAAGGAGGTGAAATGATGCTGGTGGTTCCAGACTGGCCACGTCGCACATGGTACGCGGACCTGCTAAGTTTGTCCATAGACAAACCGTGGCGCCTCCCTCTATGCCCGGACCTTCTGTCTCAGGATCATGTGTACACCCAGATCCTCAACACCTCGCTTTGACGGCCTGGCTATTGAGACATCCATCCTGAAGTCTAAAGGATTTTCCCAGCAGGTCATCCAGACTATGCTTAATGCCAGGAAACCTTCGTCGGCTAGGATTTACCACCGGGTTTGGAAAACGTACTTCTCCTGGTGTACCAGTCATGGTTTTAATCCGCGCACTTTCCGGCTGTCTCGCTTGTTATCGTTTATTCAGTCTGGCCTGGACTTAGGCCTCAGGTTATTGTCACTCAAAGTTCAGGTTTCGGCACTATCAGTGCTGTTCCAATGACAACTGGCTCTGAGGCCGGATGTCAAGACATTCCTCCGTTTGTGGCTCCGGTGGCCCCTTGGGATCTGTCACTGGTCCTTACTGCTCTACAGAAGCCTCCTTTTGAACCTTTAGAAATGATGGACCTTAAGTGGATCACTTGGAAGACCTAGTTTCTATTGGCCATATCTTCAGCCCGCAGGGTGTCAGATCTCAATGCTTTATCCTGGCAGTCACCTTTCTGGGGTTTCACTCTGATAGAGCAGTTCTTTGTACTCGGTCAGGGTTCCTGCCTAAAGTGGTTTCCAAATTTCACCTCAATCAGGAAATTATGGCACCAGCATTTTCAGCAACTTCTCCAGAGGAGGCCTCTTTAGACATTGTCCGAGCGCTTCACATCTACGTGGACACGACCAAGGATCTCAGACATTCGAACTCCCTGATCATCCAAACAGATCTTAGCCAGATGGCTGCGGTTGACTATTCACCATGTCTATACCATGGCCAACCTTCCTAACCCTTCGGAGGTCAAGGCTCATTCCACATGGCCTGTGGGAGCCTCCTGGGCAGCTTCGCATGGGGCCTCAGTTGAACAGCTATGTAAGGCTGCTACATGGTCCTCTGTCCAGACTTTCATCAAATTTTATGCGTTCGACACCTTTGCGTCTGAGGACACAGCCTTTGGGCGAAGGGTCCTGAATGCAGTCCAGGAGCATCCCGCCTGGGTGGGGACAGCTTTAGGACGTCACAGCATTAAGCCTTTGGTCCGGTGCCCCCTAATGGATGAAAAGAAAATAGAATTTATGTCTTACCTTGTTAAATCCTTTTCTTTGAGTCCATAGGGGGCACCGGACCCTGTCGCACCTGTCCTGCAGGATTGTGTTCTTGTGTAGGTTGTGTGCTATCATCCTTCTTTGCAGTGTTCTTATGTGTGAGGTGTTCTTCCTTCCTCTTTCTGCCGCTCCTGCTTCTGGCTTGCTATAATAAACTGGCGGGCCTGTCGGCGGGGGCAGGGTATAGGGAGGAAAAGCCTGTTGGGTGCTTAAAAGTAACCATTTTGGTGCCTGTCTGCTCCCAGCCAGCCTATACCCAGCATTAAGCCTTTGGTCCGGTGCCCCCTAAGGACTCAAAGAAAAGGATTTAACAAGGTAAGACATAGATCCTATTACTTTACCCAATGGTAGCATGTATACTGCAAAAAGCAAGGGAGGTAGTATAGAACCCTATGGAACACTACATGGCGGTGGTACTGGTGTTGTTGTATGAAGCAGTGTAAAGTATGGATGGCCATCGGTGTAGTAACAATCAATGGCGATGTGGCAAGTGGCCGTCGATGGTTACCAACTATGCAATGGATAACGATCAATGGTTTCAACAACAGATGGCCATCCTTGTACATTAACTGACTGGCAAGTGGGCCCATATCCTGGTACCTTGTAAAAAAATAAACCCCATCCAGGGCCAGATTAACAATGGGGCGGATGGAACTACAGCTCCAGGCCTCCACATAAAAATAGGCTCATCATCATGACAGCATAATGATGACCAGCTACTAGCTGCACAGCTGGCCACACAGTCGACCATAAATCATAAGCATTAAATTGTATTTCTATTTTCCACGCATAAATTATGATTTTTTTTTTGTACTTTTACATACTTGGGAAGACATTGGGGCTGATAGTGACACAATATTTGTCACACCCCCTATGCTTCTCGTAATAGGCCCTTGAATATTTTCAGCACCAGGCCCATGAGGCTCTTAATCCGGCCCTGACCCCATCATTGTAATGCTGTGCCATCGATGGAGGGAAACAATCTGGTTCTCCCTCATCAATAGCAAAAGCATCTGACATCGGCCATAAACCATTGAAGATTATGACTCATCAATGGTTGATGGCCTTCCCTAGTGTAAAGAGTGAAGAAGTGGAGGACCAGTAGAGAGGTTCCCCATAGCATCTACTGTACGTATCATTTTACAGAATGTACTTTATAAATGCTACCTGAGACGATTGGATGCTATGAGCAACTCTCCATTGGTCTTCTCCACTTTCTTCACTGCTTGATCCTTAACCTTTTACACACACACACTTACGTATATATTTATGAATGTTATTAGCCAATTTGAGTTTTGCTGTTAGTGCTTCTATACATCATCACTGATCCAATATAAACTATGTGGTGGCTTGGAGGAGACTGTGGTGTAGAGAGTGACAGCAGTGCTCAGGTGACTTATGTGACTATTATCCTGATCACACAAGCTTCTCACCTTGATCACTGAAGTCAGAACAAAGTCCTAGGAAGAGATCATTATCTGTTTCTCAGTAAATGCGATTTTAATGACCCTGGGACGAGCTGCCTCCATTGCTGCAGGTATTGAAATAGTTTTTAAGGCCTTTCATGGTTGTCATTTACCGGCAGGTTTCTCAGAGACATTGCATTATGCGCACGTGCTTGTATTTACACTTTGTACATGCTACATGGCTAGCTCTGCATAAATTTGTCAGTGTGAATGTAACTGGTGTCACCTGAGTTCACAGCGAGCACTAATAATGTAGCTTTAGAATGGGTTATGCTCCTGACAGCTGTGACCATGCACCACAGTCCCTTGGGCCTGGCCAATGTCTTGGTTGGCCCCAAGCCTCCATTCTGCAGGAGATGCAGTACTGAGGTGACGTGACAGGGGGCGGAACGGGGGCGGGCCAGAGGCGGAACGGGGCGTGGCTTCCGGGCAGCGTCATTTAAGCCACGCCCCCCGCTGTGTAATGCCGCGATTACCGGCATTATACAGCAGGGGGGCGTGGTTACGATGACGCGATTCAACAAGAATCGCGTCATCACCTGCCCGGACCGCCCATTTTACTCGTTAAGTGGGCGGCGGGCAGGGGGTGACCCCCGTAAATCGGGAGACTTGCCTGCTCTTCCGGGGGCCGGGAGGGTCACCCGTTTTTCGGGAGCCTCCCGGCCATTCCATTCCATTCCGGGAGGGTAGGCAAGTATGGTTTTATGACATGCCTCTCAGATGTAGCAGTACACGTCCGCACCACTGATAGGTGTAACTTTCACAATCTCCCTGAAATGCTTTTTCAAAAGTAGGCAAGTATGCCTTACATCTGACTCGCCCTCATGTTGTAAACCACTGCTTTGATGTGTAATGGATGCATTTGCTGTTAGGCATTTAATGTAGAACACAGGTTCTCAAACTCAATCCTCGGGACCCCACACGGTGCATGTTTTGCAGGTCTCACAGAATCACAAGTGACATAATTAGCTCCACCCGTGGACCTTTAAAAATGTGTCAGTAAGTAATTAATACACCTGTGCACCTGCTGGGTTACCTGCAAAACATGCATTGTGTGGGGTCCTGAGGACCGAGTTTGAGAACCACTGATTTAGAAAAGCCCGATTATATTAGAAATATGTACAGTACCTGTCTCACATACACAAAATGAGAGACAGGCTCACAAAAATATAATGGACTAAATGTAATAGCGTGCAAGAATTTCTCTTGCGTCCTAGAGGATGCTGGGGTCCACATTAGTACCATGGGGTATAGACGGGTCCACTAGGAGCCATTGGCACTTTAAGAGTTTGATAGTGTGGGCTGGCTCTTCCCTCTATGCCCCTCCTACCAGACCCAGTTTAGAAAATGTGCTCGGAGGAGCCGGTCACAGCTAGGGGAGCTCCATAGCAGTTCTTTTAGTTTTATTGTTTTATTTAGAGCAGGCATTCCCAACCACGGCCCTCAAGGCACACTAACAGTGCAGGTTTTAGTGATATCCAGACTGCAGCACAGATGGTTAAATCAAAATAACTGAGCTACTAATTAAGTCACCTGTGCTGAAGCCTGGATATCACTAAAACCTGCACTGTTGGTGTGCCTTGAGGACCGTGGTTGGGAATGCCTGATTTAGAGGTTAGGCACAGGGAGGTTGCTGGCAACAGCCTCCCTGCTTCGAGGGACTAAGGGGGGAGTAGTGTCCGCCCTGCTGGGTCTGAGCCACTATCTCTGCTGACAGGATACTGAGCTCCTGATGGGATCGATCGTTCCCTGCCACAGGGGATCGCTCACCCTGGCAGCATGCCGCCACCCCCTTACAGAGCCAGAAGATCAGAATATGGCGAGATATGGCGGCACTAGGGTAGGAACGCAGCTCTGAGCGGCTGCGCTCCGGGAAGACTCAGCGGCACACAGTGTGGTGCTATGAGGGGCGTCCTGAGCCAGCGTCTAAATACCCTACACTGGTCACAGACGCTAACCGGAGACTGAATCAACAGGCTAGCGTCAGAATCCTCCGTACACAGACACTAACAGGGGATGGAATCCCCCGCCTAGCGACGGAATCTTCAGGCCAGTATAAAGAATTTGTGCGGGAAGACGCGCCATCTTCAGGGGATGGAGCTTCTCCTCAGGGCGGACCCAGCAGCTTACAGCGCCATTTTCCTGCCTGCAGTTCGTGCACACAGACGCTGACAGAGCTGTCCCTCCAAGCAGCTCCAGCTATCCTGTGCGGTACCAGGGGGTTGTAGAAGGTGGGGGGGAGGCGATGCAATAGTCTGTGTAATCTATTACAGTACACAGTGGTAAGGGGTGTCCTTTATCTTAAAAAGCGCTGTGTGTGGGTTGGCTCCAAACTCTGTCTCTCTTGGCATTCTTGGGGGGAAACTCTGTCTGTCCTCCCCTGTTTGTGTGTGAAGTGTCTGTGGTCTCCATTAAGCTAGGTCCAGGGACTCTGTGTCGTATGCTGCTGAGCATATGTCCTCTCAGGATGATCCCATTCCATGCAATCAGGATTGCACGGTCTTAGCGCAGATACCAACAAGGGAGCCAGAGTGGTTATCCTCTATCAAATCTATGATTTCTCAGATCTCTACTAGGGTTGCGCAGAATGAATCTGCATCTCAGGTTTTACAGAACTCTATGGCAGTTTGGTCCGGTTCTGTTACCTTCGGGCCCCCTCTTGTATGTTCCCACAAATGTGCTCTTACCCAGATTATGCAAGAAGACACTGATACCTATTCTGATACGGTAGAAGGTGATGGGAATTATTATTATTATTACATTTTATTTAAAGGCGCCACATGTGTTTCGCAGCGCCGTACAAAGGACAGTACAGGGGACAAAACATTGCATTACAGTAAATAAATAACAGAAATAGAGTACAGGTAACAGAGCACCACACATTCTCAAGACATAATACAGCTAAGATGTAAGTATCGAGGGAGTGATCATCATACTACTAGAGGCTGGTGGCCATAGATGGAGATGAGCCTTTACTAGCAGGATAAAGATGGTCGTTGAATAGGGGAGAGCTGTGAGTGAAATGTGTTGAGACGAGGGCTTAGATAACAAGAGGAAAGAGGGCCCTGCTCTGAAGAGCTAACAATCTAATGGGGAATGTGCTGAGGGGGGCGGTATCTCTGGCAAAGGGGGTGCAGATGATGATAGAGGCTGTCAGAGATGTGTTGAATATTGCTGATACAACACCTGAGCAGGTTGAGGAGGCTTACTTCACGGACAATAAGAAAGCCTCGCTAACCTTCCCTGCATCTAAAGAAACGAATGCTATATTTGAGAAAGCATGGGAAAACCCGTAGAATAAAGTCCAGATCCCTAGAAGGGTTCTGGTTGCATTTCCCTTCCCTGAGGAGGATAGGAGAAAATGGGAAAACCCACCCATAGTTGACGCATCTGTATCCAGACTCTCAAAAAAGGTGGTTTTACCTGTTCCAGGATCAACCGCCTTAAAAGAGCCGGCTGATCGCAAAATTGATAATACACTCAAATCCATATACACGGCTTCAGGGGCGATACTACGTCCCACTATTGCCAGTGCATGGATTTCTAAAGCTATAGTAAAGTGGTTAGGCACGTTACTTGAGGATTTGGATGCAATGGACAGAAGTGATGTTGAATTGTTTTTGCGTAACATTCAGAATTCTGCAGGATTTATGGTGGAATCCATGAAAGACCTGGGTTCAATGGCTGCAGGGATTTCTTCCATGTCTGTTTCAGCTCGTAGGGAACTTTGGCTGCGCCAGTAGTCTGCCGACGCGGAATCCAGGAGTGGTGTGGAGACCCAACCCTACACAGGTCAGGCTCTCTTTGGGGAAGCGTTGGATGTGTGGATTTCCACGGCTACAGCGTGTAAGTCTCCTTTTCTTCCCTCAGCTGCACCTGCTACGAAGAAACCCTTTTCTTCAGCTGCATTGCAGTCCTTTCTGAATGCCAAAGCAAGAAAGGCCAAACCGTCCACCACTTTCTTTAAAGGAGGTCGGCCAAAATCCAAGACACCTGCTGCTGCGGGTTCCCAGGAACAGAAACCTGCTTCAGGTACGCCAAAGTCCTCAGCATGACGGTGGTCCGCGAGGTCTGGAGGTGGGGCCGGTGGCGGCGAGACTCAGGCATTTCAGTCACGTCTGGGTGTCATCCGGTCTGGATCCCTGGGTACAAGATATTGTGTCCCAGGGGCACAGGCTGGAACTTCAATATCTCCCTCCGCATCGATTCTTCAAATCAGGCTTGCCAGCTCTGCTGGCAGACAGGGCTATCCTACAGGAAGCCATCCAGAAGTTGGTGGAGACACAGGTTATATTACCAGTTCCACCACATATGCAAAACAAAGGTTACTATTCGAACCTTTTCGTGATACCGAAACCGGATGTTTTGGTCAGACCCATTACAAACTTAAAATCGTTAAACCCCTTCCTGAGGGAGTTCAAGTTCAAAATGGGGTCTTTAAGAGCGGTGATATCAGGTCTGGAGGAAGGGGAATTCCTGGCATCCCTGGATATCAAGGATGCGTATCTCCACATTCCAATTTGGCCGCCGCATCAAGCTTATCTCTGATTCGCACTGTTGGACTGTCACTTTCAATTCCAGGCCCTGCCATTTGGCCTCTCCACAGCACCGAAGGTGTTCACCAAGGTTATGGCGGAAATGATGGTCCTCCTCCGCAGACAGGGGGTGAACATATTTCCTTATCTGGACGATCTGCTGATAAAGGCATCATCCAAGGAGAAGCTGTTACAGTCCATTGTTCTCACGACCCATCTACTCAGGGAACACGGTTGGATCCTGAATCTTCCAAAATCACATTTGGAAACAACCAGAAGGTTGTCCTTTCTGGGAATGATCCTCGACATGGAAGTGCAGAGGGTATTTCTTCCAGTGGAAAAATCGCTGGTGATTCAAATAATGTTCCGGGATGTTGTGAAGCCAGCCAAGGTGTCGGTTCATCAATGCATTCGCCATCTGGGGAAGATGGTGGCCTCTGATGAGGCTCTCCAGCAGGGCCGGATTAACAATGGGGCGGATGGAGCTGCAGCTCCAAGCCCCCCATTGAAAATAGGCCCACAGATCCCCTGCAGTGGAGACAGGAAAAAAAAATCCTGTCACCACTAGCAGCTCACTCACCACACGGCTGCTCAGTTACCTTGAGCCCGAACTGGCTGGCCGAAGTCCCGAGACTCCCGACCACTCCAGGGCCTGCCTGACCAAAACTGGCTGCCCCGGCATGATGAATCTGCCCGAGGCTCTGCCCCCAGACCCGTTCGAGGCTCCACCCCCATACCGCCGAAGCTCCGCCCCTATCATCCGAGGAGTCACACTGGCAGCACGATAAGCCTTGCTTGCACCATTTACCCTGGCTGTTGTGGGGCTGCACATGAGAAATCTAACAGGACAGCAAAAGAGCAAGGTGGGTGGTGGGGTGGTGTAATAACTTCACTACATATACAGTATATTATGCAAGAGAACAGGAGGCAAAAGTCAATTAATTATATTATAAAAGGGAATACATGATGCTCAAGTTGTATAAATAGATAAAGGGGATATAGTGAGGGATAAGTTAAATAAACATATAAGGAGAAACAAGGCCACAAGTTTAATATAAAGAATGTCCGGAGGCACAACTTAAATATAAAATGAGGGGATCTTGGTACAATGCAAATAAATATATATAATGGGGCAAGTGACAATATAATTAAATATGTAAGGGAGCATGTAGAATAAATTAATAAAAGTATACATTAATATATTATTTAAGATGATATAGCGGCATCAGTTATATATATATATATATAAGGGCGGGCGGGCACAAGTTAAATTAATATGTAAGGGGGACAGGAGGCACAACTTAAATATAAATGAGTGGGGGTGCAGGTGGTAGAGCAATATATTCTAAGGTAGGGACAGGGGCATAAGTTAACTACAGTATATAAGGGAGAATTGGAAGCACAAGATAATAAATAAAGGGTGGACAGGGGACACATTTGAAATATAAGGGGAGACCGGGGGTACAGCTTAAATATACAGTATATAAATATGTAAGCGGAGGGCAGGTGACATAAATAAAGTACACATTAATTACACATAAAAGGGGACAGGTTGCACAAATTAATTAGATATTATATAAGGAGCGAAGGCAGGTGGCATATAAGAATGAAATACTGTATAAATATTTATTTACAGGGAAATTACACAAAAATTAAATTGGTTCAGTTGTTTAACCCCAGGTATTGGCACAGTTTTAGTATGCCCTGGCGGTCTATGGGGCTAACTGCATGGTCAGACATTATGGGCCGGATTTAAATGTTCCCCCCTGCGATTCTGCTCAGTTATTCTAATGTTGCTGTGGACGGGCGCGTCAAGTTCATTTCAGCTTGCTACCCCCAGCGGTAGCGATCTGAAATGCGCATAAAGAGACCAGTTTGGGTGCCCAAATGGGTCTTTTCACGATCGCGCCCATTAGTTTAGTCGGGTTTAGGTGCTTTCCGCGCCTAAGCCCAACTGCTCTGGGCGCGGTAGGGGCGATAACGGGGGCCATTTGAATATCGCCCTTTAGACGGGAGATAGGGGGTGCGTTAATATTTTAATTCTTCACTACGTGTTTCTTACTCAAGTTTTATGGTGATTTTCTTTAAACCAGGCTGTTGTTGCTGTTGGTTAATGTACAGTAGGGTGTGCTTGATATTGCTTTCATATCATAGAAAGAAACTCATGTGGCTAATCTGTGTATTATAGAGAGATGGAGTTTTCTCCAATTAAAGGTCATTTTTGTGTCATAAAGTTATAGATGTGTCCATTTATTCACACCACTGAGGTTGTGGGTTTGATTTCCACCCTGGCCCTAATTGTGTGGAGTTTGTATATTCTCCCCGTACTTGCGTGGGTTCCCTCCAGATGCTCCACTTTCCTCCCACAGGTTAACTGGCTCCCAACATAAATTAACTCTATTGTGTGTGCGTGTGCGTGTGGTAGGAAACGGGCCTAATTCAGTAAAGATTGGAGCAGCTTTGCAAATGCAAGCCTTAGCAATGCAATGCAGGAGGAGGTGCATAGCACCTCCTGCCTCCATACCACCTCCTCCCTGCACAGCACTTCCTTCCTGCATTTGCGATCTCTAAACTGCGATGCGATCGCAGTTCTGTGACTGCAGACTGAGTAAGCCTCAGGTTACTCAGACTAGCAGTCGCTGTGCGGCTTGCGAGGCCAAGGAAACTGAGTCTGGGACGCAGTCCTTGGCCTCGCCACTTTCCATGAATGCCGGGCGTCCGCTCCCCTCCCTCCGAATGCCTCTGTTTGCTCTTAGCAATAACAGTAAGGTGAGTGTGACATATAGTAATAATACAGTGTAGAACCATTGTTATTGTTGAAGGTCAGTGATAGGTTGCAATTGCCCCACTTTAACTAACGCTGCTGCTTGTCACATTTTCTTCACCATATGGTATTGGCCTCCTCCCTGCCAGGCCTAAAGCACCATAGTATGGAGGGCACAGCCCTGTGCCCCCAGCCGTGGGCTGAACATCTGTTCTGGGCTGTGCTGGACTCATCTTCTAGCTCGGGGGCAGCCTGGGATTCCCCTAGACACTCCTCCCACTCTCCCGTCTCCTCCTTCTCTGCATTGAGCAGGAATCTACACCACAGTGCGAAGAGTCTGTGCTGTGTATGATGGCGGGGAGCACATGATATGGATTGATAGCTACCCCCCCACAAACACTCTTGTAGCTCAAATAGTCATAAACTGCTCACCTGTACGGTGCCTGGGCGTAGACAAAAGTGAAAAACCAGAGAGAGGCCAATGTTAATGTATTTACAGTACTTAATTTGTGTTTCCAGAGTCGGCTTATTTAATAACCAGTATTAGCATTCCGGCAGACTTTGAAAGAATAGTTTTCAAGGAGCATCATTTTCTTATTTCCCTTATGTTTCACACTGTCTGTGCAGCCTGCAGGGGTAGAGGGGGCAGGCATGGAAACATGCAAGGAGCGGCTGCAATACTGCAGACCGGGTGGTCTTCAGTATACCGGCGGTCGGGCTCCCGGCGACCAGCATACCGGCGCCGGGAGCCCGACAGCCAGCATACCGACACTTATTCTCCCTCGTGGGGGTCCAAGACCCCCCTGGAAGGAGAATAAAATAGTGTGGCGCGCATAGCGCGCCACCGTGCCCGTAGCGTGGCAAGCGCAGCGAGCCCGCTAGGGGCTCATTTGCGCTCGCCACACTGTCGGTAAGCCGGCGGCCGGCCTCCCGGCGCAGATATGCTGGTCGCCGGGAGGCCGGCCGCCGGCAGATCGTAGTGAACCCCTGCAGACCTGCTCTCTCTGACATTTACTGAGTACTGCAGCTGTAAAGTAAGGCGGGTAATGGAAGAGAGGATGGGCCAGAATGTGAGGGATGGAGCAGAGTGATAGTGGAGAGGAGGGGATCAGAGTGGGGGGGAAGGTGCTTGTGATGGAGGAGAGATGGGGCCAGAGTGTGAGGGATGGAGCAGAGTGGTGGAGGAGAGGAGGCGCTGGAGTGTGAGGGATGGAGCAGAGTGATGGAGGACAGGAGGGGCCAGAGTGTGAGGGATGGAGCAGAGTGATGGAGGAGAGGAGGCGCCGGAGTGTGAGGGATGGAGGAGAGGAGGCGCCGGAGTGTGAGGGATGGAGCAGAGTGATGGAGGAGAGGAGGCGCCGGAGTGTGAGGGATGGAGGAGAGGAGGCGCCGGAGTGTGAGGGATGGAGCAGAGGGATGGAGGAGAGGAGGGGCCAGAGTGTGAGGGATGGAGCAGAGTGATGGAGGAGAGGAGGCGCCGGAGTGTGAGGGATGGAGGAGAGGAGGCGCCGGAGTGTGAGGGATGGAGCAGAGTGATGGAGGAGAGGAGGCGCTGGAGTGTGAGGGATGGAGCAGAGTGATAGTGGAGAGGAGGGGATCAGAGTGGGGGGGAAGGTGCTTGTGATGGAGGAGAGATATGGCCAGAGTGTGAGGGATGGAGCAGAGTGATGGAGGAGAGGAGGCGCTGGAGTGTGAGGGATGGAGCAGAGTGATGGAGGACAGGAGGGGCCAGAGTGTGAGGGATGGAGCAGAGTGATGGAGGAGAGGAGGCGCCGGAGTGTGAGGGATGGAGGAGAGGAGGCGCCGGAGTGTGAGGGATGGAGCAGAGTGATGGAGGAGAGGAGGCGCTGGAGTGTGAGGGATGGAGCAGAGTGATGGAGGACAGGAGGGGCCAGAGTGTGAGGGATGGAGCAGAGTGATGGAGGAGAGGAGGCGCCGGAGTGTGAGGGATGGAGGAGAGGAGGCGCCGGAGTGTGAGGGATGGAGCAGAGTGATGGAGGAGAGGAGGCGCTGGAGTGTGAGGGATGGAGGAGAGGAGGCGCCGGAGTGTGAGGGATGGAGCAGAGTGATGGAGGAGAGGAGGCGCCGGAGTGTGAGGGATGGAGGAGAGGAGGCGCCGGAGTGTGAGGGATGGAGCAGAGGGATAGAGGAGAGGAGGGGCCAGAGTGTGAGGGATGGAGCAGAGTGATGGAGGAGAGGAGGCGCCGGAGTGTGAGGGATGGAGGAGAGGAGGCGCCGGAGTGTGAGGGATGGAGCAGAGTGATGGAGGAGAGGAGGCGCTGGAGTGTGAGGGATGGAGCAGAGTGATAGTGGAGAGGAGGGGATCAGAGTGGGGGGGAAGGTGCTTGTGATGGAGGAGAGATGGGGCCAGAGTGTGAGGGATGGAGCAGAGTGATGGAGGAGAGGAGGCGCTGGAGTGTGAGGGATGGAGCAGAGTGATGGAGGACAGGAGGGGCCAGAGTGTGAGGGATGGAGCAGAGTGATGGAGGAGAGGAGGCGCCGGAGTGTGAGGTATGGAGGAGAGGAGGCGCCGGAGTGTGAGGGATGGAGCAGAGTGATGGAGGAGAGGAGGCGCTGGAGTGTGAGGGATGGAGCAGAGTGATGGAGGACAGGAGGGGCCAGAGTGTGAGGGATGGAGCAGAGTGATGGAGGAGAGGAGGCGCCGGAGTGTGAGGGATGGAGGAGAGGAGGTGCCGGAGTGTGAGGGATGGAGCAGAGTGATGGAGGAGTGGAGGGGCCAGAGTGTGAGGGATGGAGCAGAGTGATGGAGGAGAGGAGGGGGCCGGATGTGTGAGGGATGGAGCAGAGTGATGGAGGAGAGGAGGGGCCGGAGTGTGAGGGATGGAGCAGAGTGATGAAGGAGAGGAGGGGGCAGGATGTGTGAGGGATGGAGGAGAGGAGGGGCCAGAGTGTGAGGGATGGAGCAGAGTGATGGAGGAGAGAAGGGGGCCGGATGTGTGAGGGATGGAGCAGAGTGATGGAAGAGAGGAGGGGCCGGAGTGTAAGGGATGAGGCAGAGTGATGGAGGAGAGGAGGGGGCCGGATGTGTGAGGGATGGAGCAGAGTGATGGAGGAGAGGAGGCGCTGGAGTGTGAGGGATGGAGGAGAGGAGGCGCCGGAGTGTGAGGGATGGAGCAGAGTGATGGAGGAGAGGAGGCGCTGGAGTGTGAGGGATGGAGCAGAGTGTTGGAGGACAGGAGGGGCCAGAGTGTGAGGGATGGAGCAGAGTGATGGAGGAGAGGAGGCGCCGGAGTGTGAGGGATGGAGGAGAGGAGGCGCCGGAGTGTGAGGGATGGAGCAGAGTGATGGAGGAGAGGAGGCGCCGGAGTGTGAGGGATGGAGGAGAGGAGGTGCCGGAGTGTGAGGGATGGAGCAGAGTGATGGAGGAGTGGAGGGGCCAGAGTGTGAGGGATGGAGCAGAGTGATGGAGGAGAGGAGGGGGCCGGATGTGTGAGGGATGGAGCAGAGTGATGGAGGAGAGGAGGGGCCGGAGTGTGAGGGATGGAGCAGAGTGATGAAGGAGAGGAGGGGGCCGGATGTGTGAGGGATGGAGGAGAGGAGGGGCCAGAGTGTGAGGGATGAAGCAGAGTGATGGAGGAGAGAAGGGGGCCGGATGTGAGAGGCATGGAGCAGAGTGATGGAAGAGAGGAGGGGCCGGAGTGTAAGGGATGGAGCAGAGTGATGGAGGAGAGGAGGGGGCCGGATGTGTGAGGGATGGAGCAGAGTGATGGAGGAGAGGAGGCGCTGGAGTGTGAGGGATGGAGCAGAGTGATGGAGCACAGGAGGGGCCAGAGTGTGAGGGATGGAGCAGAGTGATGGAGGAGAGGAGGCGCCGGAGTGTGAGGGATGGAGGAGAGGAGGCGCCGGAGTGTGAGGGATGGAGCAGAGTGATGGAGGAGAGGAGGCGCTGGAGTGTGAGGGATGGAGCAGAGTGATGGAGGATAGGAGGGGCCAGAGTGTGAGGGATGGAGCAGAGTGATGGAGGAGAGGAGGCGCCGGAGTGTGAGGGATGGAGGAGAGGAGGCGCCGGAGTGTGAGGGATGGAGCAGAGTGATGGAGGAGAGGAGGCGCCGGAGTGTGAGGGATGGAGGAGAGGAGGTGCTGGAGTGTGAGGGATGGAGCAGAGTGATGGAGGAGTGGAGGGGCCAGAGTGTGAGGGATGGAGCAGAGTGATGGAGGAGAGGAGGGGGCCGGATGTGTGAGGGATGGAGCAGAGTGATGGAGGAGAGGAGGAGCCGGAGTGTGAGGGATGGAGCAGAGTGATGAAGGAGAGGAGGGGGCCGGATGTGTGAGGGATGGAGGAGAGGAGGGGCCAGAGTGTGAGGGATGGAGCAGAGTGATGGAGGAGAGAAGGGAGCCGGATGTGTGAGGGATGGAGCAGAGTGATGGAAGAGAGGAGGGGCCGGAGTGTGAGGGATGGAGCAGAGTGATGGAGGAGAGGAGGGGGCCGGATGTGTGAGGGATGGAGCAGAGTGATGGAGGAGAGGAGGCGCCGGAGTGTGAGGGATGGAGCAGAGTGATGGAGGAGAGGAGGGGCCAGAGTGTGAGGGATGGAGCAGAGTGATGGAGGAGAGGAGGGGGCCGGATGTGTGAGGGATGGAGCAGAGTGATGGAGGAGAGGAGGGGCCGGAGTGTGAGGGATGGAGCAGAGTGATGGAGGAGAGGAGGGGGCCGGATGTGTGAGGGATGGAGCAGAGTGATGGAGGAGAGGAGGGGGCCGGATGTGTGAGGGAAGGAGCAGAGTGATGGAGGAGAGGAGGGGGCCAGATGTGTGACAGATGGAACAGAGTAATGGAGGAGAGGAGGGGGCAGGATGTGTGAGGGATGGAGGAGAGGAGGGGCCGGAGTATGAGGGATGGAGGAGAGGAGGGGCCGGAGTGTGAGGGATGGAGCAGAGTGATGGAGAAGAGGATGGGCCGTAGTGTGAGAGATGGAGCAGAGTGATGAAGTTGAGGAGGGGCCGGAGCATGAGTGATGGAGGAGAGGGGGGCAGAATATGAGGGATGGAGTAGAGTGATGAAAGAGAGGACGGGCCGGAGTGTGAGGGATGGAGCAGAGTGGGGTGGTATGTGGGTAACAAGTCTCCTCTCCAATATTTATTCATTAAGTGGTGTCTGTCTCAGTAACTGGTATCTGTATTAGTAAGTGGTGTCTGTTGTATGTGTCAGTAAGGGGTATCTGTGTCAGTAAGGGGTATCTGTGTCAATAAGTGTGACTGTCAGTATGTTTGTCAGTAAGTGGAATCTGTGTCAAGTAAGGGGTGTCTGTGTTAGTAAGCGGTATCTGTAAGGGTTGTCTGTGTCAGTAAATGTGTCTGTCAGTAAGTGGTATCTGTCATTAAGGGCTGTTTGTGTCAGTAAATGTGGTTGTGTCAGTAAGTGTGTTTGTGTCAGTAAGGAGTGCCAGTAAGTGTGTATGTGCTAGTAAGTGTGTCTGTATCAGTGCTTTTGTGTCAGTAAGTGGAATTTTTTTTTAGTAAGGAGTGTCTGAGTCAGTAAGGGGTATCTGTCAGTAAGGTGTGTTTGTGTCAGTAAGTTGTATCTGTGCCAGTAAGGGGTGTCTGTCATTAAGTATGTATGTGCCAATAAGTGATGTCTGTGTCTGTAATGGGTATCTGTCAGTAAGTGGTGTTTGTGTCAATAAATGTGTTTATCAGTAAGGTGTGTCTGTATGTGTCAGTGGTGTGTGTCAGTAAGTGGAATCTGTGTCAGTAGGGGGGCTATGTATCGTAAGTAGTGCCTGTGTCGATAAGTGTGTCCCAGGAGCCTTCAGTTCCCTGTCTGCTCTATATTGCCCCCATATTTTCTAATCTCTCCACATCTGCTCTGTTTTGCCTCATCATTGCTCCCCTTTCTACTTCTGTGCATGTTGATACAGCTCTCTGTATTATATGGTGGTCACTGCGATGCTCCCTGCATGATATGGCTGTTACTGATGCTCTATATTATATGGTGGTCACAAACTTTTTCTTGTTATAGTTAACTATTAATTGGTTGAAGGTAGGCCCTAGCTATGATCTTCATGGAGATAGCCACACTCATAGCACAGGCCACACCCCCTATTTAGACCATACCACACATATCACATGTAGTCATACCACCGCAGCGCTTCTCACACCTCTTTCCGGGGCACACAATAGGCCCTTCATAAATTTCAGCTCCAGGCCCATGTGAACCTTAATCTGGCACTGCTCTCCAGTATGGGAGGTTTCATGCTCGGTCCTTCCAGCTGGATCTCCTGGACAAGTGGTTGGGATCTCATCTACACATGCACCAGAGAATACATCTGTCGCCAAAGGCCAGGATTTCACTCCTCTGGTGGCTACAATTACCTCATCTTCTGGAGGGCCGCAGGTTCGGGATTTGGGACTGGATCCTTCTAACCACGGATTGCAAGCCTCCGGGGCTGGGGCGCAGTCACTCAAGGGGAAACCATCCAAGGAAGGTGGTCAAGTCTGGAAGCCGACCTGCCGATAAACATTCTGGAACTAAGAGCCATTTACAACGGTCTTCTACAAGTGTCCCATCTTCTAAGAAATTGGGCCATTCAAGTGCAGTCGGACAATGTCACGACAGTGGCTTACATAAACCGACAGGGCGGAACGAAGAGCAGAGCTGCAATGTCAGAGGTAACAAGAATCATCCTCTTGGCAGAAAAACACGCATTGGCGCTGTCGGCAATCTTCATTCCGGGAGTAGACAACTGGGAAGCGGACTTCCTCAGCATACACGATCTCCATCCAGGGGAGTGGGGTCTCCATCCAGGAGGTGTTCAAGGAGGTAACAGATCTTTGGGGTGTACCCCAAATAGACATGATGGCCTCTCGTCTCAACAAGAAGCTTCAACGATATTGTTCCAGGTCGAGGGACCCGCAAGCCGTGGCGGTGGACGCCCCAGTGACTCCGTGGGTGTTCCAGTCGGTGTACATGTTTACTCCACTTCCACTCACTCCAAGAGTTCTAAAACTCATAAGGAGAACAAGAGTTAAGGCAATCCTCATTGCTTCGGACTGGCCAAGAAAGACTTGGTACGCGGATCTTCTGAGTCTACTGCTAGAAGAGCCGAGGGCTCTTCCTCTTTGGGAGGACCTGCTGCAGCAGGGGCTGTTCGCCTATCAAGACTTACCACGGCTACGGTTGACTGCATGGAGGTTGAACGCAAGATATTAGCTCGGAAGGGCATTCCAAACAAGGTTATTCCTACCCTGATACATGCTAGGAAAGGAGTAACGTCTAAACATTACCATCATATTTGGAAACAAAATGTATCTTGGTGTGAGTCCAAGAAGTTTCCTATGGTGGAGTTTCAACTTGGACGGTTTCTCCACTTCTTGCAAGCACATGTGGATATGGGCCTGAGGTTGGGATCCGTGAAGGTCCAGATTTTGGCCTTATCCATTTTCTTCCAGAAACAATTGGCTGCCCTCCCTGAGGTGCAGACTTTTTTGGAGGGAGTTCTGCACATCCAACCTCCCTTTGTACCGCCTACGGCGCCCTGGGATCTTAACGTGGTGTTGCAGTTCCTCCAGTCGGGCTGGTTTGAGCCTCTACAGGAGGTTGAGGTCAAGTTTCTTACGTGGAAGGCTGTCACTTTGTTGGCCTTAGCTTCTGCTAGATGTGTGTCAGAGTTGGGGGCTTTGTCCTGTAAAAGACCCTTCTTGATCTTTCATGAAGATAGAGCTGAGCTCCGGACACATCAGCAGTTTCTTATGAAGGTTGTGTCGGCATTTCATATCAACCAACCTATTGTGGTGCCAGTTGCTACTGACTCCTCAATTTCCTCAAAGTCCTTAAGATGTTGTAAGGGCTCTGAAAATCTATGTGAAGAGGACTGCTCGTCACAGAAAATCAGACTCTCTGTTTGTCCTGTATGATCCCAAGAAGATTGGGTGTCCTGCTTCTAAGTAGACGATCTCTCGCTGGATCAGGTTCACTATCCAGCATGCGTATTCTACGTCTGTTAAGGCCCACTCTACTCGTAAGGTGGGTTCTTCCTGGGCAGCTGCTCGGGGTGTTTTGGCTTTACAACTCTGCCGAGCGGCTACTTGGTCTGGGTCGAACACGTTTGCAAAGTTCTACAAGTTCGCTACTTTGGCCTCTGAGGAACTAAAGAATGATCAATCAGTTCTGCAGGAGCCTCCGTGCTCTCCCTCCTGTTCTGGGAGCTTTGGTACATCCCCATGGTACTAATGTGGACCCCAGCATCCTCTAGGACGGAAGAGAAAATAGGATTTTAATTACCTACCGGTAAATCCTTTTCTCGTAGTCTGTAGAGGATGCTGGGCGCCCGCCCAGCGATTCGTTTTCCTGCAGTGGTTATCTGGTTCAGTACAACTTTGTTTTAGTTGAGTACTGCTTTGTTACTTGGTAAGTAATGTTTCAGTGGTTGCTATGGTGGCCAATCCCTAGATCGGTGGGATCCCGGGATTTAGGGCCAAAATGTCCAGGATTCAATCCCGGGATTGGAAGCTCTAATCCCGGGGATTGAGGGATCCACAGGATGCTCAGCCGCTGCCCGGCTTCCTTGTTCCGGCTCCCCAGCACAGCGTGAGAGGTCACGCTGCGCCTTCAGCCGCTGCAGGGAGAAGCCAGCAGCGATCAGTGGATGTTCACCACCCGCCCACCCCCAGTATATGGTGAGTTATGTGTGCGGGGCGGGGTGGGGCGAGGAGGCGGCCCATAGCAAAAAGCCAATCCCAGGATTGGCCATTTTTCAATCCCGATACCCGGGATTGAAAAAATGGCCCGGGATTGGCTACCCTAGTGGTTGCTGAGTTTCAAGCTAGTTAGCTTGGTTTGCCTTATATGTTTGAGCGGGTATGAATTTCGCCACTATCTGTGTATAATCCTTCTCTTGAAGATGTCCGTCTCCTCGGGCACAGTTTCTATACTGAGTCTGGTAGGAGGGGCATAGAGGGAGGAGCCAGCCCACACTCTCAAACTCTTAAAGTGCCAATGGCTCCCTGTGGACCTGTCTATACCCCCATGGTACTAATGTGGACCCCAGCATCCTCTACGGACTACGAGAAAAGGATTTACCGGTAGGTAATTAAAATCCTATTTTTTAAAGCAGTAGTCATTTCAAGGCAAAACCAGGTTGGTTTTTGGCGCGTAAATGATTGCCGCTTTAAAAAAGGAGATTTATGGTAAGAACTTACCTTTGTTAAATCTCTTTCTGCGAGGTACACTGGATTCCACAGGGAATAACATCGTGGTGTAGAGTAGGATCTTGATCCAAGTCACCAACAGGATAAAAGCTTTGACTGTTCTCAAGATGCTCTGCGCCGCCTCCTCTATAACCCTGCCTCCGTGCACAGGAGCTCTGTTTTGTTAACGTTAACCAGTCCAATGCAGTAGCAGGTAAAAGAGACAACAACCGTTAGTAGCCACAGACACCAAATTCTCACAGGAGAAGGTATCAGCGGCTAATGCCATACCAACCCAAAGAAGCTAAGTGCGTCAGGGTGGGCGCCCTGTGGAACCCAGTGTACGTCGCAGAAAAAGATTTAACAAAGGTAAGTTCTTACCATAAATCTCCTCCTTTTCTGCATTCCACAGGGAATAACATCGGGGATGTCCTAAAGCAGTTCCTCATGGGAGGGGACGCACTGTAGCGAGCACAAGAACCCGGCGTCCAAAGGAAGCATCCTGGGAGGCAGAAGTATCAAAGGCATAGAACCTTATGAACGTGTTCACTGAGGACCACGTAGCCGCCTTGCACAAGTGTTGAAGGGTCGCACCACAGCGGGCCGCCCAATAAGGACTGAAAATGGGCTTTGATGGTAGCAGGAGCTGGAAGGTCAGTCTGTACATAAGCATGTGCAATCACCATTCTAATCCATCTGGCCAAGGTCTGCTTGTTAACAGGCCAGCCACGTTTGTGAAAACCAAGCAGTACAAAGAGAGAATCAGACGTCCTGATGGAGGCTGTCCTCTTCACATAGATATGGAGAGCCCATACCACATCCAAAGACCACTCTTTGGTAGATAAATCCGGAGAGTCAAAGGCCGGAACCACAATCTCCTGGTTAATGTGGAAAGAAGACACCACCTTAGGTAGATAACCAGGGTGCGTTCAAAGAAGCGCCCGGTCCCAGTGAAAAATCAGATAGGGGGACCTACAAGACCAGGCACCCAAATCTGAAACCCATATAGCAGAGGCAATAGCCAACAGAAAAAAAAGACCTTGAGGGAAAGCCACTTAAGGTCCGCGGATTCAAGAGGTTCAAGTGGAGATTCTTGCAAAGCCTCCAGAACCACCGACAAATCCCAAGGAGCCACAGGTGGGACATAGGGAGGTTGAATCCGTAAAACACCCCGAGTGAATGTATGAACATCAGGCAGAGTTGCAATTTTTCTCTGAAACCATACCGACAAGGCCGAAATATGAATCTTGAGGGAGTCCAGCCGAAGGCCCAAGTCCAGGCCCTGTTGTAGGAAGGCCAAAAGTTTGGCCTTACTAAACTTGTAAACGTCATGATTGTTAGATGCGCACCAAGCAAAATAAGAGTTCCAGACCCTATGGTAAATCCGAGCAGAAGCCTTGGCCTCAGTACGGAAGCTTCAAGAGCCACGCCATCAAAGCCAGTCAGGCCAAATCCTGGTACACACAAGGGCCCTGAACGAGGAGGTCTGGACGTTGCAGAAGTAGAAGAGGACGCTCCATCGAGAGACCCTGCAGGTCTTAGAACCAATGCCGTCTGGGCCACGCTGGAGCGATTAGAAGTAGTATTCCTCCTTCTTGCTTGAACTTCCTTATCACCCTGGGCAGAAGTGACACCGAAGGGAACATGTATGGCAGCCGAAAGTCCCATGGAATTGCGAGTGCATCCACGAACGCTGCTTGAGGATCCCTTGTTCTTGCTCCGCAGACCGGAACCTTGTGATTGTGTCGAGACGCCATCAGGTCTACATCTGGTAGGCCCCATTTGTCCACTGGGAGTTGAAATACTTCTGGATGAAGGCTCCACTCTCTGGCGTGTACGTCCTGAAGACTGAGGAAGCCCGCTTCCCAGTTGAGGACCCCCGGAATGAACACTGCCGATATGGCTGGCAGATGGCGTTCCGCCCATTGAAGAATCTTTGACACTTCCATCATTGCCATGTGGCTTCAAGTGCCGCCTTGATGATTTATGTACGCCACCGTGGTAGCGTTGTCTGACTGTACTTGAACAGGCCTGTTCAGTACCAGATGCCGGGCCAGTTTCAGAGCATTGAACACTGCCCGCAATTCTAGAATGCTTATCGGGATGAGAGACTCCTCCCTGGTCCACCGACCCTGAAGAGAGTGTTGCTCCAACACCGTGCACCAACCCCTCAGACTGGCATCCGTCATTATAAGTACCCAGTTGGAGATCCAGAAAGGACGACCCTTGCTCAATCGTTGGTCCTGCAGGCACCACGTCAGTGACAGATGGACCTCCGGGGACAAGGAGATCATTTGAGACCTGATCCGGTGAGGCAGGCCGTCCCACTTGGCAAAAATCAGTTTCTGCAGAGGGCGGGAATGAAAATGAGCATACTCCACCATGTCGAAAGTCGACACCATGAGGCCTAGGACTTGCATCGCCGAGTGTATCGACACACGCGGACGAGAAAGGAAGCAACGTATCCTGTCCTTAAGCTTCAGGACATTCTCATTTGACGAAAACAACCTCTGTTTGTGTATGTCCAACAATGCTCCCAGGTGCACCATGCTCTGAGCAGGGACCAGGGATGATTTCTTCTACTTGATGAGCCACCCATGGGCTTGCAGGAACTGGACCATGAGATCCAAATGACGGAGGAGAACTTCTGGGAAATTGGCCAGGATCGGCAGATTGTCCAGATACGGCAGGATCCGGATGCCCCGACGGCTGAGTGAAGCCGTCATAACTGCAATGACCTTGGTGAAAATTTGCGGAGCTGTGGTCAGACCAACCGGTAAGGCCCGGAATTGGTAATGAAGATTTCCAATAGCAAACCCCAGGTATTGCTGATGTGACATGGCAATAGGTATATGTAGGTAAGCATCCTGTATATCCAGGGATACCATATAGTCCCCTGGTTCCAAAGCCAGGACAATAGAGCAAAGGGTCTCCATATGAAATTTGGAGACCCTCACTAACTTGTTCAAAGATTTGAGGTTGAGAATGGGCCAGGAGGAACCATTCGGTTTGGGAACTAGGAACAGCGTTGAATAGTACCCTTTGCCCCTCTGAGCCAGAGGCACCAGCACTACCACTCCTGTGTCCAGGAGGGATTGTACCACTAAGCGGAGAGTTGTTGCATTCACCTGATCCGAAGGGATATCCGTCAGGCAACAGCGAGGAGGGGGACGTGTCTTGAAGGATATAGCATATCCGTGAGTGACGACTTCCCGTACTCAATCATCTGAAGTGGTCTGCAAAAATAGCTGGGTGAACTGTAGAAGTCGGCCCCCCACCCTGGGATCCCCCAGGGGGAGGCCCGCCCCGTCATGCCGCAGGCTTGTCAGATTTGTAAGCCGGCTGACGGGCAGCCCACGCACGTCTGGGCTTGGTGGTTTTGGAAGTGCAAGACTGTTTCGTATACGCCTGACACTTTGCTTTACCCGGAGGGCGAAAGGAACGAAAGGAAGTACTCTTTGCCTTCAGGCCAAAGGAGTAGTACTAGGTAGACATGAAGTCTTAGGAGACGCCTAGTCAGCGACAATCTTCTTGAGATCCTCACCAAAGAGGATGTTTCCTTTAAACGGGAGCACCTCTAGGGTTTTCTTAGAGTCCAAGTCTACCGACCAGGACTGCAACCAGAGAATACGGCGAGCCAAAATGGATGTCGTAGCAGCCTTGGCCGCCAGCACACCTGCATCTGAAGCTGCTTTTTTAATGTAATGAGATGCCATGGCAATATAAGAGAGACATTGTCTGGCATGTTCAGAAAAATTGGATAGAAACTCAGCCTCTATTTCTTGAGCCCATGACTCAATAGCCCAAGTAGCCGCAATGGTGGGCCTATGCGCAGCCCCTGCAAGGGTATAGATAGCTTTTAAGCAGCCCTCCACCCGCTTATCCATCGGCTCCTTGAGAGAAGTGACGGTAGTGACAGGCAGAGCAGATGACACCACCAGCCGAGCGATTTGCGAAACCACCGGCGGTGGCGTTTCCCAATTTTTACTCAATACTGCCGCAAGGGGATAGCGGGCTAGCATTTTCTTGTGTGGGGTGAATTTCTTTCCTGGGTTTTCCCAGGATTCCTGACGAATGTCAACCAAGTGGTCAGAATGAGGTAAAATTAATTTAGTAACCTTCTGACGTTTGAACCTGTCCGGTTTCTTAGATGTAGTAGCAGGCTCAGGATCATCATCAATCTGAAGAATGACCCTGATAGCTTCTAATAAATCAGGAACATCCACCTGTGAAATAGATTCCCCATCAGAAACGTCATGATCAGAGTCTGAGGGGTCAGTCTACACGCCATCTTCATCAGAAGAGGTATCTGGAACATGCGTGGATTGATAGGAAGTAACAGCCCGCTTAGAGAACTTCTTAGGTTTAGTCTTATGCGGGCGAGGGTCAGGAACGCTTTTACCCAAAGAGTTATTCAATTGCTGTAACTGAGTGGACAGAGCATCTGTCCATGGCGGCTTAACTGCAGGGACCATATAAGGCTGTTAAGGCACAGGAGGTCCCATAGGGGCGCAAGTCTAGTTACCAGCGTAGTCAGTAAATTAGAAAAAAAACAGCCCAAGGCAGTCCCTGATGTGCCCCCGTTGTTACAAACTGACTGGGGGGGGGGGGTACAGAACCCCCATCACATGAACCCTCCGCAGCCATGTTATCCGTCAATGTGTCCGGGACATCATAACCACGCACGGCGGAATCAGTCCCAGACCCATCGCCCCCTGTAGCTGACATGATATGAAAGCGTAAACCACGGGCGACACAATACAATATCAGCAAATATATTACCTAACACAATCCCCCCGTGCAGTGTGACAGCACAAACAGAGGATTTCTGAGGTAAAATGTGACTGAAAAACACAGAGAAAAATACAAAATACGTATATCCTGTGAAATACCTATATTAT
Organism: Pseudophryne corroboree; assembly: GCF_028390025.1. NCBI lineage: Eukaryota > Metazoa > Chordata > Amphibia > Anura > Myobatrachidae > Pseudophryne > Pseudophryne corroboree. The sequence goes on from NC_086444.1 coordinate 1,164,794,126, forward strand.
CTAATAACCCTGACGCACGGAGCCCTTCTGGTTACAGAATATAGGGATAGCAGTAGGAGTGAGATACACGGAGTTGTTATGCACACCAGTGCCTGCAGGAATGTACTGGTGTTTGAACTGTTATACACACCAGTGCCTGCAGGAATGTACTGGTGTCTGAACAGAGAGGGATGCAAAACAAATGAACTCACAGACAGACTGGGAAATATGACATAACGTACACAGAAGGTGATAGGGTAACAAAACCAACACAGAGTGAACAGAGAAGCCCAGAGGCTAAGAAACTGGGTGTCTCCCTAGTATTAGAAATGCTCAGATGGAAAAAGCAAGATGTTGTGTTTTAATACGTAGAGAACCCGAAATGCTGTTGCTAAGGGCAACAGCAAAACCCTAAAGGGTTACCAACGGGTGTGGCAGTAAACTCCTTGGTCAGAGATGGAATAATAGACACAAGGAGAGTCTCCACAATCCTAATTCTCACTTGCAGGGCCCAGGTTCAGCTTACTGCCACTAAACTGACACATGGACGCCCTGCACAGTGAGAGAGGATTATGCAGGCAGGTCTGAAAGTACAGCCACAAACCTGCTGGGTTCACAGAATAGCAAAAGAACCTCAGCAGGCTAAACGACTGACTCCAGTCTTACTGCTAGGTCTGGATTGGCAGAGTGTAGTACCAAATGCCCAGGCCTATTTGCAGTAAGCAACAACAAAATACAAAGCTACACAGTACTGGCTAACTTTCAGGAACTGACTAACCAACAAAGATTCAGCAGCATCTGCTTAACCTGAGAAGAGGCCTTATAAAGCAGGTGCTGTCCACGCCCCCCTCAGACCTCACAGACTGTGAGCACAAAAACCAGCACCGGATCCCATGCCTGTAACCACTGCACAGCAAAAGACCCGAACCGGAGTATCAGCTGCGCTCAGGTTACTCCGCTAGCACTTGTCTCCCGGTTGCCATGACGACGTGGCAGCACAGGGCAGGAGACCCTAACAGTACCCCCCCTCTGACGAGGGGTCAAAGAACCCCTACCACCGGGTTTATCGGGGAACTGCGAGAAGAAAGAGCGTATCAGTCTGGGGGCATGAAGATCACAACTGCGCACCCACGACCGCTCCTCTGGGCCATACCCCTTCCAGTGCACCAAAAATGTCAGCCGACCCCGAACCATCTTGCAGTCAAGAATCCTTTCAACAACAAACTCCCTCTGGCCACGTATCAGAAGAGGGGAAGGTCTTCCTCTGGAAGAAGGATTACTAATCGCCCGTTTTAAAAGGGAACAATGAAATGTTTTATTGATACCCAAAGAACGGGGCAGATCTAACTGAAATGCCACCGGATTGATAACCCTGGTGATCTTATAAGGGCCGATGAACCGGGGGCCTAACTTATGAGATGGCTGTTTCAACTTCAAATTCTTGGTAGACAACCAGACGAAGTCTCCTAATTTGAAGCTGCAGGGTCTTTTCCGCTTATCAAAAACCCTTTTGGTCACTAATGACACAGACACAAGGGCTTTCTTCACTTTCCTCCATATACCTCTAAGGACCGAAACGACAGAGGAACCACCAGGCGTGGAGTCCAGGGGGTCAAAAGAATTGGCCTTAGGATGATGCCCATACACACAAAGGAAGGGAGAGATCCCTGTAGCAGAGTGAGCCGCGTTGTTATAGGCAAACTCCGCCATTGACAGATGAGCAACCCAGTCAGTCTGACACTTGGAGACATAACACCTGAGGAACTGCTCCAAGGTCTGGTTCACCCTTTCAGTCTGCCCATTAGACTGCAGATGGTAGCCTGACGACAAGCTGACAGAAATCTGGAGATCGGAACAAAATGCCCTCCAGAATTTGGCCACAAACTGGGATCCGCGGTCAGAGACCACATCAAGTGGCAACCCGTGGAGGCGCACAACATGCAGCATAAATAATTCAGACAGGCGTCTGGCCGATGGCAGCCCAACCAGTGGAACGAAGTGCGCCATCTTCGAAAACCTGTCAACGACAACCCAGATGGCTGTCATCCCAGAGGATTTGGGCAAGTCCACAACAAGATCCATTGAAATGTGGGTCCATGGCTTAGATGGAATAGAGAGTGGATGTAATGGGCCAACAGGAACCCCTCTAGGAGTCTTATTTCGGGCACAGATGTCACATGCCCGAACCCACTGATCCACATCCTTAGCCACCGAGGGCCACCACACCGCCCTAGATAGCAACTCCCGAGTTCTGGCAATACCCGGGTGACCTGCCGACTTCTTGGCATGGAATTCCAGGAACACTCGCTGTCTTAACCTAGGAGGCACAAACAAAAGACCTACCGGAAGGTCTGGAGGAGCCTGCTCCTGTGCTCTAAGGACTAATGACAAGAGGTCCTGGGTAATGCCCACTTTAATACATGATGGGGACACAATGGGCAACGGCTCCTCGGTGGTCTCCTGGATTGGAGCAAAACTCTGCGAGAGTGCATCAGCCTTGATGTTTTTTGACCCAGGGCGATATGTTATCAAAAAATTAAAGCGAGCAAAAAACAAAGCCCATCGTGCCTGCCTGGCATTGAGACGCTTCGCTGACTCTAAATATGCCAAATTCTTATGGTCGGTGAGAATTGAGACCACAAACTTAGCCCCCTCAAGCCAGTGTCTCCACTCCTCGAGTGCATCCTTAATAGCCAACAATTCCCGGTTACCCACGTCATAATTCATCTCGGCAGGCGAAAATTTACGGGAAAAGTAAGCACAGGGATGAAGGCGATTATCAGACACTCCCATCTGAGAGAGCACTGCCCCAATACCCATCTCAGAGGCATCCACCTCCACCACAAAAGGACGCTCTGGATCTGGGTGTCGCAGCACCTTGGCCGAGACAAATGCCCTTTTGAGACGGGCAAAAGCCGCTTTGGCCTCACGAGACCAGTGAGCAACATCCGCCCCTTTCTTAGTGAGTGCCACCAAGGGCGCCACTATAGACGAAAATCCAGCGATAAATCGTCTATAAAAATTTGCAAAGCCCAGGAAACGCTGAAGCGCCTTCAAACTAGTGGGCTGCACCCAATCCAGGACTGCCTGTACCTTGGAACCCTCCATTTGGAAACCTTCTGGGGAGATAATATATCCTAGAAATGCGATTTGCTGAACTTCAAATTCGCACTTCTCCAGCTTCGCCCCAAGCTGGTGGTCTCTGAGTTTCTGGAGGACTAAGCGTACATGCTTCCGATGTTCCTCCAGGGAATGGGAGAAGATTAGGATGTCATCTAAGTATACAACTAAGAATCTATCCAAATATTCCCTGAGCACATCGTTCATGAAATCCTGGAAGACTGCCGGGGCATTACAGAGCCCAAAAGGCATCACCAAATATTCATAATGCCCTGAGTGGGTATTAAAGGCAGTCTTCCATTCATCCCCCTCTCTTATTCGGATTAGATTGTACGCACCGCGTAGGTCAATCTTAGAAAAAATGGTGGCAGTACGAAGCTGGTCAAACAAGACCGAAATGAGAGGCAGTGGGTATGAGTTTTTAATCGTGATACGGTTCAATTCCCTGAAGTCGATGCAGGGTCGCAATGAACCGTCCTTTTTACCCACGAAGAAGAACCCCGACCCAACTGGAGACTGTGAAGGTCTGATAAATCCTTTAGCCAAGTTCTCCTGAATGTACTCTGCCATAGCCTGAGTCTCAGGACGTGACAGGGAGTACAACCTGCTCTTGGGAAGCTTAGCATTCGGCAACAAATCAATGGCACAGTCATAGGGGCGATGGGGAGGTAGTACCTCTGCAACTTTTTTGGAGAACACGTCCGCAAAATCTGCATAACACCCTGGCAATCCTGGCAAACTTAGCTGCGAGAGCCTGACTGGAAGGCTCAAGCAACTCCTGAAACAATCAGTACCCCAACTAAGAATCTCCCCAGAGACCCAGTCAAATTGAGGATTGTGGGCCCTTAACCAGGGTAACCCCAACACCAATGGGGCAAAAGTACAGACAGTCACATAAAAGGACAATTTTTCAGAGTGTGTGGCTCCAATAAACAAAGAAATCTGGCTAGTGCAAGAGGTAATTTTACCCTGGTATAATGGTTCCCCGTTTAACCCACAAATCTCAATTTCCGACGCCAAGGGTACTAAGGAAACAGAGTGTTTCAGGGCGAATTGGCGGTCCATAAAAACCCCGTCGGCCCCACTGTCCACAAAGGCCTCAGTCTTGACAGTTTGACCGAGGATCTTCAAGGTCACCGGAATGATAAAAGTCTTCTTGGGAAATTCTGACTTCTGGCCTGACAGGATATTTCCCATCACCCTCAGGCCCTGAAGTTTTCCGGCTTTTCTGGGCATGATACTACCACATGACCCTTATTCCCACAGTACAAACACAACCCCTGCTGTCTCCTCCGCGTCTTCTCACACGAGGAGAGGCGGGTAGCCCCAATCTGCATAGGCTCCTCGGAAAATTCCTCAGAGTCTGAGGTTCCCTTGGGAAAGAAGGAAACCTCGGTCTCCCTTTCAAGCCTACGCTCTCTCAGCCGTCTATCCACCCGGATGGATAACTGCATGAGCTGATCCAAGCTATCAGGCAAGGGATATTGTACCAGTTGGTCTTTTATCTGGTTAGAAAGACCTCTTCGGTACTGGTGTCTCAGGGCTGGGTCATTCCACTAGGTATCATGGGCCAACCTCCGAAACTCCGTACAGTAAACCTCAACTGGCCTTCGCCCTTGCTTAAGGATCGAAATCTGAGCCTCGGCTGAGGCCGTCTTGTCAGGGTCATCATACAACATGCCCAGTGCCGTAAAAAAAGCATCAACACTTTTAAGCGATGGACAGTCAGGCTGCAACCCATATGCCCAGACCTGTGGGTCTCCTTGTAGCAAGGAAATCACTATGCCCACCCGCTGAATCTCTGACCCAGAAGACTGAGGCCTAAGCTGGAAATATAACTTGCAGCTCTCCTTGAAACAAAAGAACTGCGAGCGATCTCCAGAAAAACGATCCGGAAGATTTACTTTCGGCTCCTTAACCCCTGAAGGTGCTGCTGCTGCGGGAGCTCCGCCAGCGGCCTGGGAGGTGTGCATTTTAATGGACAAATCATTAAATTGACGAGTCAGGACCTGCACCTGATCGACCACCTGTTGCAACGTATTTTGAGGGGTATGCTCCATATTCCCACAAAATTTCAACAGGAGTATTGGGCTGCTGAATATGTTATGCACACCAGTGCCTGCAGGAAAGTACTGGTGTTTGAACTGTTATACACACCAGTGCCTGCAGGAATGTACTGGTGTCTGAACAGAGAGGGATGCAAAACAAATGAACTCACAGACAGACTGGGAAATATGACATAACGTACACAGAAGGTGATAGGGTAACAAAACCAACACAGAGTGAACAGAGAAGCCCAGAGGCTAAGAAACTGGGTGTCTCCCTAGTATTAGAAATGCTCAGATGGAAAAAGCAAGATGTTGTGTTTTAATACGTAGAGAACCCGAAATGCTGTTGCTAAGGGCAACAGCAAAACCCTAAAGGGTTACCAACGGGTGTGGCAGTAAACTCCTTGGTCAGAGATGGAATAATAGACACAAGGAGAGTCTCCACAATCCTAATTCTCACTTGCAGGGCCCAGGTTCAGCTTACTGCCACTAAACTGACACATGGACGCCCTGCACAGTGAGAGAGGATTATGCAGGCAGGTCTGAAAGTACAGCCACAAACCTGCTGGGTTCACAGAATAGCAAAAGAACCTCAGCAGGCTAAACGACTGACTCCAGTCTTACTGCTAGGTCTGGATTGGCAGAGTGTAGTACCAAATGCCCAGGCCTATTTGCAGTAAGCAACAACAAAATACAAAGCTACACAGTACTGGCTAACTTTCAGGAACTGACTAACCAACAAAGATTCAGCAGCATCTGCTTAACCTGAGAAGAGGCCTTATAAAGCAGGTGCTGTCCACGCCCCCCTCAGACCTCACAGACTGTGAGCACAAAAACCAGCACCGGATCCCATGCCTGTAACCACTGCACAGCAAAAGACCCGAACCGGAGTATCAGCTGCGCTCAGGTTACTCCGCTAGCACTTGTCTCCCGGTTGCCATGACGACGTGGCAGCACAGGGCAGGAGACCCTAACAGGAGTAGAGATCACCCAGCAGTTGGGTGTAGTAGGGTATGCCGGCGGCCGGGGCTCCCGGCGGCCAGCATACCGCGGCCAGAATCCCGACCGCCGGCATACCGACAGCTGGGTGAGCGCAAATGAGCCCCTTGCGGACTCGCTGCGCTCGCCACGCTGCGGGCACGGTGGTGCGCTATGCGCGCCACGTTATCTATTCTCCCTCCAGGGGTGGGCTTGGACCCCCAAGAGGGAGAAAAGGTGTCGGTATGCCAGGTGTCTGGATTCCGGCGCCGGTATACTGTGAGCCGGGATCCCGACAGCCGGCAAACTGAAGACCACCCCCAGCAGCTATATGCACACACACACAGTCACATGTACAATGCAGAAATTATGACAAATAATAAAACTGCACTGGACTAGCAATACTAAGTAAAGCTATGTATATAAATAGATGTATAAATGCACAGTAAAACTGGATGAATATCACAGGGTACTTGTACTAAATAACCCTGAAGTATGCACTTGTTCGTGACTAACACTGTCTAAACAACATGTAGAATACTAAAGTGTCCTGTAAATGCACAGCACTGATGATGCAGGCGGCTTTACAGAGGAGGCATCACCCACCAGTCCCAGAATCAGCGCAGCTGTGTGTAATGGCGCCCAAACGCTGACAGGGAGTGAGTGAGACTGAGAGATGCAGCTCCAGGGCGGGAACATTTACTCAAAATGGCGCCCAGGGGCTGGGGGAGGAGCTACAGGCCGGAGCCTTATCCCCTTGCTGGACTTAACCACCGGGTGCTGCGGGCCATAATAAAATGGATTATAGCCTAATCCGACCTGTGCCCTTGCCCTGGTGGTCTAGTGGGGTCCCTGTACCAACACAGTGTCCATGCCAGCGCGCGCGGACCGCCTCCTAATTGCAGCGGCGGATCGCGATTTCCAGCGGGTCCCGCCTGGGGGACCCTCTTACCTCCTCCCTGAGTGTGGCCACGCGATCCTGGAGAACTTCAGTCAGTGTGTGTGTCCTGGGTGAAGAACCAGAGCCTCCGCTGAAAGTACCCGGCAACCAGGGACGCGGGAGTATACAGCGCCGCTGGGGGAGGTGATGGAGCTGCAGCAGAAGTTATCAGAATGATATCTAGCACTAGAGTGCCTCTGCTACAGCCCTTGACGTCTTCTATCTTCTTTAAAATAGCTCTTCTTAGGGATGCTGGAGCAGCCCTGCTTGTTAGCTGCCTGCACTGCAGGCACCAACTTACAAACTGAGCACCTGTGCACGGAGGTGGGGTTATAGAGGAGGCAGCGCTGAGCATCTTGGGAACAGTCAAAGCTTTTAGCCTGTTGGTGCCTCGGATCAAGAGCCTACTCTACACCCCGATGTTATTCCCTGTGGAATACAGTGTACCCCGCTGCAGAAATACAAACATTCTCGCAGGCAACTACTGTACATTTAGCCCAATGTATGCCTGACTGATAAAGAAAGCGTCAACCAAGGTCAGCAGTATGTTTGTAAATAGGGAATCGCAAGCAATTTGCTACATACTTACCTACTTTTGAAAAAGCATTTCAGGGAGAGAGTGACAGTAACGCATATCAGCGCGGGTGCGTACTGCTACATCTGAGAGGCGTGTCATGAAAATAACTGACATCCACATGTAAATGAGCCCCAAAGTTCGTAAAATCTACTTGTTGAAGAAAAGACTGATATTTTGCAGGATTTTTCTGTGTATTGTGTTTTACAAGAGGTTCCATATACTGTAAGTGGCCACAAGAAACCTTTACAATGCATGTAGCCATAGGGATCATTGTGCCTTATAACCAATACAGGGAAATGGCACTGATTATCCCATTTGAATGTATGTATCTCTGATTTCTCTTTTTTTTTCAGGGAGATTGAGGAACTATTCAGGGAGTGAGGGAGATTTCTACTATTTCAGGGAGTCTCCTGCAGAATGAGGGAGGGTAGGCAACTATGATTTGCTAGTACCGGTGACATCATCATCATCATCATCATCATCATCATCATCATCCGCTATTTACTATTATACGGAATAGTAGGTACCTGCCTCTGCCTGTGCCTGTTCCCTGAGCTTGTCTGGATATCATTGGTCCAATTTGACTGGCAGAGCCGGTATGTCATCATCCAAAGGGGACCATCCCAACCTTGCAGATTATCAGCAGAGTGAGACTAGAGCGGGAAAGGACAGCCATCTGCCTGTCAGGCAGGTAAGCGTAACTAAGCAGTGATAAGAGCGGAGAAGTGAGCCAGTGGAGAAGTTGCCCATGGCAACCAATCAGCACTGAAGTAACATCTATAATTTGCATACTATATAATGATACAGAGCTGCTGATTGGTTGATGGGGCCACTTCTCCACTGGCTCACTTCTCTCCTCTCACTGCTTAGTAAATGTCCCCCATTGTTTGATAAATGGGCCCCTAAGTCCCTTAAAGTGGAGTATCTCTGTGCAATATAGAAAACTGGCACTGTTCAGGGTTCCTGTAGAATAATATATGGCTGGCAATAGAGAAGTTAAGTCTAATATTAATTAAGGGTGGAATCCTCGTGTTCCCAGACTAGATTTACAGCTGCATTCTGAACTTATCTATAGTAATATAATAACCTGCTATATAGTAATTCACTCCAGTTGGTTATACCACAAGCACATATTTCTGTTGCACGTTCAGCAAGCCGTATCGTTTATATGATGTGCATGAGGCCCTTCCCACGTCAGGTTTATGTGATTCTGTAAATGCAATGTTATATAAAACGCAGGGTAAGGGAAGGGTTTGGGCATTTACCATACTGGATCAAATAAATGTGTATATATAACTTTCACTATACGTGTGTGATAAAGGTAACCCCAGGAAAGGGCACCCTTTGCTTAACCAAGTTCAAGCACGCATTCAGTCAGTCAGCATCAGGTTCATACACGGCTGCAGCCAGTGGCCAGTCAACAAAATAACCTTTGTAATAACTAGCCACACGTGTATATATTTTATATGTGCTCTTAAGTGGAATAACTAGGGGTTTTTGCTAACCTCGAAACCTACATATGTCTGGTTATATTTTTACACCTGCTGTACCGCAAACTGACAAATACCCTTTGAAGCTCACATGTCTAGCTGCTGACATTATATTTCTGCTAGGAAATTACCGTAAAATATATCTTAGATAAAGGTCATAACTTCACAATATGGGTTCAAACAAAGTGCAGTGTCTGCACTTTTTCCTGTGTCAGATCTAAGGTGAAAACAATTTGAAACAGCTTGTCAGATGTCAATTATAAATGGAGTCTTATGAACAAATATGGCTTCCATCTTTATCAACTTCCCCTCTTTGTTTCTAATTTTTACCTTTAATTTACCCTTCCTTTACCTGGTCATTGATTTTATAGGGACACCTACTTTCACGACTGGTGTACCATAAGGGCACTCCAGGAATGGGCTAATCCATTCAACATCCCTATGCTCGGGCAGAACCAATGTTCCCTATTCTCTTATCCCTAACCAGAAGAGAAAGTTCATAAAGCAGAGGAGTCTTTTGAGGATGGAATAATTATAATGTTCATGGTCCTTGCTCAATAGTCCTCGAAAGTCTTTTTGACTTAATATTGTGACAGCAAAGTTCATTAGATTACGTCATCATAACAGTAGGGACAGCTGAAAGCGTCTGTGTATCTGGTATGGCAGGTTTCACAGTAGAAGAATGTGGAATTGTATATTATAGCTCCTCCAATAAGTTTCATATAAATTGGTTGCAGTTTAGTAGTTTCAGCAATGCCTTAGGTAGAAAAACATTTTAGTGTCAGTATCCACATAATAAGCCTTAAAATATGCAATTAATAGCAAAACAAGTTCCTTAGCAACAATAGATAATATTTCTGAAAAGCAATTGGTTGTATAGTGTTTATAAAACCAAGAAAAGAATAAATCTGGAAATACACTGGTATAATTATGATTAGTAGCAAACTGATTTTTCAACTGTATTACTTCATTCATCTTTTCATCAATAATATCTTCTGGGTTAGTATCATTAGTTAAATAAGTGCAACATTTAACTACATATACAGTTTGTAACGTGACACAATAGCCTGCAGATACAGTAAACAATTGGTGACAACTGTTTATATTGGTCCTGTTTTACATTCAATGACTAGCATCTTCTATGCCTATTTGTCTTTACCTGGGTAATTGTTGACATCCTATGTGTATTCCCTTTTATTCTGTTATTTCTGGCATAGTTACTGATTATTGCACTATCACTTGACTCCTCATATAAGTAAGATTCAATCATTACTGTTTATATAAGAATAACCATGCTAACAAGAAGAACTAAGTTACACATTATACATCCCCCTGACCCTTATATGGCCTGGGGCCTATTAAATTGTATCTATATATTTTGATTATGTATCGTGATTGGATAATACTTCCTTTGTCACTTTCTTGCAATGAGATGCGTTTATTTACGAGTTTCTTTCACTCAACGTGACTGAAGTGGCGGTAGTCAACAGAACTTAAAACGGTCCTTTGAATTTGGGTTCAAGAGACTTTCTCTTTCTTAGTGACCACCCAATCACCTTGCTTTAGTTCATGTGAGTCTTGGGAACAGTTGGTGTCTGGAATAGAATCAAAAAACTTTGCCATGCAATTTGGTTAGTTGCTGTTATATATGCATTACATAATAAGTTAAGTTACCATGCTCATGTTGCCGTTGCTGTGGAAAATAACAGCCTGTTCTAGCAACAATACCAAAATAAGATTTCATATGGTATTAACCCATGCTTTTCACTTGAAGTATTTGTGAGAACAAAGCAATGGGTAAACCTTCTAGCCATGTTTTGCCTGTTTCTGTAACTTATTTTTATAGCTTTAGTTTTAAGGTAATAGATAAGTTTTTCTACATGTATACTACTTTGCCTATAGGGAGTGTAAAAGGCCTGAGTAACAGCTAAATCTGACAGAATTTTGCCTAATATTTCTCCTGTGAAAAGGAAACCTCTGTTGCTTTCAATAACTTAAGGTACTCCATATCTACATATTGCTTTTTGCATTAACTTCTTTGCAACTGTTTTGGCATTTGCTGCCCTGCAAGGCCAAACCTTGACCAAATTTGAAAATAGATCTTTGCACACAAGTACATTTTCATACCCAGAACATTTAGGTAACTGGATAAGGTCTATTTGTAATTATTGAAAGGGGTAGCAGGTTTGCGGGGTACTTTTTGCTGGTACCTTCACAACCTTTCCTGGGTTATGTAAAGCACAAGCTACACACCCTGCAACATAAGCCTGTGCTGCCTGTGTGAAACCTGGTGCCACCCAATGCTGGTTCAGAATCCTCACCATTGCATCTCTTGATTGGTGAGTTTTTTTATGCAATATTTGTGCTAAGACTGGGTAAAGTGAGCGTGGTAAACAGAGACGGTTTCCCACCATCCAACTGTCACCGTGTATTCGCCCACCTAATTTTTCCCAATCTTTTTTCTCCTTGCCTAAGGCCTGTGCTTGTAATTTGCACAATAACTGTAAGTCTAATGACTCCGGTGTGACAGTTAACATCACCTGAGTGTTTGGCAGAGGCTGGACTGCTGCAGCTTTTGCCCCCTGATCAGCTAAAGCGTTTCCTCTGACCTCTGCAGTATCCTCTTTAGTGTGCGCTTTGACCTTTATAACTGCTAATTTTTTTGGCAATTGAAAGGCAGCAAATAATGCCCTAATACAGTCTGCATGTTTTATTGGTTTTCCTGAAGAACCTATAAAATCTCTGCTCTTCCAGATAACTGCATAGTCATGGGCAATACCAAAGCAGTACCTTGAGTCTGTATAAACATTAACTGTTTGACCTTCAGCATAAATACAGGCTGCTATCAGTGCCCTAAGCTCTGCCTCCTGAGCTGAACTACCTGGTTGCTGGGGTTCCTGTATTAAGATGTCTGTTTCTGTGGTAACTGCAAAACCTGTATGCGGTTCCCCATCCACATAGTACCTGGAGCCATCCACAAATAAATGTAAGTTTGCATTTAGTAGAGGATGTTCCGGTATTTCTGGTGTACTTGCGGTTTCAAGATTCATTAACTCTATACAATCATGTTCTTGATCGTGTATAGAAATTAAAAAAATTTGATTGGTTTTCTGTGCCTGTCATTTCATCATCACTCGCACCATTCCCCTCTTTTGAAACCAGCGGCAATAATGTAGCTGGGTTCAAAGAAGTACAACGTTTGATAGTGACATTAGATGGTGTAAGCAATGCTACTTCATATTTGGTTAGTCTAGCAGCAGATAAATGTTTAGTCTGCGCATGGTTCAGAATTTCAGTCACTGAGTGACAGTTAAGGGATGACCCAGAACAATATCAGCAGCCTTGTCTAACAGTAACGCTGCTGCTGCTACTGACTTGACACAGGTTGGTGCTGCCCGTATGACTGGGTCTAACTGTACTGAGTAATACGCTAGGGGTTGCTGTTTGTCACAATGTACCTGCGTTAATATTTTTTTCGCATGGCCTGAAATTTCACAACAAAACAAATTGAAAGGCCTTGCATAATCAGGAAGTTCTAATGCTGGTGCTGATATTATATCTGTTTTTAACTGACAAAAAGCATTTAGCTGTTTTTGTGTCATGAGTAATGTACACTTGTAGTTTCTGTGATGCGCCTACAATCCACTTTCTGCAATAAGTGATTAGTCCTAAAAGGATATGAGTTGTTTACATGTTTGAGGAGGTTTAACTTCTGAAATAATTTTCCTCCTTTTTGTAGTGATATGCTTACTATAAGCTGAAATGCAGTGTACTTTGTTTTGTGCATATTATAACTTATTTCTATGTACCCTACATTTTTTTTATATATATATGAATAGCAATAAGGCTTGACATTTGGGTTCTATTTAAAAAAACCTTACACTTGTTGTTCTTTTGATGGCATCATATAAAACTTAGTTTTCTGTGATGCCCTTGGAATGTATTTTGTACAATAGGTGATTAATTTTAGAAATGACTTAAGCTGTTGTAAGGTGCGTCAGAGATATTTCTAAAATAAACCTCCCTCCTTTACTGTTATATGCCGAGCATCAGCAGTAATGCAATGTTAATGTATGTTCACCTAACATTTTTCAGAGGTATCATTTATGCATTGTTACAGTTTACAGTTACAATTTTGATTTTATACCATGTAAATGTAATTGTATCATGAGGGCAGACTTCTATCTTAGGGGTATGGACTATGACTACAGTTCTGCCCACTTCTCATACCTAGTTTACTTCATCACTTGGCCCCACCCCTTGTAATAGTTACCCAAACACTTCCTGATTCTCTGACATTTCATTACACACTGTAACTGGAACAGTAACGAGCTGTACATTAAAGAAAATAGTTTCTTACATCTGTAACATGTTTCTAATTATTTACATATGAACTGTTACTCTGTTAGACACAGAGATATTAATTTTACTGTGGAGATTTGTTTAATGCAAATACATGTCATATTTGTAGTCTTATGACAGCCCTTTGCTATTGGCTGGGGCAATATTCATTTGGCCACAACACATTTCATTATACTTATCCAAAACTTTATATTAAGAGAATACTATTTTACACACACAAATAAAACACTGAGAGTGAGCCAGCACTCTCCCAACTCCGAACAGGGGTTAGCTGGAGTTTAATGATAAACCATTAGAACTTACATAATACATTATATCACACACTTTTATTGAAGTCTACAAGTCATTTGTAGCCACTGATTCAATACATATTTACTAATGTAATTTACAGACTATATATTGTAACCCTTCCTAACTATTACGGTATAGGTTACCTAATAACTGATTGTGCCTCCACCCAGACTAAATGTGAAAAAAGGGCTTGCCTGGGTAAGCCTCCCTTAATCCCTTACTGTAAGTGCACTCCCTTAATTAAATCACACACCACAAATGTTTTACCTGTTCTCTCTTTCAGGATTCTTGGATCCAACTCCAGTTCACAGACACCGGTGGTAAGTATAATTAGTCTAATTTATTGTAAAAACATTACTATCATACTATAATAACATTCTTGCATGTCATTTAAAGAAATATTGTTCATATACTATGGGGTATATGCAATTGCGGTCGAATTCCCGAAATTGTCGAATTTCGGGTCATTTTCGACCAAAAAAAAAATTCGCCTATGCAATTCAGTGCTTTCCGACCAAAAAACAGACTTTCAAAATTCGACTTTTTGAAATTCGACTTTTTGCAAATTCGACTTTTCTGCAATGATATAAGTGCTGCAATTCGACCAAAGCATATTCAATTCAAGTTTGGAAATTCGACAGCAGTGCTTTTAGACAGCAAATTCGTCATTTTCAATCCGCCACACTTTGGAGGGTGAAAACAAATAAAAAAATTTTAAACATGTTTTTTTTTGTGTTTTTTTTTTTTGGGAATAGCAGATCTATTTATATTGGAAGGGATTAGGTACTTTTTTTTTTTTTTTTTTGGAGGCACAAATATTATTTATATATTTTTTAAAATATTATTTTTTTTAAAAAAATTTTTTATTGCTGGAACGGTAAAATCCTAAAAAAAAATGGCGTGGGGTCCCCACTCCAAAGCATAACCAGCCTCGGGCTCTTCGAGCTGGTCCTGGTTCTAAAAATGCGGGGGGGAAATTGACAGGGGATCCCCCGTATTTTTAAAACCAGCACCGGGCTCTGCGCCTGGTGCTGGTGCCAAAAATACGGGGGACAAAAAGCATAGGGGTCCCCCGTATTTTTAACACCAGCATTGGGCTCCACTAGCTGGACAGATAATGCCACAGCCGGGGGTCACTTTTATGCCGTGCCCTGCGGCCGTGGCATTAAATATCCAACTAGTCACCCCTGGCCGGGGTACCCTGGGGGAGTGGGGACCCCTTCAATCAAGGGGTCCCCCCCCCCCAGCCACCCAAGGGCCAGGGGTGAAGCCCGAGGCTGTCCCCCCCCATCCAATGGGCTGCGGATGGGGGGGCTGATAGCCTTTTGTGATCATGAAAAGAGTATTGTTTTTTCCAGCAGTACTACAAGTCCCAGCAAGCCTCCCCCGCAAGCTGGTACTTGGAGAACCACAAGTACCAGCATGCGGGAGAAAAGCGGGCCCGCTGGTACCTGTAGTACTACTGGAAAAAAAATACCCAAATAAAAACAGGACACACATACCGTCGACAGTAAAACTTTATTTCATACGTCGACACACACATACTTGCCTATGTTCACACGCCGACATCGGTCCTCTTCTCCATGTAGAATCCACGGATACCTGAAAATAAAAGATCAATATACTCACCTCAACCAGGGTCCAGAGATAAATCCACGTACTTGTAGAAAATAACAAACCGGACACCCGACCAAACGGACTGAAAGGGGTCCCATGCTGACACATGGGACCCCTATCCCCGAATGCAGAGAGACCTCTCAGTGACAGCTGTCACTGAAAGGTCTCTAAAGCCAATCAGGAAGCGCAACTTCGGTGCGCTCACCTGATTGGCTGTGCGCTGTCTGAACTCAGACAGCGCATCGCACAGCCCCGTCCATTATATTCAATGGTGGGAACTTAGCGGCTAGCGGTGAGGTCACCCGCCGGTCAGCGGCTGACCGCGGGTTAACCCCACCGCTACCCGCAAAGTTCCCACCATTGAAAGTAATGGAGCGGCTTTGCGATGCGCTGTCTGACAGCACAGACAGCGCACAGCCAATCAGGTGAGCGCCACGGAAGTAGCGCTTCCTGATTGGCTGAAGGGACTTCAGTGACAGGAGTCACGTGATGTCCCGGCATTCGGGAGAAAGGGGTCTGATGTGTCAGCATGGGACCCCTTTCAGTCCGGTATGGAGCGGGTATTTGCGTTTTGTTTTTTTTACAAGTACGTGGATTTATCTCTCTGGACGTGGATTTATCTCTGGACGCTGGAAGGTGAGTATAATTTTTTCACAGGTACCTCGGATCGTCGGAGACCGTGGCAGTCGGCGTGTCAACATAGGTAAGTATGTGTGTGTCGGTAGTGTGTAATAAAGTGTTACTTTCACGGTGTGTGTGTACTGTTTTTATTTGGGTATTTTTTTTCCAGCAGTACTACAGGTACCAGCGGGCCCGTTTTTCTCCCGCATGCTGGTACTTGTGGTTCTCCAAGTACCAGCTTGCGGGGGAGGCTTGCTGGGACTTGTAGTACTACTGGAAAAAACAATATCTTTTTATTATCACAAAAGGCTATCAGCCCCCCCATCCGCAGCCCATTGGATGGGGGGGGACAGCCTCGGGCTTCACCCCTGGCCCTTGGGTGGCTGGGGGGGGGGACCCCTTGATTGAAGGGGTCCCCACTCCCCCAGGGTACCCCGGCCAGGGGTGACTAGTTGGGTAGTTAATGCCACGGCCGCAGGGCACGGCATAAAAGTGACCCCCGGCTGTGGCATTATCTGTCCAGCTAGTGGAGCCCGATGCTGGTGTTAAAAATACGGGGGACCCCTACTCTTTTTGTCCCCCGTATTTTTGGCACCAGCACCAGGCGCAGAGCCCGGTGCTGGTTTTAAAAATACGGGGGATCCCTGCCCAATTTTTCCCCTGCATTTTTAGAACCAGGACCAGCTCGAAGAGCCCGAGGCTGGTTATGCTTTGGAGGGGGGACCCCACGCCATTTTTTTTTCCGGGTTTTTCCCGTTTTTTCCCGTTTTTTAAAATCGCGGCAAAATCCGCCAAATCGGCCGATTTTCGCCCGCGATTCTGGCGAATCCGTTTTTCATTGAATATGGTGAATTCCGGCAGCCACCTGCCGGAATTCACCTGGCGAATTTAGTCGAATTAAAAAACGGCGAAAAATTGCCGCGATTCGCCGTGAATTGCATATACCCCTATATCCCTTACAACACCTATACATGAATTTTTTGCATGCAATACAAAAAATTACCTTCTTTGAGTGACACCCTTAGGTGTTAGAGTGACCCGGGTACTCTTAGTGTGATAGTGCACTTTAGGGACCAAAAACTAGTAAATAACAGTATTTATACATAACATCTTACACCATACTTTAGCTTTAACATTCAGATTTCTTTCTCCCTTTGGTAAACAATATGTAGTTCTGCCTCGGCTTTGTGCAATTCCTGCCTTGTATAATGCTACATATATCTCCTTTCCCTGATATAGGAAAGTATCTTTCTTTCTCTGGTATAAATTGCAAATCTTTCTCTTAATAAAAGGTAACTCGCAGCTGTACTGTTCTGTAACAAATTGTCTAAAGGGGTGATGTATCCAAAGTTGTATAACAATGTTTCGCTAAGGAAACTGTAGTCTATTATGATCCAAACGAATAAATCTCCTCTAGATCTACTTCTAAATGCCTGTTTTTTGCTGTATTTTCCAGTCTTACTTATCCCGTTGTCGTTTCTGTAGAAACACCAAACTTATTGGGGGGTAGTGTCCAGACGAGATATTTAAATATGTAGCTATACACTGGATCCTAATGGATGAATGTTACTATTCCTCAGAGTGAAACACAGCTCTCCCGTGGGGGATATAACGTAGTATGGTCTCTATTTGGGGTTCACTCTGGTGTTTGCTTAAGAAAGAAATTCCTCCACTAATGCGCTCTCAAAGTAGGTCCTCTCGGTCTGACGTACTGCTCGCTGTAGCACTGTATCTCCTATGGCTAAAGGAGTAGTTGTCTAATGTTCCCAAAAGTTCATTACTGCCGTGAATTAAGTGTCGTATGCTGGGGTCCTGTTGTTGCTCTTGCCGAATTTGATAGCGTTTCAGTTTAGGCAAATCTTCAAGCTCTACATGACTAATCCAGCAATATGATGGAGGCAGTGCTGTTGACTTCATTCCCAAAGCGCTAACTTGTTCACTTCCAGATGATACTTTCAAACTCATTTTATGACACATTCCTTTGATTTCTCCCGCAGGTATCTCTATCCACTCTTCTTCTGTATTTTCCATCTGCTGGTTTGGAATTCTGGAAAGGGAGTCAGCGTCAATATTGCTCACACCTGGCCTGTATTTCAGTGTGAAATCATATAGCGCCAGGGCAGCCAACCACCGGTGACCCGTGGCGTCCAGTTTTGCCGTTGTTTGGACATAGGTCAGAGGATTATTATCTGTTTGTACTTCAAATGTCACTCCATATAGATAATCATGGAATTTATCTATTACACTCCATTTCAAAGCCAAGAACTCTAATTTGTGAGCGGGGTACTGTTTTTCGCTACTAGTTAGGCCTCGACTTATGAATGAAACAGGTTTCAATCCATCGGAATGTTTTTGATACAGAACACCCCCCAATCCTTCTAAAGAGTCATCAATATGAAGGACATAGGACAACCCAGGATCTACATAGGCTAATACAGGAGCATTAGTCAGTTTTTGTTTTAACAAATTAAAGGCCATTTCACAGTCGGTAGTCCATCTTTCTCCAAACGGATCATTTACTTTATGCAAGGGGCCTCCTTCACCCGACCGTTCTCGTCCCTTCTTCTTATTTGACGTTGGATATCCTCTTGTCAAATCAGTTAATGGCCTAGCTATACTGGAATAATTCGGGACAAACCTGCGGTAGTACCCGCAAAAGCCTAGGAAAGATCTTAGTTCTTTTAACTTTGCTGGTCTAGGCCAATTCTTAACGGCCTCCACTTTTTCTGGGTCGGTGGAAACCCCGCTTCTGCTTACGATGTGCCCTAAGTATTTGACCGTGGATTGGCAAAGATGACATTTGTCCTGGGATAATTTCAAGCCCCCTTCCATCAATCTATCCAGAACTTTAAGAAGTCGTTTATTGTGTTCCTCCAGGGTGGCTCCAAAAACGATTATATCGTCTAGATATACAATGACTTCCCTATAGTTCATATCCCCCACAGTCCTTTCCATTGTTCTTTGAAAGGTAGCTGGGGCTCCTTTTACTCCTTGGGGCATGTTTAGAAATTCAAAGAAACCTAGCGGGCATATAAATGCAGTTTTTTCACGGTCTTCCGGCTTCATGGGGATTTGGTAATACCCATTCCTTAAATCTAACACAGAAAACCAAGAGCTTCCTTGGAGACAGTCTAAAGCTTCATCTATCCTTGGTACTGTATATTGGTCTGTAACAGTTCTTTGGTTCAGTGTGCGATAGTCTACACACATTCGTATTTTTCCACTCTTTTTCCGCGCGATCACTATGGGGGAAGCGTAAGGACTTCTAGACTCAATTATAACTTGATTCTCAAGTAGTCCTTTAAGGTGTTGCCTTACATCTTCAAAGTCGGCAGGAGCTATCCTGCGGGATCGTTCCCGGAAAGGAGTCTCATTCATTAATCTAATACTGTGCTCCACCCCATTAGCTGTCCCCAGATCCCATTCTCCCATAGAGAATACCTGTTTCTTAGATTCCAGCTCCTTAATTAAAGCAGATTTTTCCTCCAAAGAAATGTCACTCCCTTGGAAACATATATCAAATTTATTTTCTAAAACAATTATACTCTCAGCGGATTGAATGCAACAATTCCGTGCAGAAGACAGTTCCTCATTTCCTTCGTACCATTCAGCCAGTAAAGGGTATATCCGGGTGTTAGTCCCTATAATCACAGGTGGTTCATCCCTCCCTTCAGGAACTTCTGGACATATCAATGCAATAAGTGATGTCTGCATCCCTTCCTCTTCTCTTACCCTGTTGTTGATTTCAAGAGTAACTTGTACATACCCTAGATAAGGGTACTTTTCAACACTTAGACCCCATATCACTAATCCGCTTAAGGGCTGGATGGGTACATCAGGAATGTTCTCATGGTACCAATTTTCAAATATGATAGAAACTTGGGATCCACTATCCACCAAGATCTTGCAGTGGCGTCCATTTATATTAGCATTCAAAAGGGGAGCAGGTCCCAGCAATCCTTCTGGTAGACTTCCACTCCTCCAGGAATTCCCCATAGCACAGTGACTAACCTCTAGGGGGCCTGTGAGGGGCCCACAGACCGCCCCCGTCCGTTTCCCGACCCCGAACCTTCCGTATTCTGGTTACCACCTGAAACACGGTCAGTGTTCCGATTCCAATTTCTATTCAAATTACATTCAAAGGCCCGATGTCCTGTTCTCCCACATCTAAAACATCCTCTATTAAAGTTGTTACTCCCTCTACCTAATCCTCTTACAGGGCTGCTTTCGTTGGATATTTGCAGAGAAGTATTCACAGCCTGTGCTGCAATGAATTTGTCAATTTTCGTATTTTGTTCGTCCATCAGCTTTAATATTTTTTCTTCAAATGCATTGCTTTCCACTACCGGTTGTATTACCTTGACCTTCTTTACCGTTTTCTCTCTCATTTCTATTAGTACCTCTTCTTGTTTGACTTCTTTTAACAGTTTGTTAAAAGTAGGAAAAGGTTCTTTAATTCCTGAACATCTTAATTTCTGAGCTACTGAGTCAGTGGTCAAGGCACCCCGCAGTAACTGTTTCATCCTGCTTCTGTCCACATCATCCCTTACTATACCTCCTTTATCCACTATCTTATATAGTAGCTTGTCTAACCTAATTAAGAATGCACTCAGCTTTTCCGTCGGTTCCTGGAACGTGTGGTGTAACCTAGAGGTGAGATCTCCCACGTCCTCAAGGGTGCCATATGCATAATCTAATGCCTCAAAGAATGTTTCTAAAGTAGCATTAGGATTACTACGTCTAGTAGCTTGTATAATTCCCATAGCCGGCCCTCTCAAGCTTTCTACTACCCTCTGTCTCTTGATCTTATCTGGGCACTGCCATTCTTCCACTTGTTGTACCGCCGCTTCTTTCCAGGCCTCATATGTCTCCTCTCCTGATGGTACAGGTAGAATCCCGGAAAAAATCCGTAACCGCCTATAACTCCCATCACTTTGTCATATATATATTTAATAAATAATTACAAATATTTATCACTTCTAAATTCATCTATACACACATTTATAAGTATATATCAAATGCCACCACATTTCTTATAGGCATATAATTTTCCACTTTAGAGTTATAGTAATCATATTACAATATTTTGCTATTCTGTGGCACAAAATGACAGAAAAGTGCAAACACACTGACTACAATTTATGAATAATCTCTTTACACAATTTGATAAGCATGCAGTTTCAGAGACAAAAGCAGCCTGAAACTGAGACTTTGACAAAAGCAGCCTGAAACTGAGACCTTTGGACCCCAGTTTTACCTAATGACGGACCAGACCAGCCCACATGGGAAGGCAAAAAGGAGTAAAGAATAGATTACCCACCAGCTGGTTTTATGTTTGCATTTCCATGCCACCTGAGTCCAATTGTCCATCACTAAGCAGGATCCAGAAAACTCATAACCCTTTTTGGATTCTATTTTTAGGTTTAATTATTTTTAATTTTCTTACATGTCTAATGAACTTCATAAATTGTTGTTTAACATCAGGGAGTTCTGTAACTGTTATGTTAACAGTTCAGAATTTTTTATATCATGCAGTGGTTCAGCGCAACTTTTGGCGCACTGGATTAGGTCCGTCAGCAGCTATACCAGGTGTGACAGCATCTTATGTGCACACCGGATATAGTTTGCAGGGACCAAATCCTTAAGTAAATTATACACTGGAGGTGCAGATGCCAAGCTTGAGACCATACATAAGTTTTTCTTAGGAGACATTTTTGGTCTCTTGACATTACATGCTGTACAATTTTTAGTCTACCAATATATTATTCTGTGGCATGCACATATTCAGGTATAATTAGTAGGTTTTTTATTTTTTTTAACACTGGCAACCATTTACTGATTAACTTTTTAGATTTAACAGATTTCCTAACATTTGGTTCTTTACAGGGCTTACATTTATAGGACCAAGGTGTTTGACTAATTGGACATAGTGTATCATCTGGTGGGTTACAATGTCTACAATTTGGACATGCCCAGTACAGATACCCTTTGGGGGTTTTTTTTATAATGATATTTTACCGTAATTATAACTAATTCCCTCCAATGTCTCTCACTCTAGGAATAAAATGATAACCTTTTAGTATACAAATGTCAAGCCCCTCTTCCCACGGCTCAGAGAATAAGGGTGATTCTTCTGGATTACAAATATAATGTAAATAAAATTTCTGATCGTGGTGTGCCTTTACGAAGAGTACTACACACTTACAAAAGGGGACATGTCTGTTTCATAACTCTGACTTATTTCTAGAGTCTTTCTACAATATCCTACCCATATAGACTGCAGTAACACAAACTTAACCTACGTTCTAATTCTCAATATAAGACAAAACAAGACAGTGGTTGCAGCAACGTTCAGTTTAACAACCCGTCAGTTGGTTATATGCAG
The DNA here is from genome assembly GCF_028390025.1 of Pseudophryne corroboree. Classification (NCBI taxonomy): domain Eukaryota; kingdom Metazoa; phylum Chordata; class Amphibia; order Anura; family Myobatrachidae; genus Pseudophryne; species Pseudophryne corroboree. The sequence goes on from NC_086444.1 coordinate 1,164,816,534, forward strand.
ACACACTCTAAATACTCAGAATCCATTTACTTCCACATTCATTCATTGTTACGTCTTTATAACACATATAAGCACATAAGCAAGAGAATAGAAGGAAAATGAAAAAATCAACCTGCTTACTGAGTGAACTTTGTGCGTACGATCCCGATGCCTGTCTCCCAGCGGAACAGATTGAACAGTTAACGGAATGAGAGTCTACAGAGAAATATCTCTACGTACCATGCATGGGTTTTGAGTCTCAGTCCAGGAACCGTCCGCCCAGTCGTCCGCTGTTCAACAGGTGATGTGGGATCTCGAATTCGGAACCTCCATATTGATTAAGGTAACCCCAGGAGAGGGCACCCTTTGCTTAACCAAGTTCAAGCACGCATTCAGTCAGTCAGCATCAGGTTCATACAGTGGCGTAAGTTCGTCACAGTTGCCCGGAGGCAAGATAAATATTGGTGCCCCCGTTTCCTATATTAAGATAAATATATGTATGTATGTATGTATGTATGTATGTATGTATGTATGTGTGCGTATATATATATATATACATACATACATACATACATATACGTGTGTGTGTGTGTGTGTGTGTGTGTGTGTGTGTGTGTGTGTGTGTGTGTGTGTGTGTGGAGTGTTCTGAAAAAAAATTATATACTGTATTTATACATTTAATTGGTCTTTTATTTTAAATCACACATTTCTTAGCAGTCATACCCAGGATTAGAACCCATGACCTGTTACACTGACAGCAGACACTTTACTGATGGAGTTATTTGCTCCTGTACAGGAAGCATGTTCTAACTATATGAAGTTACATGTAATTGTCAGAGAAGTGACTTCATATAGTTAAAATTCTCATATTTCCTATACAGGAGCAAACAGCTTCATCAGTAAGGTGCCTGCTTCCAGTGTAATAGGTTGTGGTTTCTAATCCTGGGTATGACACCTGTAAAATGTGTATCTACAGTATAATAAAAAGTATGTGATTTGTAAGGTGCAGGGACCAGTAAGGAAGTCGGGCCACTGAAGAGATAGCGGCAGCTATCAATTAACTTAATTCAATGGTGTCACAGAATGGGAGGAGAGGTGCCCCCCTCAGAGCAGGAGCCCGGCGGCAGATGACTCCGTTGCCTCCCAGAGTTCTGCCTCTGGGTTCATACACGGCTGCAGCCAGTGACCAGTCAACAAAATAACCTTTGTAATAACTAGCCACACGTGTATATATTTTATATGTGCTCTTAAGTGGAATAACTAGGGGTTTTTGCCAACCTCGAAACCTACATATGTCTGGTTATATTTTTACACCTGCTGTACCGCAAACTGACAAATACCCTTTGAAGCTCACATGTCTAGCTGCTGACATTATATTTCTGCTAGGAAATTACCGTAAAATATATCTTAGATAAAGGTCATAACTTCACAATATGGGTTCAAACTAGAGATGTGCACTTGAAATTTTTCGGGTTTTGTGTTTTGGTTTTGGGTTCGGTTCCGCGGCCGTGTTTTGGGTTCGACCGTGTTTTGGCAAAACCTCACCGAATTTTTTTTGTCGGATTCGGGTGTGTTTTGGATTCGGGTGTTTTTTTTAAAAAAACCTAAAAAACAGCTTAAATCATAGAATTTGGGGGTCATTTTGATCCCAAAGTATTATTAACCTCAAAAACCATAATTTCCACTCATTTTCAGTCTATTCTGAACACCTCACACCTCACAATATTATTTTTAGTCCTAAAATTTGCACCGAGGTTGCTGGATGACTAAGCTAAGCGACCCTAGTGGCCGACACAAACACCTGGCCCATCTAGGAGTGGCACTGCAGTGTCACGCAGGATGGCCCTTCCAAAAAACACTCCCCAAACAGCACATGACGCAAAGAAAAAAAGAGGCGCAATGAGGTAGCTGTGTGAGTAAGCTAAGCGACCCTAGTGGCCGACACAAACACCTGGCCCATCTAGGAGTGGCACTGCAGTGTCACGCAGGATGGCCCTTCCAAAAAACACTCCCCAAACAGCACATGACGCAAAGAAAAAAAGAGGCGCAATGAGGTAGCTGTGTGAGTAAGCTAAGCGACCCTAGTGGCCGACACAAACACCTGGCCCATCTAGGAGTGGCACTGCAGTGTCACGCAGGATGGCCCTTCCAAAAAACACTCCCCAAACAGCACATGACGCAAAGAAAAAAAGAGGCGCAATGAGGTAGCTGTGTGAGTAAGCTAAGCGACCCTAGTGGCCGACACAAACACCTGGCCCATCTAGGAGTGGCACTGCAGTGTCACGCAGGATGGCCCTTCCAAAAAACACTCCCCAAACAGCACATGACGCAAAGAAAAAAAGAGGCGCAATGAGGTAGCTGTGTGAGTAAGCTAAGCGACCCTAGTGGCCGACACAAACACCTGGCCCATCTAGGAGTGGCACTGCAGTGTCACGCAGGATGGCCCTTCCAAAAAACACTCCCCAAACAGCACATGACGCAAAGAAAAAAAGAGGCGCAATGAGGTAGCTGTGTGAGTAAGCTAAGCGACCCTAGTGGCCGACACAAACACCTGGCCCATCTAGGAGTGGCACTGCAGTGTCACGCAGGATGGCCCTTCCAAAAAACACTCCCCAAACAGCACATGACGCAAAGAAAAAAAGAGGCGCAATGAGGTAGCTGTGTGAGTAAGCTAAGCGACCCTAGTGGCCGACACAAACACCTGGCCCATCTAGGAGTGGCACTGCAGTGTCACGCAGGATGGCCCTTCCAAAAAACACTCCCCAAACAGCACATGACACAAAGAAAAAAAGAGGCGCAATGAGGTAGCTGTGTGAGTAAGCTAAGCGACCCTAGTGGCCGACACAAACACCTGGCCCATCTAGGAGTGGCACTGCAGTGTCACGCAGGATGGCCCTTCCAAAAAACACTCCCCAAACAGCACATGACGCAAAGAAAAAAAGAGGCGCAATGAGGTAGCTGTGTGAGTAAGCTAAGCGACCCTAGTGGCCGACACAAACACCTGGCCCATCTAGGAGTGGCACTGCAGTGTCACGCAGGATGGCCCTTCCAAAAAACACTCCCCAAACAGCACATGACGCAAAGAAAAATTAAAGAAAAAAGAGGTGCAAGATGGAATTGTCCTTGGGCCCTCCCACCCACCCTTATGTTGTATAAACAGGACATGCACACTTTAACCAACCCATCATTTCAGTGACAGGGTCTGCCACACGACTGTGACTGAAATGACGGGTTGGTTTGGACCCCCACCGAAAAAGAAGCAATTAATCTCTCCTTGCACAAACTGGCTCTACAGAGGCAAGATGTCCACCTCATCATCATCCTCCGATATATCACCGTGTACATCCCGCTCCTCACAGATTATCAATTCGTCCCCACTGGAATCCACCATCTCAGATCCCTGTGTACTTTGTGGAGGCAATTGCTGCTGGTCAATGTCTCCACAGAGGAATTGATTATAATTCATTTTAATGAACATCATCTTCTCCACATTTTCTGAAAGTAACCTCGTACGCCGATTGCTGACAAGGTGAGCGGCGGCACTAAACACTCTTTCGGAGTACACACTTGTGGGAGGGCAACTTAGGTAGAATAAAGCCAGTTTGTGCAAGGGCCTCCAAATTGCCTCTTTTTCCTGCCAGTATAAGTACGGACTGTCTGACGTGCCTACTTGGATGCGGTCACTCATATAATCCTCCACCATTCTTTCAATGGGGAGAGAATCATATGCAGTGCCAGTAGACGACATGGCCGTAATCATTGGCAGGTCCTTCAGTCCGGACCAGATGTCAGCATCAGCAGTCGCTCCAGACTGCCCTGCATCACCGCCAGCGGGTGGGCTCGGAATTCTGAGCCTTTTCCTCGCACCCCCAGTTGCGGGAGAATGTGAAGGAGGAGATGTTGACAGGTCGCGTTCCGCTTGACTTGACAATTTTCTCACCAGCAGGTCTTTGAACCCCAGCAGACTTGTGTGTGCCGGAAAGAGAGATCCAAGGTAGGTTTTAAATCTAGGATCGAGCACGGTGGCCAAAATGTAGTGCTCTGATTTCAACAGATTGACCACCCGTGAATCCTTGTTAAGCGAATTAAGGGCTCCATCCACAAGTCCCACATGCCTTGCGGAATCGCTCTGTGTTAGCTCCTCCTTCAATGTCTCCAGCTTCTTCTGCAAAAGCCTGATGAGGGGAATGACCTGACTCAGGCTGGCAGTGTCTGAACTGACTTCACGTGTGGCAAGTTCAAAGGGCAGCAGAACCTTGCACAACGTTGAAATCATTCTCCACTGCGCTTGAGACAGGTGCATTCCACCTCCTATATCGTGCTCAATTGTATAGGCTTGAATGGCCTTTTGCTGCTCCTCCAACCTCTGAAGCATATATAGGGTTGAATTCCACCTCGTTACCACTTCTTGCTTCAGATGATGGCAGGGCAGGTTCAGGCGTTTTTGGTGGTGCTCCAGTCTTCTGTACGTGGTGCCTGTACGCCGAAAGTGTCCCGCAATTCTTCTGGCTACCGACAGCATCTCTTGCACGCCCCTCTCGTTTTTTAAATAATTCTGCACCACCAAATTCAAGGTATGTGCAAAACATGGGACGTGCTGGAATTTGCCCATATTTAATGCACACACAATATTGCTGGCGTTGTCCGATGCCACAAATCCACAGGAGAGTCCAATTGGGGTAAGCCATTCCGCGATGATCTTCCTCAGTTGCCGTAAGAGGTTTTCAGCTGTGTGCGTATTCTGGAAACCGGTGATACAAAGCGTAGCCTGCCTAGGAAAGAGTTGGCGTTTGCGAGATGCTGCTACTGGTGCCGCCGCTGCTGTTCTTGCGGCGGGAGTCCATACATCTACCCAGTGGGCTGTCACAGTCATATAGTCCTGACCCTGCCCTGCTCCACTTGTCCGTGGTTAAGTGGACATTGGGTACAGCTGCATTTTTTAGGACACTGGTGACTCTTTTTCTGAGGTCTGTGTACATTTTCGGTATCGCCTGCCTAGAGAAATGGAACCTAGATGGTATTTGGTACCGGGGACACAGTACCTCCAACAAGTCTATAGTTGGCTCTGCAGTAATGATGGATACCGGAACCACGTTTCTCACCACCCAGGATGCCAAGGCCTCAGTTATCCGCTTTGCAGCAGGATGACTGCTGTGATATTTCATCTTCCTCGCAAAGGACTGTTGGACAGTCAATTGCTTGGTGGAAGTAGTAAAAGTGGTCTTACGACTTCCCCTCTGGGATGACCATCGACTCCCAGCAGCAGCAACAGCAGCGCCAGCAGCAGTAGGCGTTACACGCAAGGATGCATCGGAGGAATCCCAGGCAGGAGAGGACTCGTCAGAATTGCCAGTGACATGGCCTGCAGGACTATTGGCATTCCTGGGGAAGGAGGAAATTGACACTGAGGGAGTTGGTGGGGTGGTTTGCGTGAGCTTGGTTACAAGAGGAAGGGATTTACTGGTCAGTGGACTGCTTCCGCTGTCGCCCAAAGTTTTTGAACTTGTCATTGACTTATTATGAATGCGCTGCAGGTGACGTATAAGGGAGGATGTTCCGAGGTGGTTAACGTCCTTACCCCTACTTATTACAGCTTGACAAAGGCAACACACGGCTTGACAAATGTTGTCCGCATTTCTGTTGAAATACTTCCACACCGAAGAGCTGATTTTTTTGGTATTTTCACCAGGCATGTCAATGGCCATATTCCTCCCACGGACAACAGGTGTCTCCCCGGGTGCCGGACTTAAACAAACCACCTCACCATCAGAATCCTCCTTGTCAATTTCCTCCCCAGCGCCAGCAACACCCATATCCTCCTCATCCTGGTGTACTTCAACACTGACATCTTCAATCTGACTATCAGGAACTGGACTGCGGGTGCTCCTTCCAGCACTTGCAGGGGGCGTGCAAATGGTGGAAGGCGCATGCTCTTCACGTCCAGTGTTGGGAAGGTCAGGCATCGCAACCGACACAATTGGACTCTCCTTGTGGATTTGGGATTTCGAAGAACGCACAGTTCTTTGCTGTGCTTTTGCCAGCTTGAGTCTTTTCATTTTTCTAGCGAGAGGCTGAGTGCTTCCATCCTCATGTGAAGCTGAACCACTAGCCATGAACATAGGCCAGGGCCTCAGCCGTTCCTTGCCACTCCGTGTGGTAAATGGCATATTGGCAAGTTTACGCTTCTCCTCCGACAATTTTATTTTAGATTTTTGAGTCCTTTTTTTACTGATATTTGGTGTTTTGGATTTTACATGCTCTGTACTATGACATTGGGCATCGGCCTTGGCAGACGACGTTGATGGCATTTCATCATCTCGGCCATGACTAGTGGCAGCAGCTTCAGCACGAGGTGGAAGTCGATCTTGATCTTTCCCTATTTTTGGAACCTCAACATTTTTGTTCTCCATATTTTAATAGGCACAACTAAAAGGCACCTCAGGTAAACAATGGAGATGGATGGATACTAGTATACTTATGGATGACGAGCGACTGCCGACACAGAGGTAGCTACAGCCGTGGACTACTGTACTGTGTCTGCTGCTAATATAGACTGGATGATAATGAGATAAAATTAAAATATATATATATATCACACTAGTACTGCAGCCGGACAGGTATATATTATGTAATGACGGACCTGCTGGACACTGTCTGTCAGACTCAGCACTGCAGACTCCTAAAGTAAGCTACTAGTATCAAGAAGATAGAAAAAAAAAAAAAACACGGGTAGGTGGTATACAATTATGGATGGACGAGCGACTGCCGACACAGAGGTAGCTACAGCCGTGGACTACCGTACTGTGTCTGCTGCTAATATAGACTGGATGATAATGAGATAAAATTAAAATATATATATATATCACACTAGTACTGCAGCCGGACAGGTATATATTATGTAATGACGGACCTGCTGGACACTGTCTGTCAGACTTAGCACTGCAGACTCCTAAAGTAAGCTACTAGTATCAAGAAGATAGAAAAAAAAAAAACCACGGGTAGGTGGTATACAATTATGGATGGACGAGCGACTGCCGACACAGAGGTAGCTACAGCCGTGGACTACCGTACTGTGTCTGCTGCTAATATAGACTGGATGATAATGAGATAAAATTAAAATATATATATATATCACACTAGTACTGCAGCCGGACAGGTATATATTATGTAATGACGGACCTGCTGGACACTGTCTGTCAGCACTGCAGACTCCTAAAGTAAGCTACTAGTATCAAGAAGATAGAAAAAAAAAACCACGGGTAGGTGGTATACAATTATAGATGGACGAGCGACTGCCGACACAGAGGTAGCTACAGCCGTGGACTACCGTACTGTGTCTGCTGCTAATATAGACTGGATGATAATGAGATAAAATTAAAATATATATATATATCACACTAGTACTGCAGCCGGACAGGTATATATTATGTAATGACGGACCTGCTGGACACTGTCTGTCAGACTCAGCACTGCAGACTCCTAAAGTAAGCTACTAGTATCAAGAAGATAGAAAAGAAAAAAAAACCACGGGTAGGTGGTATACAATTATGGATGGACGAGCGACTGCCGACACAGAGGTAGCTACAGCCGTGGACTACCGTACTGTGTCTGCTGCTAATATAGACTGGATGATAATGAGATAAAATTAAAATATATATATATCACACTAGTACTGCAGCCGGACAGGTATATATTATGTAATGACGGACCTGCTGGACACTGTCTGCAGAATGCATTTATAAAAACACCACACGACGAGTGTTTAACTTTTTCAGGCAGACAATCACAATATACTGGTGGTCAGCAGACAATCACAATACTGGTGGTCAGTGGTCACTGGTCAGTCACACTGGCAGTGGCACTCTGGCAGCAAAAGTGTGCACTGTACTTAAAATATGTACTCCTGCTATAACTGCTCCCCAGTCTCCCCCACAATTAAGCTGTGTGAGCAGTGAGCACTCAGCACAGTCAGATAATGATATACAGTATTACATATGATGCAGCACACTGGGCTGAGCACAGATATGGTATGTGACTGTGTCACACTGTGTATCGTTTTTTTTCAGGCAGAGAACGGATTAATTAAACTGGTGGTGGTCACTGGTCACACTATCAGCAGCAAGTAGTACTCCTCCTAATAATATGCTCCCCAAAATTAGTGTCTCTCTCTAGTACTCTAGTCTAAACGGAGAGGACGCCAGCCACGTCCTCTCCCTATCAATCTCAATGCACGTGTGAAAATGGCGGCGACGCGCGGCTCCTTATATAGAATCCGAGTCTCGCGATAGAATCTGAGCCTCGCGAGAATCCGCCAGTGGGATGATGACGTTCGGGCGCGCTCGGGTTAACCGAGCAAGGCGGGAAGATCCGAGTCGCTCGGCCCCGTGTAAAAAAACCTGAAGTTCGGGCGGGTTCGGATTCCGAGGAACCGAACCCGCTCATCACTAGTTCAAACAAAGTGCAGTGTCTGCACTTTTTCCTGTGTCAGATCTAAGTTGAAAACAATTTGAAACAGCTTGTCAGATGTCAATTATAAATGGAGTCTTATGAACAAATATGGCTTCCATCTTTATCATGTGCGTGTCACCAATTTACACGTAGTCCTGCGCATTTACGATAAATCTATTTTTTATGTATGTGTGAATGAGCCCTTTAAAAGTAATATTTTATTGCCCGTTATAAACAGATGTTAGGCTCATCTTTCTCACGTCTGTATGTCAGTATACAGTCTACCTTGAAAGTGAGAGTAAAGAGAGGTCATAGGTTTTTACATATAAACTTCCATGTTTGCAGTCCCATGATACAGGTCTAAACGAAACCCTTGGTTCTCACATGTAGCCAGATCCCAACTTCAGATCTGTAAGCTGGTAATTTTACAGCAATTATATATGCCCACACTTCACTTCTGGAACCAGCATACAATGAGCCATGGGCTACGGTGGCCATCTTTATATAGCTAATTTGATTTGGCCACAGCAGCCATTTTGGTGAAGCCACATCTGCTGTGGCAGCCATTTTGATGGAGACAAGTTCAATGTACATGTACAGTATGCTCTGTCAGTGGGCATGTAATTTCTGAGCTCGGCTGAACACTGCAGTCAGGCTGCGGGGCTAGCCCACATGGCGACCTTTGAGGAAAACTTAAAAAGTAATACAGAAAAATTCCCCTGTCCTAACCAAATTGGAAACAGCTCAGGGAGAATATGCTCCACAGCCCAGTGCGCCCCCTACCTGTGGTAATTAGAAGGTTATGTTGCTGTTACTGAAAATGTTAACAAAACCGTTTGCTTACTCTGAAGATACTCTGCAGGCACGCAGCTTGTGCTGTGATTGGTGGAATGTTTTTTCAGAGATGTATCAAACCTTCTAAAGAGTGGAACAGCAAACAAGTTGTCTACAGTAACCAATCGGCTTTCCGTGATACTCCTAAAATCCGCCCATAAGACGGTCCATTTTGTACACTTGAATAGCCACATCCTAGACATCGCCCAGGAACAATCCCAGTGGCATATCAATAATTTGTGCTAATGTGTGCGCACGGCCCCTGGGTCCAGGGTGGCCCACACCACACACACACTGCACCCATTTCTTGAAGACATACACCTCCGGGGTTCCACGTTGGCTGCAGCAGCACGGCACTAATCACAGGAAAATGGCGCTGCTGATATTTTCTTGGTGCTTTCCACATGCGCAGTAGGAAAATCACAGGAAAAAGAGCCGCCACAACATTTCCTTGAAGACTTGTCATGAGCACTAAACTTAGTGCTAGGGTCCTCTAGTGCTTAGAGTCTACTAAGCTGCCGGCAAGAGATGAAAGGGCTGGATGGAGACTGCACACAGGCCCCCTCCTCTTTTAATGCGCCCCTGGAACGCCCAATACATTTCCAATACACTTCGGATTCCTATCACAACTGTGCCCATTGCATTGCACCAGATGCAGAATCGGGCCCATTGTTCTGTATTGTTTTATATTACTGCCTCACATCACTGAGCTCATGGCTTCAATTCCCACCACCATGACCCTAACTGTGTGGAGTTTGTATATTCTCCCCATGCCTGCGTGGGTTTCCTCCGAGTACTCCGGTTTCCTCCCACAATCCAAAATGAAACTTGTAGGTAAAATGCTCCCTACAAAATTAACCCTTTCATAAATGTGTGTGCATGTACATGTGATAGGGAATATAGATTGTAAGCTCCACTGGGACAGGGACTAATGTGAATGGCCAAATATTCTCTGGAAAGCGCTGCGGAATATGTGTGCGCTATATAAATAACTGGTAAATAAATAATTATCCCTTGAGTAATTAAAGTAATTAAACTTTATTGAGGAGATGTATTAAGCCTTGAAAAGTGATCAATTGCACGGCGATAAAGTAGCAGCCAATCAGCTCCTAACTGCCATGTCATAGGCTGGTTTTGAAAAATGACTGTTAGGAGCTGATTGGTTGGTTGGTACGTTATCAGCAATTGCTTCCACCACAAGCTTCATATCTGCTCCCAGAATCTACTGCTAGTTACCCTCTGCTGGGGCCGTGACCCGTCCTTACAGCCCTGGCACACTGGTGGAAGAATGTATATTAATATACTAGAAACATTTTTATGATGGGTAAATCATGCCATGTTAGGTTTTATGTGCATTTCACAACAATTTCCATGAAGTTCTGTGTATTTATGATATGTCCGCATTTGTGATGAAAGAGTCCTAAGATTTTATTGCCCATTATACACAGTTCTAAGGCTCATCTCTCTCACTGCTGTGGGTCATCTTTCTCACTTCTGTACAGGGTCGGACTGGCCCACAGGGGAACAGGGGAAACCACCGGTGGGCCCTACTGCCTGTGGGCCCACCTCCTCCTCTAGGGATCAAGTTCCAGACTATCCTAGTGCACTAGATTTATGCATTATACATATGTTACATTATACTTCACAATAATTTGGTTTATTATATATTTACCAAGGGGCACAGAACATGTAATGGTTAGCCAAACCTCTGTGGTGGCTGGCCACGCCCCCACTGGAACCTGGCTACACCTTTAAGCATGGGCCCCTACAGTAGCATTCCCCCGGTGGGCCCTTTATGCCCTAGTCCGACACTGCTTCTGTAGATATGTCCATATACTGTGCCATCTACCCTGAAGGTGGCAGTACAGAGATCATAGGCTATTAAATATGGGGTGAAAAGTATGGAGAAGTGAGCCAGTGGAGAAGTTGCCCATGGCAACCAATCAGTGTTGAGGTATCATTTTTACAGTGCATTCTATAAAATTATACGTAGCAGCTGATTGGTTGCTACAGGCAACTTCTCCACTGGCTCACAACTCCACACTTTTCATTCCTGTCATGTAGTGTTACCTCCTGTAGTCTGCGTAACACTGACTGCAACATTCTCCCCCAATATTGCATTTCTTCTCCTCCGTACTGTGGGAGATGAAAAGATTGCGATAATTGTGGTAGCGCCAGAGAAATCTGTCATGCATCCAGCATTTAGTGCTTGTTAAACACCAAGAAGCGTTGAGTAAACTATTTTCCATTGGTTTATCACTGCTTCATTAATAGACCCCCTACATCAGTTATTGCTAGATATCACCAATGTAACTCAGCACCAATAGAATGTCTGCACTAGTGCTTGCTTATATTTATTGTACAGTATGTAAATGAGAAAGTTACACTGTTAGAAGAGTGGGTGTGGCCATGTAGGAAGTCAGTTGTCACGACTCCTAATCCTGTCGTCAGTAATATTAATAGGAGTGTGTTTTCAGAAATTAAGGGGAACATGTACTAAGCAGTGATAAAAGTGGAGCAGTGAGTCAGTGGAGAAGTTGCCCATGGCAACCAATCAGCTGCTCTGTATGTTTTTATAATATGCAAATTATAAATGTTACGTCATTGCTGATTGGATACCATGGGCAACTTCTCTACTGGCTCACTTCTCCACTTTTATCACTGCTTAGTACATGTCCCCCTAAATGTTGCAATATGTTTTCTCATCAGAGGTTTCAGAAGGGGCAGATGTACTAAGCCTTGGCGAGAGATAAAGTAACATCCAATCAGCTCCTGTCATTTTTCAAACACAGCCTGTAACATGGCAGTTGGGAGCTGATTGGCTGGTACTTTATCTCTCTCCACGTTATCACTTTCCAAAGCTTAGTACATTTGCCCCATATGTTTTACCAGGGGCGCTTTAAGAGAGGATGAAGCCCATGTGCAGCCTCCTTCGTTCGTGGCCCCCTCCTCTCTTCCGGCTGCGCTGGAGAGTCTGAGCACTAGAGGGCTCAGACTCTACTGCGAATTCACAGATCACCGGGAAAATGGCCCAGTGACCATTTTCCCAGTGATTTCTCTACGTCTGCGCGCAGAACATCATGAAAATGGCCGCTACCATAACCTTATTTGTCCCACTGCAGTCTCTTTCTTCACTTGTTGGTTATCGTTGGTGCACTGTTGGGGCCCAATTTACATTAGATACTATGGCATTAGTCGTCATGTAAGGATGAATGCCTTGCGAGTATTGTAACTAAATAGTAGAGGTCATTATATATACACCCTCTGTTGTACCTTTTCTTTAGTAGTCTGGTGTAGTGTGATAAAAATCCACTGATCGTGGCCTATCTAGAGCCTATTGGTGGTCAAAGGAGTTTATATCTGCAAATGGAGAATACAGTTACCGACGTCCCCGGAAACAGGTACCTGTGTACCTCTAGTTCGATACTTGTTATCACTATGAATTTGGAGGTTTCCACTGTCACTATTCTAGTCTGTTTATCGGACTCGAAGATCCTCTTCAAAGTATAACACACAGGTCCACACGATTTAGGAATGGGAATTCATCCTTGGATATCTATTTCCAGCGAGAGTTATAAAGGATACCTCTATTATGTCTCCCCCAACTATTTACTTCCGGGAAAGCCACAGATGATCATTCCACCTCTATTATCATCCGATCTGTTGTCCTAACCGAGGATATTTAATTAGTATACTTGAACGACCATACCATATATTCAATGTGGTAGTGTAGCACTAAATTTTAACCTGCGCTGTGAATCATCTAATCAGGATTATAGTAGTTGAGGAAAAGTCTATGCACCTTTTTCCATAGAGTTACACATTACTTAGTCTACATCCGTGAATTCCACGCCTCTCACTCCAATCCACATCAATGTCCCGTGCTTGTGTCAATCCGAAATGATTAAACTTAGTAGAGGGCTTTACGACTTCTTCAATTCCTTTCCCTCAGGTAATGCAGTTATTCACTTACCCTTTCCATATTGTTATAATGGCAGTTCTGGGTAATTATAGGGTGAAAAGGGGTGCAGGCTATATTCCGCTACTTATAATTATAATTCATCAAAAAGTCATTTACTTTCTTCTAGCTGCGACTACCTCATCCTCTTACTAGGAGATTATTGTTCCTTTCACTAATGTACAGTCAATGTTATTAGTACTGTTCATATATCCCTGAAAGAAGAATGGATAGCTTGCTTGCGAGATGCGGATATAAAGTCCCTTCACTGCAGTGCTCTTAAATAGGTGAAATCCCCTTCAGTGTGTGCCCTTTCGGTGCTGCAGTTTATACAGGTCCAGCCCTCTCCTTCTATGCCATGGCTGAAACCGCCTCCTACCCTCCCTTATACAGTCACTCACAGTTTATGTGTCACCGCTGCCCGGATCGGGTTGGTGGACAACGTGTTAGCCGGGCCCCTGGGGGTGTGTTCGGGGGAAAGCTTTGCGTGCTGCCCAGTTGATATTCTCCTCAGCGCCGCTGTGACTGATGCAGCCCCTCCTCCATTACCGGGGCCTCTGCTGCCCGCGATCCTATCACTCCACACTGCTTACCGGGGCTTACCGCTGGTAAGTCTCGTCACTCCGTCTGTCTTGGTGTGATCGCACCGGAGGTCCCCGTGGCCGTCCCTTGCATTGACTCGGGTCCCTCGCTTAACCCCCTCAGCGACTCCTCTCAGTTCCCTCCGTCCTCGCGGCCGCTCATCCCGCCTTCACCTCGAGCTCCCCTTACAACGGCTCTTCATCCTGGCACCCACTACCCGGCACGAGGGCTTCTGGAAAAGTCTCGCTAGCCCTTATCGTGCCAAAGTGTCCTGTTACCAATTCTAATAGTCCACTTTATACTATATTTATTAACCACCATCCACCCTCCTTTATAAACAATTCAGGGGTTACAATATACATATTAAATATATTTCATTTATTTACACAGTCAGTAAATAATTATTATATATTTACTCTAGTATTCAGAGAATCTATACTCTAATACATCTCATTATGAGCACATAGTTTAAGGGGCTACATATATTATGATGCAGGGGGCATTACTGTGTGGTGTATATTATGGTGCAGGGGGCATTACTGTGTGGTGTATATTATGGTGCAGGGGAATTACTGTGTGGGGCATATTATGGTGCAGGGGGCATAACTGTGTGGTGTATATTATGGTGCAGGGGGCATTACTGTGTGGGACATGTTATGGTGCAGGGGACATTACTGTGTGGTGTATATTATGGTGCAGGGGGCATTACTGTGTGGTGTATATTATGGTGCAGGGGGCATTATTGTGTGGGACATGTTATGGTGCAGGGGACATTACTGTGTGGTGTATATTATGGTGCAGGGGGCATTACTGTGTGGGACATGTTATGGTGCAGGGGACATTACTGTGTGGTGTATATTATGGTGCAGGGGGCATTACTGTGTGGTGTATATTATGGTGCAGGGGGCATTATTGTGTGGGACATGTTATGGTGCAGGGGACATTACTGTGTGGTGTATATTATGGTGCAGGGGGCATTACTGTGTGGTGTATATTATGATGCAGGGGACATTACTGTGTGGTGTATATTATGGTGCAGGGGGCATTACTGTGTGGTGTCTATTATGGTGCAGGGGGCATTACTGTGTGGTGTATATTATGGTGCAGGGGCATTACTGTGTGGGGCATATTATGGTGCAGGTGGGATTTACTGTGTGGGGCATATTATGATGCAGGGGGCATTACTGTGTTTGGCATATTATGGTGCAGGGGACATTACTGTGTGGTGTATATTATGGTGCAGGGGCATTACTGTGTGGTGTATATTATGGTGCAGGGGCATTACTGTGTGGGGCATATTATGGTGCAGGGGGCATAACTGTGTGGTGTATATTATGGTGCATGGGGCATTACTGTGTGGTGTATATTATGGTGCATTACTGTGTGGGACATATTATGGTGCAGGTGGGATTTACTGTGTGGGGCATATTATGATTCAGGGGGCATTACTGCGTTTGGCATATTATGGTGCAGGGGACATTACTGTGTGGTGTATATTATGGTGCAGGGGGGCATTACTGTGTGGTGTATATTATGGTGCAGGGGGCATTACTGTGTGGTGTATATTATGGTGCAGGGGGCATTACTGTGTGGTGTATATTATGGTGCAGGGGCATTACTGTGTGGGGCATATTATGGTGCAGGTGTGCATTACTGTGTGGGACATATTATGGTGCAGGGGACATTACTGTGTGGTGTATATTATGGTGCAGGGGGCATTACTGTGTGGTGTATATTATGGTGCAGGGGGCATTACTGTGTGGTGTATATTATGGTGCAGGGGCATTACTGTGTGGGGCATATTATGGTGCAGGTGTGCATTACTGTGTGGGACATATTATGGTGCAGGGGACATTACTGTGTGGTGTATATTATGATGCAGGGGGCATTACTGTGTGGTGTATATTATGGTGCAGGGGGCATTACTGTGTGGTGTATATTATGGTGCAAGGGCATTACTGTGTGGGACATATTATGGTGCAGGTGGGATTTACTGTGTGGGGCATATTATGATGCAGGGGGCATTTCTGTGTTTGGCATATTATGGTGCAGGGGACATTACTGTGTGGTGTATATTATGGTGCAGGGGGCATTACTGTGTGGTGTATATTATGGTGCAGGGACATTACTGTGTGGGGCATATTATGGTGCAGGGGGCATAAATGTGTGGTGCATATTATGGTGCAGGGGGCATTACTGTGTGGTGTATATTATGGTGCAAGGGCATTACTGTGTGGGACATATTATGGTGCAGGTGGGATTTACTGTGTGGGGCATATTATGATGCAGGGGGGCATTACTGTGTTTGGCATATTATGGTGAAGGGGACATTACTGTGTGGTGTATATTATGGTGCAAGGGGCATTACTGTGTGGTGTATATTATTGTGCAGGGGGCATTACTGTGTGGTGTATATTATGCTGCAGGGGGCATTACTGTGTGGGGCATATCATGGTGCAGGTGGGCATTACTGTGTGGGACATATTATGGTGCAGGGGACATTACTGTGTGGTGTATATTATGATGCAGGGGGCATTACTAAGTGGTGTATATTATGGTGCAGGGGGCATTACTGTGCGGGGCATATTATGGTGCAGGGGGCATAACTGTGTGGTGTATATTATGGTGCAGGGGGCATTACTGTGTGGTGTATATTATGGTGCAAGGGCATTACTGTGTGGGACATATTATGGTGCAGGTGGGATTTACTGTGTGGGGCATATTATGATGCAGGGGGCATTACTGTGTTTGGCATATTATGGTGCAGGGGACATTACTGTGTGGTGTATATTATGGTGCAGGGGGCATTACTGTGTGGGACATATTATGGTGCAGGGGACATTACTGTGTGGGACATATTATGGTGCAGTGGACATTACTGTGTGGTGTATATTATGCTGCAGGTGGCATTACTGTGTGGTGTATATTATGAAGCAGGGGGCATTACTGTGTGGGACATGTTATGGTGCAGGGGACATTACTGTGTGGTGTATATTATGCTGCAGGGGGCATTACTGTGTGGTGTATATTATGCTGCAGGGGGCATTACTGTGTGGTGTATATTATGGTGCAGGTGGGCATTACTGTGTGGGACATATTATGGTGCAGGGGACATTACTGTGTGGTGTATATTATGATGCAGGGGGCATTACTGTGTGGTGTATATTATGGTGCAGGGGGCATTACTGTGTGGTGTATATTATGGTGCAGGGGCATTACTGTGTGGGGCATATTATGGTGCCGGGGGCATAACTGTGTGGTGTATATTATGGTGCAGGGGGCATTACTGTGTGGTGTATATTATGGTGCAAGGGCATTACTGTGTGGGACATATTATGGTGCAGGTGGGATTTACTGTGTGGGGCATATTATGATGCAGGGGGCATTACTGTATGGGA
Source organism: Pseudophryne corroboree (assembly GCF_028390025.1). Lineage (NCBI taxonomy): Eukaryota > Metazoa > Chordata > Amphibia > Anura > Myobatrachidae > Pseudophryne > Pseudophryne corroboree. Next base: position 1,164,833,733 of record NC_086444.1, read on the forward strand.
CATATTATAGTGCAGGGGACATTACTGTGTGGGACATATTATGGTGCAGGTGACATTACTGTGTGGTGTATATTATGCTGCAGGGGGCATTACTGTGTGGTGTATATTATGATGCAGGGAGCATTACTGTGTGGGACATGTTATGGTGCAGGGGACATTACTGTGTGGTGTATATTATGCTGCAGGGGGCATTACTGTGTGGTGTATATTATGCTGCAGGGGGCATTACTGTGTGGTGTATATTATGGTGCAGGGGGCATTACTGTGTGGTGTATATTATGCTGCAGGGTACATTACTGTGTGGTGTATATTATGGTGCAGGCGGCATTACTGTGTGGGACATGTTATGGTGCAGGGGACATTACTGTGTGGTGTATATTATAATGCAGGGGGCATTACTGTGTGGTGTATATTATGGTGTAGGGGGCATTACTGTGTGGTGTATATTATGCTGCAGGGGGCATTACTGTGTGGTGTATATTATGGTGCAGGGGGCATTACTGTGTGGTACATATTATGGTGCAGGGGGCATTACTGTGTGGTGTATATTATGGTGCAGGGGGCATTACTGTGTGGTGTATATTATGGTGCAGGGGGCATTACTGTGTGGTGTATGTTATGGCGCAGGGGGCATTATTGTGTGGGACATGTTATGGTGCAGGGGACATTACTGTGTGGTGTATATTATGGTGCAGGGGGCATTACTGTGTGGTGTATATTATGGTGCAGGGGGCATTACTGTGTGGTGTATATTATGGTGCAGGGGCATTACTGTGTGGGACATATTATGGTGCAGGTGGGCATTACTGTGTGGGACATATTATGGTGCAGGGGACATTACTGTGTGGTGTATATTATGATGCAGGGGGCATTACTGTGTGGTGTATATTATGGTGCAGGGGCATTACTGTGTGGGGCATATTATGGTGCATGGGGGCATAACTGTGTGGTGTATATTATGGTGCAGGGTGCATAACTGTGTGGTGTATATTATGGTGCAGGGGGCATTACTGTGTGGGACATATTATGGTGCAGGTCGGATTTACTGTGTGGGGCATATTATGATGCAGGGGGCAATACTGTTTTTCGCATATTATGGTGCAGGGGACATTACTGTGTGGTGTATATTATGGTGCAGGGGGCATTACTGTGTGGTGTATATTATGGTGCAGGGGCATTACTGTGTGGGGCATATTATGGTGCAGGGGGCATAACTGTGTGGTGTATATTATGGTGCATGGGGCATTACTGTGTGGTGTATATTATGGTGCAAGGGCATTACTGTGTGGGACATATTATGGTCCAGGTGGGATTTACTGTGAGGGGCATATTATGATTCAGGGGGCATTACTGCGTTTGGCATATTATGGTGCAGGGGACATTACTGTGTGGTGTATATTATGGTGCAGGGGGCATTACTGTGTGGTGTATATTATGGTGCAGGGACATTACTGTGTGGGGCATATTATGGTGCAGGGGGCATAAATGTGTGGTGTATATTATGGTGCAGGGGGCATTACTGTGTGGTGTATATTATGGTGCAAGGGCATTACTGTGTGGGACATATTATGGTGCAGGTGGGATTTACTGTGTGGGGCATATTATGATTCAGGGGGCATTACTGCGTTTGGCATATTATGGTGCAGGGGACATTACTGTGTGGTGTATATTATGGTGCAGGGGACATTACTGTGTGGTGTATATTATGGTGCAGGGGGCATTACTGTGTGGTGTATATTATGGTTTAGGGGGCATTACTGTGTGGTGTATATTATGTTGCAGGGGGCATTACTGTGTGGTGTATATTATGGTGCAGGGGGCATTACTGTGTGGTGTATATTATGGTGCAGGGGGCATTATTGTGTGGGACATGTTATGGTGCAGGGTACATTACTGTGTGGTGTATATTATGATGCAGGGGGCATTACTGTGTGGTGTATATTATGGTGCAGGGGCATTACTGTGTGGGACATATGGTGCAGGTGGGCATTACTGTGTGGGACATATTATGGTGCAGGTGGGCATTACTGTGTGGGACATATTATGGTGCAGGGGACATTACTGTGTGGTGTATATTATGATGCAGGGGGCATTACTGTGTGGTGTATATTATGGTGCAGGGGGCATTACTGTGTGGTGTATATTATGGTGCAGGGGCATTACTGTGTGGGGCATATTATGGTGCATGGGGGCATAACTGTGTGGTGTATATTATGGTGCAGGGGGCATAACTGTGTGGTGTATATTATGGTGCAGGGGGCATTACTGTGTGGGACATATTATGGTGCAGGTGGGATTTACTGTGTGGGGCATATTATGATGCACGGGGCATTACTGTGTTTGGCATATTATGGTGCAGGGGACATTACTGTTTGGTGTATATTATGGTGCGGGGGGCATTACTGTGTGGTGTATATTATGGTGCAGGGGAATTACTGTGTGGGGCATATTATGGTGCAGGGGGCATAACTGTGTGGTGTATATTATGGTGCATGGGGCATTACTGTGTGGTGTATATTATGGTGCAAGGGCATTACTGTGTGGGACATATTATGGTGCAGGTGGGATTTACTGTGTGGGGCATATTATGATTCAGGGGGCATTACTGCGTTTGGCATATTATGGTGCAGGGGACATTACTGTGTGGTGTATATTATAGTGCAGGGGGGCATTACTGTGTGGTGTATATTATGGTGCAGGGGGCATTACTGTGTGGTGTATATTATGGTGCACGGGGCATTACTGTGTGGTGTACATTATGGTGCAGGGGCATTACTGTGTGGTGTATATTATGGTTCAGGGGCATTACTGTGTGGGACATATTATGGTGCAGGTGGGCATTACTGTGTGGGACATATTACGGTGCAGGGGGCATTACTGTGTGGTGTATATTATAATGCAGGGGGCATTACTGTGTGGTGTATATTATGGTGTAGGGGGCATTACTGTGTGGTGTATATTATGCTGCAGGGGGCATTACTGTGTGGTGTATATTATGGTGCAGGGGGCATTACTGTGTGGTGTATATTATGGTGCAGGGGGCATAACTGTGTGGTGTATGTTATGGTGCAGGGGACATTACTGTGTGGTGTATATTATGGTGCAGGGGGCATTACTGTGTGGTGTATATTATGGTGCAGGGGGTATTACTGTGTGGTGTATATTATGGTGCAGGGGCATTACTGTGTGGGACATATTATGGTGCAGGTGGGCATTACGGTGTGGGACATATTATGGTGCAGGGGACATTACTGTGTGGTGTATATTATGATGCAGGGGGCATTACTGTGTGGTGTATATTATGGTGCAGGGGGCATTACTGTGTGGTGTATATTATGGTGCAGGGGGCATTACTGTGTGGGGCATATTATGGTGCATGGGGGCATAACTGTGTGGTGTATATTATGGTGCAGGGGGCATAACTGTGTGGTGTATATTATGGTGCAGGGGGCATTACTGTGTGGGACATATTATGGTGCAGGTGGGATTTACTGTGTGGGGCATATTATGATGCACGGGGCATTACTGTGTTTGGCATATTATGGTGCAGGGGACATTACTGTGTGGTGTATATTATGGTGCAGGGGGCATTACTGTGTGGTGTATATTATGGTGCAGGGGCATTACTGTGTGGGGCATATTATGGTGCAGGGGGCATTACTGTGTGGTGTATATTATGGTGCATGGGGCATTACTGTGTGGTGTATATTATGGTGCAAGGGCATTACTGTGTGGGACATATTATGGTGCAGGTGGGCATAACTGTGTGGGACATATTATGGTGCAGGGGACATTACTGTGTGGTGTATATTATGGTGCAGGGGGCATTACTGTGTGGTGTATATTATGGTGCAGGGGGCATTACTGTGTGGGACATATTATGGTGCAGGGGGCATTACTGTGTGGTGTATATTATGGTGCAGGGGGCATTACTGTGTGGTGTATATTATGGTGCAGGGGGCATTACGGTGTGGTGTATATTATGGTGCAGGGGGCATTATTGTGTGGGACATGTTATGGTGCAGGGGACATTACTGTGTGGTGTATATTATGGTGCAGGGGGCATTACTGTGTGGTGTATATTATGGTGCAGGGGGCATTACTGTGTGGTGTATATTATGGTGCAGGGGCATTACTGTGTGGGACATATTATGGTGCAGGTGGGCATTACTTAGTGGGACATATTATGGTGCAGGGGACATTACTGTGTGGTGTATATTATGATGCAGGGGGCATTACTGTGTGGTGTATATTATGGTGCAGGGGGCATTACTGTGTGGTGTATATTATGGTGCAGGGGCATTACTGTGTGGGGCATATTATGGTGCATGGGGGCATAACTGTGTGATGTACATTATGGTGCAGGGGGCATAACTGTGTGGTGTATATTATGGTGCAGGGGGCATTACTGTGTGGGACATATTATGGTGCAGGTGGGATTTACTGTGTGGGGCATATTATGATGCACGGGGCATTACTGTGTTTGGCATATTATGGTGCAGGGGACATTACTGTGTGGTGTATATTATGGTACAGGGGGCATTACTGTGTGGTGTATATTATGGTGCAGGGGCATTACTGTGTGGGGCATATTATGGTGCATGGGGGCATAACTGTGTGGTATATATTATGGTGCAGGGGGCATAACTGTGTGGTGTATATTATGGTGCAGGGGGCATTACTGTGTGGGACATATTATGGTGCAGGTGGGATTTACTGTGTGGGGCATATTATGATGCACGGGGCATTACTGTGTTTGGCATATTATGGTGCAGGGGACATTACTGTGTGGTGTATATTATGGTACAGGGGGAATTACTGTGTGGTGTATATTGTGGTGCAGGGGCATTACTGTGTGGGGCATATTATGGTGCAGGGGGCATAACTGTGTGGTGTATATTATGGTGCATGGGGCATTACTGTGTGGTGTATATTATGGTGCAAGGGCATTACTGTGTGGGACATATTATGGTGCAGGTGGGATTTACTGTCTGGGGCATATTAGGATTCAGGGGGCATTACTGCGTTTGGCATAATTACCTTATAACCTTCATTATATGGGTAAGAGACTCAGTACGCAATTGGCGTATGGGGTACCGTAAGGGTACGCACTTAGCGTAGCATACGCTCGGCCGTGATCGAGACGCACATGCGGCACGCTCGCTCACAGCTTAATGCGTGGTGTCGAGCACGCTATAGGCGGGCGACTACCGTAATGCTACGCTACCAGCGTAGCGGACGCTCGAGACCACGAGGAGATCACGAGCGGCGCAGACGCTCACAAGATGACAATCAGTAAACCTTGAATGTAATACACAGAAAGGATACTCTTATACTGTAAACCTTGTACTGAAACACTGTAGCGATATAACGCTGCTTAACCTTGTTAATACTAAAGCTGTTTGAGCGATCGAGACGCTCCTATTACCCACTGCAATGTAATGAACACACGATACCGTGCTAAGGTTCCAACACCTTTACTAACAAGCTTTTAAGTTATATCGAAAAAGGTAAACAGTTCACAAATCATACACTACAAACTAACATTTAATTCTAACAGATTATCTAGACAGAAATATACAATAACGTTACAATCTTATACTAAACAGAGAGAGAGAATGTGGCCAATACAAACAAAGAGCGAGAATTACTTACACACACTGGGAATGATCGCTGCGCAGTCTTCTGGTACCAGCTCCGAGTTAGTCAATATGAAAACCGTTTGTGGAGAGTGAGAGAGCTGCCCAGGCTGGCTGATCTTATATACCCTGAGTACAGTATACTACAAAGGGACCTATAATCTCATTGTTCATTGGACACAGGAATGTCTCCTCGCATCATAACAAAAGGTCATAGGTTAGTTTGAACAGGTGGGCTGTGACTATATCAAACTGCTCAGGTGGGAGGGAATCTGAAGATTCCCGCCGCATGGGTAATGAATCGCAAATATAGTAAATGTCCAGAAAATACTAATGGCCATATCTATACGCAGGAGCGATTAATCTTTACCTAACCAGCACCGGATTGTTTCTAATAAAATGTTCTTTAGTTAGGTACCAGACACAGCTGTTCAAACCCTGTCTGACCCTTCGTACCATACAAAGAGGAATTCCTCTGTCCAGCGACCATTTACATTAAACCAACTTACAGTCATTATTAAGGGGAACATTATCTATAAAACATACTATTTGGTGTTATTATTTAACGATTGAGTCGCCCGCTAGACGCACACAAACTCTACCGTAAATGCACATACCACGCGCTCGAGCGCATGGCCGAGGCGCCATCACACGGCTGCGAGTATCTGCACGCACGGGAGAGAATGTGCACGTGCAGCAGGCACGGGCATGAGGTGAATATATGGCAACGTGTAGCGTGATATTTTTCCGACTTTGACAGTCCACCCTTAGGCAGTCACCAATAACTGCCACTTCCTAAAACAGTTCAAAAAGAGAAAAATATATGTCATATGTAAATACATTTCTATGATTGGGTAAGGGAGAAGCGAAGAAGGTGGGGATATGTGAGTGCTGATATCTGTGCCTATATTCCCTATCGACTATGTGTGTCATTACCTGAAGGTTGTAGAAATGAAGATAAGAAGAAGATAAGAAGCAATTATGGTAAATGCAGTCATAAACTATGTGAGTTTAAATAAGAATTTACTTACCGATAATTCTATTTCTCGGAGTCCGTAGTGGATGCTGGGGTTCCTGAAAGGACCATGGGGAATAGCGGCTCCGCAGGAGACAGGGCACAAAAGTAAAGCTTTCCGATCAGGTGGTGTGCACTGGCTCCTCCCCCTATGACCCTCCTCCAAGCCAGTTAGGTACTGTGCCCGGACGAGCGTACACAATAAGGGAGGAATTTTGAATCCCGGGTAAGACTCATACCAGCCACACCAATCACACCGTACAACTTGTGATCTAAACCCAGTTAACAGTATGATAACAGCGGAGCCTCTGAAAAGATGGCTCACAACAATAATAACCCGATTTTTGTAACTATGTACAAGTATTGCAGATAATCCGCACTTGGGATGGGCGCCCAGCATCCACTACGGACTCCGAGAAATAGAATTATCGGTAAGTAAATTCTTATTTTCTCTATCGTCCTAGTGGATGCTGGGGTTCCTGAAAGGACCATGGGGATTATACCAAAGCTCCCAAACGGGCGGGAGAGTGCGGATGACTCTGCAGCACCGAATGAGAGAACTCCAGGTCCTCCTTAGCCAGGGTATCAAATTTGTAGGATTTTACAAACGTGTTTGCCCCTGACTAAATAACCGCTCGGCACAGTTGTAAAGCCGAGACCCCTCGGGCAGCCGCCCAAGATGAGCCCACCTTCCTTGTGGAATGGGCATTTACATATTTTGGCTGTGGCAGGACTGCCACAGAATGTGCAAGCTGAATTGTATTACACATCCAACTAGCAATAGTCTGCTTAAAAGCAAGAGCACCCAGTTTGTTGGGTGCATACAGGATAACAGCAAGTCAGTTTTCCTGACTCCAGCCGTCCTGGAACCTATATTTTCAGGGCCCTGACAACATCTAGCAACTTGGAGTCCTCCAAGTCCCTAGTAGGTGCAAGGCACCACAATAAGCTGGTTCAGGTGAAACACTAACACCACCTTAGGGAGAGAACTGGGGACGAGTCCGCAGCTCTGCCCTGTCCGAATGGACAAACAAATATGGGCTTTTTTGAGAAAAAAACCACCAATTTGACACTCGCCTGGTCCAGGCCAGGGCCAAGAACATGGTCACTTTTCATGTGAGATGCTTCAAATCCACAGATTTGACTGGTTTTAAACCAATGTGATTTGAAGAATCCCAGAACTACGTTGAGATCCCACAGTGCCACTGGAGGCACAAAAGAGGGTTGTATATGCAATACTCCCTTGACAAAGTTCTGGACTTCAGGAACTGAAGCCAATTCTTTCTGGAAGAAAATTGACAGGGCCGAAATTTGAACCTTAATGGACCCCAATTTGAGGCCCATAGACACTCCTGTTTGCAGGAAATGCAGGAATCGACCGAGTTGAAATTTCTTTGTGGGGCCTTCCTGGCCTCACACCACGCAACATATTTTCGCCACATGTGGTGATAATGTTGTGCGGTCACCTCCTTTCTGGCTTTGACCAGGGTAGGAATGACCTCTTCCGGAATGCCTTTTTCCCTTAGGATCCGGCGTTCCACCGCCATGCCAACAAACGCAGCTGCGGTAAGTCTTGGAACAGACATGGTACTTGCTGAAGCAAGTCCCTTCTTAGCGGCAGAGGCCATAAGACCTCTGTAAACATCTCTTGAAGTTCCGGGTACCAAGTCCTTCTTGGCCAATCCGGAGCCATGAGTATAGTTCTTACTCCTCTACGTCTTATAATTCTCAGCACCTTAGGTATGAGAAGCAGAGGAGGGAACACATACACCGACTGGTACACCCACGGTGTTACCAGAACGTCCACAGCTATTGCCTGAGGGTCTCTTGACCTGGCGCAATACCTGTCCCGTTTTTTGTTTAGACGGGACGCCATCATGTCCACCTTTGGTATTTCCCAACGGTTTACAATCATGTGGAAAAAACTTACCGATGAAGTTTCCACTCTCCCGGGTGGAGGTCGTGCCTGCTGAGGAAGTCTGCTTCCCAGTTTCCATTCCCGGGATGAAACACTGCTGACAGTGCTATCACATGATTTTCCGCCCAGCGAAAAGTCCTTGCAGTTTTTGCCATTGCCCTCCTGCTTCTTGTGTCGCCCTGTCTGTTTACGTGGGCGACTGCCGTGATGTTTTTCCCACTGGATCAATACCGGCTGACCTTGAAGCAGAGGTCTTGCTAAGCTTAGAGCATTATAAATTTACCCTTAGCTCCAGTATATTTATGTGGAGAAAAGTCTCCAGACTTGATCACACTCCCTGGAAATTTTTTCCTTGTGTGACTGCTCCCCAGCCTCTCGGGCTGGGCTCCGTGGTCACCAGCATCCAATCCTGAATGCCGAATCTGCGGCCCTCTAGAAGATGAGCACTCTGTAACCACCACAGGAGAGACACCCTTGTCCTTGGATATAGGGTTATCCGCTGATGCATCTGAAGATGCGATCCGGACCATTTGTCCAGCAGATCCCACTGAAAAGTTCTTGCGTGAAATCTGCCGAATGGAATTGCTTCGTAGGAAGCCACCATTTTCTACCAGGACCCTTGTGCAATGATGCACTGTTTTTAGGAGGTTCCTGACTAGCTCGGATAACTCCCTGGCTTTCTCTTTCGGGAGAAACACCTTTTTCTGGACTGTGTCCAGAATCATCCCTAGGCACAGCAGACGTGTCGTCGGGATCAGCTGCGATTTTGGAATATTTAGAATCCACCCGTGCTGTTGTAGCAGTATCCGAGATAGTGCTACTCCTACCTCCAACTGTTCCCTGGACTATGCCCTTATCAGGAGATCGTCCAAGTAAGGGATAATTAAGACGCCTTTTCTTCGAAGAAGAATCATCATTTCGGCCATTACCTTAGTAAAGACCCGGGGTGCCGTGGACAATCCAAACGGCAGCGTCTGAAACTGATAGTGACAGTTCTGCACCACGAACCTGAAGTACCCTTAGTGAGAAGGGCAAATTTGGGACATAGAGGTAAGCATCCCTGATGTCCCGGGACACTATATAGTCCCCTTCTTCCTGTTCGTTATCACTGCTCTGAGTGACTCCATCTTGATTTGAACCTTTGTAAGTGTTCAAAAAATTTTTAGATTTAGAATAAGTCTCACCTAGCCTTCTGGCTTCAGTACCACAATATAGTGTGGAATAATACCCCTTTTCTTGTAGTAGGAGGGGTAATTTAATTATCACCTGCTGGGAATACAGCTTGTGAATTTTTTCCCATACTGCCTCCTTGTCGGAGGGAGACCTTGGTAAAGCAGACTTCAGGAGCCTGCGAAGGGGAAACGTCTCGACATTCCAATCTGTACCCCTGGGATACTACTTGTAGGATCCAGGGGTCCTGTACGGTCTCAGCGCCATGCTGAGAACTTGTCAGAAGCGGTGGAACGCTTCTGTTCCTGGGAATGGGCTGCCTGCTGCAGTCTTCTTCCCTTTCCTCTATCCCTGGGCAGATATGATCTTATAGGGACGAAAGGACTGAGGCTGAAAAGACGGTGTCTTTTTCTGCAGAGATGTGACTTAGGGTAAAAACGGTGGATTTTCCAGCAGTTGCCGTGGCCACCAGGTCCGATGGACCGACCCCAAATAACTCCTCTTCCTTTATACGGCAATACACCTTTGTGCCGTTTGGAATCTGCATCACCAGACCCCTGTCGTGTCCATAACATCTTCTGGCAGTTATGGACATCGCATTTACTCTTGATGCCAGAGTGCAAATATCCCTCTGTGCATCTCGCATATATAGAAATGCATCCTTTAAATGCTCTATAGTCAATAAAATACTGTCCCTGTCAAGGGTATCAATATTTTTAGTCAGGGAATCCGACCAAGCCACCCCAGCTCTGCACATCCAGGCTGAGGCGATCGCTGGTCGCAGTATAACACCAGTATGTGTGTATATACTTTTTATGATATTTTCCAGCCTCCTGTCAGCTGGTCCTTGAGGACGGCCCTATCTATAGACGGTACCGCCACTTGTTTTGATAAGCGTGTGAGCGCCTTATCCACCCTAAGGGGTGTTTCCCAACGCGCCCTAACTTCTGGCGGGAAAGGGTATACCGCCCATAATTTTCTATCGGGGGGAACCCACGCATCATCACACACTTTATTTAATTTATCTGATTCAGGAAAAACTATGGTAGTTTTTTCACATCCCACATAATACCCTCTTTTGTGGTACTTGTAGTATCAGAAATATGTAACACCTCCTTCATTGCCTTTAACGTGTGGCCCTAATAAGGAATACGTTTGTTTATTCACCGTCGACACTGGATTCAGTGTCCCTGTCTGTGTCTGTGTCGACCGACTAAAGTAAACGGGCGTTTTAAAACCCCTGACGGTGTTTTTGAGACGTCTGGACCGGTACTAATTGTTTGTCGGCCGTCTCATGTCGTCAACCGACCTTGCAGCGTGTTGACATTATCACGTAATTCCCTAAATAAGCCATCCATTCCGGTGTCGACTCCCTAGAGAGTGACATCACCATTACAGGCAATTGCTCCGCCTCCTCACCAACATCGTCCTCCTACATGTCGACACACACGTACCGACACACAGCACACACACATGGAATGCTCTGATAGAGGACAGGACCCACTAGCCCTTTGGAGAGACAGAGGGAGAGTTTGCCAGCACACACCAAAAACGCTATAATTATATAGGGACAACCTTATATAAGTGTTTTCCCTTATAGCATCTTTTTTATATATTTCTAACGCCAAATTAGTGCCCCCCCTCTCTGTTTTAACCCTGTTTCTGTAGTGCAGTGCAGGGGAGAGCCTGGGAGCCTTCCCTCAAGCCTTTCTGTGAGGGAAAATGGCGCTGTGTGCTGAGGAGATAGGCCCCGCCCCTTTTTCGGCGGCCTCGTCTCCCGCTCTTAACGGATTCTGGCAGGGGTTAAATATCTCCATATAGCCTCCGGAGGCTATATGTGAGGTATTTTTAGCCAAAATAGGTTTTCATTTGCCTCCCAGGGCGCCCCCCTCCCAGCGCCCTGCACCCTCAGTGACTGCCGTGTGAAGTGTGCTGAGAGGAAAATGGCGCACAGCTGCAGTGCTGTGCGCTACCTTTAGAAGACTGAGGAGTCTTCTGCCGCCGATTCTGGACCTCTTCTTATTTCAGCATCTGCAAGGGGGCCGGCGGCAAGGCTCCGGTGACCATCCAGGCTGTACCTGTGATCGTCCCTCTGGAGCTGATGTCCAGTAGCCAAGAAGCCAATCCATCCTGCACGCAGGTGAGTTCACTTCTTCTCCCCTAAGTCCCTCGTTGCAGTGATCCTGTTGCCAGCAGGACTCACTGTAAAATAAAAAACCTAAGCTAAACTTTTCTAAGCAGCTCTTTAGGAGAGCCACCTAGATTGCACCCTTCTCGGCCGGGCACAAAAATCTAACTGGCTTGGAGGAGGGTCATAGGGGGAGGAGCCAGTGCACACCACCTGATCGGAAAGCTTTACTTTTGTGCCCTGTCTCCTGCGGAGCCGCTATTCCCCATGGTCCTTTCAGGAACCCCAGCATCCACTAGGACGATAGAGAAATATACATTTGTTGATTGAGGTCTTGTCTTGCGTCTTGTCTCGATGTACATGTTGACTGTAGTCTCCCGATGCTTTTGCTATAATTGCTTGAGCAAAAAGCTTTCTCAATGTCCATAGACTTACAATCTTTAAAGTGTTGGGCTATCGTAAAATTTAAAGTCACTAGGGATATTGGGGGTCTATGGCATTGTCCATCAGTGGTCTGTGTAAAAGGTTGTCAAATTCTTCTTCCAAGCGGATGTCTTTGTACCTTGGAGGAAAACAAAGGAGAAACGGGTGAAAGAAACGGACCGTGGAATCACATTTTCATCACAACATTGTCTCTATCGTTGGGTCATAAATCAAATTTGTTGTTATTACAGTTTCTTCACTCCTTAAACTCATCACTCGGGCACTACGTTTACACTTCGTTAAAACCCGAATGCATCTAAATATCAGACCGACCAATATGATGACACCCAGAATACACAAAAGAAATTTCCTTACATCCATAATAATACCTTGGGCCCATTCTCCTAAACCAGAGAACCAATTTCGTGGGTTCAACCATGACACCCAACTGGTCAGCTCATTACCCACAGCAGCAAGGGTGAGATTGTGTTTCCTTCGGAACTCCCATTTTAATTGCAAGATGTCATCCATCTTTTGGTCTATGACCTCGACCGGGTCCTCAGTGCTGTTTGTAATATACGTGCAACACTTTATTCCATATTGAGTAGCCAAGGTGACACAATACCCGCCTGTCACTGCTGTGAGATAATTGAGAATCATCCTATGCTGAACCAGTTCTGTTTTGTAGGCTTGTAACTCTCTTCCAGTATACCTGAACGTGTCGTCATACATTTCAGTGATATTGTCTAATAAATTTGCAAGCGCAGATATATATCTATAATTTAACACTCCTCTAGCGGTACGAGTGACATCTAACGCGAGTAGGACTTGAATCCCGGTGGATTCATGGATCAAATCAGAGGCCGGATGCTCTGTTCTTTCTATCAGTTGCCTTTTAACGACGTGCTCGTAATGAGTGTGAGTGTAAGGAGCTTGTGCACTGCGGTGAATATCTTTCATTTTGTTATGGGATGCAGTCATTACTGCAGGCAGTACTTTTCCAATATAACATAATCCCTTTGAGTTTGGGGCAAGCCACTCATATGCCTTTCTCCCGCATATGAAATATGCATCATCGGGGAGAACATATGGGACTGAATATGTCAAAACCATGTTACACATTTTCCATGTGAACTCTCCTAACCCTAACTCTCCCATCTGTCTAGTACACGTATCCGGTTGTATGATATGTGCACAGTATCCTGGTGATACTTCTCCAACTCTCATTGTCCTACTTCCTAGGGTATACCTATATCGGAAATATTTTCCACTGTGGTGTATAAGCTCTGTATCTGTAGGCATTCTATCGGCTCTGTATGAAAAGGTCATGGTTTTGTTATTCCATGACACTTCCCAATTTCCCGGCTTTCGGGGATTGGAAATGTTAAAACACACTATGGACCTATCCACATGATATTGGTGGAGCTTCAAACTAGGAGGACTAGAGATATTAAACCTCTTGTCCACCGGCCTCCCACCACTTAACTCAAGTACCTCCCCTATCGTTAATGGGAATGGTACTAGTCCTGACTTGCTATGACCTTGAGGTACTTGAGAGCATACCCAACAGTCTGTCTGATTTAACACTTTACCCACTAAGGAGTGATAGTCACCCAATGGATGCCGGTCCATGTTAATGTTAAAACTGGACTGACATTTCTTGATGCACCCATCCTCAACTAAGTTATCACAATGCCTACAGATGCAATTTTCTTCAGCTAACAATCCTTCACAATTCCTTCTATTGTCAATGCTACCAGATCGTTTTTTGCTACTCGCCTTTACTCTGAGATTATGTTGTTCTTGGAAATCTACGCCTCCATCTCTGTCATCAGAACCTTTCTGGATCCTTTCTCGACCTCACTGGTACTCTCACCGAAACAGACTGCTCTGGTCAACATCAGGGTCAACATGAAAACACGGATCACAGTCTCTTGAGGCGAGTCCATCTTACAGGAGGAGAAAGGAGAAATTTGTAATGGGGGTACAGAAAAACAGTTTGAGGGGGAGAGAAACTTGTTACGATAATTAGTTCTCTAGTCTTGTTGTTCTTCTTGTTCTGTTGTCATCTCAAAGGTGCTGTCTCTCAGTCTTCTAAACATTCTGGTGATACAATATTCTTTCTAGCTCAGTGCTCTTTCTGTAAGGAGAATAAATCTTGCATTACCATTTATCCAACTGATGTGTGACATACCATCTGTAAAGTATGAGAACATGAGAAAGAAGAAAAAAAAACAAAAGAGAGAGAGAACAATTCATATATATATGTTACATAAACCAACAATAAACAACAACAGGGGAAAAAAAAACATTTTCAGGGGAAAAAAAAACATTGTCAGATCTTCCGTTCACCATCAGGCTGTCACATCTACATGTCCAATGGTATCTTTGCATAGTCTCTCCCACCAGTATTTCCATACTCCACCCTTTGTATCTGGCCAGGATACATCTATGCTGGTAGGTCATACTGGGGTTTGGTAGACTTCTGAAAAGGTCAGGTAGTCAGGTGATGTTGGAGCTGTTGTGGTGAACGTCAGAGATGGGGAAAAAGAAACATTTTACAGATACATTACAAATTTTTACCCGGTCATTCCTGTGTCTTCAAGGAATGACCTCCCAATTTATTAACTGTTACCTCAGGCTTTATCAAGGTTAATGATCAACTTTCCTAATCATAAATTATATGTGTGGACCAAAATTTGACATGTGTGATACCTGATTATACTTCCGAGTGTCGTAACTCTGCTTGTGTTCTTGTGTAGTGGGTCTGACTTTATGTGGGCTGTTGCAGTTACTGGCATAATGCCCTTCTCTTTTACAAAGATAACAAATCCTTGGTTTCCTCCATGTGCCAATGGCCTGGGGTTTTGGTTGATTTGATGCCTCCTCTAATGCTTGGATGCTCATCACCATCAACCGCTCTTCCTGTGTTTACCTGGTTCTTTGACTATTATGGTCATGTCGTTGTCTAGGGGGTGTATATATCTTGTGTGTGTTTTTAGACCTACAATCTCGTGCAACATGACCTTCCCTTAAGCAGTTGTAACACCTTCTTACTTTTGACCTATTCACAGGGGTTTGTGGCTTGCTTTTAATGTTCCGGTCATGATTAATAGCGGACTCTTTCAAATCGGCCACTGAGATATCTCTCCAGTTAGGTAGAGAGGCTTGTATACTCGTTCTTAATACTTCCTTTAAACCATTTATTAACACATAAACTGCTACTTTCCTGTAGTGTACATTTGTTTTAATATCTTCTATACCAGTGTATCTAGCCATTTCCTGCAGTGCCCGATGAAAGTAATTAGAAGTGATTTCCCCCTCTCTTTGTCTTATGGAGAAGATTTCTTCCCATTCCACATCGGATGGGAAATATACTCTTAACTGTTGATTGATCTGCTTGATATTCTCCTGATTGTGTTCCTCCGTACAAGGTACTTCGGTGTCTAATTCACAATCAGTAATAAATTTCGCAGAGTCAACATTGGAGGGCAGACATGCCCTCAGCACTGCCCGCCAACCTTTGTTGGTGGGTTCTGCAGAATTACCTAACTCTCTAATGTACTTCTGACATGCGGCTAGATTTCTCCTGGGATCAGGGAATTCAGACATAATTGTCATCAATTCCATCCTGGACCAGGGACATTGCATAGCAATGTCTCTGATGGGAGTGACCTTGTGACTATTAGTCCTTTCATTGGGGAATGTGTTCACCCTGACAGGATTTTGTTCCATTATGCTATTTTGTGTTAACTCTTCGGTGTAAGATGCGTTTGTCTGTGAGTAACATACAATACCGTACTTACCTGTTGACACGACCTCACCTGACCCTCCGTTAGGGGGTTTGATTATTGCCTTTACCGAATTGGTCGTGTCCACCTGGACGTCTTGTGTGATGGCTGCTGGAAAAGATGCCGACATCGTGCTAGGTTCACTTTCTTGCTGGTAATCCTGAGGGAAGTTTAACATGGGTTAATAGTTGTACATTTAACAGTATTACAATTATTCTTGTTACATTTATTACAATTGTTCTTATCATCTATAATACAGTTGCTAAGTGCATGTTTATCAAACACCAGTGTGCCATTCTCTGTAACCACCCTCTCTCTCGCTGCCATATTTTTCTTACCAAAGTGAGAGTAAGCTGTATAAGCTAATCCTCCTTGTATTTCACCTTCCTGTTGCCATAATTGTAAACAATCATAATATTTGATCCGTCTCTTTGCAGATTTAATGAGACATATCCTTCTCCTTAGATTCTGTAACACCTCGGGACTAAAACTGCCTACCAGTGGGAACTTTTCCCCATCTTGCACAGTCATTCTTTCCCATTCATTGAATAAAACCTCTGTGTGTGATCCATCTCGGACCTCCTGGTCTGTATCACATGTTATAGACCTTGCCGACCCGATTGGTCGGTTTACTAAATCAACCCGAACCGAGGTTGATCGCCCCCTACCTGAACAACTGGCCCCCATCTTTGCAGGTGTTGCTTTCACTACCTCTGACCTTCAAATCAGGGTCTTCAGCGAACCCTTACAAAAACCAAGATGTCCGGGGTAGGCCGGCGGTGGCAGTTTACCGAGTACTCCACTCACTCGCCCACGTCGACCAATACGCCCACACACTGCTCTAGCGCTGGCGTACTCGACCTAGGGCCCCTGCGACCTGAACCTCTATTTACTGGAACATGTGGGTGTGATCCGAAGAGCACTTAACCCTTTCCAGTAACTATTGGTTGTTGGATAGTTCCCAAGTGACTAGCGAACTTCCCTTAAAATAAAAAATTACACAAATCACGTTAGAATGTACAAATAGCGTTTATGACCCCTCTAGCGTACGCAAATGGTACTGGGTCAAGTTACTAACTAATGCACACAATTACGTGCGGTACAATCGTTCTGCACATAAGCAACTAATCTTATGTGCAGAGCGACCAGTGGAATCGAAAATTGTGGCTGCGAATTCCTTCAGCCTGAGTTTAATGGCCTATATGGGTACCGCACCAACCCTTACCTTGCTGGCAAGACAGCAAAGGTAAGTTCCTGATGTCCGAGGAATAATCCAGTTCTCACTTCCGGAATGTGAGTACTGTGCCAAACCCAAGATCTTTAAGCCGAGCGGGGTGTCCCTTCAAAAGCCACGCTATGGAAGGGACACCCCGCTCGGCTTAAAGATCTTGGGTTTGGCACAGTAACATCAGGACATCAGGAACTTACCTTTGCTGTCTTGCCAGTGGGGCACCCGTTATGCTGTATTTCTATCAAGTTTTTGTAAGTGCATATGTGTATTAAAACTTTGGATTGTTTTTACGTACTCGCACTATTTATATTTCTTCCTTACGGTATTGTGCATTCTCATTATGGAGTCTGCATGAAAGTTCCCCTACGACCTTGAAAATTGATGTACCTGTCCGTTGCTGTATTCTGCCAGTTTTGGAATTCAATCAGGCTCAATTTAAAGTCTACACTTGTAAGTGGATCCATTTAATAAAATCTGCAACCTATTTGAAATAATCTGCACAATTATACGTCTTTTTTCTTTTCACATGACAAAATTGTCGATATCCATGGATTAAGAAATATCTGCCCATATGTTGACCACTTTCCTAAACGTTAAGTACTACCAATTGTGTTATTATTCATATTGGTGGCAGACGTCTGTTTGTGGTGCTTTATAGAAAAATATATTGTGAATGTGGTATTCTCCTTAGCGCTAGATGGTGTATATCTATCTTCTTTTTCTAAATCACCCTTTCTGAGTAATACGGATGCGTTACTCTGATATACTTAACTAGCTGCATTATAGGAGGTTTTTTTGCGCACAAGAAACTGGTAACACCTTGTATATCTAGAGACACGTGTACGCCAGCCAGGTATATCCACAGAAATACAATTTAACACGTTTATATATCAATGTAGATGATCTTTAACTGTAATCATCTACTGAACACCACACCAAACTTCCTTGTATCTTAGGCAAGCCGTGCGCGTGTGTTACAAATTACTCCTTAACGTATTATCTTTACTCTTTAACTACCAATAGCAACAAATCTTTCTCAGCACGTTATCAATTGTGAAATGGCAACCAGGAAAGTGATATGTGAAAATACACAAATGAAAAGAAACAGAAATAAACAGTTTTAAAAGACACTAGCGTATTGTTCTTACCTCCGGTTCCGAATTCCACCAGCACTCCTTCAACGTAGCGAAACAGACGCTTATCTAGCCAGCACTACTGTATCCCGATACGAAGGGATACTGCCTTCCCGCCCTTGCTGACAGATAACGTTTGTTTTCGTTAGTGCGGATATGTGGAGGACGGACGAGCCCTCAATTGATAATGCTGATTTAATTACCTTATAACCTTCATTATATGGGTAAGAGACTCAGTACGCAATTGGCGTATGGGGTACCGTAAGGGTACGCACTTAGCGTAGCATACGCTCGGCCGTGATCGAGACGCACATGCGGCACGCTCGCTCACAGCTTAATGCGTGGTGTCGAGCACGCTATAGGCGGGCGACTACCGTAATGCTACGCTACCAGCGTAGCGGACGCTCGAGACCACGAGGAGATCACGAGCGGCGCAGACGCTCACAAGATGACAATCAGTAAACCTTGAATGTAATACACAGAAAGGATACTCTTATACTGTAAACCTTGTACTGAAACACTGTAGCGATATAACGCTGCTTAACCTTGTTAATACTAAAGCTGTTTGAGCGATCGAGACGCTCCTATTACCCACTGCAATGTAATGAACACACGATACCGTGCTAAGGTTCCAACACCTTTACTAACAAGCTTTTAAGTTATATCGAAAAAGGTAAACAGTTCACAAATCATACACTACAAACTAACATATAATTCTAACAGATTATCTAGACAGAAATATACAATAAAGTTACAATCTTATACTAAACAGAGAGAGAGAATGTGGCCAATACAAACAAAGAGCGAGATGATTACAGAGAATTACTTACACACACTGGGAATGATCGCTGCGCAGTCTTCTGGTACCAGCTCCGAGTTAGTCAATATGAAAACCGTTTGTGGAGAGTGAGAGAGCTGCCCAGGCTGGCTGATCTTATATACCCTGAGTACAGTATACTACAAAGGGACCTATAATCTCATTGTTCATTGGACACAGGAATGTCTCCTCGCATCATAACAAAAGGTCATAGGTTAGTTTGAACAGGTGGGCTGTGACTATATCAAACTGCTCAGGTGGGAGGGAATCTGAAGATTCCCGCCGCATGGGTAATGAATCGCAAATATAGTAAATGTCCAGAAAATACTAATGGCCATATCTATACGCAGGAGCGATTAATCTTTACCTAACCAGCACCGGATTGTTTCTAATAAAATGTTCTTTAGTTAGGTACCAGACACAGCTGTTCAAACCCTGTCTGACCCTTCGTACCATACAAAGAGGAATTCCTCTGTCCAGCGACCATTTACATTAAACCAACTTACAGTCATTATAAAGGGGAACATTATCTATAAAACATACTATTTGGTGTTATTATTTAACGATTGAGTCGCCCGCTAGACGCACACAAACTCTACCGTAAATGCACATACCACGCGCTCGAGCGCATGGCCGAGGCGCCATCACGCGGCTGCGAGTATCCGCACGCACGGGAGAGAATGTGCACGTGCAGCAGGCACGCGCATGAGGTGAATATATGGCAACGTGTAGCGTGATATTTTTCTGACTTTGACAGGACATTACTGTGTGGTGTATATTATGGTACAGGGGGCATTACTGTGTGGTGTATATTATGGTGCAGGGGCATTACTGTGTGGGGCATATTATGGTGCAGGGGGCATAACTGTGTGGTGTATATTATGGTGCATGGGGCATTACTGTGTGGTGTATATTATGGTGCAAGGGCATTACTGTGTGGGACATATTATGGCGCAGGTGGGATTTACTGTGTGGGGCATATTAGGATTCAGGGGGCATTACTGCGTTTGGCATATTATGGTGCAGGGGACATTACTGTGTGGTGTATATTATGGTGCAGGGGGGCATTACTGTGTGGTGTATATTATGGTGCAGGGGGCATTACTGTGTGGTGTATATTATGGTGCAGGGGGCATTACTGTGTGGTGTAAATTATGGTGCAGGGGCATTACTGTGTGGGGCATATTATGGTGCAGGTGGGCATTACTGTGTGGGACATATTATGGTGCAGGGGACATTACTGTGTGGTGTATATTATGATGCAGGGGGCATTACTGTGTGGTGTATATTATGGTGCAGGGGGCATTACTGTGTGGTGTATATTATGGTGCAGGGGCATTACTGTGTGGGGCATATTATGGTGCAGGGGGCATAACTGTGTGGTGTATATTATGGTGCAGGGGGCATTACTGTGTGGTGTATATTATGGTGCAAGGGCATTACTGTGTGGGACATATTATGGTGCAGGTGGGATTTACTGTGTGGGGCATATTATGATGCAGGGGGCATTTCTGTGTTTGGCATATTATGGTGCAGGGGACATTACTGTGTGGTGTATATTATGGTGCAGGGGGCATTACTGTGTGGTGTATATTATGGTGCAGGGACATTACTGTGTGGGGCATATTATGGTGCAGGGGGCATAAATGTGTGGTGTATATTATGGTGCAGGGGGCATTACTGTGTGGTGTATATTTTGGTGCAAGGGCATTACTGTGTGGGACATATTATGGTGCAGGTGGGATTTACTGTGTGGGGCATATTATGATGCAGGGGGGCATTACTGTGTTTGGCATATTATGGTGCAGGGGACATTACTGTGTGGTGTATATTATGGTGCAGGGGGCATTACTGTGTGGTGTATATTATTGTGCAGGGGGCATTACTGTGTGGTGTAAATTATGCTGCAGGGGGGCATTACTGTGTGGTGTATATTATTGTGCAGGGGCATTACTGTGTGGGGCATATTATGGTGCAGGTGGGCATTACTGTGTGGGACATATTATGGTGCAGGGGACATTACTGTGTGGTGTATATTATGATGCAGGGGGCATTACTAAGTGGTGTATATTATGGTGCAGGGGGCATTACTGTGTGGTGTATATTATGGTGCAGGGGCATTACTGTGTGGGGCATATTATGGTGCAGGGGGCATAACTGTGTGGTGTATATTATGGTGCAGGGGGCATTACTGTGTGGTGTATATTATGGTGCAAGGGCATTACTGTGTGGGACATATTATGGTGCAGGTGGGATTTACTGTGTGGGGCATATTATGATGCAGAGGGCATTACTGTGTTTGGCATATTATGGTGCAGGGGACATTACTGTGTGGTGTATATTATGGTGCAGGGGGCATTACTGTGTGGGACATATTATGGTGCAGGGGGCATTACTGTGTGGGACATGTTATGGTGCAGGGGACATTACTGTGTGGTGTATATTATGCTGCAGGGGGCATTACTGTGTGGTGTATATATTATGCTGCAGGGGGCATTACTGTGTGGTGTATATTATGGTGCAGGTGGGCATTACTGTGTGGGACATATTATGGTGCAGGGGACATTACTGTGTGGTGTATATTATGAAGCAGGGGACATTACTGTGTGGTGTATATTATGGTGCAGGGGGCATTACTGTGTGGTGTATATTATGGTGCAGGGGCATTACTGTGTGGGGCATATTATGGTGCAGGGGGCATAACTGTGTGGTGTATATTATGGTGCAGGGGGCATTACTGTGTGGTGTATATTATGGTGCAAGGGCATTACTGTGTGGGACATATTATGGTGCAGGTGGGATTTACTGTGTGGGGCATATTATGATGCAGGGGGCATTACTGTATGGGACATATTATGGTGCAGGGGACATTACTTTGTGGGACATATTATGGTGCAGGGGACATTACTGTGTGGTGTATATTATGCTGCAGGAGGCATTACTGTGTGGTGTATATTATGATGCAGGGGGCATTACTGTGTCGGACATGTTATGGTGCAGGGGACATTACTGTGTGGTGTATATTATGCTGCAGGGGGCATTACTGTGTGGTGTATATTATGCTGCAGGGGGCATTACTGTGTGGTGTATATTATGGTGCAGGGGGCATTACTGTGTGGTGTATATTATGCTGCATGGGGACATTACTGTGTGGTGTATATTATGGTGCAGGGGGCATTACTGTGTGGGACATATTATGGTGCAGGGGGCATAACTGTGTGGTGTATATTATGCTGCAGGGGACATTACTGTGTGGTGTATATTATGGAGCAGGGGGCATAACTGTGTGGGACATGTTATGGTACAGGGGGCATTACTGTGTGGTGTATATTATGCTGCAGGGGGCATTACTGTGTGGTGTATATTATGCTGCAGGGGGCATTACTGTGTGGTGTATATTATGCTGCAGGGGGCATTACTGTGTGGTGTATATTATGCTGCAGGGGCATTACTGTGTGGTGTATATTATGGTTCAGGGGCATTACTGTGTGGGACATATTATGGTGCAGGTGGGCATTACTGTGTGGGACATATTATGGTGCAGGGGGCATTACTGTGTGGTGTATATTATGGTGCAGGGGACATTACTGTGTGGTGTATATTATGGTGCAGGGGGCATTACTGTGTGGTGTATATTATGGTGCAGGGGGCATTACTGTGTGGGACATATTATGGTGCAGGGGGCATTACTGTGTGGTGTATGTTATGGTGCAGGGGGCATTACTGTGTGGTGTATATTATGGTGCAGGGGGCATTATTGTGTGGGACATGTTATGGTGCAGGGGACATTACTGTGTGGTGTATATTATGGTGCAGGGGGCATTACTGTGTGGTGTATATTATGCTGCAGGGGGCATTACTGTGTGGTGTATATTATGGTACAGGGGCATTACTGTGTGGGACATATTATGGTGCAGGTGGGCATTACTGTGTGTGGGCATAACTGTGTGGTGTATATTATGGTGCAGGGGGCATAACTGTGTGGTGTATATTATGGTGCAGGGGGCATTACTGTGTGGGACATATTATGGTGCAGGTGGGATTTACTGTGTGGGGCATATTATGATGCACGGGGCATTACTGTGTTTGGCATATAAACATCTTAGTGATATTTGGTGGACCCCTTTCTTTGAAAGTAAAGCATTCATAACCTAGAACCAGAAATAACGACACTGAGACTTGAATTTTGGCAGAAAATTGCTAGCTATTTATTTGTCCCTATCCATTAGGAAACCTGTAATAAAGAAATTAATTTAATATGCCGCTCCAGCTGGCATATGGTGGCGGCCCAAAAGAACGGCTCAATTAATCTGAATTAACTTTAAATAACTAACCCTATAAATTTACTAAAACTTACTATAAACCGGTAATAGGTGACAACTCAACCCCCACAGTGACTACCCACCGCTCCTGGGTGCCCTGCCGCTGCCTTCCCGGACGGGTGGTCAAGCGGCCATAAGTCGATGGAGGTGAGTGCACCTAAACCACAACAAACTGTAAAAAACACTACAGTTTTCCCTACAATACAAAACTGCCGTTCTTTTCCGCCAATAAATAGCCAACGAAAACAGCCAACAACTTAAAGCCAAAGCCCACGTGCCACAAATTCTTAATACCAGGGCGGGAGGGTGGGAAAGCAAATCACCAAGAGACTTAAGATGGCCTCTCCTTCCCTATATATAGCAAACCCTCCCCCTAAAGAAGGCTGTACTTTCCTCACAGCTAGGTCCACCCCTCCCCAGATGTTTAACTCTTTCCTCTCCTATGCAGTCAATACTCTCTCCTAAACATCTTAGTGATATTTGGTGGACCCCTTTCTTTGAAAGTAAAGCATTCATAACCTAGAACCAGAAATAACGACACTGAGACTTGAATTTTGGCAGAAAATTGCTAGCTATTTATTTGTCCCTATCCATTAGGAAACCTGTAATAAAGAAATTAATTTAATATGCCGCTCCAGCTGGCATATGGTGGCGGCCCAAAAGAACGGCTCAATTAATCTGAATTAACTTTAAATAACTAACCCTATAAATTTACTAAAACTTACTATAAACCGGTAATAGGTGACAACTCAACCCCCACAGTGACTACCCACCGCTCCTGGGTGCCCTGCCGCTGCCTTCCCGGACGGGTGGTCAAGCGGCCATAAGTCGATGGAGGTGAGTGCACCTAAACCACAACAAACTGTAAAAAACACTACAGTTTTCCCTACAATACAAAACTGCCGTTCTTTTCCGCCAACAGCGAAAGACTCATCCCCAAAGTCTTTCGCACCGCCACCATAAACCTACCCTAACTCCTGCAAAGCGAAACCTAGATCCTCCAGAAAAAACATCATCCCCTCATTGGATAGATGTACTCCATCGCGCCGGAAAAGGTGGCTGTCTCTGAACCGTATCCTCGGGTGGCGAACCACCCTCCCACCGTGGGACAGCACCCACTTTGCCACCGCTCCGTTCACCTTTTTCCGGGCCTCATCAATCTGGCGACCATCCGCCACACCCCTCCAACACAATCTTGGCACCATCATGGAAAAAACCAACACACAATTGGTCCATGCCGCGGTCACACTTGCCAGATCCTGTATCATGGCCCACCGCAGATCCAAGGATGTCCTCTTCCCCAGGTCGTTGCCACCTAGATGGACAACCAAAACCCTAGGGACTCCATGCTTGCTGGCCTGACTCACTAACCTACTCCTCAGCTCACCCCACATCATTCCTCGCCAGCCAAGCCATCTGACACCCTGTGTTCCTAGCAATGCCTGAGACCCTTCCGAGGCCACAAACCTGGCCGCCCAGTAAATGTAAGAGTGGCCAACCACCCAAATGGGCAAATAGTCTCCGAACCATCCTGAAGGGAAAAAGAGGGGTAGAATTGATTACTAAGAGGCTTATTAATTGTTTATACTGAAGGATCTGCCAAAAAAGAAAACTTTAGATCTCGCCATTGCAGCAGTCACGGCCTAGCCGACTGCACCATGTTCCGTTGCCAATTTAAAGCGCAATTAAAGACACAAAGGGGAAGGATCAAATAAAACAAACGAAATAAAAAAGGGGGGGGGATATAAAATGGGAAACACATGTAATAACTCAGCTGGAGGTGAAACGTAAAGACCTGCTGAGGGACTCTGATTAGACCAAATTAGCCGAATTATAGATTAGAATTCAGTCCGTCAAGTCAGGCAAAAAATCGCAAATAACTCCAGACCCCCGCTGCCGACTCATGCCAGCAACGGCGAGTAGCTAATCCCTGAGTAGGATAAAAAAGGGGGAACACCAACAGACGCACAACACCATAAAATCACAGAACTGGAACAACGTAATACATTGCCATTTAAACAAAGCCCCAAGCGCAAACCGACCTCTCATGTGACGGGGCGAATATATCGTCTGTAACTTGACGACTTCCATCGCCCCACCGCTTGGATTTCAGTTCTGGAGCAACCCGCCGCAGCAGCCGACGTCGCTGCGCCTATGCGAAAGGAATGGGTACCGAAAGCAGTGGGTGGGAGGCCCAAGCCCGCCAAACAACGACTCAGCATCCAACGAAACTGGTATTTCGTGACTGGCAGCCCATCATAATGCAACAGCCAAGACCCCTCCTTAACGGGTCGCACCACCACATACTGCCTTGCCAGCCAACTGGGCAAACGCTCTCCTCTAGCGCTGGAACCATTGTAACCCAGCGCCCTCTCCCCACTTGATCCGTCTTGGAGCGTCGCAACCTGCACAGCAAGGACCTCTCACCCACTACCACGTCCCCGACCAGCATGCGCGAATCTGCTCTCTTGGAAGGCGCTACCAACTCAGAAACTCGAAAGGCCCCGTGGTAAGCCATTGAGAACGCCAAACTAAACAAAAGCGTCTCAAACCTGGACGACGCGACTCGCCCTACCGCCTCGATGACGGCTGGCAACAAAGCCGCATCGATGGGCCGCCTCCTATCCGGTGGCGACGGCGCAACTCGCGCCCACCCTTTCATTGCCTTCCGCAGAACCTCGCTTTTTGTTACGTCAGGGACGCCTCGCAGCTTGCAGAAAAATGAGATGCCTGCCAAATACCGCGATACCACTGCTCGTGACCTACCGGAGACGTAAAGCTGCCACATAAAAGAAAGCATCAGCCGATGCCTACTCTTACCTTGATGCTGACGCCCTTGGACAAACTCCTCCCATTCACTCCAAGCTTGTTCGTAAGCCTTGAGCGTGGCTGGCGCTACTGACCGCAACGCTAGACCCTCCAGTCCGGCCCGATCACCTGCCAAACCTAATGAATGACAATGAAAACCTTGCTCGTTGGCCTCAGGTGCCAACAACCAACACCTCTCCCACTGTCCTCGCGCCAAAGCGTCGACAATCCCATTCTCCAAACCGGGCACATGTTGCGCGCGGAACCACAGGTTCCTATGCAAGCATGTCAAAAGCAATTGCCCTAGCACCCGCATAACCACCAACGACTTTGCCCTCTGGTTATTAATCGCATGCACCACGCCCAGATAATCGCATCTAAACAAAATGCTGCGATTAGCCAGCCGATCGCCCCAGACCTCCAACGCCACCATAATGTGAAAAACTCCAGAAGCAAAAGGTCCTTCGTGAAACCCCCGCGATGCCATTCTGCCGGCCACGAGGCCGCGCACCAAGATCCCTCCAGATGGCAACCGAATCCAGAGGCGCCCGCTGCGTCGGTGAACAGCTGCAACCTAGCGCTGTCCGCCATTGGGGCCTGCCATATACACACCCCGTTGAAGTCCTCGAGGAACGAGGCCCATATTGCCAAATCCCTCTTAATCTCTGAGGACAAACGCACGAAATGGTGCGTTCTGGCACACCCCGCAGTCGCCCTTCACAGCTTCCGGCAGTACACACCTAAAAGCGAACTCAAATGAGCCGGAAGGCGCCTGGAGCCTTCTTAGGAACCACCCCCACTGGAGAGATGACCAAGTCATCCCCCGAAGGAACACGCCGCGTTGTTAAACGTGAAACATTTTCCTTTTGTGGTGGCACGCCCCCCTGCGCGGACTGCCGACCTACCTGACTTGGCCAATCCGCCGTCCGCGCCGAACCACTGGGAGGACGACCCTGCGTGGTGCCCGTCCGCCCCCGGCTTCCGGGGCTCCTCCGCCTGTAGTGAAGCCCGGGTGACCTTGAGCCCAACCTCAACGTCCTTGAACCCGAAGTCCATGACCTGCAAACCTTCCTGTTCCCTGAATTCCTGATCGTACCTGCGCCACTCCGATCCCGAAGACGTGCGCTGCATGTCATGTACGAGATGCAGGTACCTAATTATATTCGTGTGCTCTGCCGGCCTGTCCTCCAGGTAAGATGCCGCGAAGACCCAGAACCCGGCCAGGCAATTATCGAAGGTACGGAATGCCTCAGCCCCGATGCCCTTCTTTGCGCCGCCACCTTATACTCTTTCTTCGCGACCTTCGTCAATACGAACACGTCCACGAAGTCGCCCCTCCAAATCTTCTTGCGGCAGCTATCTCGCAGCCCCCGCAGTACAGCAGTATAGACGAATCGCACGACACCGGGCAAATTGCGAGCTTCTTGGCCCTACGCGCTTCCTCGCTAAGCCGATTGCGCCTGTTCCGCTGCCCTCTTGGCGAATTTAGTTGCCCGCTTCTTTGCCCTAGTTGTGCTACTGACTTCGGACGCCTGTGACGACATTGAAGATGAGGAAGAGGAAGAACTACGCGAACTAGAGCTCGTGGAGGAACCCGAATACCGACTGCACCACCTTACCTGATGCCGCCGACTGCCCCGACATGGAATCTTCCGGCGCGTCCAAATCGTTGCCTTCCTCCTCGAAATCTGCCATCGCCTCATCCCCGAGCTCCCTTGAAAAAGAGGAAGAAGCGGAGGACCCCTCCAGCACTCGCGGCACATGCCGCGGCCTCAGTGCTGGGGGCGTTGCGGCCGTGAGCTCCCCCGCGTCCTGCCCTGGACCCTGTTGTAATTCTGCGGCGACCGTCCCGAGCTCACGGCAGGCGCGTGCCACCCGCTGCGCCGCCATAGCCCGCAGCCCGCCGGAACGAACAGCCGTTCTAGGGGAGGCAGCTGCGGCTAGCGGCCCTAACACCTTCACCGCTGTGGCCAGGGCCGAGCCAGCGCTCCGGAGGGGTCGTGACTGCCCCAAAACGCGGTCCTGGGTCCTTCGCCGGGGCCCGCGTGCGACCACGCACTCGCCGCCCGACATGCGTGTGCCGGGCATCCGACGCACGCTGCCCTTGCGGGAAAGCGGAGGCACCGCTGTCGACGCCCGCACTGCCCTCGCCTCCGAATTTGTCCCCTCTTCCCGTGTATCGGAACTATCCGATGCCGCAGAGGGGGGGGGGTGGGACCGCCGCGAGCTCCTGCGGCGCGTGCAGC
This sequence comes from Pseudophryne corroboree, assembly GCF_028390025.1. NCBI lineage: Eukaryota > Metazoa > Chordata > Amphibia > Anura > Myobatrachidae > Pseudophryne > Pseudophryne corroboree. Next base: position 1,164,862,374 of record NC_086444.1, read on the forward strand.
AGCCCCGCGGCCACTAACCCATTCCCTGTCCCCCCTCCTCTCCCGCAGGCCGCTAGATTCCGGCCCTGGGGGAGTGATCTGAAAAGACCGGGAACCCCGCGGCGCAGCAGAGCGCGCGCGCACTGCTCCGCTTTCAGTGGACACGGGCTCGCGCACCCGGTGACCTCTTGCTGCCGCACCCCTTCTCCTTGGTATCGCACTGCCCTGCCAGTGATCATAATTGCCCTGTCTCCCCTCTCCCCCCGGCTCCCGCCGGACTCCGGCTGCCTGGGAGATAGCAGGGGAGACAGCAGGGCCGGCGGCGCTGCTGCGCACACCTCGGGCGCGCGCGCACCTCGGGCGCGCGCCCCACTGCTCTCTGTCACCACAAGGCCTCTTGTCTGGGCTCCTGCATTAAGAGCTCCATTAGCTTAACCTGGTTGATCACTGCCTCTCCCCCTCCCTCCCCGCTCCACACCATGTTCCGGCTGCGGGGGAGAGGGCTGAGGAGACAAGGAGGAAAGCGGCGCCGCTGCGCGCACACGTGCGCAAGCGGCGCCGCGCGTGGGCGCGCGCGCGTCCCACCGCTTCCGGTCCGTGCTCTCTCAGCCGAAGCGTTTGGGGATGACGCCGTGCGAGGCCCTGCGACAGGCCTCGCTCGGCTGGCCACCGTCCCCCGCCCAGTGCCCTCCCCCCGCCTGGAACCACTAGCCGGCCCCGGCAAGGGGGAAGAGCTGGGCATCGAACTCAGTCTCCGGTCCCTGGATGAGCGCCTGGCGCGGCGCGCTCCCGCGGGCACCCGGCACTGGGGCTTCCCCGGCCATGCCCGGAGGCAAGGGCTGCTGCCCGCCCACCTCCGGGCGGCCTGACTCCCTCTCTGATCCTCCTCGTCGGCCGCTCCCGCCAGTCACATCCGGCCCGGCTTCCGCCAGATCCCTCGAGGAGGCCCTAGGAGACGGGACGCCGTCCCCAGGGCCAGCCAGCTCGCCCCCGGAACCAGCCCCCACCGCCCGATGAGCGGTAACGGGCTGGGGTCCCGGCGTACCGTCGTGGGCGAGTGGCAGCCAGAGCACTGATGTGTGACCTAAATGCAGGGAGCTGACAATAGAGATGGCTACTGACTCTCTGTCTCAACACAGTGACTGGAATCATCAGGAAGTGTGAATGATTCGAGTCACTCACTGTTTCATGAGTCGAGACAGCAGCAGCAGCAGCTTCTCTCAGACAGAGGGAGGAAACTCTGTGTCCTGTGTCCTTCAGTCAGTGTGTTCTGCTGTCTTTAGCTGTGATTGGCCAGAGGCTATACCAGGTGACACCCAGTGGGAGGGGGGAGGGAGCAGTCACGACTCACCAGTCAGTGAGTGCTCTGCTGCTGTGCCTGATCCATGTCATGAATCATGATTCATCCTGAGTCTGCCAGTGAGGGAGACAGTTGTACACTGTGTAGACTCAGTGACTCAGTGAATGAATCTGATTCATGCAGCAGGAGGTGGAGCCCCTGTGGTACAGGGCTCTCGGCTCAGTGCTCACTGATCCTGCTCAGTGTGATTGTGGGTGGCAAACTCCCTGGAGGCTAGATAGTGGATAATATAATAAATCCAAGGCCACCTAAAATCATCCAATTAGCAAAGTATGCAAGATAAAAAAAAAAAAAACGTTTTTATTTGGTTTAGTTACAGAATGAATGATGTGTTTCATGGCTGTTAAGCTTTCTCTCCTCAGCCAAAAGTAATGTCATATTCTATAACTAGTATGCAATAAGTGGTTATTAATAATATATCAACATAACAGTAAATCTATGTTAACATATTATTAACAATCAGGGCATAAGCAGCTGCCTCCCCCAGATACACTGTACAATCACTGCAGCTGAATTAGTGATGGGTAGTTCATGAATGATTAGTTCAAAATGAACTAATCTTCAAAGTGAACTAGTTCGTTCAGTTCACAGCTTTGGCAAAGATTAGTTCATCAGGAAGGAGGAGTTAGACACAGACAGAATAGAGCCAGCATTAGGCTTCTCACTGTCTCATTCACTGGATTTTCACTTCCTGAATCTGATGCTGTGAAATGAAAATTAAAAGTACAACACAGCCCAGCAATACAGATCTAATAAAAAAATAGCATCTGCACTGCCTAGCCAAAGTCTATATAGGGGTAAATTTACTAAGGTGGGAGATTTTTAGAACTGGTGATGTTGCCCATAGCAACCAATCAGATTATATCTATTATCTGCTAGAAGCAGCTAGATAAATGGTAAGTAGAATCTGATTGGTTGCCATGGGCAACATCACCAGTTCTAAAAATCTCCCACCTTAGTAAATGTACCCCTATGTGTGTCTGTGAGTGAGCATGTGTGGTCATGCTGCTCACCTTTCTGTGATACAATCACTGTCCTATTAGTCCAGATGTCCAAACACTTGCTGCTACTTCTGGTACTACTGGCTCCTGTGCATACTGCTGTACTAAATCTTCTGCTGGGTGTTGTGTAGGTGCTGCAGCAGCACTGTTTTTATTCAGCTCTCACTCAGCAATACTCATGAGTCAGTACATCTCTGCTGTCACAGGGGTCACTGCTGTGCTCAGACATGGAGTGGACTCACTCTGTGTAGCTGATTGAACTGCATTGTCCTGATGACTCGTGAGTCATTCTCCTTGCAAGTAGTTCAGTAGTTCAGTAGTTCAGTGATTCATTACAGTTCACTGATCAGTTCACTGACTCAATGACTCATACAGCCATACGAGTCAGTGCAGTACTTCTCAGCTACCATGTGTGGCACTGCTGTGCTCAGGCATATGCATTGTATGGAGCTGATGCTGAACTGCATATAGCCATGATTAATTCACCTAGCATATTAGGTGGTCACAAGGTACACTGTCACTTCCAATCAGCCAAAGACAAATTCTGAGTGCTGCATGCTATCCTGTAGGGCAGGTATGTCCAAACTGCGGCCCTTCAGCTGTTGTGAAACTACATATCCCAGCATGCCCTGACACAGTTTTGCTGTCAGAGAATGCTAAAGCTGTGTCAGGGCATGCTGGGATGTGTAGTTTCTCAACAGCTGGAGGGCCGCAGTTTGGACATGCCTGCTGTAGGGTCTGATTACTCTACACAAGACATAGGGGGATATGTATGTCTGTCTGATGAACCTTCAGTCTTGAAATAATTAAAAATATGATGGTACATATACTTAGGTAGTTCTATAGAAGTGATGTTGCCCATAGCAACCAATCAGTGTGTGTGTGTGTGTGTGTGTGTGTGTGTGTGTGTGTGAGTGAGTGAGTGAGTGAGTGAGTGAGTGAGTGAGTGAGTGAGTGAGTGAGTGAGAGAGAGAGAGAGAGAGAGAGGGAATACTCATGATTCAGTTTACCTCAGCTGCCACAGGGGTCACTGCTGTGCTCATGGAGTCAGTGGACTCTGTGAAGCTGATTGAACTGCATTGTCCTGACGACTCATGAGTCACTCTCCTTGCAAGTAGTTCAGTAGTTCAGTGATTCATTACAGTTCACTGATCAGTTCACTGACTCAATGACTCATACAGCCATACGAGTCAGTGCAGTACTTCTCAGCTACCATGTGTGGCACTGCTGTGCACAGGCATATGCATTGTATGGAGCTGATACTGAACTGCATATAGCCATGATTCATCATTCCCCCAGTATATTAGGTGACAAGCTACACTCCCAATAAGCTAAAGACACAGTGCTGAGTGCTGCATGCTATCCTGTAGGGCAGGCATGTCCAAACTGCGGCCCTCTAGCTGTTGAGAAACTACACATCTCAGCATGCCCTGACACAGCTTTAGCATTCTCTGACAGCAAAACGGTGTCAGGGCATGCTGGGATATGTAGTTTCACAACAGCTGGAGGGCTGCAGTTTGGACATGCCTGCTGTAGGGTATGATTACTCCACACAAGACACAGGGGGATATGTACTATGAACCTTCAAGTGACATAAAGTTGAGCAGTTGCCCCTAGCAACCAATCAGCTTCTGTCACTTTATATACTGTTGAAGATAAATGACAGAAGCTGATTGGTTACTTTGCAACATCTCCACTTTATCTCTCTAAGGTCTGTTACATTGGCGCAAAGGGACTTTTTTTTGTTTTAATTACTGTATTTTAAAAGCAGAAAAAACTAAAAGTGACTTATGACATTACTCTGGATTTGGGTCTTTCACATGCATATTATGAAGTAAAAAGGAGTACCAACAATGGGATTAATATTGCAGAGATAAATATGTCACTATAAGGTTGCTATATAACTTATTGCTTTTCTTAAAAATAAAAAAATCTGACATATTACACACATCTGATCATTTGAAAAAGATTCTAACTCCTACAATGAGCTAGTATTAGAAATACCTACTCTATGTGTAATAGTCTAGACTAGTTCTAAATCTAATCACTCAGTCTCAGAGTCAGTGAGTGAAATGATGAACTAAATGAACTAGATGAACTAATCTTCTGAACTAATCTTTTCAGTGAACTAGATCATAATGAACTAATCACCGAACTGAACTAGATTTCCCATCACTAAGCTGAATAACTCCATGAGTCCAGCACTGATCCTCCAGCACTGGCAACTCACTGATTCATGTGCAGTCTCTGCAACACATTCCACTACAGATGAGTCATGACTCATGTGGCGACACACTGACTCCAGACACTTCACTGAACTGAGTCATGTGTCTCAGCTCAGCTCAGTGAATCACTTTGCCCATGACTAGCTGACAAAACACTGAAATGTATAAATCCGAAAAAGAAAATGGGGGGATTCTGCAAAGCAGCACTCACCCCAAAGCAAATCACCAAGAGACTTAAGATGGCCTCTCCTTCCCTATATATAGCAAACCCTCCCCCTAAAGAAGGCTGTACTTTCCTCACAGCTAGGTCCACCCCTCCCCAGATGTTTAACTCTTTCCTCTCCTATGCAGTCAATACTCTCTCCTTATGGTGCAGGGGACATTACTGTGTGGTGTATATTATGGTGCAGGGGGCATTACTGTGTTGTGTATATTATGGTGCAGGGGCATTAGTGTGTGGGGCATATTATGGTGCAGGGGGCATAACTGTGTGGTGTATATTATGGTGCAGGGGGCAAAACTGTGTGGTGTATATTATGGTGCAAGGGCATTACTGTGTGGGACATATTATGGTGCAGGTGGGATTTACTGTGTGGGGCATATTATGATTCAGGGGGCATTACTGCGTTTCGCATATTATGGTGCAGGGGACATTACTGTGTGGTGTATATTATAGTGCAGGGGGGCATTACTGTGTGGTGTATATTATGGTGCAGGGGGCATTACTGTGTGGTGTATATTATGGTGCAGGGGCATTACTGTGTGGTGTATATTATGGTGCAGGGGCATTACTGTGTGGTGTATATTATGGTTCAGGGGCATTACTGTGTGGGACATATTATGGTGCAGGTGGGCATTACTGTGTGGGACATATTATGGTGCAGGGGGCATTACTGTGTGGTGTATATTATGGTGCAGGGGACATTACTGTGTGGTGTATATTATGGTGCAGGGGGCATTACTGTGTGGTGTATATTATGGTGCAGGGGGCATTACTGTGTGGGACATATTATGGTGCAGGGGGGCATTACTGTGTGGTGTATATTATGGTGCGGGGGGCATTACTGTGTGGTGTATATTATGGTGCAGGGGGCATTATTGTGTGGGACATGTTATGGTGCAGGGGACATTACTGTGTGGTGTATATTATGGTGCAGGGGGCATTACTGTGTGGTGTATATTATGGTGCAGGGGGCATTACTGTGTGGTGTATATTATGGTGCAGGGGCATTACTGTGTGGGACATATTATGGTGCAGGTGGGCATTACTGTGTGGGACATATTATGGTGCAGGGGACATTACTGTGTGGTGTATATTATGATGCAGGGGGCATTACTGTGTGGTGTATATTATGGTGCAGGGGGCATTACTGTATGGTGTATATTATGGTGCAGGGGCATTACTGTGTGGGGCATATTATGGTGCATGGGGGCATAACTGTGTGGTGTATATTATGGTGCAGGGGGCATAACTGTGTGGTGTATATTATGGTGCAGGGGGCATTACTGTGTGGGACATATTATGGTGCAGGTGGGATTTACTGTGTGGGGCATATTATGATGCACGGGGCATTACTGTGTTTGGCATATTATGGTGCAGGGGACATTACTGTGTGGTGTATATTATGGTACAGGGGGCATTACTGTGTGGTGTATATTATGGTGCAGGGGCATTACTGTGTGGGGTATATTATGGTGCAGGGGGCATAACTGTGTGGTGTATATTATGGTGTATGGGGCATTACTGTGTGGTGTATATTATGGTGCAAGGGCATTACTGTGTGGGACATATTATGGTGCAGGTGGGATTTACTGTGTGGGGCATATTATGATTCAGGGGGCATTACTGCGTTTGGCATATTATGGTGCAGGGGACATTACTGTGTGGTGTATATTATGGTGCAGGGGGGCATTACTGTGTGGTGTATATTATGGTGCAGGGGGCATTACTGTGTGGTGTATATTATGGTGCAGGGGGCATTACTGTGTGGTGTAAATTATGGTGCAGGGGCATTACTGTGTGGGGCATATTATGGTGCAGGTGGGCATTACTGTGTGGGACATATTATGGTGCAGGGGACATTACTGTGTGGTGTATATTATGATGCAGGGGGCATTACTGTGTGGTGTATATTATGGTGCAGGGGGCATTACTGTGTGGTGTATATTATGGTGCAGGGACATTACTGTGTGGGGCATATTATGGTGCAGGGGGCATAAATGTGTGGTGTATATTATGGTGCAGGGGGCATTACTGTGTGGTGTATATTTTGGTGCAAGGGCATTACTGTGTGGGACATATTATGGTGCAGGTGGGATTTACTGTGTGGGGCATATTATGATGCAGGGGGGCATTACTGTGTTTGGCATATTATGGTGCAGGGGACATTACTGTGTGGTGTATATTATGCTGCAGGGGGCATTACTGTGTGGTGTATATTATGCTGCAGGGGCATTACTGTGTGGGGCATATTATGGTGCAGGTGGGCATTACTGTGTGGGACATATTATGGTGCAGGGGACATTACTGTGTGGTGTATATTATGATGCAGGGGGCATTACTAAGTGGTGTATATTATGGTGCAGGGGGCATTACTGTGTGGTGTATATTATGGTGCAGGGGCATTACTGTATGGGGCATATTATGGTGCAGGGGGCATAACTGTGTGGTGTATATCATGGTGCAGGGGGCATTACTGTGTGGTGTATATTATGGTGCAATGGCTTACTGTTTGGGACATATTATGGTGCAGGTTGGATTTACTGTGTGGGGCATATTATGATGCAGGGGGCATTACTGTGTTTGGCATACTATGGTGCAGGGGACATTACTGTGTGGTGTATATTATGGTGCAGGGGGCATTACTGTGCGGGACATATTATGGTGCAGGGGACATTACTGTGTGGGACATATTATGGTGCAGGGGACATTACTGTGTGGTGTTTATTATGCTGTACGTGGCATTACTGTGTGGTGTATATTATGATGCAGGGGGCATTACTGTGTGGGACATGTTATGGTGCAGGGGACATTACTGTGTGGTGTATATTATGCTGCAGGGGGCATTACTGTGTGGTGTATATTATGGTGCAGGGGGCATTACTGTGTGGTGTATATTATGGTGCAGGGGGCATTACTGTGTGGCAGTGACGTGTGGTGGGGTGAGGCAGGTGAGGCAGAGCCTTTCCTGCAATACTAACGTTTGTGACAGAGTTTTTACTGTATAAAGTATATGAAAAATACAAAGAATATGTTTGAAATATCTTCTTTGCATTATTCTAATAATTTTTATAGCCAAAACTCCAGAGTTAAAAGTCTATGGCAAGTGAGGCAGTGCATCACCTGTGTATCCTTTCCACACATCTATTATCAAAACTCACCAGATTTCCAGGAGTTTATACTGCTACACCTGTGTATAATGCCCAGATGTACTCTTTGGCTCATATATTGCGTGTAAATCTGGCTCTGGCGCTAGCAAGTGCCTCCTGAGCCATTTAGCTCACCGCACGTCCCTGCTGTGTGGTGTATATTATGCTGCAGGGGGCATTACTGTGTGGTGTATATTATGCTGCAGGTGGGCATTACTGTGTGGTGTATATTATGCTGCAGGGGGCATTACTGTGTGGTGTATATTATGGTGCAGGGGGCATTAAACCCCCTATCGGCTGATGATTGCCCTGTGTTTTCAAATATTTCTCTGACGTCCTAGTGGATGCTGGGAACTCCGTAAGGACCATGGGGAGTAGCGGGCTCCGAAGGAGGCTGGGCACTCTAGAAAGATCTTAGACTACCTGGTGTGCACTGGCTCCTCCCACTATGACCCTCCTCCAAGCCTCAGTAAGATTTCGTGCCCGGCCGAGGTTGGATGCACACTAGGGGCTCTCCTGAGCTCTTAGAAAGTAATAGTCTTAGATTTTTTTATTTTCAGTGAGACCAGCTGGCAACAGGCTCACTGCAGCGAGGGACTAAGGGGAGAAGAAGCGAACTCGCCTGCTTGCAGCCGGATTGGGCTTCTTAGGCTACTGGACACCATTAGCTCCAGAGGGATCGACCGCAGGCCCAGCCTTGATGTTCGGTCCCGGAGCCGCGCCGCCGTCCCCCTTACAGAGCCAGAAGCAAGAAGATGGTCCTGAAAATCGGCGGCATGAAGACTCAGTCTTCACCATGGTAGCGCACAGCACTGCAGCTGTGCGCCATTGCTCCTCTCACACACTTCACACTCCGGTCACTGAGGGTGCAGGGCGCTGGGGGGCGCCCTGAGGCAGCAATAAAAACACCTTGGCTGGCTAAAATACCTCAATATATAGCCCCAGGGGCTATATATGAGGTAAATACCCCTGCCAGAAGTCCATAAAAAGCGGGAGAATAGGCCGCGAAAAAGGGGCGGAGCCTATCTCCTCAGCACACTGGCGCCATTTTTCCCTCACAGCTCCGCTGGAAGGAAGCTCCCTGGCTCTTCCCTGCAATCTACAGTACCAGTAAGAGGGAAAAGAGAGGGGGGGCATTAAATTTGGCAGTATATATATTATATTTTATTGAAAAGCAGCTATTAGGGACATAACTCAGTTAGTCCCTGTATATATATAGCGCTCTGGTGTGTGCTGGCATACTCTTACTCTGTCCCCCCAAAGGGCTTTTTGTGGGTCCTGTCCTCTGTTTGAGCATTCCCTGTGTGTGTGGGGTGTGTCGGTACGGCTGTGTCGACATGTTTGATGAGGATAATGATGTGGAGGCGGAGCAGATGCCTTTAGCAGGGATGTCACCCCCTGGGGGGCAGACACCTGAGTGGATGAGCTTATGGAAAGAAATGAGTGCACGTATAGACTCTTTACATAAGAAATTTGACGACATGCCAACTGTGGGACAGCCGAGTCTTCAGCTCGTGCCTGTCCAGGTGTCTCAAGGGGCATCAGGGGCTCTAAAACGCCCGCTATCTCAGGTGGCAAACGTAGATGTCGACACTGATACTGACACCAGTGTCGACGAGGATGAGTCGAATCTAATGCCCGTCAGGGCCATTCACTGCATGATTGAAGCAATGAAAGAGGTGCTAAACATTTCTGATTTACATCCAGGTACCACAAAAAAGGGTATTATGTTTGGGGAGAAAAAACTACCCGTAGTTTTTCCCCCTTCAGATGAATTAAATGAGGTGTGTGAAGAAGCGTGGCTTTCCCCTGATAAAAAATTAGTAATTCCTAAGAAGCTACTAATGGCGTTCCCTTTCCCGCCAGAGGATAGGTTACGCTGGGAAACACCCCCTAGGGTGGATAAAGCGCTCACACGTTTGTCTAAAAAGGTGGCACTACCGTCACAGGATACGGCCGCCCTTAAGGAACCTGCTGATAGAAAGCAGGAGGCGATCCTGAAGTCTGTTTACACACACTCAGGAATTATACTTAGACCAGCTATTGCGTCAGCATGGATGTGCAGTGCTGCCGCTGCGTGGTCAGATAAACTGTCAGAAAATATTGACACACTAGACAGAGACACGATTCTGCTAACAATTGACCATATCAAAGATTCAGTCTTGTATATGAGAGATGCACAGAGGGAAATTTGCCGGCTGGCATCTAAAGTAAGTGCATTGTCCATTTCTGCTAGGAGATGCTTATGGACTCGCCAGTGGACAGGAGATGCAGATTCCAAAAGGCACATGGAAGTTTTGCCTTATAAGGGGGAGGAATTATTTGGGGATGGTCTCTCCGACCTAGTTTCCACAGCAACGTCTGGGAAGTCAGCATTTCTACCCCATGTCCCCTCACAGCCTAAGAAGGCGCCATTTTATCAGGTTCAGTCCTTTCGGACACAGAAAAGCAAGCGTGGAAAAGGAGGTTCTTTTCTGTCTAGGGGCAGAGGTAGGGGAAAAAGGCTGCAACAAACAGCAGGTTCCCAGGAGCAAAAGTCCTCCCCCGCTTCTTCTTCTAAGTCCGCCGCATGACGGTGGGGCTCCACAGGCGGAGCCAGGTACGGTGGGGGCCCGCCTCAAAAATTTCAGCGATCAGTGGGCTCGCTCACAAGTGGATCCCTGGATCCTTCAAGTAGTATCTCAGGGGTACAAGCTGGAATTCGAGGCGGCTCCACCCCACCGGTTCCTAAAATCTGCCTTGCCAATTGCTCCCTCAGACAGGGAGGCGGTGCTAGCGGCAATGCACAAGCTGTATTCCCAGCAGGTGATAATCAAGGTACCCCTACTTCAACGAGGTCGGGGTTACTATTCCACACTATTTGTGGTACCGAAACCAGACGGTTCGGTGAGACCCATTTTAAATTTGAAATCCTTGAACAAGTACATAAAAAAATTCAAGTTCAAGATGGAATCGCTCAGGGCGGTTATTGCAAGCCTGGACAAGGGGGATTACATGGTTTCCCTGGACATCAAGGATGCTTACCTGCATGTCCCCATTTACCATCCTCACCAGGAGTACCTCAGATTTGTGGTACAGGATTGCCATTACCAATTCCAGACGCTGCCGTTTGGACTGTCCACGGCACCGAGGGTATTTACCAAGGTTATGGCGGAAATGATGATACTCCTTCGAAGAAAGGGAGTTTTAATTATCCCGTACTTGGACGATCTCCTAATAAAGGCACGGTCCAAGGAACAGTTGTTGGTGGGAGTAGCACTATCTCAGGAAGTGCTGCGCCAGCACGGCTGGATTCTGAATATTCCAAAGTCACAGCTGGTACCGACGACACGTCTAATGTTCCTGGGGATGATTCTGGACACAGCCCAGAAAAAAGTGTTTCTCCCGGAGGAGAAAGCCAGGGAGTTGTCTTCTCTAGTCAGAGACCTCCTGAAACCAAAACAGGTATCGGTGCATCACTGCACGCGGGTCCTGGGAAAGATGGTAGCTTCTTACGAAGCAATTCCATTCGGCAGGTTCCATGCCAGAATTTTTCAGTGGGATCTGTTGGACAAGTGGTCCGGATCGCATCTTCAGATGCATCGCTTGATAACCCTGTCTCCAAGAACCAGGGTGTCTCTTCTATGGTGGCTGCAGAGTGCTCATCTTCTGGAGGGCCGCAGATTCGGCATACAGGACTGGGTCCTGGTGACCACGGATGCCAGCCTGCGAGGCTGGGGGGCAGTCACAAAGGGAAGAAACTTCCAAGGACTATGGTCAAGTCAGGAGACTTCTCTTCACATAAATATTCTGGAGCTAAGGGCCATCTACAATGCCCTAAGTCAAGCAAAATCCCTGCTCCTACACCAGCCGGTGCTGATCCAGTCAGACAACATCACGGCAGTCGCCCATGTGAATCGACAGGGCGGCACAAGAAGCAGGATGGCAATGGCAGAAGCCACAAGAATTCTCCGATGGGCGGAAAATCATGTACTAGCACTGTCAGCAGTGTTCATTCCGGGTGTAGACAACTGGGAAGCAGACTTTCTCAGCAGGCACGACCTCCACCCGGGAGAGTGGGGACTTCATCCAGAAGTCTTCCAAATGATTGCAAATCAGTGGGGTCGTCCACAGGTGGACATGATGGCGTCCCGTCTAAACAAAAAACTAGAGAGGTATTGCGCCAGGTCAAGAAACCCTCAGGCGGTAGCGGTGGACGCTCTGGTAACACCGTGGGTGTACCAGTCAGTTTATGTGTTCCCTCCTCTGCCGCTCATACCAAAGGTATTGAGAATAATAAGAAAGCGAGGAGTAAACACAATTCTCGTGGTTCCGGATTGGCCAAGAAGAGCGTGGTACCCAGAACTTCAAGAGATGATCTCAGAGGACCCGTGGCCTCTGCCACTCAGACAAGACCTGCTACAGCAGGGGCCCTGTCTGTTCCAAGACTTACCGCGGCTGCGTTTAACGGCATGGCGGTTGAACACCGGATCCTGAAGGAAAAGGGCATTCCGGAGGAAGTCATTCCTACGCTTATTAAAGCCAGGAAAGAAGTTACAGCAAATCATTATCACCGCATATGGCGGAAATATGTTGCATGGTGTGAGGCCGAAAAGGCCCCAACAGAGGAATTTCAACTAGGTCGATTTCTGCATTTCCTGCAAGCAGGAGTGAATATGGGCCTAAAACTGGGCTCCATTAAGGTACAGATCTCGGCTCTGTCGATTTTCTTTCAGAAAGAACTAGCTTCAGTACCTGAAGTTCAGACATTTGTTAAGGGAGTGCTGCATATTCAGCCCCCGTTTGTGCCTCCTGTGGCACCTTGGGATCTCAACGTGGTGTTGAGTTTCTTAAAATCACATTGGTTTGAACCACTAAAAACCGTGGATCTGAAATATCTCACGTGGAAGGTGGTTATGTTATTGGCCTTGGCTTCTGCCAGGCGAGTATCAGAATTAGGGGCTTTGTCTTGTAAAAGCCCTTATCTGATTTTCCATATGGATAGGGCAGAATTGAGGACTCGTCCCCAGTTTCTACCTAAGGTGGTGTCAGCGTTTCACCTGAATCAGCCTATTGTGGTGCCTGCGGCTACTAGGGACTTGGAGGACTCCAAGTTGTTAGACGTGGTCAGGGCCCTGAAAATTTATGTTTCCAGAACGGCTGGAGTCAGAAAATCTGACTCGTTGTTTATCCTATATGCGCCCAACAAGCTGGGTGCTCCTGCTTCTAAGCAGACTGTTGCTCGTTGGATTTGTAGTACAATTCAGCTTGCGCATTCTGTGGCAGGGCTGCCACAGCCAAAATCTGTCAATGTCCATTCCACAAGGAAGGGGGCTCATCTTGGGCGGCTGCCCGAGGGGTCTCGGCTTTACAACTTTGCCGAGCTGCTACTTGGTCAGGGGCAAACACATTTGCAAAATTCTATAAATTTGATACCCTGGCTGAGGAGGACCTGGAGTTCTCTCATTCGGTGTTGCAGAGTCATCCGCACTCTCCCGCCCGTTTGGGAGCTTTGGTATAATCCCCATGGTCCTTACGGAGTTCCCAGCATCCACTAGGACGTCAGAGAAAATAAGAATTTACTCACCGGTAATTCTATTTCTCGTAGTCCGTAGTGGATGCTGGGCGCCCATCCCAAGTGCGGTTTATCTGCAATACTTGTAAATAGTTATTGTTAACTAAATCGGGTTATTGTTGAGCCATCTGTTGAGAGGCTCTGTTGTTTCATACTGTTAACTGGGTTTCATATCACGAGTTGTACGGTGTGATTGGTGTGGCTGGTATGAGTCTTACCCGGGATTCAAAATCCTTCCTTATTGTGTACGCTCGTCCGGGCACAGTATCCTAACTGAGGCTTGGAGGAGGGTCATAGTGGGAGGAGCCAGTGCACACCAGGTAGTCTAAGATCTTTCTAGAGTGCCCAGCCTCCTTCGGAGCCCGCTATTCCCCATGGTCCTTACGGAGTTCCCAGCATCCACTACGGACTACGAGAAATAGAATTACCGGTGAGTAAATTCTTATTATAACACCAACACTTAAAATACTCTATATATTAAATAAAGACACGGAGACATAGAATTTGGCAGAAATTGTCAGCTATTTATTTAAATGACTTAATGCAATCTAATGACTGCATGAGCTAATAAAATTTAAAGTATGGTGGCACGAAAGAACGGCTAAAACCAAAATTAACCCTCGACCAAATCAAACCATCTAAAACACCAAAGGTATCCACTCAACCTTCTTCTTGACTACCCCCCCGTAAAGGTGGTGAGGCTGCCCCTGTAAAGGTGGTCTAGCAGATGTGTACCAGTCAACGAAGGTGAGCGCACTTAAAAATCAACCACCAATCTAACTCCAATCAATTTCCTTACCAACAACAGTTAACTTGCCGTTCTTTCCCGCCAACAGCGAGGTTCTGACTACAGAAACACGCTCCGCCACCATACCCCTAACCTAAAGAACCCACAACCGAAAACAGTTCCTCAATAAACAAATGCAATCCCTCTCTAGCTAAGTGAACACCATCTGGCCTAAACAAGTGGCAAGAACGAAATTTGATCCTTTGGTGCCAAACCACAGCACCTCCTTTCGCTAAAACTGATTTAGCCACCGCTGAATTCACTTTCTTCCTGGCTCCATCAATCGCTCTAAAATCAAACACTCCTCGCCAACATAAACGGGGCACCATACAAGACCACACCACTCTACAACCCGGCCAAGCCATCATAATCTCCAAATCGCGCACCATCAACAACCGTAAATCCACCGCTTTACCTTTCCCCAAACCATTTCCACCTAAGTGAATCACCAAAATCCTAGGCAAACCAAACCGACTAACCTGTTCAAGAAGTTTGGCCTTCAACTCCCGCCAAAGCATACCCCTCACTCCTATTCACCTCACATCTGCCGACATTGGAAACCGCGGCGCCCCGTCTGAGGCCATAAGACTAGCCGCCCAAAAAATATATGAGTGACCAATCACCCAAATGCCAAACCTATCATTCCGCACACCTACAATGAGGGAAAAGGCAAAAAAGATTAATTCGTTTAAACCCACCAAAGAACTGAAAGTTGTGAATTAACTGTTCGAATACTGAGGATCTGCCAAAAAAGAAAATACTTTAAGGAATTCAATTTCCTGTGAGACAAGCTTCAGGCCAATCGAAGCAACATAAAGATACATGAGGAAAAATCAAAATAATAAAAGGAGGGAAGGGAGGGGAAGGGAGGGGAAAGGAGGGCGGGTGAGGGGGGGGGGGTGCATTAGGGAAGGAAAAGAGGAGGGGGGGGAGGGATTAGGCTCACACAGAATAACTCGGCTGGAGGTGAAACTTAAAAACCTGCTGAGGGACTTATAATTAGAATCCAATTAGCCAAATTAAATATTAAGAAACCGAATTCAGTCCGTCAGTTCATGCAAAAAATTGTAAAAGAACTCCAGACCCCCACTGCCAACAGTGACGAATAGCTAGCCATCCGAGTAGGGAGGACAGGGGAGACACACAAGACTGAAATGACAGAAACACATCTGACAACCGAATCGTTAGTAAGAACAATCAACAAACTTACTAAAAAAACGGCCGAATGTAACGCTTATAACTAGCCGACTTCCATCGGCCCAAACCCTTAATTTCGGCCACCGAAAACCCTGCTGATGCCGCAGAGGTGGCGGCTCCTATCCTAAATGAGTGCGAACCGAAATCATGGGGGGAAAGGCCCAGATCGGACAGGCAGCGTCTAAGCATCCAACTAAATTGATACCTGGTCAAAGGCAACCCATCATAATGTAGAAGCCAAGAACCCTCTACCGAAGGTCTCACCCCCACATAACGATTAGCCAATGTCACCGGACAACACCTCCCATCAACCGATGGCGCTAAAGTGACCCATCGGCCCTTACCCAACTGATCCGTTTTAGAACGACGCAGCCTGCACAGCAAAGACCCATCCCCCACTACCACATCGGAACACAGCATAATAGAATCCGTCCGTTTGGAAGCCGCAACTAATTCAGACAACCTAAATGCCCCATGAAACGCCATGGAAAATGCCAATTCAAACAATAGTGCTTCAAAACTCGTGGCCGCCACCTCTGCAACTACCCCAATAAGTGAAGGAAGAAGGGACGCATCGATAGGGCGCCTTCTATCAGGCGGAGTCGGCGCTGAACGCGCCCACCCCTTGATAGCCTTCGTTAAAAGGAAACTCTTCGTAAAATCTGGCAAACCCTTTAACTTTGAGAAAAAGGATATCCCAGCAAGGTACTTCCAGGCCTGCCGGTACGCCTTGAGAGTGGCTGGGGCAAGAGATAGCTCAGCTAGCCCCTCCAGTCCGCCTCGATGATCTGCCAAACATAAGAGGGGCAGGGCACACCAACCGCATCAGCCTCTGGGGCTAATAATCGGAATCTATCCCACTGCCCTCTTGATAACGCGTCTGCAATGCCGTTCTCAACCCCAGGAACATGCTGAGCCCGAATCAAAACGTTGAAACGCATGCATGTCAGCACTAGCTGTGACAACACCCACAGAACTCGCAGCGCCTTAGCTCTTTGATTGTTGACAGCATGCACGACTCCCAGATTATCACAACGGAAGAGAATACTGCGATTGCTAAGGCGCTCACCCCAAATCTCCAATGCGACCATAATGGGGAAAAGTTCCAGCAATAGAAGGTCATTCGTCAGACCCCTCTGTGACCAACCCGCAGGCCAAGGCGCAACGCACCAAGAACCACGCAAAAAACAACCAAAACCTGCCGAACCTGCCGCATCAGTGAAGAGCTGCAACTCGGTGTTGTCCACCACCGGGGCCATCCAAATCCGTACACCATTAAAATCCGCCAAAAACGAAACCCAAACTGAAAGGTCTCTCATAATTTCCAAAGATAAGCGAATGAAATGATGCGACCTGGAGACCCCAGCCGTGGACCGCTCCAGTTTACGGCAAAAAACCCTGCCCATGGGAATAACCCTACAGGCAAAGTTCAAAAGACCTAAAAGAGATTGGGCCTGCCGTAAAGTTACCTTACGACGCCCCACACACTGTCGAATCGACTCCCGAAGCTTCTCGACCTTGTCCCGAGGAAGTCGGCAAGCGCCTGCGGCGGTATCAATTTAGATACCCCGAAATGACAAACACGAGGGCCCCACACACAGGAAGTCGTCAAGATAATGTGCTATCCCACGACCCCCGCAAGAAAACTCCACGCACCAATGCAAAAATGTACTACATTTCTCAAAAAACGCGCAAGAAATGGAACACCCCATAGGCAAGCACTTGTCTACGAAGTATTCCCCATTGATGCGTAAACCCATGAATCTGAATGACTCCGGGTGTATTGGAAGTAAACGGAAGGCCGACTCAACATCAATCTTAGCCATGAGGGCCCCGGGGCCACATGCCCGTACCATACCCAGAGCATCATCAAAAGACTGATAAACCACCGAACAATACTCCGGAGGAATAGCATCGTTAACTGATGACCCCGATGGTTAAGACAAATGCTGAATGAGCCGAAACTTCCCTGGAGCTTTCTTGGGAACAACCCCCACTGGGGAAATTATTAAGTTCTCCACCGGCGGCTGCGCAAAGGGGCCCGCCATTCTTCCCAGCTGCACTTCCAAGTCGACCTTAGCCCGAAGAACTAAAGGAAACTCCCGAGCCGATTGCAGGTTTCTGGGAGCCCGAACAACAACATCGCCCTCAACCGGCAAACGAAAACCAAACTTAAAACCGCAAAAAAGAAAATCAGCGTCTACCCTATTTGGATACCACCCCAACCATTTGGACATGGCCTTCAAACGTATTGGGGTGGGCGCCCTAGTTAACGGCGGCACCACCGGCTGCCTTACTGGCAGCACCGCCGGTTGCCTTGGCCCCCTGTCGGCCGAATCAAAAACAATTGGCGGTGGGGTGGAAACCGTTGCATCGCAAACAAAGGTGTCGAAAACGACTCCGCTGCCCCATAGTGCAGGTAGAATTATTAAAAGCAAAGCATTTTCCTTTCGATGGAACTTGCCATGCTGAACGTCCGGATACCCCAAAACGCCGTGCAGTGGAAGGCTCCGTGCGCCGCAGAAACCCCCGCCGGCTGAGTGTCTGGCCCGCCCTTAGCGGCCTGCTTCGCATCCTGCGACCTCGTAACATGAAGCCAAACCTCCACATCCTTGCATCCAAAGTCAATGACATGGAGGCAATCATGATTCTGTCTGAACTCCTTGTCGTACGCCCTCCACGCAGTGTCTCTCGACTGACGGTGCATGTCGTTAACCAGGTGTATGTACCTGATCACGTTCATGTGTTCCTCCGGCCGATCCTCTAAGTAGCATGCCGCGAACACACAAAACCCCGCCAACCAATTGTCGAAAGATCTATAAGCCTCAACTCCTATTCCGCCTTTCGCCTGCGCCTCCTTAAAGTCCTTCTTAGAATCCTCCGTCAGCGTGAAAACATCAACGTACTCCCCTTGCTGAATTCGTTTTCTACAACTCTCGCGGATCCCTCGCAAGACCGCAGTGTAGTCGCAATGAACTACGCCCGGCAAATTGCGACGCTTTCTGGCCCTACGCACGCTACCAGAAACCCTACGCCTTTTGCCCGCCTATCTCGCCTTCGCGCTTCCCGCCGCGCATATTTATGAGCTCTCCTCTTTTCCTTCGCCCCGCTACTAACCGCCGATCGCATAGAAGAGGATAAAGAGGAAGAAAAGCTGCCATACCCTCTGTATGAAGAGGAAGATGCACTCCCCCAACTCACATCAGAATCCTCCTCCAACTCACCTGACGCCCCCGACACAGACGGCGATGCCTCCTCTTCAACTAGGCCGTCATCGAGGTCCTCCCCTTCTGCCGAGTCTGAAAAAGATGGAAGAGCCGCCCCAGAGGCCGCAGCCCCACTGGCGGAATTTGAAGTCAACGAATTCCCCATGGGGCCCCTAACATCGTCGGCCGTCGTGTTGCCCCCTAGTAAAGCTGCGGCAGCTCCTAAATTGCGGCAGGCTTCCAAAAACTGCGCCATGGCAGGGCCGGAAGTGCCAGGAACAGAAATGCTATCCACCGGCGAAGGCACCGCATGAGCGTTCCCCGTGGACACAGCCGACATAAAAGGCGCCAACGCGGCGGCCATAACCGACACCGCCGAAGAAACGGCAGAAGGGTCAAATGCCGCGGCAGCACTTACTGCCGGCCCTGCCTGCACTTCTCCCCCCCTTTCAGTAGCTGCCCCAGCACCTCTGCCTACACTACACTGTCCTGGTTGCCTCATAACAGGAATGGAGCCCCTGACTGCCAGATCCCTTGCTCCCCCTCCTACTCGTCCCGCTAATGCGGACTGCTGAGGCCCCACTCCCCTTCCAAGTGGTCCCATACCATGGACGCCGCCCCTTGTCCCCCCAGCCTCACTGTCTGCCTGGAAGCCTCTCCTGCCAGAATGTGGAGAGCTCCCAGGCAAACTCCCATGTTCACTGGCTGGCCGGCACGCGCCCCCGCACAGCCATAGCACCGGAGGACCGGCGGCCACCGTGCCTCTGCCCGGCGCCAGCCGTCCCCGCAGCCAGGGATGCCTCCGCACCCCTAACTGAGTGCTCCACGGTATTGTCCCTCGCGCGTACAGCCGCCCCGCCGCGGCCGGAGAGGGAGCCCCGCCAGCGGGTTTCCCCGCTGAACTCCGGCGCCGGCCGCGCACCAGCTGCTCCTCCACACCCCTCTCACTGCCCACCGCTGCCCCGGACTGATCGTCCGGCGCCCGCGGGAGCAGAGGGAGAGAAACGCCGCCACGAGCCGCTGCGCGCCCCCGTACACGGGCACGCGCAGCGCCGCTGCCAGCAGCACCAGCGCTCACACGCTGTGAGCCCCGGCCAGAGGGGGATGCCAGATTGGAACCTGGAGAGTCCAGGTAGCGGGCAGGGGTCCGGGGCAGACGCTGGGGACAGGGCATAGCGGCCAGAGAGCTGCTCTAACCTACCTCATTAGGTTCACTAAGCCTAACTCCAACCCCCACACTACTTCCAACTGAACTCCCACCTACACACTTATAACCCTGTTAACTACTACTAAACCTGACCAAATTGAAATCTATGTAAAAAGGGGGGGATAAACACTTTTATACAATCCCATGACAGCACTTACCCGACCAAAGACTGAAACAAAAGAGGCTGACCTAGCCCCCTCACCAGACTAATCATACCACTAGCCCACCCCTATACTCTATTCCTATAGGACCCTATAACTTCCACCCCTAAAGCTCAAAACAGGCCTGCCCCCAGCCTATGGGGTTTAACCCACTCCTTTCCTATACAGTCAATTCGTTTCCTTTATGCTGCAGGGGGCATTACTGTGTAGTGTATATTATGGTGCAGGGGGCATTACTGTGTGGTGTATATTATGCTGCAGGGGGCATTACTGTGTAGTGTATATT